>NC_056668.1:20352500-21017500 GCF_018350195.1 Panthera tigris | reverse complement strand
ATGAGATGATAATAATCCTTATCATGGTCAAAAAATAATTATTCAAAAAGGATTCAGACAAATTTGGAATACCAGCATAATGCATAGTATATGGTACTGTGTAGAAAGTGTCTATTAGCTACAGGACATTGGAAGAGAGTACAGGAGGGAGAATCACCAGTGGCTGAAAGGTCGGCCAAATCCTGGATGGTGGAAAGAGGATGAGGACACCTGGCTGAATGAAACAGCTTAGAAAATGAAAGACTGACTTAGCTAGCCCAGACTAACATCTTGGATTTATTCTTTGAAGTTCTGTGCTCAGAATTTAAAAACCTAACTGTGGACAGAAGTAGAAGGTAATCACACTCCCATCTCTCTTCTGTACTCAAAATAGGATGAATTCATTACCGCACCTCACCCCCAATTCGACACATAACCCTAACGATTTCCCTAAAGGATAAAGTATATTTTGCTACAGTTAAAACAAAATAAGTAATCTACATTTTTGGAGGGTATGAACAGGGTGTTGGTCACCTGTAATTGAAGGATTTAAGTCTAGCATTCAATTAATCTTCCGTAATAACAGATCATAAAGTGTTTCTCAAAATTCAAAACACATTACAATCACTTGGAGAAATTAAAATACAGAACCTTGGATTCCACCCAGGTCAGGAGGTGTGAGATACAGCCTTATGATCAACAACTTCCAAAGTGATACTAATTATGGCAGTTTGTGGACCACTTTTCGGAGAGAAAAATCTTAGAAGACAGTAGATGGAATTATCCTCATAAGAAAGTGCTTTAGGTCTTACTTATTTTAATAATTTGTATTCTGATATGATTTTCAAATTTTCATTTTGTTTATTAAGAAATTAAAAAAATCAATTGGCCTGAGATTACTATTTTTATTCCCAGCAATCTTGCTAAAATATATTAGCAAATTAATATATTACTATATTCTCTAAATAATTATATCATTTTCAAACATTTGTAAAGATTACATTTTTATTCTGACATCTACATTGACTTCATCACTTGTCTCAGTATAATAAGCCAAGAAATTATTGCAAAATGCATGAATTTTTTTTTAATTAATTAGAGAAGAGGGATGGTGTGAAATGGCAGAGATGAAAGTCTTAAAAAAGAAAATTTTTCAGATGATACAAAA
Source organism: Panthera tigris (assembly GCF_018350195.1). NCBI lineage: Eukaryota > Metazoa > Chordata > Mammalia > Carnivora > Felidae > Panthera > Panthera tigris. The sequence goes on along the minus strand of NC_056668.1, from coordinate 21,016,353 downwards.
ACCACCCAGCACCATGTGGCTTATTTTTATAATTGAGACTTTTATTATACATTTCTAAACAGTCTGTACTACTGAACAGAAACAAATGAAAATATATACAATATCAGTGGTCCTGTATCAAAGAACACAGGTACTCTATGATCCTGCCATCATTTGTTTTCATAACATGAATTTATTTTGACTGCCATAAGGGTACAAAGTATTGTAAGGATTGAAACTTCTTATATAAAGTTTCCTCTTATTCTAATAAATTTTCTAAGAGTATGGGTATTAACTAGATCATTCAAAAATAACTTGTCTCTGTTGCATGAAGATTTTATCTGTCGCACAAACTACCTGTTTTCTCAGTACATCGAATTCATTTATATCTTAGGTTTCAAGGACCAGTAAAGTACTTAAAAATATATGTTGATCCCTTTTGTGATTCAGAGAAAAGCTTAAACCCACAATTGTATGCAATCTCTTAAAGCCTGTCGACATTATTGATTAAATCATCATTGCAGTAAAGTTCTCTATATTTTGCAAAACCATCAGTTAAATATATTTCTCTTCTCCTTTTTCTTATCTTCCTTATATTTTGTCTTTTTTTCTGAAACCTCTCTCTCCTGCTACCCATCTCTTTCACCTGCTAATCAACCACATGAGTTCTTTTATATATTGCTTTTTATGAAATTTAAATGCTTTCCATGTGGCAATAGACTTGAATACACTAACTCAAACCTCAAATTTCTTTTAATGTATCCATGGAATATTTACCATTTCAATAATAGGCTTCCTCATATGTGTTAAAAACTGGAAGTGTTATTTCTAACTTGTTGGTGATAAAAGTTTGCCTCAAAGGATAATTATATCAGTAATTGCATACACTAGACTTCAAGTGAAGTCTTCCCAAAATAATGTCCTTTTTGTATTATTAAAGCTAAGAGAACCCCTAGAATAATCACACTACTGGGTATTTACCAAAAAGCTTTAAAAGACAGTAATTCAAAGGGATAGTCACATCCCTATGTTTATAGCAGCATTTTTACAATAGCCAAATTATGGAAGCAGCCCAAGTGGTGTCTACTGACAGATGAATGGAGAAAGAAGAAGATGTGATATACATGTGTATATCACGTATACCACATATAGATAGTTGTAGATAGATATAGATATAGATGATATAGATATAGATATAGATATAGATATAGATATAGATATAGACATAGACATAGACATAGACATAGACATAGACTAGACATAGACATAGACATAGACATAGACATAGACATAGACATAGACATAGATATAGACAGCTGAAACTAATAGAACACTGTATGTATGTTAACTATTAACTATACTGGAATTAAAATTTAAAAAACTGAATAGAAATAAAAATTTTAAAAAGATAAAATCATCTCTAGAGACCTATTTTCCAGAACAAATAATGTGCTCACTACAACTATTCTTACAGTCTTGAAATCCCATTCCTCAGTATCTGATATCCCAATATCAATATCTGATTGAAATTTAACCATTGAACCTTATTTATACATATATGTATTGCATGTCTAATAGATATTTTACACAAGAAAATCTCAACATCCAAAAAACAAATAATCCAGTTTAAAAATGGGAAGAACACGAATAGACAGTTTTCCAAAGAAGACATACAGATGGCTAACAGATACATGTAAAGATGCTCAACCTCATTCATTATCAGGGAAATACAAATCAAAACTACAATGAGATATCTGCTCACTCCCGTTAGAATGACTAAAATTAACAACCCAGAAAACAAGAGATGTTGACGAGGATGTGGGGAAAGGGGAACCCTCTTTCACTGTTGGTGGGAGAGTAAACTGGTGAAGCTTCTCTGGAAAACAGTATACAGGTTCCTCAAAAAGATAAAAATAGAACTACTCTCTAATCCAGCAATTGCATTAGTAGCTATTTACTCAAAGGATATAAAAATACTGATCCGAAGGGACACATAAATCCCTCAGGTTTATAGTAGCCTTATCGACAATGGCCAAATAATGGAAAGAGCCCAATTGTCCATCGACTGCTGAATGGATAAAGAAGATGTCGTATATATTTATATACACAGTGGAATATCACTCATCCATCAACAAGAATGAAATTTTGCCATTTGCAAAAACATGGGTGGAGCTAGAGTGTATTATGGTAAGCTAAATCAGTCAGTAAAAGACAAATATGATTTCACTCATATGTGGAATTTAGGAAATGAAACAGATGAACATAGGGGAAAAACAGAGTTAGGCAAGCCATAAAGCATACTCTTAACCACAGAGAGAATTCTGGGGAGTATTGGAGGGAATGGTGGGGTGATGGGTTAAATGGATGATGGGTATTAAGGAGGGCACTTGTGATGAGCACCAGGTGTTATATCACTGGGGTGCCTGTGACCTCAGTCATTTAAATGTCTGACTCTTGATTTCAGCTCAGTTCATGATCTCAAAGTTCATTAGTCTGAGCCTCATGTTGGGCTCTGAGCTTGCAGTGCGGAGCTTGCTTGGTATTCTCTCTCTCTGTGCCCTCCCCCCGCTTGCGTTCTCTCTGTCTCTCAAAATAAACTTTTTTAAAAAAGTAATGAATCACTAAATTCTACTCCTGAAACTAATATTACACTATATATTAACTAATAGGAATTTAAATAGAAACTTGAAACAGAAAAGAAAAGAAAAGAAAAGAAAAGAAAAGAAAAGAAAAAAAGAAAAGAAAAGAAAAGAGAATTTTCTCTTGCCCCAATTTATTCAGGTTCCAAGGCTCTTTATTTCTTTGTGTAGAATCTAGCTTCTGAATGCCATTATCTTTCTTGTGCTTTAGGAACTTCTTTTAATATCCCTTGTAGAGTACATCATATCTGCTAGCTGTAAATTTCCTCAAATGTTGTTTGAACACTTTTTTTTTTTCTTTATTGAAAAATACTTTTGAGGTGCCTGGGTGGCTCAGGCGGTTAAGTGCCTGACTCTTGGTTTTGACTCAGGTCATGATCGCCCAGTTCGTGGGTTCAAGGCCATGTCGGGCTCCATGCTAACAGCTCAAAATAAATGAATAAACATAAAACAAAAGAAAAATATATTTGATTACCTATGGATGAGTTGATAGTTCTTTGTTGTTTTTCTCTTTTATATTTTATCACTTTAAATATGTCTTTCCACTGTAAAAGACAAAATAACTTGCACATTTGATGAAAAATCTGTTATAGATTTCATTTTTTTTAAATTTTTTTAACGTTTATTTATTTTTGAGACAGAGAGAGACAGAGCATGAAGGGGGGAGGGTCAGAGAGAGGGAGACACTGAATCCGAAAGAGGCTCCAGGCTCCGAGCTGTCAGCACAGAGCCCGATGCGGGGCTCGAACTCACAGACTGCGAGATTGTGACCTGAGCCGAAGTCGGCCGCTCAACCAACTGAGCCACCCAGGCGCCCCAGATTTCATTTTTTAAAATGTATTTGTGTCTATCTTTTTCTCTGTCTTTGAGCTATTACAGCAGTTTTCCCCAACTGTTCAAATACGATATGCCTAGGTGTAACTTTTGTCACTGTTTGTTGTTGTTTTGTGTTTTTTGTTGGTTTGGTATTACTTATTTTGTTTTTGTTGGTTTCTGTTTTTCTTATTTGGTACTCTCTAAGCTTCCTGGATATGTGCTTAAGTGTCATTAATTTTGAAAAACTATTTTGATAAAGTCTCAGCTATTATTTCTTTATTCTTTCTTCTTTGTCCTCTTCTCATTTTGGAATTCCAATTGTACACATTTAGATTATTTGATAGGGCATGGCAGTATTTGGGTGATTCTTTTTCCTCCTTTGTCTTTATCATATTTCAGTTTGACTATTTTCTCTGGTTTTGTCTTCAAGTTCACGGACTCCTCAGCTGTGATGGGTCTATCAATGAGGCCATCAAAGGCATTATTTATCTGTTACTGTTTTCTTCTATCATTTGTATTTGATTTTCGCTAAAAGTTTCTTTCCCATATCTCTGATAAAATTACCCATCTACTCTTACATTGTCCATCTTTCCTACTAGAGTCTTTAATAAGTCAACCATAGTTATTTTAAATTCCTTGTTGGATAATTTTGTCTGTGTCATGTCTGCATCTGTTTCTGCTGATTGTTTTGCCTCTTGACTATGTGTTTCTTTTTTTTTTTTTTCTTTTTGTGTGTGTATCATAGTTTTTTGTTGAAAGTCAACCAAGCTGTGTAAGACTCTAGGGTTGAGACAATTAGTGGAGGTAAGCACAGTTTTCTTATGCTAAGCCTGTATTGAAGGAGTTTTGGATGAAACCATTAGAAATTGCATTGAGTTTAAAGTTTGTTGTCTCTATAGTCCCTTTCACTGCATCACAGACTTCAAATTGTTCTATTTTAGTGTTTCTCAAACTTGGCACCATTTATAGTTTTGACTGGATAAAGATTTTTGTGGAGATATTTCCTGTACATTCCAGGATATTTATCAGCATCACTGGTTTCTAGATGGTAGATGCAAATCATGAAAAAAAAAATAAAATTGTCTGCAGTTATGGTTAACTGTCCCCTGGGGAATGATAAAGCGACCTGTAGCTGAGAACCACAGTTCTTGCTGTAATCTTGTGTTTCAGTGGAAACTGGGTTTTTCAGAAGTAGTTTTAAATGTCTGTTACCACCTCTGCTTTAGATTATTCCTTTTGTGCTGTATTCAGAGTGGATCTCTTTGTCACACTCATTCTTCTACTGTCCCTCTCCCTGAAGTACCCTGCTGTTACCTGTTATTTGATATTATGTAGTCTGCAGGTGTGGGGAGCAGTATACAAAGTGAAGTTAGACAGGCACCATGCTCCTGGGTCTTGTGGGTATGGCTTTTTCAGGGTTCCAGAACCTCCACTGGCTGTCATGCTGAGACCAACATACAGTACTTCCCTTTCTCTGAGGTGTGGAGTATGTGCCCATGCACATCCGTGTGTGTATGTGCGTGGGCATGCATGTGTATGTTTCCCTGATTCTGTCTTCTGGATTTCAATGGCTTTCCACCAGCATCATAATTCCATTAGTATTTGTTGTCCTTTTTCTACAGTTTAAGCCTTCCATTTCATAGAGTGGTTGAAGGGTCCAAATGTAATGTCATGCCCTCATGAGGCTGCCACTGCTCTACTCTCTTTGTCTGAACTACAAGAGACCCTTTCTTAGGGTACTGGTCAGTATTTGTGTTAGCACATGTTGGGGTTTATTTTAAAAATGTAAGTTGGTATCGAATCCCACAATATGAGTACTTCATAGGAGTTAGATGCTTTTTTGCCAGTGCACATTCATTTTCCATCTATTCATCAAAACATCCTCGCTGATTTATACAAACTGTACACAATCGTATGTACCCATGTGAACCAACACTCATGCCTCACTTCTCTGCAAGTACTTGTCATCTCCTTGAAATTGACCCATTTTTATTTGCCCTGCAGCCCCTCTTTGCCTCACGGGGTCAAGAAAAGTCATGAATTTGCAGTCTGTACAGACTTTTTGTTGAGTGGTTAGGAGCAACGTTCTTTCCAGCTCTTTACCCCCTGAGACGAAACTAGAAATCTGTCCAATAACTTATTAAGAAACATGGCTTGCAATTTGATAAAAATCACTTGAATAATGGATGGTAATATCAAAAGCGTTTTGAGATCAAGGTTCCCACATTTCTTAACCGTGTGATCTTCACTAATTGACTTTACCCATCTATGACTGAACGTACTCATCTGGAAACTGGGAAAAATTATCATATGTGTCTGTAAAGAGTTCAGGAACTTCAGAAAAGTTACTAATCAATAGTAGGTTCTCAATAAATATTGAAAGTAATTATTATCTAAGCTGGGCATCTAACATTGGACATCTAACATTATTTAAGCTCTTCTAGTCACACACATTGGTTATCAATATTTTGAAAATTAATTCATGTTCCTAAATAAGGTCACATAATAAATCTGTAGCTTGCATTTTCTGTGTTGCATTTAATAAATAATTATAAATAATTCTTATAAATTATTATCAAGATTATCAAAAATAGAAAGGAGAAAATATTCATAACTATAATTTGAAAGGTGAGAGTTTATGTTTTTTACTAGCTATCTTAAAGTAGTTTTGAAACCACATATATCTTTTAAATCTAGCACTTGAATCAGTTAGCAAAGCCTCCACAGAACAAGGGTAATCTTGTTCAAAAGTTAACTTCTCCACTTTTTTAATTTACTTTCATTTTCTTTTTGTATTTTTATGCCAAATACATATCCCACCTTTTCAACGAATCCAGAATGAAAAATAAAGTAGATTTTAATACAATGCATCTTACTTTTAATCTGTGCATTTTATCTCCATTCTTTGCAAGCTCTAAGTATTACATAGAAGTCTTTGAAACTACCTATATGAAAACAATTTTGGAAAACTGATTTCGTTTTCACATAGTAATTATTGGCCGTCATCACACAAAGTATTTTTTCTTGACCAAAAATTTATCTCTTAAAAGCAGAATAAAGCATTTTTTGTGTATATTTGGAACTCATCATACTATTGAAGATTTTTTATAATAAATTGACATTATTATGCCCATATAAAACAGTCTTTGGTACTTAACAAATAGAAATCAAGAGTTATAAGTATACTCATACTTTTATTCATTCGTTTGGTTGCTAGCTGCTACTTTGTACACACTGCTAAATATATCTAGGTTGACGGCATGAAATGAATTAATAAGAATTGTTGGTTGCTAAGCTGATCTCTAATGTGCGACATTAAATGCAGAAAGTTATGACTTTTTTTCTATTTCATGCCTTTTTTTTAATATGGATAAGCCTTATTATGTGCTTTGCTGCACAGTAATCAAGAGTATGAATTAAGGAAAGGATAAGACACAGTAAAATCGTAGGCCGTTATGAAAACCTTTAGCAGAATTTGCTTACAAGTAAAACCCAGGGTAAACTAATCTCTAAAATAAAAACTGGCACTCGATTTTTATTTCTTATCCCCCAATATTCCTGATGGTTTGAAGTAACACCTTTCCTAAGGGTCATGCCTTTAGGCCGTAATTTTTAATGAATTATCATTTCCAACCAATATTACCTAGTTCCACAGAGTTGAATTCCATGGAGTTTTCAAAATAAATCGAATTTATTTTTCATGTAAATATACAGTTGTACACCTTGGAGAGTAGTTACATTTGTGAGACATATTATGAAACAGGTAGAAGTCAGGCAATCCCAGGTGCAGCATTTTTTTTTTTTTTATCATCTAAAATGGAACAGGTGGTGCCTACTTTTGCTTGAGAGATCCTTTAAATTCTCATGTGCATGTATACTTCAGTTAAAAAAAAAGGAATAAAACATTGCATAACAACAGTGTCTCTATTTCTGGCAGTAAAAACTCAATTTTCCACTACAATTTTAACTACTGAACATTATAACAACCACATTTTCAAGAGTCAAGATCCAATTTTATCCAGTTCAAGCATAATTTATTAGCTGCCATTTATAGGCCACTAAGAGTCTGACGTGGATAAGTGTACTAAAAGCATTTTCAAGTTGCTGAAAGCAATATACTGTGCCCACCATATGTTTTATTGTAGCTCCAAAATAACAGGTTTCTTGTGGTAGTAATAATAGTCATAACAAAATACATTGATAAGGATGTTATCGTTTTCATTGGGAAAAATAACTTACTGTGGATTTAAGTAAGAACGTAACAGTACTCTATTTCCATTGTTCCATAATTTTTCCAAATCTCACTGGACAGACATGTGAATATTATTTCACATAAAATAATATATTTTATTCTCTCACATACATTTGGTGTTCTGGTTCCTATAAATAGAGAAAATGTACTACACAATCATAACGAAGGGGATTTCCACTTTCCTTGAGGAGACGTGGTCTGACCCTCTGCTGATTTTTAATCATCTGTAAAACTATTTATGAATAAAATCTTTCTGGGGTGCCTGGGTGGCTCAGTTGGTTGAGGCTCTCACTTTGGCTCAGGTTATGATCTCATGGTTCATGAGTTCAAGCCCTGAATCGGGTTCATTGCTGTCAGTGCAGAGCTCACTTCAATTTTTTTTTTTTTCTTATTTCTGAGAAAGAGAGAGACAGAGTGAGAGCAGGAGAGGAACAGAGAGAGGGAGACACAGAATCCGAAGCAGGCTCTCGGCTCTGAGCTGTCAGCACAGAGCCCGACGCAGGGCTCGAACCCACGAACTGGGAGATCATGACCTGAGCCAAAGTCAGATGCTTAACTGACTGAGCCACCCAGGAGCCATGGAGCCCACTTCAAATCCTCTGTCCCTCTGTCCCTCTGTCCCTCTGCCCTTCCCTCTGCTCATGCTCTCTGTCTCAAAAATAAGTAAAACACATTTAAAAATAAATAAATAAATTAATTAACCAAAATTTTTCCTCACCAAGCTTGGAGTCATTGGAGTGATTCCACTCATGAATAAAATAGGTAAGGACTAAGATGTAATTTCTCAGACTTCCTGTTTATGTTAATTAGTGAATTTTTGTTTAAATTTCAGGAAAGCTTACTCTATAACTATTGTATTTGACATACTCATGGATTAGAACCATTATTACTTTTATTCAAAGGAAGAATACTTTTATTGCTCTAAGTTTATTCTTAATGTCTGTTTATATATACTGATTTGAAATTTCCCTAATTCCTTCTCGTAAAGAGCTCAACTATATTCAGATATGCTTATCTGAAAAGTTCATATTGGAATCATAATGATACCTAATGTTATTTGTGAAAATTACATGAGTTCTCTATTCATGAGTTTCCCGGATACTGAATTTGAAAGGATGATGAAATATCATTCCACTAATACTCCAATAATAATAATGCCACTAATAATCATTTCATGTGTGATTATAGATTGCAATTTGTAAATTACAATTGAGAAAAAAACAATTGTGTAATCACCAACAATTTTTATGAGCCCTTATGATTTCAGAGAAATTGTTTTGTATAATGAATGTTTTTATTATAGAAATCATAAATATGCAAGAAAATAATATAATGTAATTAAAGCAAACACAATATTTGCATAGTTTTCAAACAAGAAATATTAGATTAATAGATTCTCAAAGTATCCCATGATTTCTGGAGAGACCTTATGTTATTTAATTTTTACCTAGTCTAGATGTATCTTTTGGTGAAATGGCTGGTGGTTGTTAAAGCTATTGATTTCCCATTGAAGTGAGCATTCAGCATTTTCTCTTCTGGAGCATTCTGGGAAAAGTGATTTCCTCCTCTTGTATTTCCTAACAAAGAAATTTTGCTAGGATGTTTTCACTGTATCTTTCTTAATATTTTCCAAGTTTTGTGGTGCTGTGACACAGGCAATAAGAAGATCACGTAGGGCCATGGTCAGTTTGACAGCCATACATGATCATGAACCTACCAACATGACTAGTCACCACATGAACTCTCAGAAAATGGACTAAATCTAGAGGAAGAAGGTTTCCAGATCAGTGATGTATTTGTTTCTTGGTATCTTTATGGTGTTGGTCTTTACAGATTTATGGGAGAATGATCATTGTTGCAGAAAGGGAAGACTAGGGGCGCCTGGGTGGCTCAGTCGGTTAAGCGTCCGACTTCGGCTCAGGTCACGATCTCGCGGTCCGTGAGTTCGAGCCCCACGTCGGGCTCTGGGCTGATGGCTCAGAGCCTGGAGCCTGCTTCCGATTCTGTGTCTCCCTCTCTCTCTGCCCCTCCCCTGTTCATGCTCTGTCTCTCTCTGTCTCAAAAATAAATAAACGTTAAAAAAAAAAAAAAAAAAAAAAAGAAAGGGCAGACTGGTTAATCTCAGATTTTAGGTGTCTTTGTGACTTCTTCCACTTAATTTCACTACCATATTTTGCTGTTTGGAATCTTTTTGATAACATCAAAACAAATATTTTTCTCTCTATTAAAATATGCTAGTAATTTGGAAGGATATAAAAGTGAAAATAAAACAGGCATAGCATGTGACATAGCTCCCTCTCACAAGAATTTAGAAGCATGGGAATTTCTAATGCATGCTTAACTTACTTTTCACCTAGAGTTTATTAATTCTTCAATTCATATCTTCATACCTGACCTCAATACTGAGCCCTCCGTCTTCATTTCATATACCTGTTGGATGAATCCACATAGTTGTCTAACGCTTCAAAATTAACATTTTGACTCTTTGAATCACATACACTCTATTTTATTTTGGAATATTCCCCACATAGCTGATGGACAGGTATAAAGATCATGAGTTTGGATTCTGAACTGAGACTTTATTCATCTGAATCTCACTTTTTCATTACATGACACTCTAGTTACACTATTAAGCCTTGCTTTTTTTTCATACTTAGAATAGTATCGTCTTAACTATCAAAAATATAATTTTCTTAACACGGACCATAGTAAGGCTCAATTATCATTAATATTAAGTGCCTTACTCTAGAAAATACATAGAAAATTTAAACGTGATGGCTGTTGTTTATAAATAATAGATTTATGTGGTGGTTATAGATTGTTCTTTTCACACTTTTTGGACCAGCAACGATAATTCTTTTGTAACCGCAAAACCATAATGACCAAAAACAGCGTCCTGGGCAGCCCTCTGACACCTACATCTAAAATTTGATGACATTATAGAGACAATTCTCAAGAGCAAGTTAGAAATCCAGTTGTTAGATTTTTTTTTTCTCCCTCTCCTCGCCCCTCCCCGCCCCCCGCAACAGGTGAAGTCAGTTTTAATGTTAGTTATCATCCGGGTGGGCCGGGTGGGCAGGGGAAAGGCGAAGGGGCAGAGGTGGGCCCTGGGCTGAAAGACCCAGAAGCGCCAGGTCCTGAAACTGCAGTCATGCAATCAGCCTGGAGGAGGCGCTAGTCTACACAGACAGCTCCAGGGTCGGCGGTCTGTGGCTGGGAGCTGGGAGTCCGTTAGTGATTTCAGAGGACCCCACGACTAGCCTTCCCTACAGGGCTGGTGGCTCCGGGGACCCCAACTCATTTCGTTTATTTTTTCTTAGGTAATACTTTAGGACAAGAGTCATGCCTTTATCATTTTATAGGCATTTCTTCATCGTTCCTATCTTGGGATCATCATTTTATCCTAATTGGTTGTTCATCTACTGCTCTCTCTGAGGATTAAATGAAATCACAAATGTGAATTCATGTACATAAATAGGTATATCATATAGAACATAAACATTTAAATCTTTCTATGTATGTGCCTTTACACGTAGTGGATTTACATTCATGTGTGCATATATATGTATATATATACATAAATATGTATATATAGTTACATTTAATACATATTAACTAGTATCAAAATTATAGTACTTATATTAATTTCAAAAAGTGTCTGAGTATTGCCTACAACAAAGCTTGTATTGCATTAATTTCCCTCCACGACTTGGCATATATATAAATGTATTGCAAAACTTCTAAATAACATTAAACCATTATGTTAAGCTCAAGACATCTATCATTTCACTTCCAAATTGTCAGATGTTTTATTTTTCCTTTAGATTAAGTGTAACTGAGATTTGCAGATAAATAGGACTTTGGAGCTGCAAACCAAGTTGAAAAGCAAATCCTATCTTAATCAAAGATCTATCTTAGAAAGTAAAAGCAAAGGATAATGCAAAATATGCACTAACTGAGTACTGGAAATGAAAATGTCATATTTTTGCTACTGTATTCTTGATTACATCTATTAGGCATATTGAATACATATGTATCAATCCGGTTTTTCACTAACAATCCTTTTATCCATGTATCTGTTCTGTTCTTTGGAATATGACCACCTCTCTCTATAGATAGATAGATAGATAGATAGAATGATCAATCTATCTATCTCTATATCTCTATGGAAGTTTTTTTCTTATTTTTCTTTTCCATTTCTTAACCATCATCAAAGTAAATATGTTTGTTATAATTTGGAAAGAACAGGGAAATGCAAAGGAACAGCACAAATACTGGATTTTATAAGCTATAAATATTATATTCATTCCAAATAAAAGACATGCCATATCAAAATATATCCTCAGTCTATTTAAGAATTAAGAAAATTATGTATTAAAAGAAGGATTTGGGTGATTCTGAGATTTAATTTATACCTGGGAAGTGTGCATTACAGGTATAAATGTAATTTTGAATTTGTGCATAAAGCATACTAATAAAGATAGCAAAGTTTCCCACTTGTATTCCTCGATAAATGATAACTGTGTTTTCTAGATGTCTGGCTCTCGGGACACGTCCTGGATAAGCTTTCGTGTTTTGACCATGCAATGACTATATCTTCTTTAGTTACAGTAAAAATTAAGATGTTAACAACAAAATTAACAACAAAATTATGACAATCAAATCAACCTTTTATTTATAACTCCTGAGGCACATGTGCTCTGTGAGCATAACCATCTTTATCATTAGTAAGAGTCAACAGTGTTTTTTTTTTAATGTTTTTTTTATTTTTGAGAGAGAGAGAGAGAGAGAGAGAGCGTGAGCAAGGGGGGAAGGGCAGAGAGAGAGGGAGACACAGAATCCAAAGCAGGCTCCAGGCTCTGAGCTGTCAGCACAGGGCCCGACGCGGGGCTCGAACTCACGAACTGTGAGATCATGAGCTGAGCCGAAGTGGGACGTTCAACTAACTGAGCCACCCAGGCCCCCCAAGAGTCAATAGTGTTAAAAAATATTTCCTTCAAACTAATAAATAATTCAGCAATTAAAGTCTGTAGTTTCACTTTAAACTCATGGAATTTTATTAGATACTTACTAGATATTTCTGCACCTCTTTGTTTAAATGCAAAACAGTATTTCATTACATTGAGAGGACTCCCAAATTTCAGATACTAAAATAAATAAAATGCATACAGTATGCATATTGGAATTAAAGCATGAAGTCATAAAGCCTTTTGTATGTCAAAAAATTTAAAAAAATAAATGAAAGAATTAAGATAATAGCAAATCTATGTGAATAAGTTAGGAAGTTTGAAAGGTCTCTATAACCTGGTAAAAGTAGTAAAACTACTTTGGCTTAGGTATCATGTGATCATCATTTGATTTGATTTTATTAAAAAAATTTTGGGGCACCTGGGTGGCTCAGTCGGTTAAGCAGCCGACTTCGCCTCAGGTCATGATCTCGCGGTTCGTGAGTTCAAGCCCCGCGTTGGGCTCTGTGCTGACAGCTCAGAGCCTGGAGCCTGTTTCAGATTCTGTGTCTCCCTCTCTCTGTAACCCTCCCCCGTTCATGCTCTGTCTCTCTCTGTCTCAAAAATAAATAAACGTTAAAAAAAAATTAAAATAAATAAATAAATAAACGTTAAAAAAATTAAAAAAAATTTTATGTGGTTATAATTTTAAATTTAAAATTAGTAGAGTACGAGTTAAAGAAAATCATTACATTCCCTAAGTTAACACAGCAAGGTAAGGGAAGAAATGTGAGTCAGAATTCACGTTTCCTGTTTGTTTAAAAAAATACTTCTTTTTACTTTTCAGCTTTTTCTTTCTAAAGCACCATTTTTGTATAGTTACTGGAGCACTGATGTTAAGACAATGCTCTGTTATTTCTGGTTTTGTCTACAGAATATCTACTGAGATAATATTAGAGATGATTACTGGAAATAAAAAGATATGTTTATTCCATGCATGTTTGATATCATAGACATATTGGCTTACATGTCATTGTGCCCAGAAGCACATTACATTTTTGGCTTTGTGTTAATGACCAGCATGTGTTATTTAGCAGAAAATTGCTTTGATTTTTTTCCCAGAAAAAAATAATAAAACTATATAAATGAACAATACCAGTCTAGTTGGCTTATAAAGTCTCAAAAGAGCCCATATTGGGTGTTCTAATTATTATTTCCACACACACACACAAAATTGAAATGTGCATCAGCATTTTCCTGGGCCAAGACCATTAAGATCTGTTCAATTTTGTCCTTGCCTCAATATGTGATTAAAGCTAGATTTACTTTCTTTCAGCTGGTCACATTTCCGAGTCAGTGCAATTTTTCGAATGAATAATGCATCAACTTAAATTAGTTACATTTAAAAAAAATCATTTAAAGAATGCAAACTAAACATCACCTTAAACAGGTTCACAATCCTGGAATACTTCGGAATGCATATCATAATGGAAATGCACGGCAGTTCTTGCAAACAAACTTACCCAAAATGCCTTCTTGAAACTTTGCTTCTTCTCTTACTATCTTTTGTTAAGGTTTATTTATTTATTTTGATAGAGAGCACAAGAGGGGGAGGGGCAGAGAGACAGAATCCTAAGCAGGCTCCACATTCAGTGTAGAGAGATCATGACCTGAGCCAAAATCAAGAGTCTGATGCTCAACTGACTGAGCCACCCAGGCGCCCTTGCTTCTTCTCTTAAAGAAATGGGTTGAGTTTCAACTCATTATCAAAGAAGCTTTAGTTGATTTGTGATCTTCCGATCTAATTTTTGACCACTTTTAAATTTCCGTATTTTAAATACTGTGGCAACGATAAGCACAGCATCTGATGATATTTTAGTTTGTTTTTATTTTACCTTCAATGAAGTGATGTCACACCTTAATCTTTTTTTACTTCTTTTCTCAGAAAAATAAATATTAAACAAGATAAGTGAGTTATGGCCTAAAAATAAGCTTTAATATTAATATTGTACAGTAGGAAAGGGACTGCGTAGGATGCTAGGTGTCTCTATGGTATTATTTTGTCTGTGACATAAGTTAGGCTTGAATCAGTCTGATGTTATATCAGGCAGGCAAGTAAAGCTACTAAATGAATAGAAAAGCTATTAGATAAGCAGAATGAACTAGAATACGAGAAGTATAAATCTAGAAAACAGCAACTTCTCTCTTTTTTTTTTTTTGGATATTGTAGTAACTGGATAAAAAAATTAGTTTGAAGCTATTAAAAGTCTCTAAGCCATTCTGTTAAACTAAGTAAATATATTTAGTATTAAAATACCAAGTCCTGAATCCTATCCTATTTGTATTCATACAGTATCCATATTCAAATATTGTAAATTGGATATATTATTGTTTCCTATGTTATGGAGAATTTATAAGCACATACTGGTATGATTCAGCAATCAGCAATGAGTCAATTAGACATACATAAACTTACAGAGAAATACATGAATATCCATCTCTGGTTGAAGAAGGTTATATAATGGATTAAGTTATGTTTGTAAGGACTATTTGAAAATTTATTGTTTATAAAATTATAAGATTATATGAAAGGATTATATGCCCTCCAGGAATTCTCCTCAGGATAGAATGACCATATCACCCTGCATTCTCACTAAGCAAACACATACAGAGGAGATGAAAAAATATATTGTTATTCCATTTGATCCCAAGGTCCATAGTGTTTTGGTTCTCTCGGAAGTATCAGCTAAATTTTGTTATTTAAATGATACTATTTGCAATGATAGCTGAAAAGACTGAACTGTGATTGGTGGAACCATTAGAAAGACATTGTATCTTAAGGTTTTAAAGCCTCTGGTGCACTTAGTGAAATAGCAGGAAAGTTCAGCTGCTAAAGTCAAGGAGATGGCATGAAACTGCTAAGGGAAACTGGAAAGCCACCATTAATATTCTCTGAAATTTAATCAGAAATAGGGCTTGAGGGCCGCCTGGATGGCTCAGTGGGTTAAGCGTCTGACTCTTGATTAAAACTCAGGTCATGACCTCGTAGTTTGTGAATTTGAGCCCCACATGTGGCTCTGCCCTGACAGTACAGAGCCTGCTTGGGATTCTCTCTCTCGCTCTCCCTCTGCCTCTCTCTCTCTCTCTCAAAATAAATAAATAAACTTAAAAAGAAGGAACAAAATAGGGCTTAGGAGCTTATTCTACTGTGTTTGCCAAGTTGAATATTACTTAAGACCCAATTACTACTATAATAAGTAAGCAAGGAAGGAAAAAAGGAAGGGAGGGGAGAAAGAGAAAGGCCAAAGAATTTGTTGCTTTTCCCTTCTTCTCAGTTTAGTCTCCTGAAACCTACATTTCCTGGCATTAAAAATGAATTATGCGGTGAGGAAAAAAAATTCCCTCCCCGAAGCATTATGGCAAACCTGAAACAATTTTAAGTCTGACATTGCCTGCAGATGAATCTGATGAGACACAGATCAAAGTCAAGGTGAATGCTATTCCTTTCTTCTCCCTTAGTGAACAAAGTAAGCTTTCTCAAGATTTGCTTGAGAAAATAGTCTCCAAGATAACTAACCATAAGGAGGATGTAAGATCTCATTTACTTAAGGAGTGCTTGGGTGGCTCAGTTGGCTAGGCATCTGACCTCAGCTCAGGTTGTGTTCTTTTGGCTCATGAGTTCAAGCCCCACATCAGGCTCTATGCTGACAGCTCAGAGCCTGGAGCCTGCTCGGGATTCTGTGTCTCCCTCTCTCTCTGCCCCTCTCCCACTCACACTGTCTTTCTCTCTCAAAAATAAATAAACATTTTTTTTTTAATTCTCATTTTCATAACATCCCTTGGTATTTCCCTCACCCAGTGTTAGTTTTTTTGTCAGTTGTCAAGTTGGAAATAATGTAATTAACTCTTTAATTTAATATGTTCATCTATGTATACATGTATGTCTTAGATCATCTCTCTAGTGTATGTTTACCTTTTTTTAAGAGACAAAAAAAATGAAAATCAATCTCCAGCTACATAAATTGTGATACTGATACTGGGTATACAAATTAAGAAATTTAACCATTTATGTGTCCTCATGAACTTGAAATAATATCCTGGATTAATTACCTAATTATATAGTTAGATATACCCTTGATCTTGTATACTACATTGGTATCTGTGGCAGTAAAGGATTTTCACTTAAAAGATAATAGCCTACTGTTTCAGATGAAGGAATCCCAGAAATAGATCGCTACAAAATTGCTACGTTATGGACAAAATATGAAAATGTGGATAACTTAAAATGACTATTTCCCTATTTCTAGAGTTCTTCCAACAGGTAACTTAAAGTATATACACACAAACTATAAATATGTAGGTGTTTTAGTTTTATTTTTTTACTGTTTTTAATTATTTTTGAGAGACAGAGTGCAAGCGGGGGAGAAGCAGAGCGAAAGGTAGATACAGAATCAGAAGCAGGCTCTGGGATCTGAGTCAGCACAGAGCCCGATGCCAGGCTCGAACTCGGTAATGGTGAGATCATGACCTGAGCCAAAGTCGGACACCCAACCAACTGAGCCACCCAGGTGCCCCATATGTGGGTATTTTAAAGAAACTGAATCTTTAAATGATAAGTTATTATAAAATATTGAATTACATATAATGTTAAAAGTAATACATATTTACAAGAGTTTGTTTTGCCTCAGTTAAATTTAGGCAGTGAGCCCATGACTTCTAGCTCTTAGAAACGGGTATGATGAAGTCCATTTCAACTATATCCTAAAACTGTAAAGAAAATTGGAAGTCTAACATTAAGAGCCTTTGACAGATGTTTTCCAGAATTCTTTAATGGTGTAAGAAATGTTTAAATGACAAAGGTTAGCCATTTATTTTTATTTTTGCACATTTCGAAATAAACAATAGTATTAGAACATGACATACTTTTACATTTGACATTAGATTGGAAATAAGCTGTATACATTAAGACACATAACTACAAAGAATGTCATTCATCTAGGACGATACAACAGAAACAATAAAGGGAAAACGATGTCTGTAGGAGGAGATATGGAGTTCCTAATTTGAAACCGTCAATAGTTTTACAATATACATTCAGTGGACGTTAGTAAACCCATACATTAAAAAAAATATATGTATTTTAATGTAATGAAATTGGTTGATTTAATTGGTTAAATAATTGCTTGTTTAAAAAAGTGGACCATTGAATCATATTTTTCTTACTGTTTAGTTATTAATCAGTGATTATGTCGACAAGAAAACAAAATCATCTTCTTTGTGGAGACTTTGCAATGTGCCTACTTGGCTAGAATAAACTATATTTCTCAGAATTCCCTTTCCCTGTATGTTTCTGGTAGTGTGGGCAACAAGGGAGATTTTTTCAAGAGCTGGGGAGCAGAAGGGAGTCCCCAACCATTTTAAACAACTCACTTGTTTCTGATTTGCTGAATCAACATGTGGTCTTGAAGTAGCATCTATGTCTGCATTGTTCTCTCTCCTGGATTTTCCTTCAGTTTCTTTGACTCATGGGTTCTATGTTTTTGTTCAATTTCATCTGAAAGAGCCCAGAATTCTTCAGGAATTTTGGTGACATAGGTCACCAAAGTCAGAGGTTAAAAATGATACGGGGCCAAAAAAGATCAGTTGTTCACAGGGACTGAGAGTGGGTGAAGGGATATTTTGAAATAGATTATGAATAAATTTTTCACAACGATGTGAATATTCTGTATACTAATATGGCAATGGTTATATGACTTCTATATTTTTCAGTCATCAATTTGCTTTTTAAAAAGTGGTGAGTTTTATGGTATGTAAGTTATAACTTAATAATACTCACCATAAAAGAAGAAAACACATAGCAGTAAGTTATTTGACTCTTCTGGGAAATACAAAATCAAAGTAAGGTAATTGTGAATGGTATAACATTGTGAATGGTATAACAAAAATTTTGTAGGGCAGACTATATCAGTATGTCATTTATTTGGTATACTTCCTAGTTTTTATGTCATGTAACTGGGTATAAAAAAAAAAGTAACCGTGGGTGATTTCATTTTCAAAGCTTCATGTCTTGAATTCAGTATCTGAAATCAATAACAAGCTACCATATATATATATATATATATATACATATATATACACACACACATACATACACATATACTTATATATTTGATATATAAATATAAGCACACAAACATATATAGAACATATTTTTGTATATGTTTGTGTGCTTATACATATGCATACATACATATGTATTATGTAATGTATATATACATATGTTTAATTTCAAATTTATGACATAAAATAAATCTATCAGTATTTTGACTATTAATTTCTTACTTGAAAAGATAAAATACTATAAAATTACATATAACAAACTTGTTATTATATTGAGTGGTGATTATGTGTTCTAACAATGACAATGATAATAAAGCATTTAATACCTGTCAATCCACTAGGTACTTTACTTATTATATTCATTATTTAAATTAGCCCAAACTAAGAGAGTCATTTGCTTTCTGAATTTGGAAATAGTGCCACACCTCAATGCTATCGTCTGTATAATGAGAGATTTACTAAAAGATATGTAAAATCTCTTACCACCCTCAAATTTGGAGAGTTAATGAAAATATAACATGAATAACTCTTTTTATCTCAACTTTTAATAGTTTTATAGTAGATATTCAACACATTTCTTATGTCAAAATTAATTTGTTTTCTTCCATTGAGTAAACAGTTTTAAATTAGGTATTCCTGTAAAACTTCTGATAATTTGATCTTATAGTTAACTATTTCCCTTTTGAATGTATTTCCAGCAACTAGACTGATCATTTCTGCTATATTTTGCTTAATATTTCACTAGTTTTATTCTGTATTTAATATTAAATTCTCTCTACTTTGTTCTATGATTAGCATACCTTTTAAATTTATCATAGTCTACCTTCTATTAATGTACCATTTGTGTAAGAACTTCAGAATAATATGCTTTTTTGTCTCCCCTACTGAAAATTATTTTGTCATAACCTTCACTTTTAATATGTTATAAACCCCATTCTACATCTTTGCTATTTTTGTTCTAAAAATTACCCTTTAAAAAGATTGAAATAATTAACAAAACTCTTATATGTTTAACCTTGTAGCTACCATTTTTAATGTTCATAATTTATTTATTATGTGGGTCTATATTTTCATCTGGTATCTTTTTGGTTTGTTTGCTTGAGGAATTTCTTTAGACATTTATTATACTGCCACAAGTCTGGTGATAATGAATTATTTCATTTTTTATGTATTCTGATAATGTCATGTTTGTTTTTTTAAAGTATTTTCTATAGTTAGATTCTAGATTGACAGTTTTATTTTTCCATTCAGTACTTTAAGCACAGAGCTCTATTGTCATCTGTTTTGGAATCTTTCTCATTAGACCTCTGCTGTCATCCTTTTTTTTCCACTCTGCACATAGTGAGTCCTTTTTTCCCTATATTTTAAGAATTTTTCCTTATTACTTTTCACAGTTTATTTTGATGAGCCCTCCTATAGTTTTTTTTTTTTCTTCTTCTTCTTCTTCATGTTTTCTTGGCATTGGAGATCTTTAAGCTTTTGAAGCTTTGAGCTTGTAGTTTACATCATGATGATGTAGTTCATCTTTTGGAACATTTTCTGCCACTATTTCTTCAAATTATTTTTCTGTTGTATCTTCTCTCTTTTCTTTAGGAGCTCTAGTTTTACTCTGATTTCAGCTTACTGACGCTTTGTTTATTTTTTTAAATTCTCTTTTTCTTTGTATTTCATTTTGGATAATTTATGCTGATGTTTTCAGGTTCTTTTCTTTTCTCTCACCCCCCCCACCCCGCCCCCCAGCAATTCTTAAAGACTGCTAATTCAGTTTGGTGCATTGTGGTTTTCTTTCTATTAGTGTACATAACTCACCATTATGAGACATGATACATTTTCCTGGATTTTTTTTGTATGTCTAGTTTTTTTTATAGAAAAACATGTTTTTAAAGGTTTTCTTTATTGTATGATAAATATTATTCATTTGTATAAACATTCTGAAACTAGTATATAGTTAATTTACTTCAGAAAAAATTTTGTTCTCTTGGGCTTTGCCTTTAAGGTCTGTTTGATGAATGCAGTCTGTGCCCAAACTGTGGAGGTAAGATCTTTCTCTGTGTCCTTATGCAAGATTCAGTGACTTGAGTTTTTCCATTCTGTTTGGTGGTATATTTAGCTGTGGTATACCTAGGCACTCTGACTTCTAATCTCTTGAAGTGGTTCTTTCCCAGGCCTGAGATATTTTCCTTAAATTCATCAGCAAATTAATATAGCTGAATACTCAAGGATACCCTCTCCTCTCTGGCACTCTTTTTTTTTTTTGCAGATTCTTGTCACTTGAATCTCCATGGTTCATCAAAGCTAAATTCATAATCTAGGTCAATTATAGACTTACCTTGTTTGTTTTCTCATCTCTCTGAGGTTACTGTCTTACAGTGCCTAATGTCCAGTGAATGTTCAACTGATTTGTCTTATTTGTGGTTGTTTCAAGTAGGAAATTGGATCTCGTTTTCTTACTTCATCTTGGTTAGAAGCAGAAACCTATAAATCCATATGTGGTTGTTGAACATGTTTCATTAAAGTGAATTTCTCTTTCATGGAGGAATCTAATTAATATGATCATACTTTCTGCCAAGTGCCACAGTATGTATACATTGCTACATTTATATTTCATAAACACAGTATTGAAACAAAGCAGAAACGGATACATATGATCAGAATACCGATACATATTGAGAGAAAAGATTCTTGGTTCATAACCTGGCTCAATTGGCACTTTCTTGAATATTAAAAGAAAACAAATATTCCACATATCAGTATTTTGTACACATGGCTTTTTTTAATTGTATGTATAATTTTACCTTGTATGTATCCATTCTCTCGTCTACAAGTTTGAAAATTCTGGAAATTCTCTACTTCAAAATCAGAAAATATTTTGAGGAAATTAAAATGGAAAGCCTAGAATATTGTTTATTCACATCTTAACTACTGCCTGATTTTATGCAAATAATTTTGCTTTGTACTGTTGGGTGACTGAAAACAAGTCACTTACTAATCAAAATTTTCAGATAAGTTCTTATAATCCAAGGGATGCCTGGGTGGCTCAGTTAGTTAAGCGTCCGACTCTTGATTTTGGTTTAGGCATGACCTCGCAGTTTGTGAGACTGAGCCCAGCTTTGGGCTCCCTGGTGTCAGTGTAGAGTCTGCTTGGAATTTTCTTTTTCTCCCTCTCTCTGTCTCTGCCCATTTGTGCTCTCTTTCTCTCTATCTCCAAAAATAAATTTAAAAACTGAAAAAAAAATAAAGTTCCTATTGTGGTATATTATTTAAAGATTGTCCTTTACCTCATTGGATTGGCAATGAAATGTCGTTTGCTTGGATTGCTCATATAGTAAGACAAAAGTCAAACAATTGAAACAAATACTTTTTTCCCCTACATTAAAAATTCCATTTCCAACAAAGTGTTCCTACTTCTTGGTTTACTTTATGCATATCTTCAAGCAAAAGTACTAAAATAAGATTTCTAGTTTTTCCTTTTTCTTTTTTTTTTTTTATTCCTAGTTTTTCTTAAAACAGTGTTGACTATGCTTAATACAGTATCTTGGCAGTCTATTTCAAACTTACTGATGTTGTGCCTTCTGTGAGTGAGTGATAGCAAGAATCCCAATAATGCCTTTACAGTATGGGACACCATGATTTGTTTTTAGGTAAAGGAATGAGAGTAATGTGTAAAATTGACTGGAAGTTGTTGTTTTTTTTTTTTAGAATCATCAATTTAAACAGGTAAATATTCTTTTAAGATTTTCAAATATATTTATAAACATATTGTGTATCATATAAAAATTCATATATGGACGACTTATCTGTCGGGAGGTCCTTTGCATTTATTTCTATAAAGTATAGGAGGTTGAATCACTGATCAAATTTTGTCCCAGAATCTCTGATGGACTGTGGTATTGTCATGCCAGGAATAACAGTGGAGAGTTTTTTTCTTTGTACCAGGCCCTCCAACTGAAGGTGATAGACTCCCAAGGAAGCAGGAGACCAGAATCGGCACTAAATTGCCAACGTCAGGATGGATGTGACTATTATAATGAAAAGAAGATCACAGCTATAATCAGAATGTTTTTACCTACAGAGATTTTTAACACTGGCTCATAGATCACAGGAAACTTGAGAGATGATCATCATCATTGTTATCATTGTCAAAAATAGCAGCACTAACAACATGAAAAAGTTCTTGATTTATGATATAAAAAGTTTCTAGGACTCCTGAACAGAAATCTGGCTTGAATCAAAACCAGTTCCCACACTAAGGACTTATCAAAGAAATCTATTAATGAAGAGAGAGCTGAGTGGCGCTGAGGAAGAACACTACCCCACCTATGAATTGTAACACATATCTTCCTCTCAACTTTTCCCAAAGCAGTCTGCCTATTTACTTTGTAAAGGGGAAGGGAGTATAACTAGAACTTGGTGGGAGTACTGGCCACTGATACTTAATTGATAGTAATTTCTGTAGACGCAGGAAGAATATGGACTTACAGAATGGAGGCAATTAATGGAGTTTTGGTTCCTGGCGAGAACAAGAGACCTTAAATCCACTCTGTGCTTGATTGCCCAATTTCAGAATGTGTAGTTGAAACAGCCATACTGAACAACAGTGATAGTCTCCACACTGGTTTCCTAACCCATGGAGTGAGAGCTTTATAGGAACAAGGCCAAGTGGAAGCCATTAGAATTATTTCTGCTGATCAAAATAATATACTAAAATCAATATCACATTTCTTTAAGGATTTGTAGAGATTATTGCTATACTTCAGTAAGGTCAACCACATATTTGATGGCAGATTTTTAAGGTTTTTATCATGGAAGGTGTAGTCGTCTGTGCTCACTGGAAAATAACATAGCTGTGGATTTCTGTTTCACTGCCTGTAAATATTTTGCCAAAACCATCCATGGTTTATATAATGCCTTGCTCACTTTCACATTATACAACAGGACGTTGCTTCTGACTAGGGAATTCCTTTATAGTGTGTGAAATGCAACACTCAGCTCCCACTCTTGGAGTTCACTGGTCTTATTTTTGACCTAAAACAGGATGACTAATAACACAGAATTCCTGATAGAATAGCATGCCTTTAGCTGGCAGTGCAGTGTGTGGCCATGTTAATATCTACTAGAACATGGTATTTGCTTTGAATCAGTAACCACAATATGTTACTGTTTCCACAGGCCAGGATTCACATGTCTTGCTATCAGAGAGAGAGAATGTAGGCAACTCCTCTCTTTACTGCCTCTTATGATGTACCAGTAAGAGTTTTCTTACCGGTTGGGTTGACTAATTCTGACCCCAAATGGGATAAGAGGAGGATTTTGTGGGACACTTCTTTGTACTCTCATTTACTTTTATGTGTTTTGATGGGAATCACATCAAATATTTAAAGCTGAAAGAAGTGTTAATTACTCAGATACTTCTGGAAAGAGGCTTTGGGTGTCCCACAAGCAAGCTGCCATGACCAACAGAAGTGCTTACCTAGGGCAAAGTGAATATGAATTGGATGGTAGAAGAAAAAAATTATAAATACCCATTAAAACTATGTTATCTGATGCAAAAACGAAGACCACAATAGTTTATAGACTTTTCTCCTTAAGTTGATATTATTTTATCTCCATCTTTTATATGTAAATATTACCAGTCTTTTTCTTCTCTCTTATTCTATTACTATCTAGGGGATACACAAATGTGTTAATACTGTATCTCAGTATTGAAGTTATAGGAAATCAAAGAAGAATGTGACTTAGAAGAATTAAAATATGTCAAAAATGGATAAAGTGGTGTACGAGTAGTGATGTGATGGTATAATTATTTAACAGCTATCTCTGATTTAAAAGAAAAAAAGGCATCTGTAACATTTTCTCATTTTCAAATGTCAATACTCTGATATCCAAATGCAGAGTTGACAAGAGATACACAAAATCAATCCTCATGGGCCGATGCAAGAGAGCTCCAACACAATAGTGAATATTGGACTTTGCAGATTATATTCTCCAAAGATGGCCAAGAGAAGATCATCTCTCCCACAATTCATTTTATGATGGGACTTCCATATTGCTCTCACCGAAGATTAGGATCCCTTTTATCTGCGGGCTCATGACTGCGGCAGAAGTGTTACTATGTGATATGTGAGGCTAAGTCATAGAGGCAGTTCAGCTTCTCTCTGGATCTCTTCATTTTCTGGCTGTTCAGTTGCAGGAACCACATTGTGAAGACCAGGCAACCACATAGAAAGGCTGCAGGTAGGTTTTTTCATGGGTTTCCCCACCTGGGTTCCCAGCTGATAGCATCAACAACAATCGTGTGAGTAATTGAGCCTTTGGATCAATCCAGCTCTCAGTTATCAAGTCCACTCTGGCCTTTTAATGAAAAAACCTAGAATGGGCTTCCACACAGCTAAATACATAAGAAAAAATTGTATTTTGGGGGAGAATTTACATAAACTTGAGTTATACCAAATTAGCTAATATTAACTTTTGTGCAGTAACAACTCTTACGTTCCAGAAACTTTTGGCTTTTATGAGATGTGCAGCATGCATGGGTCTCATATTTGGCCATTCAGACAATGTCTGTTTGAGAATGGCAGGACTCTTTCAATAGCCTTCTTCAACTGCCTCTGCTCCCTCCAGTATTCATTTGTTCTCTTTTAAATAGGCATGATTTATGCTTCTACCAGTAATATTCCCTTAGATGACCATCACAGAAAGAGTGGATATGTGCAACAAGTAGGACTTGATAGCCGTTAGTATAGTTAAGTGAAATTAAGAAGTGGTACCAAGGTAAAAAGGAGAGAACATTTAGAGAAGAAAAAGATAGCTCTCCTGCTCAGGCAACCACTTAGGTTTTCCCTGATTTTAGAACTGGCTCTGGTGTCACGGTGAAAATCACTTGTACTGGGAGAATATATTCCATGGTCTCTTACATTTCTGTACATTTTGCAGAGCAAGGAATGTGTTGCCTTTTGTTGTGCACCATCTTTTTAAAGATGTCTGTGTAGCAAAAAAAAAAAAAAATCTTGAAGGATAGAGGCAGTGTCTTCCTCCAGAACAAAAGGCATATTTGTTTACTATCTATTATAAAATACTTAGGTTCCCTATATCCACTGGGAGCCATTCTGTGAATTGTCATACACCTAACCTCATCTGCATGACCCCTGTGGAAGCTGAGAAAAGGAGAGGTAAAGTATTCTTCCTGTGGTGGTTGTTGGTGACTATTGCACTGAGCATAATGCAATCCTTTTCTCTGATTCAGGAGTCTTGTGTTTTCTGCCATCTTCTATGCAACTGTGCAGCCGGTCTTGTTGGCTTGAAAGCAGAGTGAAATCACAGACCCTTCACCATTCTTGCCAATCTGCAGTCTAGAATGAGGACAAAATTTGAGCAGATAATATTTTTCATAATTAGCTTACAACAGAAGTTTTTGAAAAGTCCTCAAATTTTGCATTGTAGGAATTTAGTAGACTAGTTTTTAAATGTTGAGAGGGCACTTTTTTCAAACTGAGATTCTCCCTGATGTTTATCTTCCCTAAGCATCTCTACTAAGATGTTGTTAGATACATATTTGCCTAAAAATCACTGAAGCGGAGCGCCTGGGTGGCTCAGTGGGTTAAGCGTCTGACTTCAAGTTCAAGACTTCTGAGTTCAATTTTGGTAATGATCTTGTGGATTGTGCAATCAAGCCTCTCATCAGCCTCTGGACCAACAGTGAAGAATCTGCTTTGCATTCTCTCTTTTTCTCTCTCTGTCCCTCCCCTGCTCGTGCATGTGTGCGCTTTCCCTTTCTGTCTCAAAATAAATAAATAAACTTTAAAAAATAAAGATTCCGAAAACGAAATAAAAAATAACGGTCTTCCACATTCTAATACTTTGTTGTCTAGGCAAAACCAATTATTGTTTATCATTCTAATTGGTTTCCATCAAGATTATTTTTGCTTTTTCTTTGATTTTAATTATGCTTCCAATCCATCCCATTTTATTTAAAATTTACTTTGCATCAATGTTTGTCTACCATTTAAAATTGCACATTTTTAAACATCTGTTTCAATTAAGCTTTCTCTCTTATTATCATATTTGCGGCAGCTGTTTCTACCATTGCCTCTCTGATGCCAGAAGTTTATTTTGCTTGATTTTCCAATTTGCTTTTGTTTATCTTAGGAGGAAATGCTTTTTAAAAACATTTAGATTAGGGCAAACATTTTCTCATTATTTTCTTTGTATCCCTGTATAGGAGTTCTCTCTTTGCTCTAAAGAAGGTAAACTGTTGAAGCTAGTCCATGGGGAAACCCCAACTATGAGTAGAGCCACCTGGGAAAAGTTTTACAGGCTCAGTTGTGAGCAGTGCACCTGGCTGTGGCTTATGACACCAGACAATATCACCACAGGCAGGACTCCAAGAGCAGAGTAACTGAAGCTAGAAACATAAAAACTGAAGCAATAGTCATCTGACAGTGTCCTCCACCAGGCTCTATTTTTTTTTTTTTTCTGTAAGATTGTTAAGAAAGATCTCAGGAACAGGTAAACATGTGTGTTAAGCCAAGAATTTTTCACCTTGAATCATTGTAACAGTTTAGAACTAAAGGAGAAGTAAATAAATCCATATGTAGGGATGTATATATCTGAATATTCAGATAGTTCCGACCCATAAAATGGATTTTAAACCCATTAATTTCTGGTAGTTATTGTACATATTATACCATTATTTTTATCCAGTATATATCCAATATATATTGTGTATGTTACACTATTGTTTGAATCACCAAAAATGAAAATACCTTGAATTAAACGAGACAAATATTTACAGCTCTTCTGCATTTGTAACTTTCTATTAGGAACATTCACAGTGAGAGGATGTTAATGACACTTAAATAATGTTGTTTAACAGTCTAGAGACCCTTAAAGTGATTTCATACATAATATACCTAAGCTCTTTACAAAAGTACAAAGGGTCTCCTATGGTCTCCATTTTGTGGAAGAAAAAAGATGAAATTCAAAAAATCTTAGGTAATTTATGTATTGCAAGTCACAGGCATACTAAGTGACCGAAGTGTAACAAGGAAACTGGTGCTTTGATTTATTTTAGCTTTCTTTCCCTGTATGTGGAAGTAATGGGAATGTCACTGGTTAGGACATTTGTGTGTAATTCCTGGAATTATAACATTTGTTTCTAATTCTAATTCAATCAATAACAGTATATTTGTTAATGGACGGGTGATTTTGACTCTCAGTTATTCATTTTTTCAGTTAGATCAAAAACTAAGAATTCTGAGTCAATAGTTTCGTAATGCTTTCTGGTTTATATATTATTTCCTATAATTCCAAGTTTTCTAAAAATTATGGTGTGAATCAGATGCTCACATATTAAATATATTACTCACACACACTTATGTGTGTGTGTGTGTGTGTGTGTGTGCGTGTGTTACTTCTGATACTTGGGAAGAAACATCAAAATCTAGGCATTTTCAGGGCACCTGGGTGGCTCAGTTGGCTCTTGATTTTGGCTCAGCTCATGATCCCAGGGTTGTGGGATCAAGCCCTGTGTGGGGTTCTGTGCTGACTATGGAGCCTGCTTGGGATTCTCTCTCTCTCTCTCTCTCTCTCTCTCTCTCTCTGTCTGTCTCTCTGTCCCCCTGCTCCCCACCCCGCTCCCACTCTCTGCCTCCCTAAAATAATTTCAAAATATCTAGGCATTTTCATAGAAATAATCCATATTTCTAGAATTAATTTTATTTTTATCAGCCAATTTTCTTTTATTAACAATGTTAATTACATGAAATGAAATATGTAACTTTATATTAAGACATTCAAATGTACAGTGGTAAATTTTTACTTATGTCATCATTTTAAACCAGTCTAAGAAGTATTATCCTTCTAATAATGGATTTTGTTCATGACATAGTGTTTCGTTTAGTTATCAGATGCAGTTTGATAAGGATTATTTTGAAGATAGTGACTGATCTGAAATGGCAATCATCTTGCTTTTCTTATTTTCTTTTTTCTTCAAAAATTGCCCATCTTTTTTTTGCCATGGTAGTGATATCATTATCATGATAGTGATATCCAACCAAACTTGGAAGAGTAGAAATAAAAAAAAAAGTTTTAATTGTTGGGGTGTACATGATAGGGGAGAAGATAAAAAAAATGCTTTTGAAATTCTCTGAGTTGGTCAATTAGCATAAAATACGGACAAATTATATTTGAAACATATAGCCTCCCATTTATCTTAACAGTTTAGGAGTCTTGTTAGGAATGAGGTAATTGCTTCCTTTTACATAGTTTATAATTCCCCTGGAAACATATTTGAGGTTTATAGTCATGAAATATGAAATGAAAAATTCCTCTTATGAAATTAAGAAAGGGAATAACGGAAATTCATCATACTAAGATATCAAAATGATACTTGAAAAATTTTACATGAATAGCTACGCTAATTGCTAAGGCCATTCCTTGCTCAGATAGCTATTTATCAAAGACAGAATGATAAATATAAGCTGTGGTTTTTAAAATCCTTTTGAAAATATTAAATGATTCATATTGTGCACAGATGGCTAAATGCAAAAGTACTACATTATGTATTCAGAGATTTTTTTTCTTTATGAATTGGGTAGGATTTCAGTGAACTAAATAAGCAAAGTACCTTTAAATGAATTATTGGCATGATTAAGTTTTAGAAGACTTTTAGAGTGTGAAATCCTGAGACACCATCATAATAAATTGCAGTAGGGATTTTAGAGTTAGTTTAAACGTGTAATTCACAAAACTATGGAATTTTAGTCTATGAGGTTGCAATTCTATAGAAGGAAAAATGATGAATGCTGATAGTTAAACATCAAAACATCTTATTTTCTCATTGTGTGAGATCTCTACACAAGTTGTTACTGTTGTCAGCATGAAGGTTGTTAAGTGATTTTATTTTATTTTTTTACTTCTTGATGCTGTGCATAACACTTATCTAAAGGTACTCGGGACAGAATATTTCATACAAAAATGACTCCCCTTTTTATTATCATTTTTTATTTTATATTACCTAACAAAATATTATAGTTTTTTGCCTATATACTCTCTAATAACATGAAGATTGGTAAGATTGTGTTTTTGGAATTAATTGAATATGATGGGAAGAAATAATTGCATTGAGGAAAATGGTTTCAACATTCATACAAATCTCAGCTATCCTGAAATTTGTTTTGGGCAAGTCACTTGCAATATTACCTCTGCATAATTTTCTTAATCCATTATCATAGTAGTTCCTATTTTTGTTCCCCATCAACAGCATAATTACAAATTAACTTTTAAACCTGGGAAACATGTTTATTTTAGAGCAAGTATCAAAAAAAAATTTTCTGTGAATAGCCAGCTAGCAAATATTTTAGTCTTTGTGGACAACACACTCTTTGTAGGTAATTTTCAGTACTCAATGTTGTAACACAAAAGTAGCCACTGACAATGCCTAAATGAGCTGGAATGGCTGAATTCCAGTAGAAAATTTATTCAGCAAAACGGGTGGTCATATTTTTCCTGCAGAAGGTGGTTTGCTAACCCATGTGAAATGGAATCTAAAAGAAACATTCAAGCATGGTGGAAAGACTGAACATGCCAGAGGTATGTAGTCCCTGAAATGGTTCCTGGATGCCTTGTCTTCCATTGAGACATTTTGGCAGAAAATTCTCAAGGAAGTGTTGGGATTGTTACTTGGGCAGAGTGGACAGGAAGATGTGTTGATAGTTTTCAGAAGAGTTGAGAGTGTCACAGAAGGTATAACCTGCTTTTTTTCCAAGTGAATTATAAGGGAAATTTCATTAAATCCTGAGAGAATCCTCTGATGCTTTGCCAATGTCACATGGCCACATAGAAACTTCCTGCAGATTTGAGGTGCCCAGATGATTGTTCCACCAGTGGGAGAATGTTGAAAAATGTCCTTTTCTATTTAGTCATCTGTTAATGTCACGTTTATCCTCATTAAATAAAGGGTTGTGAATGCCTCCAGAATCTGTTTGCCTTCTTTGTCTACCTCAAAGCTTAGTATCTTGAGTGTCTAAATCAAATTGCCTGGCTGTGAAGTCTTGTGTGGTGGGGCATGATTTCACATAATTGGGAATAATGACTCAGATATTATCCATAGCTGTATATTAGGCTAAAGAAAAGGTAGAAGAAGAATCAAACTTAAAAAAAATCAAGCTACTGTAAATAGTATCTTTCTCATAGTAAATCATCTAGTCAATGAAAAATGAAATATATCAATGAATCTAATGTGATTTATTAATTAAATTATGTGTCATTTAAGTAGATTTTTTCAATCATTTGGACTATGAGGAATTTGTGTCCTTGATAAACCACCTCCTGCAATAGTCATTGAAATAGCTCAATAATAGCTGACTTTTTTCAACACATTTATTTTTGGAAGGCTACTCTGTCTGTACAGTGAAACTCCAAAATGTCTTTGTTTGGGAGAAATGTTATTGGTCTACTCCCTCTCATTTTACATCATCTAGTAAATAGCATTATCTAAGTGTTATTTGGAGATAGAAATTAGGTGTCATTACCCAAAACCAGACTTACTATCCATATTTAGAGATTTATTGACATCCTTTGTGCATATCAATGTATTTCATGATACAAAATATATTTTTTAATGAACACTTTAAATAAGTGGGCATTGACTGTTATACTTTGGTTCATGCCATGGTAGAATGACACATTTTAAATCAAATGGATGATGTAAAAAAAAATGGATGATGTAAGCACCACTGAATCATACTCTTAGGCTAATTGTTTTCTATTTCCTTGGGCAGGCTATTTATCTGATAGATGGTCAAATATGCTTCTTTGATTGTATAATTATACCTTATTGTATGAATTAGCATTCAGAAGCTGAGGATATCCACGCATACATTTAAATCGATTTTACACATGTACTTTACTCAGGCATATATTTATTTATTCATTCCCCATTCATTAACTTGCACATGCTTTTATGTCCTTTCTGGTTATAAAGAACTATCATTTACAGAGTTTAGGTCTTTAGTATTTTTTGTGGAGATTATCCACAATTTTATCTTCCTAGGAAAGTTTAAACAAAAGATCTATATAACATAGCTAGCATGTTATAATAATAATGATAAGAATTGAAATTGATTCACGTTACTAAAAAAGAAAAGGGAGAAGAAATTAATATTACTAACCAACTACTGAATACAGACAAAATAAATCTCACCGATTCCTATCAGCAAGGCATTGGTTGGTCTATGTTCCTAGTTAAGGAAACAGAGAATGGATGCACTTTCCCCCAAAGCAACCCTAAGCTGGACAATGCCTAAGGATTGTATTGCATTTATTAAGGGAAACCAGAAAAGAAGTTTAAGAGCAGTTAAGGAATTGGACCTTAGGCATAATGGTATCTTTCACTTTCTGTTCTGTGTTCCACAATGAAGCCTTTAGCACACTATTAGATTTTATTTTTAGAGTAGCATTAAACTTCTTTTAATTTTTTTTTATGTTTATTTATTTCTGACAGAGAGAGAGAGACAGAGCATGAGTGGGGGAGGGGCAGAGAGAGAGGGAGACACAGAATCCGAAACAGGCCACAGACTCTGAGCTGTCAGCACAGAGCCCGATGCGGGGCTGGAACTCACAGACCGCGAGATCATGACCTGAGCCGGAGTCGGATGCTTAGCCAACTGAGCCACCCAGGCGCCCCGGCATTAAACTTCTTTTGATTCTTATTCCCTTTATCTATCTAAAGGGAGTGATTAGTTTTGTTCAAACAATGTGTTCATATGTTGAAATGCCCTTTGAACAACCACTTATTTTGCTTCAAATAACCAACCCAATTCAGCTGTTTCTTTTCATTTCAATTACAGGTTTTTATAGACCATAATTTCACTCCTGCACATAAAAATTAAGAATACTGTTCTAGTTCTTCACTCTCCAAACTTGGACCTAAAGAAATCCTCTTTCTCCCTAGGATGGAGAGAAGTAGGGAGATAGAAAGCAACCAAATAATGTGGTTAACAATGTGGCCTTTCCTAAACCAATACAGAATTATTCTAGAATAATGCATTCTCAAATTTGTAAGATATATAGTATTAAGATTTCAGATTGAAGTGGAGAACAAGTTCATATCAGGGAAATAGA
This sequence comes from Panthera tigris, assembly GCF_018350195.1. NCBI lineage: Eukaryota > Metazoa > Chordata > Mammalia > Carnivora > Felidae > Panthera > Panthera tigris. Next base: position 20,983,480 of record NC_056668.1, on the reverse strand, counting down.
AACATAAGAACCTAAAAATTCAGAAATGAGTTACAGGACCTCAACCTTTTGGCCAAGGTTAATCTTATCTAATTTAGTTCTCATTTATTCTCATTACTCTCTGATATAGTTTTTGCAACAATGAGGACAATTTCCTTATTTTCTCTCCTAAAGAGAGAACATATTTACATTGACCTGCTTCTGATGAAAGCACTTAATTTCTCTGAAAGCAATTAGCAAATACATTTCTGAGCACTGACTATGTGCCAGACCTTGTGTTGGATACATTAGAAATGAAATATATCAGCATTGCCAATCTTTCAGTGCCAAGAGTAACACCAGAGAAACGTCTCTGACTACTTCTAAAATTTAAATTATTTTCCTCTTTCTGAATAGCAATTGGCCTTAGTAATACAGTTGATTGTTTTTCTTTTGTTTCTTGTCCTTCATTGCATCCAGCCATGAGGATGTATTAGAAACTGACCTCATCTCAGTGTGTTCTGAAACATTTAGTACTTTTATGGCTCTGTAGCAACATCTATATATTCTTTTATAGAAGCACTTTAATTGCACTTTCTTAACTGATCCCATGAGCTAAATTGGTCAGATGGTATTATTTCCATTTTACTCTTAAAGAAAATAAGTCTTACCGTGATTAAATGGCTTTTTAATGTAATTGATATTTTGGAACGGAATATTTATATGCTGTTTGCTCTGATCCAAAATTCCATACCCTTTTCAGTGTTTCATGTGATTCATTTTGAAAGATTAAATTTACAAGAAGGTCTTCCAACTGAACTGCTTATATTGTTCTACACATACAGAATTTTCTTCTACCTAATGTAATTTTTTTTTTGGCCTACTATGATTCCAAGTTAAATCTATAACAGCCTGCAGAATAATTCCATTTGAAGAAACTGGGAGTAGTTTCTGTCAATATGTAATACTTTAAGATTTTTAACTTTACCATAAAACTGTATTTGTGATACCATATATCTCATTGATTTCATTAGACTAGTGCAAAGCTCACAGAACCGAAGTACCAAACATAATACAAGTGAATGATTTTGTAGTTTATAAATTCTATCATTATTCTTTTACATTTTAAGTGAAGCATTCAGAGATACAGTTTCTAAATCAGAGTGAGAGAAAAGTAAGATACTAGGTGAAAAAGTAGATGAAGCCTTTGAAGTAGATGAAGTCATCTGAAGTAGATGAAGTGTTTTTAGGAAGCATAATTAGGAAGTGTTTGTGAGAAAATCTTTCTATCACTTTGTATTCAATGCCTTGGATAGTACTCGCCACATAGTTAATACACACTGTGTGGGTTTTTCTTCATGAAGACTAGAAAGAATAAAAGAAAGTAGGGGACCATCAGAGATAATTTAATAAGTGATATTTAGGGTAACAGTTACCTGGAAGGTAGTGTATGTGACAGTAGTCATCCCATTACTGCTAGTCAGTGCATCAATAGATATGTTCATATGTTGCATTGTAGTGTTTGGTAAATATTGTGGCAGTATGTGAGATTCAGCTGGAAATGAACACCAACAGTGCAGACTTCTGTTTGAAATAATATGTAATATATCACATAATATACGCAGGAGCACATTCCAGGTTGTGAGGGGGCAATAATATCCTGGCTAAAATAAATAACTTTTATTATGTTTAACATTAAACTGGCAAAAGGGTCAAGATGCTTTGGAGCCTACCAAGAAAGATAAAGCAAAAATCATGTGCCAGAAACAAGCAGCAGGCCTATTTGCACACTAAGTGCCTCCGCCAACCGCTGTAAAATTGAAATTCTGAAATGACAATTGCACTGAGCAGAAGGGAGAAAGAAATCCCATGGCTACCAGAAAGTTAGGAAGGTAATAGGAGAATCTCACATACTGCACTGACTACGAGAATAGCAATCATAGTGGGGACACGATTGGAAAATAAACCTAACTATACAGAAAAGGACAGCAAAAATAATTACCTGCATATGTTACTAGGTAGAAGACACACACACACACACACACACACCTTTTATAACCACATAGAAGAAATCAACCCAAAAATGTTACTAGGAATAAACTTATACCAAAAAATGTGAAAAGACAGAAGAAATCCATATATTTGTAACAATAAATAGAAGATAAAAATTGACTCAGGAAGAAATAGAATAACTGAATGGTTCCAAAACCATTAATGTAATCTAATTAGAAATTTAAGAAACCCTTTACACAAAGTGATATATACGTTGATATAGAATGCTTTTCAGGTGAGTTCTATCACTTAATAAACATAATTCTAATATTACAGGAACTCTTTAAGAAAAAATAAGTGGACATTCTTCACCTGATTTTATAAGCCATGCATAGTCTTTATACCAAAGCAATTGGAATACATTAAAAGAATGAAAAAAAAAATGCATGTTCATTTCACTGAAAAAGTAGTCATAAGTGTCATAAATTAATTTCTGAGTAATGCATGAATACATTAATGCATATTAAAAAGTTTCGTTTATCCCACAAGTAAACTAAATGGTTAAGATTAGAACATTGTGGGGCTCCTGAGTGGCCCAGTCTATTAAGTATCTGACTTTGACTTAGGTTGTTATCTCTTCGAGCCCTGCATTGGGCTCTGCACAGAACATCCCTGGGATTCTCTATCTCTCCCTCTCATTCTGCTCTCCCCCCTTCAATGAGAAATGAAAAGACTTTAGAAAGCAATATAAGAAAATACATTTTGAATTTGGGTAAGAAATTATAAAAGAAAATTACAAACCATTTGGAAATAATTTATAAGGTTGACTTATCCAGTATAAAATGTTATTTACTTAAACGTCCATAATTAGAGTGAAAATACAGGTCACACACTGCCAGAAGAATGCTTATTACCAACCAAGAATTTTCATTCTAGATATATAAACAATACTTGTGAATCAATAAAAATAATTTCCAAATGAAACCACTTGAAAAACAGCAACAGATATTTCTTATACAAATAAGCCAGAAGCCTATTTAAAGATGCTTAATCCCATGAACATCAGACAGAAGAACTTTAAATTCATAATAAAATTCATTTTTGTATTCATCAGTTTAAATTTTTTTTTTTTAACGTTTATTTACTTTTGAGACAGAGCAAGACAGAGCATGAACGGGGGAGGGTCAGAGAGAGAGAGAGGGAGACACAGAATCCGAAACAGGCTCCAGGCTCTGAGCTGTCAGCACAGAGCCCGACGCGGGGCTTGAACTCACAAACTGTGAGATCATGACCTGAGCCGAAGTCGGAGGCTCAACCGACTGAGCCACCCAGGCGCCCCTATATTCATCAGTTTGATAAGTAAAATTAAATTAAAATCTGTCTATATTAAGTGTATTGTGAGACGATAGGAGTTTCCATCCTACCACTAGTGGGAGTGTATTCGATACATTTTATATGGGTTTTTTTGAGGGGGGGGTAATTCCCAAAAAGATGAATACTCTTTGTCATTTTCAGGAATGCTCCTCTCATATTCAAAGGAACTATTTCTTAATGTGAGCAATCAATGTATATATTTAAATTTTATTATGATTTTCCAAACCAAAAAGATGAATTTTACTCCATTTTATTTTCACAAACAGTAAAACCTTGGTTTGCGAGCATAATTCACTCAGGAAAAATGCTTGTAATCCAACGCACTTGTATATCAAAGCAAATTTCCCTATAAGAAATAATGGAAACTCAGATGATTCATTCCACAGCCCAAAAATATTCATATAAAAAAGACGACAATACTGTAATAGAATGTAAAATAATAAAGAAATTACAAAATAAAAGAAAAATAAACAAACTAATCTACACTTGCCTTTGAAAACCTTCCTGGCTGATGTGAGGGAAAAAAGAGAGAAGGAGGGTTATTGTGTAGGATGACATTCACTATCACTAATGGAATCACTGCTATCGATTGGCTCAATGGAATCTTATTTCTTTTCCTGCAACTTTAACAAGGAACCTATCCAATAACACTTGCTTTTGCCTCCTTTTGAGGATTCCACGGAAATGTGACATTGCATTGTAGTTACACAGATTCATCACTCACACTCCTACAGCCTTATTCAAGTGGAGCTTTTCTACAGAATTTTGCAGTTTCCCACATTTTACACATCTTCTTAATCTCATTTTCAATGAGGGATTCCTCAGCCTTTTTCTCTTCCTCTGCAGACAAGACGCAGAAGTAGACTTCTTATAAAATCTTGCAATTTCAGCCACTCATGTATCTCATTCATACTTCTCTATTATTTCCTTCCTACTTTCCACTCTAAGCATTTCCTTCTTACCACCTTTCTTTTCAACCTTTTTCTGCATGGGCTCCTTCATATATGCTGGCACAAATTTGGACTACAGTACAGTAATAATAAACTCTGGTCATATACTATATTTAATGTAACTGGCAATAAGACAGCAGAGGAAAGGGTCTACATCTGCAGGCAGCCTGACCTTCAATGAAGCAAAGCATTCCTAAGCTTACTCTTGTATGGAAAAGCAAAGGACTGTCCATACAGTCTGCTTGGAAGTGACAAAAAAAAATACACCAACGCCAGTTGTGGGCACCTTCCAACGTTCTGAAGAGTCATTGACTTCTGCCAAACACCACGGCCTGACCCTGAGCATCTGAGTATGGGAGGCAATCACCCACAATCCTGCAGAGAGAGAGAGAGATAGAGAGAGAGAGAGAGAGAGAGAGAGAGAGAGAGAAGAACCATTGGCTCAGTTGTAATTGTGTGACGTTTCGTATCACATACTACTCAGTATTGCCAGATATCACTCGTTTATCAAGTTAAAATTTATTAGAAATGCTTGCCCATCTTGCAGAACACTTAAAGAACAAGTTACTCACAATTCAAGGCTTTACTGTATTTCACAATAAAAATGTTCAAGAAAAATAGGTGAAAAAATATTGCCAATGAAGTTGCTGTGGTAGACCACTGTTGTTAACATGAAGTACGTTTTATTTTTTTTTATGTTTTATTATTTTTTTAAGTTTTATTTATTTTGAGAGAGAGAGAATGAGTGGGGGGGGGGCGCAGAGAGAAAGAATCCCAAGCAGGCTCTGCACTGTCAGCACAGACCCCAACACGGGGCATGAACCCACGAACCCACGAACCGTGAGATCATGACCGGAGCCAAAATTAAGAGGCAGTCGCTTAACTGACTGAGCCACCCAGATGCCCCAACATGCAGTACATTTTGTGTGTTCTATACATTTGTTCCAGTTATTTTAACATTGTGAGTTGTAAGACACCTTATTCAAAAAGAAGTCACAAATTCAATTTAAATATCCCACTAATATTCAAGTTATACTGACAGTTCACTGAGTTTAATTCACTGTGTATATATAGTCAGCTACTAGTCTGCTGTCACATTTTATAAAAAGAGTTTTGACAAGGCCACACATCCATAGTAATTTAATACAGTGATGTGAAATGTAAATTAACTAGAAAATAATGCATTACGATCTCCATAATATCTAAATTAGGATGGATATATTAATTACTCTCATTTTTGGTAGCTGCCAGCATTTTTGAATAGATAATTACATGTATGATTATTTTCTACATGAACCAGAAAGATATGAAACTTAAAAAAAAAGAATAAATACATAGTAAAACTGATTATAAATATAAATATATCCAACACCCCTAAGGATACTTTCAGAGGACCTTGGCATTAAACTTATATTTCAAATATTTAAAACATGTTTCTCAGTGTGTTATAGCTTTTAAGTTTATGAAATAAAATATATTATTTTTTTCTCAGTGAGCTCTTGAATTATTTTTCTTCCTAAAAGGACCCTCTAACATTAGAATTGTTTTAATATTCCACAGCATCAGTCTTTACCCTTGGTCTCTCATTCATGCCTTTTGTTTTTTCCATAAATATGTATGTTTTACATGGCTTTCAACCAAACTCTTTGCTTTCTTCTATTTTTCTTTATTTAGGTTATTTCAATTAAACTTAACATTTTGATTTGGTAACATTTTGTATATGTTTAATTATTCTTTTCTAGGGCCATAGTAGTTCAATTGATCACTTACTAAAAATACCTGTGTTGGATACTGTTACTGTTATTGTAGAAGCAACTTCTTGCTTTCATTAAGCTTGCATTCTAGTGGGAGGAGACAGAAATACAATTAATAAGAAAATATCAGAGATTAAACAGGTACATTAGAAAACTCAGGTAGCAAATCATTAGATAGTTAAAATAGTAAATGATGGCCTGATTTAGAGGTCATGTCACATCTGTAAGCACAGTCCGTGAAAGCTTTAGCCAATTTTGAAGTTGATTTCGTGGGTCACAGCCAGCATTTAAAAGTGTAGAATAAAATAGCGGACTATGGCGCAAATGTCATAGCATAGCATTCGGTGAAAAAAATCAGGTGCTCTATGCCTAGAAAGCGTAAATCTTCTGAGATTTCTTTCGTGTGTTGTGTATGTGTGAACCTGCATGAGTCTACGCACGTTTATTTGTTTGTGTGCCCAATCACAATATCAAATGCATTTCTTATGATTGGTCAAAAATATTTGGAAAGCACTGAGATATGTAAACATCCTCTTATTCTATTTCTATGGAAATAGAGGCATGGGGGGCACCTCAGTGGCTCAGTTGGTTGACCATCTGACTCTTCGTTTTGGCCCAGGTCATGATTTCAGAGTTCATGAGAGTGAGCCCCATATCAGGCTCTGTGTTAACAGTGCAGATCCTGCTTGGGATTCTAGCTCTTCCCTCTCTCTGCCTCTCTCTCTCTCTCTCTCTCTCTCTCAATAAATAAATAAATAAATAAATAAATAAATAAAATAAAAAAGAAATAGAAGGTTGGAAGATAACAGTTATTTAGTAATTACTATATAGCAGGTTCACTGCTAAGTGCTTCCCATTTAATCCCTGCCATAGTATTAGATTGTGTTAGCATTATTCTCTTTCCCAGATGCGGACATTGAGGCAACAGACGGGTTAAGTGCTTTCTTAAGTGTGGTTTGAAACTAACATTAAATTTGAATGTATACGGAAAAATACTAAATACACTTTAAAATGGGGTTTACAGAATTATTTTTCATGATTGAGAGAGATAACAACCATCTTTCTCTTTTGGGCACTTTGCTGCTTTATTGCTCATTTTTTTTTTTACTCATAAAAATGCTGCAGTAATCTTTTATAGATAAAATTATATGCATGTCTGACCATTTTCTTGACAATTTTCTTGGATATATTTGAAGCCCCAGATGTATTTTGACAAAATCCTACCTAGAAAGATCACTGAAATGTATGCACCAATCGAAAGTAAGAGCGTCTTGAAGGCGGAGGTTCTCCTGTAGGAAGACCCAGGTTCTCTGATCAACCTAGACACTTGAACTTCTTTGTGCTATTGTTCTTTGCACAGCTCTTGAAATTAATTTGTTATTCTTCCGCTCTCTGGTTCACAGAGCCACTGCTGAGATTTCTACGTATGCTAAGATCCAGTGAGCTTCTGTAATTTTTTTCAACATTTTAATGCCATATTGCCTTATTGCCTACAGGAAGTCAGGGTTTTGTTTTGTTCATGCAGTCACATTTGTTTGTTTTAGTTTTCCCCTGATACACAGAAAATGAAATAAATTAGTAGCAAGCCATGATATTGGCTTTGGCTCATGGTTGACACACAGACAGGTCATGACCACTGTGACCACTGGTTTTTCTGTTGAAAAAAGATCCCATAAAACAGAATAGGACACATAGATTTCAAATGATTAAAACTATTTCCCTATGTCTTTGGGGCCATCTGACCTTTCCAAGCTCAGATGATAGATTGTCCTTTGTACTTAATGTGTTTCTCATCTCAGGCAATTTTCAAACTGACAGTTTTGTTTGGTTCAGCTACCAGCCTTAAAAATAGAGTGAACTGGGCTCTGCTCCCTATTAACCTAAAGACAGTATATCCTGATAGAGAGTATGTGCAGAAGAAATGACAGTAAGTCTACTGGATGACCAAAGAGTTTCTTTGAAAGCAATATCATCTGGGATGGGGGCTGCTGTGTTGCTGTTGGATATAAGATATTTAGGATTTTAAGATGTGAATGAAGTTCCTTCAACGTCGTTCAAATTACATAACCCTGCAATGTTCCGTGATGTTACCAGATATGATGGATAGATAGAAAATGCTTAGGAATACATTATTAGTACCGTAGTCATGTAGGGATATATGATTAGTCACGTGATTAGTCATCCTTCGACAGTCTTAGAGGTCAGCCCATGAGCCAAGGTGCTCAGTGCTGAAAGTCTAAGTTCTATGGCATTGAATTGCCTGTAAGAACAAGGAGAAGTCTAAAGTAATTAATAGAGGTAGGGCATGGAGCTGGGATTTCTAGCATGGTGAACACTGGCTCTAGAAGATTGTAGAAGCAGGGATGCTTTGGCTGCGCTCAGGTAGACAGTTCTGTAGCACATGATGCCAACTGGGACTGCAGGTATCTTCACTGGTCTGGACTTGTATGGCCCAAATGAGTCACTCTCTTGACTAGAAGTTGGTGCTACTTTTGGCTGGGAGTTCACCTGCAGCAGTTTACTTGAGTGATGCCTGTGGCCTCTCCACGCAGCATGGACTTCTCAGTGCATGGTGGCTGAGATCCAAGAGAAAGCAAGTGGAAGATGCCAGATATTTTCAAAATTTGGTAAAATCCCAGAATGTCACTCTTGCTGTTTTCTAATAAATTCAATTCCTCATTAAAGAGTGAAATGCACATATGAGAAGGGAGAGAATTGAATATAATCATTTATAAAGCTTTCTTACAATAAAAATATTTTACATTAATTATTTATTATATCCATCACTCTTGAGGATTCATTCATTTAAATATTCTATTGAGATCTCTTCAAATTCACTAATCTTTTTTTTTTTTTTTTTTTTGTGGGAGGGCTGTGTATAATATGTTGCTAAGCCTACCCAGTAAAATTTTCATTTTACATATTGCTCTTTTCAATCCTAGAATCTCCATTTGGTTCTCTTTTAGAGTTTCTATTCTTCCACTGAGGTCCCTCGTGTTTTCTGTTATTATACCATTTTTTTCTCTAAGTTCTGAAAATATGACTGGCAATGGTTATGTTAAAGTCCTCGCTTGCTAATTTCGATTCTTGAAATTTCTGCTTTCACATGTTTTTATATTTCTGCTTTCACAAATTACCACAGGTTGGGTGACTTAAAACATCTTACAGATCTGTGGGTCAGGAGTGTGACATGTGTCTATCTCACTAGGCTAAAATTAAGGTGTTTGGGAGCCATGTTCCTCTCTCGGGTTCAGGGGAGAATCTATTTTCTTGACTTTTCCAGCTTCTAGAGGCTGCCCCATTTGATGCCTCATGCCCTGCTCCTCCTCCAACCTCAAAGCCAGAAAAGGCAGGTTGAATCATCATGTCACATAACGTAAAACTTCTCTTCTATTTCCTGATCCAGTTTTAAGGATTCTTATGATTGCCATAGCTTCATTGGAAAATCCAGTATAATCTCTCTATTTTCATGGTCATTTAATTCTGTCTGCAACCTTAGTTTTCATAATCTAACATTCATATGTTCTACAGATTATGATGGGGACATCTTTTTTATTCAGGTAAGGGGACATGATTATTCTGCTTATTCACATGCCAAGTGAAAATTTCATTTCAGATATTGACTTTTTCAGTTTAGAATTCCCATTTGATTTCCTATATAGTTTCCATTTTCCATTGATATTCACCATAATTTCACTACGTCAGTCTTTTTCTCTATGGCTTTGAAACACTTGTGTAGTTGTATTAAATTCTCATTTGCTAATGTTAGTTTTCTAGATTATTTTTTCATATAACGCAGGATATACTTAGTCTAGACCACATTTTAACCAGGACTTTTATTTATAAGGTGTCAGTAATAGGTTTTGATTATAATCAACATGTGCTCTTTAATACCTGCTTATAGGCATTTATGTAATTAATTTATGGAATACCTTTAAGCCAATCCACTCTAAAACATTTAAAGCATGTTTTGAAATTTCTCTTCTCATTGCTTTGTCATTGAAGCTTTTCTAATGTTTGATAGTATGTCCTTAACTTTGATGTTTTCCAAGCCCCACTTATGTATCGGTCCATCTACAGATCCTGCTTTGGTTCATCTGGCCCACATATTTTTCATTTATACATTGTCTCTGTTACTTAAATTTCAGCCCTTAAATGTTTGTTTCATGGGCCAATTTTTGACCTCTGATTCATTAATATAGGTGTATGGAATAGGAGGGATGTTAGATTCAGACAACAGGGAAAATGAGTATCTTTTTTTACAGTTCTGAGATTGTCTCATTGTCATTTCCAGATGCTTCAAAGTAAAATGTGAAATCCAAGAAGATCCAAAATAAATGTATGTGTGAATGTGTGTGTGTGTGTGTGTGTGTGTGTGTGTGTGTGTATGGGTGTGTGGGTGAGTGTGTTCCTTTTGGCATGAAGGAGAATTCAAGAAATTTTATCTTTTCCTGAAAATAAAAGAAAATGAGGAACCTAAGAATCCACTTCCGCCATACTATTTCTATTTCTATTATTTATTTACATTTGCTCAAAGAGTCAATATGGTTACTTATTTTTCTAATCTCAAAGATAGGTTCCTTTTTATGCGTGCCTTTCCTGTATGTGAATTTGAAATCTTTGTTGGTGACTTTTGTGTGTATGAGCATGTGTAAGTGTATGAGGATATGGATGTGTGTGTGTGTGTGTGTGTGTGCGCGCTTTAAGCGTTTAGTAGATGCAAGCTTTGGGTTTCTTCTAGAGGATAAAATGTGTGATTTATACCTGAAGACTCAATTAGCTACCTTTTTTGTATGCCTCTATAACACCTTTCACTGTCTCATACCAGGATTTAATTCTCCATTGTAGAGCAATGCTTACCTTGTCTATATTATTAATTTTCATTTATTTGTTGTTATATTTCTAGGACCTAGCACCAAAAAGCACTTCCTGGGATATGCTTATGAGTGACTTATTATTGAGGGAGAAATTTGATTTATGAAGGAATATCTGTAAATACAACCATGTCAACAAAATGAAAAACTTTGAAAAAAATCAACTTACTTTTTTTTTTTACAAATTACTAAAGTAAGTTGTTTAATTTTTATCATATTTATTACAGTGCAAACTCAAAGTTTGTAAACATCAGTGTGAGTGGCACTTGTCAAAGTTTGCTGCTACCTAGAAAACATTAGGAAAATCACTCCTACTGGCAATGTCGATGTGAAAGATTTCTTTTTTTTTTAATTTTTTTTTAACGTTTATTTATTTTTGAGACAGAGAGAGACAGAGCATGAACGGGGGAGGGTCAGAGAGAGGGAGACACAGAATCCGAAACAGGCTCCAGGCTCTGAGCTGTCAGCACAGAGCCCGATGTGGGGCTCGAACTCACGGACTGCGAGATCGTGACCTGAGCCGGAGTCGGCCGCTTAACCGACTGAGCCACCCAGGCGCCCTAAAAGATTTCTTTGCAAGAAAACATGTAATAACATCAACATTTTCCTCGAGAAATTATTGTGTCTATTTTGCTCATTTTCTCACTCTAAAGTGCACATTTTATTTACTGATTCATTTTTATCGCCTCTTAAAGCAAACTTCTGTATTATGTGGCCTCTGGTTCCGGCCAAGGATCAGTGGTGTGTAAACAACTGTATGCTTAGCCCGTGTGAAACAGGAACATGGAAAGTCACGCACGCCGAGCAAAATGACCTCATGTGTAGAAGTTGAACATATAATTACCTTAAGAGCTACATTAGGCAGTTTTCTTACAGGAATAGTATTAATAGGTAAGGTAGCAAAATAGTAAACAGAAGGGAAAATGAAAACCAGATTCTAGAACACGTTGGCATGCTCTCTTATCAGCCAGTTCTTTTTTTATTTCTGTCATTGAACTGCAACAGGTGCTTTTATGAAGCATAAGTAAATTAGTGGCTAACCTACTGCTATCACGTTCACTTTGCTTCTTGTCAGAGGGTAAGTGTGATTGTAGGACAGCCAACGACTCAGAAGAGAACATGAGGTTTCAATTCAGGTGATTTGGTTGACGGCTTGCCAGACAATGACCATATATTTTGGCCATGCCCTTTATGATGTGGGTCACAAATAGGCCGAATTAAGGTAGGACAGTATGACAAAGAATTCAAGCTGCAAGGAGTCGAATGAATGACAGGCACTGGATGTTGAAGCCAGCAGACTGAACCGTGGGGCAGAGAGAAGCCCACATGAAATCAAGCAAAAAATATATCCACTAAATAGGATGTAGGCAGAGCAGACACACAAGGCAGGAGTGAGGAATAAATTTTGCCCGAGATTATAGTGCAACAAGTCAAGGTTCTAGACCTTCTGCCTTGAGTGCCCCAGGATTGTTAATAAGTATTTGTTTTGTTTAAGCATTGATGAATGTAATATTAAAAACATATTCATGGGGCGCCTGGGTGATTCAGTTGGTTAAGCGGCCGACTCTGGCTCAGGTCATGATCTCGCGGTTCGTGAGTTCCAGCCCTGCGTCGGGCTCTGTGCTGACAGCTCAGAGCCTGGAGCCTGCTTCTGATTCTGTGTCTCCCTCTCTCTCTGACCCTCCCCCGTTCATGCTCTGTCTCTCTCTGTCTCAAAAATAAATAAATGTTAAAAAAATTAAAAAAAAATATTCGTTTAATTTGGTATGTAGTATACGTCAGGAAATTTACAAATACTTGTGTTGACCTTGTGATAACTTCAAAGGGTAACTAATAGTGTCACGTTACTGATGAGAATTTAGACTCAAAAAGTTTGAGAGATTTACACAATAGCAAACAAAGTAATTAGCAACAGAAACAAATAAAATCTGTCCCTGTAATGCTTCATGTAATTAGGCAAATTTGGAAGAGTGACTATCTGAGAACTACAATCTGTGATCCTTGCCTTTTTATGCGGTTTTCTCATTACTCTGTCTCAGTGTTACATCCATTTTCTGTTTCTGTTTCTGTGTCCTCTGTTTCTAGTTCGCCCAATCCCTAATACTGTGGTTTGGAAAATGAGAGTATGTGTGGTCCAGCATGGGACAGGTGTCAGCCATAGTCCAAACTCCGTCATCAGGTAAGCAGAACCATATGGGAAGGGGGTGGTGGTATAGTTTGCCAAGGCTGGCATTACAAAGCACCATAACCTGAGTGGCTTAAACAACAGAAATATATTGTCTCCCAGGTCTGGAGGCTCAAAGTCTGAAGTTAAGCTGTCAGCAGGGTTGATTCCTTCTGAGGACTGCAAGGGATGGATCTGTTCCAGTCTGTTCTTCTTGGCTTGTACAAGGCCATCTTCTCTTTATGGCCCTTCACTTGGCATGCACATCTCGGTCTGCATGTTTCTGTTCAAAGTTCCCATTTTTACAGGAACATGTCTTCCCCACTTTAACTTAATAACTTCTGGGAAGACCCTCTCTCTAAATAAGATCACGTTCTGAGGTACCTGGAATGAAGAATTCAGTACATGAATTTTGGCGTGATACAATTCAACTCATAATTGTGGTTCTCATTTGGACAACATGGTTGAGGTTTCACAGAAGAACATAAGATGCATTCCCTGAATTACAACCCATGTTATTTATAGTATATTAACCATGATGCAGAATCACACCTAGGAGCTCCAACTGGATCTTATATCATCAGGAAAATTTGTACATTTGATGTCCACACAATCTAGAGATCTGGTAAGTTCAGTCCCCTTGATATTTTCCGCTGTTTCCACAATTTTTATCTCTGTGTTATTTACTTATTTACTTTTATTTTATTTTTAATGATTTTTAATTTATTTTTGAGAAAGAGAGACGGAGATACAGAGTGTGAGTGGGGGAGGCACAGAGAGAGACAGAGACAGAATCCAAAGTAGGCTCCAGGCTCTGAAATGTCAGTTCAGACACGGGGCTCGAACACACGAACCGTGAGATCATAACCTGAGCTGATTTCGGACGCTGAGCTGACTGAGCCACCCAGGCACTCCTCTGTGTGATTACTATTTTCTTTAATGTCCCTCCCTTTTAAAATCATTACATTAATCATAATACATTATACTCTTCTTAACTTTCCTAACTCTAAAGTAATAGGGATAATTGTGCATGTACAACTTTGACCACAGTACATGGAAATATTTACTTGAAAAATAAGTTGTTCCACCTGTACTGTTGACATTATGTAACAAGGCACCTGCAGATGAGGCTGGTTGATAGTGTTTAATTAATTTGCAGAGTCAGCACAATGTTTTGGATGGATGACCAAGTTAAATGAGTCTGATATCACCAACCAGCCAGCACGAGAGAAACAGATCATTAAGCTTGTAATTTTCACAGGTAATAAAGATCTGAAAATAGTCACTGAATGCTTGGCCCCATCCTACGATTATATATTTAACTCCCAAAGAGGTAAACTGAAGCCATAAAGTTACCAAATATTTTGAGAGATATACTCAAATATACTATCAACTTCCATTCGTCAAGTGATTGCATTCATAAACTAACCAGTTAGTGGCTTTGAAACTGGATTTTTTTTTTTTTTAGTGTGACTGCATGAACATGAATTTTGTGATTAAATGGCAAGGCAAGATTAGCAGAACAGATTAAAATGAAACCAATGTGCCGATGTCAAATATTGCTAGCTAATGCTTGACTGATAAACAGTGTTACACAAAGCAAGTCAAGTAGGAAGCCGGTCAGCTGACTGATACAAGGCAGGTTTTAATAATATCCTAATATGGAACCCAAAACAAAGCGGCACATGCGGGCCTGCTCAGACACTTCAGGTAGAATGCCTCCGCCTAGTTTCAGCCAGATAAGGTCTCTCTGAGCAGAGGCAGTGATGCTAAACTTTACCGTATATTGTATCTTGACTCCAACTATGACTAACAGATTTGCAAAGCAAAAATCAAACCAAAGCAGAGCAAACCCTAAACTCTCTCTTCTGATGTGAATTTACATTTTGTTTCATAAAGTATGTTTTTTCCTTTAAGAAACTGTCTTGTTAAATTTGTGCACTGACAGTGTATTCTTATATGGTTGGTCTATCTGTCTGCGTAGTTATAAGCCATCTGACTACCTGTCTACCGTCAGTCACTTGTCTATCCCTACCTTAGCTAACTTGGGAACAAAGCCAAGTTCTTGGTCTATGCCCGTGGCTATATCTCTTTATCTCTGAAAGCCTTAGTTCTCACACTTATAGAGCAAAAGGAACAATAGTTTTTACCTTTAACTGTTGTAAGATTGAAGAAGTTAATTTAAGTAAAGCAACCAAAATGTGATTTTGCATGATTTTATATTTGCCCATACAATAGATATTATTTCACATACATTTTTCCCTAACGCAAATTAATTAATTATTTCGCTGGATCAATAAATGTACTGTGAATATATGCTGTTGGGAAATTCCCAAGTCACTAGAGATATAAATAAGTCTTAAGTATCTAGTATGCAATAAGCTTTTCTAGTAACAGGATATATCAGAAGGTACCCCAAACACCCTGGGCTAATGGAGTGGGTAATCTAGTGGGGAGATAGAGAATGAATGTTAAAAACATTCTCGATTAGTAAGTAGTGTTAAAGTGCTCCTAAAAAAGGGCAATTCTAGTCAGAGAGAAATGTGGAGATACATCAGAGAATGAGTGGTCCCTACAGGCCTTTCTGACAAGTGGACCATCATGTAGAGACCTTAATGGGATGAGGCAGCACTGTCTTGCTTGAGAAAGTGAGTTGGGGTTGAGGGAGTTTGAAAAGCAACAGATGGGAGGCATGGGCAAGTTTTGCGCGTTCCAGGAAGATACTCAGGCCCGTAAAGTTAAAAGCCATTCGCAAAGCCTTGTGTGTGGTAGGTAACACAGTGTCCGAGGAAGTGAGGACTCAGACCAATTAGGACCCAATTTACAGCAGGGTAGGGAGTTTGGAGATGGGAATTTGGAAACGTGACGTGTCTCAGAATAAGGAACAAGTAAAACAAATCGTGTCTTTCTTTTGCGGCTTTTAAATCTGGGAGAACATTAACTGATTAAGGACTTCAAAGGAACTCAAAATATTAAAATGGAGATAGAAATAAAATCTACTTGCTGACATGCTATTCATTTAGAACTGAGTGCCCAGAATCTATACGTATTTAAAACTTTATCATAGGTTTTATCATATTATAATTTTAATTGTAAAGTGCAAACCAATCTGTCATTCACTTTCTATTAAAGGGTCGCAGTATATCGATATTCTTATTTTTCATGAATTGGATTAAATTTACCTTTAACGTGTATCCTTATGCTGATCACAAAGCAACACAAAACAGCACATATTTTGTTTGAAAATAACACATAACACGGGAAGCAAAATAAGATGGTTTTCAACTCAGAAGCAGTACATTCAAGCCACTTTGATTTCTTACAGCAAAATGGGTTCCTCCCTGAATACTAGGTCCTCAAATCATCAGCTTAAGCTATGCATATAATTTTCTGCCAAGATTATTTAATGGACATACCACATTGGTCCCTTGGCCTCCCAGAAGGAGGGCAGTAACAGTGACTGGGCTCTGAGGAGAAGGTTGACAAAAACACAAACTAGATTCTAAATCTGCTGTAATCAAGAGGCTGCACTTTGGTTCAGAAGATTTGTGTTTCTAAAACAGAAAATAATTCATGCCACGTATGTTTTGTTATCTTTTGCAGAAGGAGGTATATATCACCTAATACAAAACGTCCCTAACATTTCAAAATATGTTAACACTGCCAAACAGCTAAGACAATCACCCTCAGATATCTGTACTCACCCCTGTTTCTGGTTCCCACTGTGGTTAGGTTGTTGTAACTATTTCTGGCCAGTAGGCTGTAAATTGACGTGAACATGTCATGTCTGTTCTTGGATGAGAAGTCATTTATACAGATACACAGCTTGGAGGTAGAACAGATCCACCCGCCTTTCGTGAACTCTGAATGAATAAAGACTGAAACATGTGATGTTTAGTTTCTGCAGGGTGTTGATTCTAACATCTTGCTTTAAAATACAGAAATCAGCCCCTGGGTGGAAGAGTGTTTAAAAAAATTAAAAAATAATGTTTTTTTAAAAAAAATTAAAAAAATAAATAAACAGGGCACCTGGGTGGCTCAGTCGGTTGGGCGTCTGACTTCGGCTCAGGTCATGATCTCACCGTCCGTGGGTTCGATCCCCACATCGAGCTCTGTGCTGACAGCTCGGAGCCTGGAGCCTGCTTTGGATTCTGTGTCTCCCTCTCTCTCTCTGCCCCTCCCCTGCTCAAGCTCTGTCTCTCTCTCAAAAATAAATATTAAAAAATTTTTTTTTAAAAATAAACAAGGAAACAAGAACAAACTTAATTGTATGGTATTGGCTTAGGAGTAGTTGGGTGGGGGTGAGGTAAGGAAACTGATAACCCAAGTATAAAGAGATGCAGGGGATTCTTATTAACAGTAGCTAAATATGTGGGTAATTATTGCCTGAAATCATTTGGCAAGCAAATCCTAGACCTTGTAGCTTGTAGCTCTGGAGGAAAAAGTTAGAAACATTTTAATAGTACTCAGGCATGGGTAGCTATCACCTGCATTTATCAAGGCCACACAAAGAAGCGGCAATCTCTAAATCTGATTGTTAAATTTAATACCAAATTTAATTTGACATTAAAAACAGATTCAGACTTAGTAGACTATTTGGAAAGTTGATTGCAAGAGACAGGAAAGGGGTTGTTACAACGGGAGGTAGGACACTCCAATAACAGGGTGAATATTCCAACCAAAAGACAAGCCAACATCTCAGAAGTCAGGCAGAAAAAGGCTTTTCTTTTATCAGGAGGAGTAAACAAGACTAAAATGAATAAAGTGCGGGAGAGTAAGATGATCAGGAAATACTTTTCCCTGAGGCCAGTACATTCTCAAAATTTTGAACAGGGTCTTTAAGAAGGGGCTATATGTTTGCTGATGGTGTGTTAATATTTTTAATTTTTTAAATTTTTTTAATGTTTATTTATTTTTTGAGAGACATAGAGAGACAGAGCACAAATTGGGGCAGAGAGAGGAGACACAGAATCCGAAGTAGGCTTCAGGCTCCGAGCTGTCAGCACAAAGCCCCGACAAGGGCCTCGAACTCACAAACCGTGAGATCATGACCTGAGCCGAAGTTAGACGCTTAACCGACTGAGCCACCCAGGTGCCCCGGGGAGGGAAACTTAACTACAGTTTGGGTAAGTCACTTAATAAGCACTCAGGTTGATAGGCCATGATAGACAAGTTCCACTCATCTTTCATGAGGCAAAGTGGTATTTGGAAGGTCTGGCTTTGATATGCATAAGTAAACACAGGGGACTTTTCTAAGTCTTACAGGAAGTTATGGAGCGGAAGGGGTGGGGGGAGGGCATTCTTTTTCGCAGAAGTTTCTTTTTCTTTTTTTTTTTTTTAATTTTTTTTTATGTTTATTTATTTTTGGGCCAGAGAGAGACAGAGCATGAACGGGGGAGGGCCAGAGAGAGAGGGAGACACAGAATCGGAAACAGGCTCCAGGCTCTGAGCCATCAGCCCAGAGCCTGACGCGGGGCTCGAACTCACGGACTGCGAGATCGTGACCTGAGCCGAAGTCGGATGCTCAACCGACTGAGCCATCCAGGCGCCCCAGAAGTTTCTTTTTCTTATCCCAAAATGGTACTGGAAATTTTTTAACCATGACAGTTTTCTAGGAGTACAGGTATCAGATAAAGTTTAATACTGTAACAAGCAGAACTTGGGACAAATTCTGCAACTGACAGAAAGTCAACCACTGTCTGATCCCCAAAAGTAAGACATGATGTCACCAAAAAAACTTTTAACCAAAAGCCGGTAAAATTTCTCAACCAGTGACACAGCTTAAGTATTCATTATAAAAGATTCTATTAAGTGAAATGGAATCAGGTAGGGCAAGGAAGCGAAATTTCCGGGAAATAAAACAGGTTTTAGAAACATGTCTCCAGAGAATTTTAGGTGTGGTAATTAGAGCATGAAAATGACTGGACTCAAATAGATGAGAAGACAACTAAAATGCTGAGTAAATTTTTCTGGTAAAGAAGCTAAGAGATTGGACTAGAAATCTTGGAGAATTAAAAAAAAAAAAAAAAAGAAGAAGAAGAACAAGGGTGCCTGGGTGGCTCAGTCGGTTAAGCATCTGACGCTTGATTTGGCTCAGGTCATGATCTCATGGTTCCTGAGAGCGGCCCCGTGTCAGGCTCCTGCTTGGGATTCCCACACTCTTGCTGTGCCCTCCCGCAAAATAAATAAATAAATTGAAAAATCAATTGAAAAAAGAAAACACTTAAGAGAAGTAAAAATAGAAGAAACAAACCATGCTTGGTCCCATAACCTGACTCATATGTCGATAAGGAATACAAGCTACGGATACTCACAAGAGCAGAACAAGGCAGGAGCCAGGAGAAAAAGGAGTTCTGAGAGAAAGGACTATGGGATTTCAGTTATGAGCCCCACCCTCAGACTTACAGTAGGGAATCCTTCAAAGTGTCTTGTCAGTTGCAGTCACTGACTGGACAGGACTTGAAGTCTATCCTTACGAAAAGGGATGTGTGTATTCTGTGTGCAGGAAGAAGGAATCAATGAGATGCATGGTGAATAGGACAGATTTTATCCTCTTTCTACCCTTCTTACTCTCTTCTATGGCAGCTTCTGTTGACTGCTTACATAGGAAATACGAATATTCTATGGGCCACATGTCTTTAATTACTTCAGACCATATAAGAGTGAGGGTTGAACTCTTATTGTGCTAAGCACGTAAATATTTGTTTTCTTTTGGTCTATTGTTGTTGCATCATAGCTGAACATTTTATTATTTAATGTGAATTATAAGCCATATTTGTTATATTTTCATTATTCCCAAACCAGCATCACCATTTGTTTCTGATTTCTGTTCTATAAAGTTTGTGTAACATTTACACACATTCTATACACTTGTATACCTTTACCCCAACTAACACGTTTCCCTCATCAAAAGATCCCTTGTTTATAGTACACTCTCACTGCAATAATAGCTATTAACTCTTGTTTTATTTTCCAATGCAAAAGAAATACCGATTTTATGCTGTTATGGACAGTGTTCCTTTTTTAAACGCTCTCTAGCACACTACAAACTCCAAAATTTATAATCTACTCAGATTTCTTGCAAAGATGTTAAGGGTATTAAATTCCAAATAAATTTTTCTAATGTAGTATTAAATGATAAACTTAATAACTAGTTATTAATATTTTTATTTGTTCCAACATTTGTGATGTAAATATTACTTTTTATAGGGAGTATAAAATATTCAATTAATCCTTTACTATTTCTAAAATAATATTTCTTGCACATAGTTATGATTATATACGGTCAAACCTATCCAATATGCAATGGAAATCATATCTGGTTACAAATAATGTTAATAATTTGTGGAATTTAATGTATATCAGTGAACATTAACACATTCACTTTTACATAATAAAAGTCAACCACTTTTGCATATTCAACGTTTAGACAGTTGTAAAACTCCATTAGATGCCCTGTATTTAAGAATAATATCTCCATACTTGAATTAGTTTAGAATAATTATTGTCTTGTTCTGTTATTGTTTAGATTCTATGACCTAGGTCATAAATTCAGATATATCACACACAGTCATTCTGGTAGCAGATTCCCCAATTCTATAATGCTTTCTCTACAATAGATTATTCATTTTTAATTTTCAGTTTCACCAAAGGAACACTACTGATTTATAACTAAACATTAACCTTGTGACTCCCCAGGAACTATAAGCCCTAAAAATCTTTGCAAATCTAGTGATGTAAAAAAAAAAAACAAATTAAAATTAAAAAATAAAAAAGGGAATAGGTTCATTTTCTATTTCCTTGATATCCAAAATGTGGCTTTATATATCGGACACATTAGCATGCCTTTGTGTAGCTTCTTAGAAATGCAGAATCTTAGGCCCTACCCAGAACTTATCAAACCAGAAACCATACTTTTATAAGATACCCATGTGATTTCTATAGGTGCATTAAAGTTGGGAATACACTACTCTTTACCCCAGGGTACGATGCGTGTTTTTTTCTTTGACATAACTGAGAAGAAAATAGGTAGTAATGAACTTGGTTCTGCAACCAACATTCCCTTACGTAAATTTGTAGAAAGAAAAAGAATGTTGGGGCACCTGGGGGGCTCAGTCCATTGTGTCCAACTCTTGGTTTCGGCTCAGGTCATGATCTCACCGTTTGTGAGTTCGAGCCCCACATCAGGCTCTGCACTGGCAGGGTGGAGTCTGCTTGGGATTCTCTGTCTTCTCTCTCTTGTCCCTCCCTTTATCTCTCTCTTTCTTTCTCTCAAAAGAAATACTAAAAAAAAAAAAAAAAAAAAAAAAAAAAAGTCTTTAAAAAGAGGAAAAAAGAATGTCAACGGAACTTCAATAAAAAGAGAAGCTTCTGCCCACCACCCTCCCACTCTTTTCTTTGCTGGTCACAAAAACTAACACACTCCCTCTTCATCACCTATTAATACTCTTTGTGGAAATACACTGCACATTGACTTGGAGTTTCTGACATAATAACTAACTTCCTATCTCTTAAGTAATGATTTTTGACTTGATCATAACTTTGAAAAGGCATTTATGATCTCACATTAGGAATGTGAAAAAGGAAGAAGTGATATCTTCTCTTTCTTAAGTTGAGTGTTCATATTTTACGATGCAGAAGGAAACGGAAGGATGATAAGTGTACAATATTATGGGAATATATTGTGTACAATATGATGCTCATTCCATTACTCTCTTTTCTAATCATTCATAGAAATCTAAATTTTGTTCTTTGTAGAGGCAATGATTTGTATAAGATTATTTTTTTATAAAAAAGTTGGAGAAACTGTTTATGTAAAGCAATTAGGAACTTGCCTCAATACAAATTCATTGAACTGAAAAATATGTTCTGATTGCCATTCAAGCTTGAACACAGCAAAACATCAGTTTGCAGAACCAGAAAAGGGCCTCAGAGAGCAATAGGAGAAGATGAAAATCATCATTCCGAGTGCACTAAAGAAATTAGCCCTAAGATAGCCCCTCCCTTCTGAGGCTCATTTACATCTTAAAAGGAGTCCTAAAATTGGTTTATAGATGAATACTTTTTTTTGACACAATTCAGTAAAAAAGAAAATATTGGGTTATACTTGACTTTCTGCAAGTATTTCATTTTATTTTTAGAAACACTCCTTTTATTGTTACCCAGTTTAAATTAAGCCAAATACGTCATTGTGACTATTAAGTTCTTTGCCTGTAATGTATGTTTGTGAGATAATGAGCCATATTTTCCCACTGTGTAAACTACGCCATGGGGACTAAAAGGCACTTTTAAAAGTTGTACAAACTCTTTTAGGTCACTGGGATACCACTTAGGAAATTAGCACTCATTACACTAAATGATACCCTAGTGGCTTGGAAAGGTCAACATAGCTTTCAAAAAATTATGACTCTTTGAGAGTGTATTGCTCAACTGTGTTCATATTATTTGCAGTGCATTTGGCTAGAAGTTTGTAAATAAAGATCTTGTTGTATAATAATTGATGGAGTATTTTTGCTGTATATGAAAATAAGCTAATTCAGATTTAAAGGAATATACGTTTATATAAATAAACCAAATGTAGTTGATCTCTTTCCTTGCAAAGATAAATATTTGATATGTTCTATAAATGATGACAGCTAATAGATTCATCAGATCTCAATTCTGTACTTTACTCATAAGATAGTTCATGTATATAGAATAACAATATGCATTTGTAAGTACTATATGAAGGCATTACAATGTGATTCAGAGAAATTATCTCCAACCTTATGAAAAAATTTAGTATACATTAAAGTAACAGAATCTATGGGTTGTGGTGTATAATATACATACCTAACATTTATTGAGATTTTAATATGTCCCAAGTACTTTTCTAAGCACCTTGCATGACTGAACTTACTTATTCCTCCTAATCATTCTATAACACTGGGATATTGCTTGGATATTGAAAGACAAATAAGAAAACTTGCCTTTGAGAGATTGGCTTGAAGGTCTAAGGTCACATAGAAAATTGATTGCCAGCTTCCAAAGCCAGGTCTGTCTTAAAGATTGTTTGGATTTTTCTACACTATATTACAAAGAAGTGGACAATTTCTGATAAACATTTTTATTCCTTATTTATTACCATAGCCTTTTAAAAAATCAATGCTTAAATTTCCAATGCTCCTGTTATCTTAGTTCAGGACACCAGCCTCTCTTACTTGGATTACAACAGTAACTACCTAGCTGATCTCACTGACCACTCCCTTGCTCTAACTGACACCCTTTTCCATTTCTCTGTCAAAGACATAATTTAAGAATTCAGACTGAAGATTCTGTCACCCCTTGAAGCACCTTTGAGTGCATTTAAAGTATATCTAAACAACGTCAAATTCTCTATTTCTTTGCCTTAAGGTCTTTAATTATTTCCAAACTTTTTTTCCATCCAGTCAAATTACCAATTGGCTGCAAAAGTAGAATAAACACGTTTTCAAACATACATTTAAAAAACATCCAAAAGAATAAAATAAACCCTCACAAAAATGGTCAAATGATCTCTGACAAGGAAATAAGACCACTCAATGGGGAAAGGAAAATCTCTTCAGCAAGTGGTGGTGGGAAAACTCAACATCCCATGTAAAAGAATGAAGTTGAATTCTTTACCTTATGCTACATACAAATAACTCAAAAGGGACTAAAGACCTAGACATAATACAACAGTCTATAAAACTTTAAAAGAAAACATAGAAAATTTAATGACATTGGATTTAGCAATGATTTCCTGGAAATGACGCCAAAAGCATAGACAACACAAGAAAAAAGAGTGAGAGAGAGAGAGAGAGAGAGAAAGAGAAATGGAAGTACATTAAACCTAAATTTCTGTGTACCAAAGGTCAAAGCCAACACACTGAAAAAGCAGCATACAGAATGAAAAAAAAAAGTACAAACATAGGTTTGACAAAGGGCTACAATCCACAACATATTAAAAACTGTTGAGTGTCCCAGTGTCTGACACTTGATTTTGGCTCATGTCATGATCTTGCAGTCATGGGATCAAGCCCCACGTTGGGCTCTGTGCTGGGTGTGGAGCCTGCTTGGGATTCATTCCCCCTCTCTCTGCCTCTCCCTCTCTCAAAAACAGAATTAAAAAAAATAAAGTAGGAAAAAACTCTTAATATATGTATTTCCATTGAGAGAAGAGCAAAGTCAATGAACAAGTAGGCAAGGATGATAAAGTAAGTAGCACCAGAAATCCATTTTTCTATAAAAACAACAAAAACGCTCAAAAATTATCAAAATTAACATTTCAGAACTCTGGAAATTAACCAATGGCTTGCAACAGTCTTGAAAGTAGTCAATAAAAATGGCAGAATTGGTATACTATATGGCTTAATATACTATATTAACTTGCCCAATTGCTAGCCCCCTCTAACCAGCGCTGCAGAAAATATGAAAAAGAGCAATCTCATAATCACAGTAGAAACTAGAAGCCTAGCAGCCACTAGAAGGGGCAAAATGGCATTAGTATTCCTCAAAAGCAACATTCTTAGAGAACTGCAATTATTTGATTTGTCTGGCAAATCCCAGAAACGATCAATGCAGGGATTATTTTTATTTGATCTGACTCAGAACTTTCCCAGTGTGAACAACCATTCCCCAAAGGTGTTTGTTAAAAATAATCAGTGCAATGTTTTTTTCCAAAATGGAAAGTATGAGAACAATGTTTCACTAAATGAAGGATGGCAATAAAGAAATTGAAATTAAAAAATAGAAAGTCTGTAGAGTTGAAAAATAAAACAGAAATGTAAAATTCATGAGTGGCACACAGCAGATTTCAGCTGGCATAAAGAATAATTTGAGGGGCGCCTGGGTGGCTCAGTCGGTTAAGCGTCCGACTTCAGCTCAGGTCACGGTCTCACGGTCGCGAGTTCGAGCCCCACGTCGGGCTCTGGGCTGACGGCTCAGAGCCTGGGAGCCTGCTTCTGATTCTGTGCCTCCTCTCTCTGCCCCTCCCCCGTTCATGCTCTGTCTCTCTCTGTCTCAAAAATAAATAAACGTTAAAAAAAATTAAAAAAAAAAGATTTTTTTAAAAAAAAGAATAATTTGAGTCTGAAGATAAGCCATTGATATTACCCAGTTTGAGAAAGAGAATTAAAAAAAGAATAAATGCCTCAGAGATCTGAAGGACAGAATCAAAGTAGGAACATAAGCGCAATGGGAGTACCAGATTAAGACAGAAAGAGGTAGAAATATATGAACATTTTTTTTTTTTTTTTTGCTAGCAGGTCAGACCTATAAGAAATACTTCACTGTGAAGGAATCCTTCACTGTGAAAGGAAAAGACACTTGACAGTAACATGAGTTCACACAACAAAATAAAGTACACTGATAAAAATAACTACATAAGTATATTTCACATAGAGCACAATGCATTTTTGTTTGTAACTTTTTGCATAAACCAATAATTGTAAAATTATGTCGACAGTGTTAAAATGTGTAAAGATGTAATTTGGATGACAATAAATCACAAACAATGGCTTTGAAAGCAGTTATGTTGGTAAAACAATCGTATACTCTTGAAATTAAGTACATAGTAATGTGAATTAGATTATTTTAAATGAAATGTTAATAGTCATCTCGTGAAGCACTAAGAATAATTCAAACAAAATATAGTTTTGTTTTTTAAAAATTTTAACGTTTATTCATTTTTTTGATAGAGAAAGACAGAGTGTGAGTGGGGAAGGAGCAGAGAGAGAGAGGGAGACACAGAATCTGAAACAGGCTCCAGGCTCTGAGCTGTCAGCACAGAGCCCAACGCGGGGCTCGAACACACGGACCGCCAGATCGTGACCTGAGCGGAAGTCGGACGCATAACCGACAGAGCCATGCAGGTGCCCCTCAAACAAAGTATAGTTAAAGAATCATTGAGGAGACTGAAATAGTCCAGTGGAAAATATCTTTTGGGCACAAAGTAAGTCAGTAATGGAAGAATGGAGCCAAAAAAAATTAGACATATGATAAATAGCATGATGTCAAACACAAATCATAGCTCATCCATAATTGTATCAAATGCAAAGGGCTTAAAACTTTAGCTAGAAAGCATAGATTTACAGAGTAGAATTTTTAAAATATGACCAGTTTTTCGCTGTCTCTGAAAGACACACTTCAGACTTAAAGCACAAATAGGTTAAAAGGAAAATAATGGAAACATATATGCCATTCAAATAGTAAACAATGAAAAATGGAATGGATATATTGACATAAGGTAACATAAATTTTAAAAGAAAAAACTGTTACTAGAGACAAAAGGGATTTTTTGTTATAATAAAGTCAGAAGCCTTTTAGAAAAGCATAATAATGATCAACAAATATGTAGTTAAAAAGAACCCCAACATACGTGATGTAAAAACAAAATAGTTGAAAGGAAAAATAGATAAGTCAACAAAAATTGTTGCAGACTAATGACCTACTTTGAATAATGAATGGAACAACTGAGCACAAGATCATAAAATAGCCTAAGACTTAACACGGTAAACTAACTATACCTAACACATCTATAGAACACTCCAACAAATGACATCACAAAATAGTTTTTTCTGAAATGAATCTGGAATATTTTCTAGAAAAAACATTTGATAGTTCATGAAATAAGCCTTAGTAAATTAGACTTCATCAAAGGAAATATTTTTACTTTAAAAAACACAATTATGAAGAGATATGCAGATAATGGGAGAAAACATTTTATATCATTTATCTGATATGAGATATGTATCTAGACTATCTAAGGAATTCTTTTTTTTTTTAATATTTATTTCTGAGGGAGAGAGTGAGAGGAAGAGAGCGAACAGGGAGGTACAAGGAGATGGAGACAGAGAAACCCAAGCCGGCCCTGCTCTGTCAGCACAGACCCCGATGAGGGGCTCAAATTCACAAACGGTAAGATCGTGACCTAAGCCAACTTCAAGAGTTGGACTCTTAATAGACTGAGACTTCCAGGCGCTCCTGTAAAGAATTTTTAGGGGCACTTGGGTGGCTCAGTCAGCTGAGCATTTGACTTTGGCCCAGGTCATGATCTAGCAGTTCATGAGTTTGAGCCCCAAATGGGCCTTGTTGCTGTCAGTGCACAGCCTACTTTGGATCCTCTGTCCCTCTCTACCCTTCCCCAAATTGTGTGCACGCGCAAGCACACACATTCTTCTCGCTCTCTTTCAAAAGTAAACATTAAAAAATTCTTAAAACTCAACAATTAAAAGACAAAAAAGGTAATTTACAAATGGGCAAAAGTATTTAATAGATATTTATCAAAAAAAAAAAACCAACAAAACAAAAAAGATTAAGAACCTCAGGGATATCTGTAGATATTTCTTTACGGTTCTTAAATATATTCCCCTACATCTCAGAGGCAGCAATGGCATATCAAATTATCTCAAGTGGAATAAATCTGATTACCGTATTTGCAACGTTTCTCTTTCTCATCTTCTGTGGCATCTCTCTCACCCTACCCAGAGAAAATTTTCTATTTTTAAAAGTTTTGTGATATTGGACTCTACCTCCCAACCCCCATATAATCTGAGATATCTCTCCATTGTAAGCCTATAATTTTAATAACATTGGCAAAATTCCCTTTGCCATGTGAGGTAACATATTTGTAGATTAGGATAAGGATATCTCTGGAAGGACCTGCTATTTACTACATATAGCGCACTACCATCACTGTGGGTTCCAAGAGGTTAACCAAAGAACTGACCTCCCACTTCACCCTGCACCTTGATCCACAGAATCGGGCAGTGGAACTCTGGACTACCCGACTTGGTAGTTTTGGTGGAGTCCAGCAAAGAATTTATCACCTATCCCTGGCTCATGGAAATAGGTATGTTCTGATTCTTTCACTGAGGTAGCATTGGTAGGTCTGAGAGAGAAGCTGGTATACCATTTCCTGTCTTAGGGAAACAGGTAGTGCTCCCAGTTTCTCAGCCAGGGTAGTTTTAGTGAGATTTGGTGGTAAGATAAGCCTCTATTCCCACCTGGCAGTAAGGAAACTTAACAGGGCACCACAAGGAGCTAGTAACCACTCTGAATTATACTTTTCCACATCACTACCTAATGTCAGGAAGATTAAACAAAGCAGGGAGAGTCTAAGCTAATTAGCATCTTACTACACGCACTTGGGACCCATAGGGCCCAGTGAGTAGGGGAGCCTCAACACCCACAGGGTAGCAGTGACACTGAATGAGGCAGTGTGAGCTGGGACTACTGGGCACTTCGGTATCTCCACTTTAGAATGGTAAGGCCCAGTGGGGAGCTGAGCCTCCACCATGGGCCTTCAATGAAGAAGATAGAATAAGGTGGTACAAGGAAGGACTGATTGGCACTTAGCTTCTTCCTTTCTAAGTCTCAGCGCAAACCATGAGGAGCTAAGCTTATACCCCTATCACGCAGAGAGAAGGTAGTATGTATCAGTCCTATGGTTCCCCTTTCTCTCAAGTTTGTGAGGCTAGCAGAGAAGTAAGCATACTCTCCCACTTGGAGGTAGCAAGATGGTATGAATCAGTGCTCAGTTTTTTTCCAGGATAGTGTTGGTGGGGTCCAGTGGGAAGTTGAACATGAACACCCGAGCAGCCTTAGTACTACAACTTAACAGCATTACCAGCTTCAAGAGAAAAAAAAAAAGATCCATAGTTTTATATAGAATATCAAAATATCCGGAATATAATTGAAAATCACTATTCATACCAAGACCCAGAAAAATCACCAGTGGAATGAAAAACAAAACAAAACAAAACAAAACAAAAATCAACTTGGAAGTGAGTTAAATGTAACAATTATCTATTCTATACCTGGCTAAAGTATATTTTGGGAATTAAAGGGAAAAAAGACATTCTGAGACAAGAAAAACTAAGAGAATGTATTGCTAGTAAATATAATCTTAAGAGTAGCTGAAGTAAGTTCTCGAAACAGAAAGATGTTATAGAAAAGGGCTCATGGGGTGCCTGGATGGCTCACTCTGTTAAGTGTCAGACTCATGGTTTTGGCTCAGGTCATGCTCTCATGGTTCCTGAGATTTAGCCCCCCAAGGTGATCTCTGTTCTGACAGCATGGAGACGGCTTGGGATTCTCTCTCTACTCTCTCTTTGCCTCTCCCCTTGCTCTCATGCTCTCTCCCTCTCTCTCTCAAAATAAATAAATAAAACTTAAAAAAAAATAAAGCCTTGAAACTTTATAAAGGCATTAAAGAAACTTCTGGACAAGAAGGTATAGACCAATTTCTTCCTCCTCTTCCCTACTAAGTAAACCATAAACTCTTAAAATAATGTGAGAGACAACCAAAGGAGAACCTAAGGTATGGGGAAGGAGAACTGGTGTGAGATGGCACTACTGGAAGAAAATCAAAGCAGTAGGGAATCTTAAGTTCCCTTTCTCCCCAACAGAAAAGGTGAGCCAGAACTGGGATTTTCCATCTCCAAGTTAGTAGCAGAAGGAAGCCAGGTAGGCTTATTTCCCTTCAAATCAAACATGGTTCTTTCTCACAGTAAGTCTGACATCCCTGGCAAGGGGGATCAATCACAAACTCCACTTAAAAAAGTCAGCAGGGGAACAATTATCCTTCCCTTCCAGGTCTGAAACACCTCCTGTCTATGCTGAGACATGGGAGTAGCTGGGTAAGGTACAATGGGGATCCTGACCTAATAAACACCTAGTCTAGAATGGACTTTACATCTCCCTCAAATGATTAAGGATACTGCCACAACAAGCACCCATAAGGGAAGCATCTTCATCTTTATATTTAATAGGTGAGAAAAATACATGATACAAGTAAGATTTCTACACTGTACATGAGGTAAATTTTTACTTTATTTTTTGAGGTACAGTTTAATATACCATAAGTTATACCTGTATGCTCTAATAGTTAATGCAACCACTAGAAAATGTTGCAAAGCAATATATTAATATGAAAATAACAACATAAAAGTTTAAATACATCAAGATAGAATTTTAAATAAAAATTTAAGTTCTTCACAGGAAGATAGAAAAAATAAAAATAAAAAAAGAAGCAGGGGAATTAGAAGTAGAGCAAACAGAAAGAATAATAAAACGGCAGACTTATGTACCAACATATTAATTAGTACTTTCAATATAATCATTTAAATACACTAGATAAAAGACAGAGGTTAAATGGGAAAAAATGTTCCAAGTATATGCTTCTTATCAGGAAATTAATTCAAATCCAACAATATAGACAGATTAACCATAAAAGAGAAGAAAATGATATACCATAGCTACATTAATTTTAAATATAAGCAAGAATGATCATGTAAATATCTGATTAAATAGATTGTAGAGCAAAGAAAATTACAAGAGACAAAGAGGCAATTTGTAATTATAAAATGAAAAATCCACCATAACGATGTAAAAACGCTAGATGTATAAAAGAACCAAAGAACAGAGCTAAAAAAAAAAAAACATTAAGGAAAAAATAGTAGAGCTAAAAGAAGAAATAGACAAATCCACCATTCTAGTTGGGGACATCAACACTCCTCTCTCAGCACATTTGATAGAACTGCTAGGCAGAGCATCAGCAGGAATGTAGAAGAACTGAATCATACTGTCAACAGAATTGAATTGCCATTTATAAAACACTCCACAATAAAAACATAAAAATTTCAACAATGATAGAGTATCCACTTTTCAAACACCCATGGAACGTTGACCAACTATATACTGGGACCTAAAACAAACCTTAACAGAATTAAAGAGTTGAAATCATGCAGAGTTTTTTATTTTCTGACTAAAATAGAATCAAACTATAAATAAAAACAGAAGGAAAATCTTTGAAACTCTGGAGATTAACAACATACTTCTATATAATGGGGGGAGGGAGACAAAGAGGAAATGGAGCTGCAGGAAGATGGAAATAAAAAATTTAAAAAATATTGTACGACCTAAGGTAGGGCTGAAAGGGTAATGTATAGCACTAAAGGCTTATACTAGAAAAGGGTGAATATCTTAAATCAATAATTTTCTACCTTAAGAAATGAGAATAAGGAGAACAAAATAAACCCAAAGCAAATGGAAGGAAGAAATAATAAACATCAGAACAGAGGGATGCATGGGTGGTTCTGTTGGTTAAGCATCTGACTTTGGCTCAGGTCACTATCTTGTGGTTTACAAGTTTAAGCCCCATATCAGGTTCACTGATGTCAGCACAGAGCCTGATTTTGATCCTCTGTCCCCTCTCTCTGTCCCTCCTCCACTTACATTCTTTCTCTCAAAAATAAATAAACATTTAATTAAAAAACAAACAAACAAAAGAGCAACACCAGAACAGAACTCAATGAAATTGAAAACAGAAACCCAATATAAAAAATTAATGCAAGGCAATCAATAAGGCAAAAATCTGGAATGGTTACCAACAGCTTTTTGCAGCATTGTTGATAGCCTTTATTCCATCCCCGCCAAAAATGACACATTCTTTTTGAGACAGAGAGCTCGTAACTTGTAATGGGCAAATAAAACAGCACTGTCCGTATTTGCGTGAATGGATACAGGAAACTGAAGTGTAATTCTCCATAGACAAAACAATAGAAGTAGCAGAAAGGAGCTTTTGATGACTAAAGGTGCCAAGTAGGGCTGCCGGGTTTTTATTGCTCACCCTTACCACAAGAGTTCAATGAACAACAAAAATTCTTAATACCTTGATCTGCAGAGGTTAACTGTCTGTCTCTCAGGCCATCATGTGCATACATCGGTTCACGTTATTATTTTATGGGATTATCGAATGGCAAATGCGTTGGCACTTGGAAGGGAAATAAGCCAAGTCCACTATTTAGCGATAATATTCTTAAACTTAGATTCACAATTAATCACAAAACAGTTAAAATCATCGTCCTTTTCACTTGTTTTAGTATCATAATTTTTCCAATGTTTTATTTTAAGGCATTTCTTCATTTAGAAATGTAAGTGAACTTCTCAGTCCAGCAGTTAGAAAGGAATTATTTATGACATTTATTAGCAATGTAGAACAAATAAATTTTATTAGATGCATGTTGTTGGTAATTAAATAAAACAGAAATTGCAAACTGTGTAATTTTATGTACCTAATGCATTTTTTCTCAATTTGTGTTTCATTTTGAAAATAGGGATAAAAGAGAGTGGACATAATTAACCATATATGGGATATTAGTGTGTGCTTGTAATAAGGATAACAGCTTTTATAGAGTGGGATGATTACTTTTATAACCCAATTAAAATTTAAGAGTTACTGTTCCTTCATTACATAGATTGGATTTTCTTTAATCCAGAAGTTTCATATATTTTGCTTCAGAGTTTATGTATGTGAAGTGCACATTTGGAAAATGGAGGCATAATACTAGTGATTTAATTTCTATGTGATCAGATGAAAGTTAACATTGTCTTTCCCATTTTTTTAACCTTGTGAAAATTTATTTCCTTGCTCATTATTTGCTTCTTAAGAGAAAAGAAAAAAAAATAATATCTCCATGGCTGAAGGCCATGTCTACATAACAGCAGGTTTATTCAGACACACTGAATGAACTAAAAGTCTGTCACAATTAGTTTTATTTATTTAGCACGATTTTGCAACTTGGTAAAGAATTCAGAAACTATGTTTTGGGCCATGAATATCAAAGTAACTGAACCTGTCTCTCTTCATGTGCATTGGCGTTTAGCTACTAACCAGTCTTGTCTCTTGCAAAATTTTTAAAAAATTATTTTATATGTTTCTTGTTATTTTGGCTCATGTTAGAAATTAAAGTAACTAAACTGCATTCATTATTTTATTTAAAAAGCTTAATAGGGATTAATATTTCAGGCAAAACACAGTTAAAATGTTCACTTGGAAAAACAATGCCAAAAACTTGGTAGAGAGAGATTTATGAAGGATAACAGGACCTAAATTCTGGAGGATATGTAGTTGTATCACTATGTGTTATATCACTAATAATTATAGCTGTGCTATTATATGGCTATGAAACATCCACATGTACACACATAAACATAGGCATCAAACCTACATAGTTGTGAAAGAAAATAGGTCATATTTAATTCAGTTGGAAGAGGGTAGTCTTCAACTTGGAGACACATAAAACTAAATAGTCTGGCACTCTTACACTTTTATAAAGCTATATTTTAAATGTCTAATTTTTAGGGGTGCTTGGGTGGCTCAGCTGGTTAAGCGTCTGACTTCGGCTCAGGTTATGATCTCATGGTTTGTGAGTTTGAGCCCCACATCAGGCTCTGTGCTGACAGCTCAGAGCCTGGAGCCTGCTCTGGATTCTGTGTCTCCCTCTCTCTCTGCCCCTCCCATGCTCATGCTCTGTCTC
This sequence comes from Panthera tigris, assembly GCF_018350195.1. Classification (NCBI taxonomy): domain Eukaryota; kingdom Metazoa; phylum Chordata; class Mammalia; order Carnivora; family Felidae; genus Panthera; species Panthera tigris. The sequence continues at coordinate 20,950,096 of NC_056668.1, read as the reverse complement.
TCTCTGTCTCTCAATAATAAATAAACATTTAAAAAAAATTTAAATGTCTAATATTTAAAGATGTCAGTAACATGACGAAAATGGAATCTTAATTGGATGAGAACATATTGCAAAACTTGCCACAATTCTTATTTTTTAATGTTTTTATTTATTTTTGAGAGAGACAGAGAGAGAGAGAGAGAATGAGCAGGGAAAGGGCAGAGGGAAAGGGAGACACAGAATCTAAAGCAGGCTCTAGGTTCTGAGGTGTCAGCACAGAGCCCGATGCGGGGCCCAAACCCATGAACCAGTAGACCAAGCCCTGAGCCAAACTCAGAAGCTTAACCAACTGAGCCACCCAGCTGCCGTGCAAAAATGGCCACAATTCTTCATTCTTCCCTTTATCCTAAGCATTTGCAAAGCTGCTTTAAGCTCCTCCTACCAGGAGTTTATTTCAATTTATTTCACTATCGCTGTATGTAAGTTGCCTTGTGTCCTACTTTGGTCAATGGAATTCAACGTTCTTCCATTCGTGCTTGGAACTGCACCAGTACCCACAGCTGGCGGTTTGAAGACAACTTGTGGACGAGAACTAACATGGCTCAGCCGATCTTCAGAGGTCGAGTCTCTTAGCTGAGCCACAGCTGGCACACAGGAGTTCTGCTGAAATCTGAATAGACAACTGGCTTGTTTAACCTTTATTGCTGACTGGCACAATCATGAACTAAAATAATGGCGTTTTGTTTTAAGCTACCAAATTAGAAGTGAACTGTTACACAGCAATAGCTATGTGATAAAGCTTACATTTTAGATAAAGCTTACATTTTAACACACTACTTTAAATATGACTTTAACAGAAGCTTTCTAACATGCAATCTAAAATATAAAACAGATACAAAATATTTGAAAAAAATGCTAAAATACAAACCATATCATATTTTATTTCAGACAATGCAAATGTTTGGAGTGCCTGGGTGGGTCAAGTTGGTTAAATGCCTGATCTCAGGATCACACATTCATGGGTTCAAGCCCCACATCGGGCTCTGCGTTGACCGTGCAGAGACTGTTTGGGATTCTCTCTCTTTTCCTCTCTCTTTCTGTCCCTCCCCTGCTCGCGCTCTCTCTCTCTCTCTCTCTCTCTCAAAAATAAATAAACTTAAAAAAAAAGAAAATACAGATGTTTTTTGACTAAAAGCATTTAAAATAATTTGAATTCATTCTTCAGATATGGAAACCTTCTGGATTAGACTTATCTTCTCTAATATTTCCTCTTCATATATTTAATATTCAGAATGATATCCTAAACTGTATTTTTAAGTTTTTTTTAAATTTAGTTTTGGAAACTTTACTTTAATTATCAAATATTTGATTTTGTTGTATTTCTGTTTCCTATTTGTCCATGCAAAACTTCCTTGACTCTCTATGATAACACTTATTTCCCCCATTTGTGTTCTCACTATATTTTTCATTTATGCTATTAGATTTACTCATCTGTCATTTTTCATTTGTCCATGTTAAAAATTAATTACTGATATGAGAGTTTAAGATTATAATAAATTAATTTGTTATAATGTGAGTGATGGATATAAGTTAAATTAAATCTACATTAAAGTGATAAATAATCGGGGCGCCTGTGTGGCTCAGTTGGTTGAGCGGCCGACTTCGGCTCAGGTCACGATCTCGCAGTCCGTGAGTTCGAGCCCTGCGTCGGGCTCTGTGCTGACAGCTCGGAGCCTGGAGCCTGTTTCGGATTCTGTGTCTCCCTCTCTCTGACCCTCCCCCATTCATGCTCTGTCTCTCTCTGTCTCAAAAATAAATAAACGTTAAAAAAAAAAAAGGGATAAATAATCGACACTGGTGGATCTTAATGAGAAATCCACACTCCTGTGTGTTTATTTAGTTGTAGAACTCCAATCCCTAGAATTGAGAATTCACATTTTAGAGGTGGCTATAAAATGATCAGTATATCTTGCTCTAAATTTTCACTGGAGGATGCATTAATCGCCAATAGTAACAATTTAGTTTTGCTTTGGAAATGCCTATTAGGTTTCAGTTCTCATATCAATCAACTCGGCTTTTTCAAACTTTCTTTTTAGAATTGTTTATTTCAATCAAGTACATGCTTTTGCTTATGTGCAACTTTGTAGGCACACTACCAGAAACAAGAAGTTAAGAATGTACATTTTCATTTATACTAGGCTTACTCTTATAAATACTGCTATAAATCACAGGAAAAACTTTTCTCTGACATAACAAACTAGCTTTCCAGAGAAGACCCATTATTGCCAGTAGATGAAAGAACAATTCATTTAACAGATTTTTTTTTTATCATCCTAAATATTCACCTAGAGATATGTATTACTTACTCGTAAATATTAGAATCCTCAATACAAAATGTGTCCTCAGCAACTACATATGATTGCACCCCAAATACCAAAACATATGCTTTTTATCATCATGGTTGTTATTTTCTGATTTAGGTTTAACTTTCTCTAGAGGCTATTAAAGAATACATACATTTTTTGCTGACATTTTATCACAGCAATAAAATGAGATGGGGATCCATACTCAAAAGGCCACTAAAATCAGTCAGGATGTTTACTGCAGAAAACAATTGCTTGCCAAACACTCTGAAAAAATTCAGTCAAGTGTGACCAGATTTATGGCTAAATGCATTGTCACACAAAGCTTTCAACTGTAACTTATTTTACAATATTGTAACTATATATCTATGAAAGACAGCATCACTTAGTACCATTATTTTAATGGCATACTTACCTTAACATGTGAGAAATTATCCATGAGACGTCAGGAGAAATTGAATTTATTTTTAAATTTTCGCTTATCAAATCACGCAGAAATCTACACATATAAGTCAATTTTCTTGATTATATTCTTTCAGTTTATGCTAACCTATGTTTTCATTGGTAAGAGTCATTGTACCTGTCAACGTTAGTGCCGATTCTGATATGATCGCTTTTACAAGTTCCAGGAAATGATTGGCAATGCTTTTAATCCTATATGATTGAATCCATCCACAGGAGGGAAAAAGAAAAATATCATTCAGAAAGCGTCTTGGTAAGTGTAGCACTTCGTGAACAGAGCTGAAATACTTCTGTAGCAAGTGCATTGTGTAATTTTGGGCGAACTTTTTTAAATATGTTTTCTCCTAGGAATTTTAGATTTTTCTCTTTAATCCGTTTTCAATTAATTTTTTGAGTGCTATAAATCAGGGGTTCAATTTCAATTTCCCTCTCTTGCATTTGAATATACAGTTTTCCAAATAGCATTTGTTGAAGAGACTATCTATTCCCGATTGAATATTGTTGACAATTTTGTCAAATGTTAGTTGACAATATATGTAGAGGTTTATTTCTGGGCTGTCAATTCTATTCTATTGGTCCATGTGTCTTTTTATGCCACTACCATACTGTATTGATAACTATAGCTTTGTAATATAGTTTGAAATTAGGAAGTGTGATACCTCCAGCTTTGTTTTGTTTTTCTATCTCAATATTGCTTTGGCTATTCAGGGTCATTTAAGGTTCTCTAGGAATTTTAGTATTGTTTTTTCTATTTCTGTGAAAAATGCTACTGAATCTTGATAGGCATGGCATTGAATGTATAGATGGCTTTGGATGGTATGGGCTTTTTAACAATATTAATTCTTCTGATCCACGGACACTGGATTTCTTTCCATTTATTTGTATCTTTTCCAGTTTCTTAAAAGAAAATGTCCTATTGGGGCGCCTAGGTGGCTCAGTCGGTTAAGCGTCCGACTTCAGCTCAGGTCACGATCTCGTGGTCCGTGAGTTCGAGCCCCGCGTCGGGCTCTGGGCTGATGGCTCAGAGCCTGGAGCCTGCTTCTGATTCTGTGTCTCCCTCTCTCTCTGCCCCTCCCCCGTTCATGCTCTGTTTCTCTCTGTCTCAAAAATAAATAAACATTAAAAAAAAAAAAAGAAAATGTCCGATAGATTTCAGTGTACAGATTTTTCACCTCCTTGGTTAAATTTATTTCTAAGGCCTTTGTTGTTTTTGATGCTGTTGTGAATGGTAGTATATTAAAAATTGATGTATTTAAAAAGCTAAATTTTCCACTTCATGAACATCTTATGTCTCTAAATTGAATAGATTTCTTTAAATAATCTCAGAATGTTTGATATGTTTATTGTAGAAGTCTTGCATATCTTTCATTAGATTTATTCTTAAGTATTTAGTATTTTGATGCCTTTATAAATGGTTTCAATGAGTTTAAAAATCTATTTCTCCACCTTTAGTATTACTGAGATTAATAATTTTTTATTGGATTTGTATCCAAACAACTTTGTAAATACACTTAACTCTTATTTAATCTGCAGGTGCTTTTGATATATATATATATAATGGACGATTACCACAATTTTGTCTCCATTCCCAAATCTTACCACTTTACTTTGTTTGTCTTATTTCACTAAGAATATTGACAAAAGTTGTTGGATAGAATTAATGTTTAATTAATTAATGTTTAATTAATTTAATTAATAGAATTAATGTTTAATCAATAGAAAAGTTGATTTTTCTAAATGTTTAGATGCTCATAGTTGTCCTATTTATTCTACTGATACAGTAAAATGCATTTTATGAATGCCAAATATTAAATTTCTAGTGTAAATTGATGTATCTGTTTATATGTAAGTAAAATGGATTGACTTGTTTATAATATGTTGTTGCCTTTATTCTTTTATTTACTTATTTATTTTATTTTATCTATTTATTTTGAGAGAGAGAGAGAGAACACAAGTTGTGTAGGGGCAGAGAGAAAGGGAAAGAGAGTTTCAAGAAGGCTCCGTGCTGACAGGGCAGAACCCGAGGCAGGGCTCAAACCCAGGAACCATGAGATCATGACATGAGCCATCCAAGTGATCAAGAGTCAAACGCTTAACTGACTAAACCACCTTGTTACCTATATCCTTGAGAGATGTCAGTTTATAATATTGTTTTTTGCAATATCTTTGTCCGAATTTTGTGTCAAGGTTATCCTGAGGCAATGGAACAAGTGGGTTTGGTGTTATGTCAGATTCTTGAGCACTGGAGCCAATAGATTTTGGGCAGGGGGGATTCTCTCAGAGAGACCAGAGTACTTATTTAGGCAAGAATGTGATCTTGGCTGAACAAACTTCAGTCTGATACCATAGGGAAGTTTTGGAGTATACACTGCACCACGAAGGAAAACACTGTACTAATTTTATGGAGAAGGCACCAGCTGAAAATTTCATTAGCCAACAGTGCCTGAAATTGAGGAATGGCTATGCCATTTGGCAAAGGACACTCTGGATGATTGTACCCAACAAAGTCTAACTCCTTGGACCATGCAGATTCAATTGCTTCTTCCAACTTTTTACTCTTCTAGGCTAAGCCTCACTAAAATTCCATTTAATTATAACTTTTGGGAAAATTAACAGAGGAGGGTTAATGGGAGAAACCTTAGGTCCTGTTGCTGCAGTTGGTTGTGGGGCCATAACTGATCATCATACACACCATTTTCTACTCTCCAGTGCAGTTTCATTTCCCATTTATTTAACATTTCTCACGGTTGAAATTGACTTGCCATCTTGGTTGACTTAAAACTTCATATCTGATAGCCTGTTTATCATATTCTCATTGGACTTTTATTTTTACTTATTCATTTACAAATAATGTCAGGCATGGGAAAAAACAAGCATTGCTTTAATGAGCTGCAGTATATTCCTCTCTGCTCCCTTTGCATAAAAGCTGACCATAGTGATTAGAGCCAATTATTCTCTCTCTGCTGGTCTAGAAGCAGGCGTCGCCCCAAATGGTCAGGTAGCAGATGTAGCTTTAAGTTTACCTGGTGTGATTTATTTTTTTAAACATTTTATTTATTTTTAGAGAGAGCATGAGTGGGTAGTGGCAGAGAGAGAGAGAGAGAGGGAGAGAGAGAGAGAGAGAGAGAGAGAGAGAGAGAGAGACAGGATATGAAGCAGGCTCCAGGCCCCAAGCCGTCAGCCCGATGCAAGGCTCAAACTCATGAGCCATGAGATCATGACCTGAGCCGAAGTCAGATGCTTAACCAACTGAGCTACCCAGCCACCCCTATGTGGTGTAATTTCTTATCTTGCTATTCACTGTTTTGATCTTATTTAAATGTACTAATCAGATTTGTTTTCAATTTCATGCCCAATGACTTAGTTTTCTGGGTCACCTGTGGATCGTTTTCATTTGTGAGGTTTTCTTCCTGGTATTTAGTCTTTCAATTTTGGTCTTATGTTAACACTAGGCAGATTTTATTGCATATTACACCGTGTATATGAAAAATTCGAACAGTTCTAGATAGTTTTATTTTCCTTCAGGGAAGAATTGCTCTTTGCCAAAAGTTAGATTAAGGGTGTATTACTGGGTCTCAATAAACAACTTCAAGTTTTTGAGCCTGTGTTGTAAGGTTGGTCTTTATCTGGTTCACATTTTGTTTTAGGGCATAGCTCTTTAGAAGCTTCAACTGAACGTATGGGGTGTTTATTGCTATCCTTTCTCCTCACTCATCTTGCAATCCAATTTTGTCTCCCCAGCAACATAAGACTATTGAAAGGTCTTAGCTTTTAGTCACTTAACAATTTCTTTCTGATTGATTTCTTGGCCTCTTACCCCTATGCTTTTTAGGATTTACCAGTGACCTATAGTATTAAAGCACTCAGAATTCTGGGATCACTTCTCTGGGTCATTTTTCTCCAAGATTTCTGTTTCTCACATCTTGAATGCCTTATTACTTCTAGAAACAAAAATTTGCCTCCCACATAACAATATCTCAAACTCAAAGCTTCTGCTTTCTGCCAGGCCTTTATGCCTTACTCTGAGATTTAGAGAAAAAAATCCCCAACATAAAAAGTAGTATAATTCTGGCCCCCTGCGATTTGTCTATTTTCTCTTCACAATCTCGTTGCTTCAAGTTTCAGTTACTTGTGCTCTCTGATAGTGTGTACTAGATGTTTTTGGCACTTCTTCAATTTTATGGATGTGCTTTTCTGATTTATGCTACTCAATGGTAATCAGTTGTGGAATACCACTTTTTATGATTTCAATACAATGAAATCCTTTGAGACTCTTTTTTAATGGGCCAACATAGGATGTGTGTGTGTGGGGGGGTATAACTATTGGGAAAAAAATACCGTGTTCTTTGGAAAAAAAAAGACTATTCTACAATTACTACATACTCGTTTTCACAAAATTAAATCCTTAGTCCTACTCACATATTAAACAAGTGGAATTAGACTTAATTTCTTTAGCCATTATTTCATCACTGCCTATAACTTTAGAGTGTATAACTGGATCATTGGAGGTTTCATGTTAACAGAAATTCCTAGGTTATGATAATATTAAAAATTCTTTTTTTTTTTAGAAACAGGAAATAATCACTAAGTAAAATCTTTGTAATAGATTGCTATTATGGGAAAAAAAAATTGTGTCTCCTTCCAAAAGATGATGAAGTCCTGACACTTAGTGCCTGTTAATATGACCTTATTTGGAAATAAGGATTTTTCAAGTGATCAAGTTAAGATGAGGTGATTAGGCTCTTACCCAATTTGGTGTCCTTATAAGGACAAGAAATATGCAGAGACAGACACATGGGAAGATGGTGCAAATACACAGAGAGCATACTATCTACAAAGCACTGAATGCCTAAAGCTACCAGGAATTAGAATAGGAGCATAGAACAGATTCTCCCTTGCACCCTTCAGAAGGAACTACTGACCCTAGAAAGATCTTGATGTTGTGTTCTAGACTACGGTACTGGATTGCATAATCCACCTAGTTTGTGGGACTTTGTTCAAGTAGCCCCAGAGAACTAATACAATAGATGAACCACCTGGAAGGTATAATTTCTAAACCTAGAACCTAGAACCGTAGAACCTAGAACCCAGGTTCTATGCAAAGACTATGAATCCAAATCTCCCTTTACTCATTCACTCCAGGATTCAAATAGAAGAAGCCATTAATTGGTCTTTGCATCAGCCTCTAAAGACAAGGCTTTTAGTTTGGGATGAAATACTGGAGTTTTGAATCCATTTTTTTTAAAAAAATGGAAATAATTATACGGATGTTAATAGACTATAGTTAATAATTTTTAAAACTTAACAGGATTTGAAGCAGCTTATATCAACAGGTAAATCAGAGTAAGAATATAAATATATTTAATTATAGTTAAAAATAGGTTAAGTAAGCCAGCCTTCCCTCTTCCACCTCCTAGCACTCCCATGCACAAAAGGAGATATTCTGAGCTAGTTAAAAATGTTTCAATATAGGGGGCCAATATTGGCCTACTGTAGGTGAGGATAATGATTAAATGATATTAAGTTTCAAAGGTCATACAGATTTTGCTAGAGATATTCACCTCAAATACAGTACTTGATAGCTCAAATAATATAATAATTTTTAGCTTCCAAGAAAGTCAGGCTGACCATCCAATTTTGCAAACCATCATATTATCAATTTCTTCTGTATTGAATTATGTTCCTAGTTATGCATACGTAGTTTCTATGGTCCTTGACATTAGGAATTGAACTCTAACTGCTATAAATATATAATGTGAAACAAATGTCTTTCATTATCCAATTATACTTGAATATATAATGAGTATTTCAAGTACCAGAGATTTTAATAACTAATTAAATATATCTCTCCATTAGGAGAAGCTACTATAACCATTCATTATGGTTGAACATTTGAACATTTCTAAGTGATCAAGAAGTTTTAGCCAGAGGAGAAGGAATTAAAGAATTTTCTAAGAAAAGGTAACAGCAATGTTATGCCCCAGATTCTGGGAAAAGTTTAGAATTTAAGAGAAATTTAGGCAGGCAAGAATGGAAAAATTTGGGAGCGAGATGGAAAATCACATAATATGAAGCTGAAAGAATTACAGAGGACATATAACACATAGAGCCATGCATAGTGATGACCATATGGAGAGACATAGGAGTACTCTACATTATGGATAAAAAAAGATAGATCAGAATTTACTTAATTAAAGCAAATTACAGGATACTTATAGGTCTCTAATTTTCAATTATTAAAAGTAGCTGATCTTTTATAGTCTTGTCCAATTTATTGAAAGTTGAAAAAGTAAAAAAGATATGCTGGAGAAATAATATTCTAATTTCTTATTAAATTATGTTCCCTGTTTGTCTGAGTAGTTTGGGACTCTTGATATTTTAAATACTTTTCTATATGAATCTCCAGAATTATGTATATGCAGTTTCTACAGCATATACATATATATTAGAAGGTGCATTTTCATATCTAATGACACGTATAGTTACATTTCTCTTTAGAAAATGGAGCCCAGTGCGGGGCTCCATCTCAAGAATGGTGAAATCATAACCTGAGCAGAAATCAGGAGTCAGACCTTAACTAACTGAGCCACCCAGGCACCCCAATAGGAGCAACTTTGTTTCTAAAACCTCTTTTATCATGTTATTTTTAAAGTGCCTATAGCCTATGAAGTTGTTTTTGTTTTTCCTCTTATGGCTTGATGCCATTCCATTTTTATATTGGGTTATTTTGGTTTTTAAACTTTGTTAAGTGTAGTTTTGGGTTATAATAACGTTATGAGGAAAGTACAGAGATTTCCCATGGGCCCTCTGCCCCTGCACATGTACAGCCTCCCTCATTACCAACATCCCTTACCACAGTGTTTCTTTTATTAAAACTGATGAAACTACATTGACACATTAAAATCATCCAAAGTCCATAGTTCACTTTAGGGTTCACGCTTGGTGTTATGCATTCTTTGAAATTTGGACAAATGTATAATGTCATGTATCCACTGTTATGATTTCATATAGAGTATTTTCAGTACCCTAAAAATCTTGTGTTCTGCTTATTCATTCCTCTTTCCCAACCTTGAGAAACCACTTATCTTTTTATTGTTTCCATAGTTTGGCATTTCCCAAATGCTATATCGTAGAAATCATACCATATGTAGACTTTTCAGATTGGCTAATTTCATATAATAATCCGCATTTCCATTTCCTCCGTGTCTTTTCCTGGCTTGTTGGCTCATTTGTTTTTATTGCAGAAGAATATCCCATTGTCTGGATCAACCAGTTCATCCATTTGCTTACTGAAGGACATTTTGGTTGCTTCTGGGTTTTGAAAATTATGAATAAAGTTGCTACAAACATCTGTGCAAAGGTTTTGTGTGGGCATGAGTTTTCCGTTTCTTTTAATAAACACCAAGGGGTGAGGCTGCTGGATTGCTTGGTAAAACTATGTTCAGTTTTGTAAGAAATAGCCAAACTATTTTTCAAAGTGTCTGTATCATTTTACATTATCATAGGCAATGAATGAGGTTCGTGTTACTCCATATCCTCAGTAACATTTAGTGTTTTCAGCATTCTGGATTTGGGCCTTCTAATGGGCGGGTAGTAGTATCTCATTGGTGTTTTAATTTGCATTTTCCTGATGACGTAGGATGAGGAGTATTTTTTCATGTGCTTATTTGCCATTTGTATATCTTCTTTATGGAGGTATCAAAGTCTCCAGATGTTTCTTCAATGTTTATTCATTTATTCTGAGAGAGAGAGAGCACAAATGGGGAACAGACAGACAGAGAAGGAGAGAGAAAATCCAAAGCAGACTCTATGCCCAGTGCAGAGCCCAATGTAGGGCTAGATCCCATGACCGTGAGATCGTGACCTGAGCCTAAATCAAGAGTTGCACACTTAAGGGACTAAGACACTCAGGCGCCCTGTCCAACTTTCTTTTTAATCAGGCTGTTTGTTTTCTTATTAGGATTATTTTTTCTTCAGTTTTTGCTAGAAACCTGACTAGAGAGCAGATTACTGCTTCATCATAGACATAACAAAATTTTCCTTTTAAAATTATATTTATGTTTATTGTTTGTTAATAGCACATTAAATGTGTACGATCTAGTGACCATCATGTCTATGATTTCAAATATTAAAACCGTGTTTAGACAGGCTTCCTTCACCCAGACCTAATGTTGTCTAATTTATTTTATTATAATACTATTATGGTTTTATTTCTTATATGTAAATATTTGGTCCATCTACACATTTTGTAATAATATGTAAAAAACTGTATAGTTTAATTGCATTCCAAATGTTCACTCAATTGGTATAATGTCAATCACTAGAAAAAATTATATATATTCATTTATTTTCAGTATTATCCACATCAAATAATTATATATAAATATAAATAAATATAAACTTATAATTATATACACATTTATATATAATTATAAATATACATATTTATTGTTTGTTTTGTTTACTATACTTCAAGTGTAGATAAGTGTGTTCATTTTGTATCAGTCTCATAAAGTTTATTTTGATCTGTGTTATGGACTGTATGTCTTTCTTCTTCCCCACCCCAAAATTCACATGTTGAAGATTAATCCCCAGTCGGATGGTATTTGGAGATGAATCCTTTAGGAGGTAATAAGGACTTGAGAGTGAGGGCCTCCTGAATGGGATTAATGCCTTCAGAAGAAGGAAAAGAGATCAGATTTCTCTCACCCCCGTCTTTCCCATATGAAGATACAAGAAGGTGCCTGTCTCCACACAGAAGACCTGCCAGTGCCTTCACCTATGCTTCGCAGCCTCCAGAATTGTGAGACACAAATGCTTCTCATCTAAGTCATCCAGTATATGGTATTCTTGTTACAGAGATCCTAAATGACTAATGCAATCTGGTTGGATTTTTTTTTCTCCAAATGTTATGAAATACACGATGATTAATTTCATCTGCCAGGATGCCCAGATATTTGTTCAAACATTTTTGAGGGTGTGTCTGTAAGAGTATTTCTGGTTGAGATTAACATCGGCCAAAGTACAGTGAATGAAGCAGATTGCCCTCCCTAAGGAGGATGGGGCCCCGTCAGATCATTTCAGCATCTGAATAGGACAAAAAGACTGAACAGAACAGTGTACCATGCCCAACTGACTGTCTTCAAGCTGGGACATAAGTTTTTTCCTGTTTTCATATTCAGGCTACACCTTCAGCTCTTTCTGAGTCTTGAGCCCACAGGCTTTCAGACTAGAACTGCACCATCAGCTCTCCTGGGTCCCCAGCTTTCCAACTGCAGATCTTGGGATATGACAGCCTCCATAATTGCATGAACTTATTTCTTACAGTAAATGTCTCTCTCTCTCTCTCTCTCTCTCTCTCTCTCAAAATAGATGAAACTTTAAAACAAAACAAAACACAAATACATACTTGAAATTCTACTCACATCTGGGAATAAGTAATTTTATTATTATATGTGCTTTTATGCAATCATTTATAAAGAAAGGCAACAAGAAAAAGATTTCTTTTTTTTAATGTTTATTTTTGAGAGAGAAAGTGAGAAAGAGAGAGAGAGAGATAGCAAGCAGGGGAGGGGCAGAGAGAGAGAGAGAGAGGGACAGAGGATCCGAAGCAGGTTCTACACTAAAAGCAGAGAGCCTGATGGGGGGCTCAAACTCACTGTGGCTCTAATTCACTAACCATGAGATCATGACCTGAGCTGAAGTCAGATGCTTAATCCACTGAGCCACCCAGGTGCCCCGAAAAAGACAGACTTCTTAAATTATTTTGGTGCATACCTTAGATACATATAAAATAAATAGAAATATTTTTAAACTTTAGTGCATGCCTAAAATAATTTTAGATTTCTTAACAATCAAGCATGGGACAATAATCATAAAGTGATTCATATGAAATGCTGTTCTTAAATATATCAAAAATATTACATTTGCAATACTATGCCTTTTAAAAATTATATGACAGTCACTTTAACTTTTCCTAAATTATATTACAGTTTAATTTGGGATAATTTTTACCTTTCTCTCTTTTTTTTGGTAAAGTTTATTTATTTTGAGAGACAGAGAGAGAGAGACAGAGAGAGAGAGAGAGAGAGTTCATGCGCACAGGTGCATGAGTGGGGGTGGGGCACAGAGAGAATCCCAAGCAGGCTCCCTGCTGTCAGCACAGAGCCCAGTTTGGGGTCACAAAAGGTGACATCATGACCTGGGCGGAAATCAAGAGTGGGACACTCAACCCACTAAGCCACCCAGGCTCCCCTACCTTTCTGTTTTAAATAAAGAGAATATTTCAAATACAATACATTATATCTACTCCAAAGCTAGGAAACCAAAACAATTTAGATTTAATTTGCCTTTTATTGTTCTTTTTCCAACACAAGAATGTTGGGCAGCCATTAAATTCTAGAATAAACTATTAATCCCGAATAGCTATTAATTTCATTAACATGCGGTGAAGAACCTTGAATCTTTCCTAGACTGGATGATTGTTTTCTCTTCTCTTTATGTTAATATGAAAGACTAAGCTGTTCTTCTTGACTTTATATATTTTTGTCATTAGCAGTCCAACAAGCAACTCTGTTAAGTGCACTTAGTCTTGGAACATTGGGTTTTGACTTTGAAGAACTCCAGTTTCATTTTTTCCACTCTTATAAGAGGAACAGTTATCTAATCTTTTTGCTTTAAAATTTAGATAATTACTTTTAAGTAACCATTTTATTTAAGTTGCAGAAAGACATAATCCTTCAGTTACACATTATATTTCATTTTGCATCATCACATTTTAAACTGTCTTATACATGAAAAACAGTATATCTAAGCAATAAGAACAGTGTTACATATAATCTGAGTCTCCCTCCAAACAGGTAGGATACTTTGTATCTTACACAATAATTGCTCTTCCCAAACCCTTTTATTACCTAAGAAGAGGTATTGATTTTACAATATGTGCTGCTTCGAAAAACACATATTTTTAAATAAAACGATGGAGCCATGTCCTAATCTTTATATTACCATTAACAACCCCTGTTCCCCGAGCCACAGTTTCTGTACTTCTAGAAAAGGCATCAAATCATAAATATTCTTGATAGACTTGTGAGGGATCAACGAAATGTGTGACATATAATTTACTTTTTACATCCTTAGTTTCTTATCCATTTCACTAGATCATTGTTCTCTAAGATGCTGGATTTTTTTTTTTTTCAGCATGGCATTTTCCACATTTCCTATCATCTGTCACATTCATCATTGGCAAATAATGGCCAATTGATAATTATTACCTAAATATATTTGATCTGAGAAAATTATATTCTTAAACTTTGTTGCTCAAATATGCCTTAGAATCATTACCAAACCGAATTGATTACCTAGATACTGGAGATTATGAAGTAATTCGAATCCTTATTTATCAACTAGGAGAAAAATGATTTTCAACAATTCCAGTGGTGCTGTACCTTCTTTTAGAACACTAACCTGGAGTACCTGGATGGCTCAGTTGGTTGAGTTGCTGACTCTTGATTTCAGCTCAGGTCATGATCTCACAGTTGCTTGACTTCCAGCCTTGTAGGGTTGTGCACGGACAGCATGGAGCCTGCTTGGGATTCTCCCCCCCGCCCCCCGCCCCATCTTCCTTTTCTCACATGCGTGCGCACACACACCCACACACTCTCCCTCTCTCTCTCAAAATAAATAAATAAATAAACTCTAAAAAGAAAAGAGAGAGAGAGAGAATGAGAATGAGAATACTAACCAAACCAAATTCCACATTTCTGAATGACTGTATTTTAACTAGTCACTCAACATTAAAATTACTTTTGATAAACTACTGCTTTCCCAATTTAAACACATACATTTAAACACACACCAAAAAAATTTTCTACTCTGATCAAAGTCATTGCTTCTTTCCGAAATACCGGATTAATTTTTTGCGACATTTTTAATGTACTAAATTTATTGAGACAACAATATTAACAGAATGAGAGATAAAGAGATACATAATGCATTGGAAGAGAACTCTGGGACACTTTAACTTACATATGTATGTGTTTGAGTATTTATTGTCATTCCCTTTTAGAATATTTACTCCTTGAGTTCCAGAACTTTGTTTATTTTAGTCATGTACTTTGAGCACTTAGGACATTGTTTGGTACACAATATGAACTTAGTAAATGAAATAATAAAACAAATATTGAATGAATTAATGAATATTGCAAATGACAGAAGACAAGAGATTACAAGGGAGGAAACGATGGTTTGCACTTTACCTACAGAGTCCTTCAAAGTGCTATACTTATGCTTTACATTTTAAAAAATACATGCATATAATACATAATTATTATATATATGCATATAAAAACTCTATATATTTATTATTATCCTCATTGTATAGTTACTAAAACTATCAGCTGAATAAATTAGCTTGTTCAAGGTTAAATGATTAGTAAATGGTAGAATGATGATACTATGTGCATATTTCTAATCTTCTATAGTCAATTTTCACTGATTCTCCCAATATGTAATTAAATTGCTGCACAAGTCCCAACCTTTGGAAGTTAAGAAGTCCAGTTTATTGTTGGATTTCTAAGGGATTTAAGTTGATGTTTCAACCTGATAGAAATAGATTCGGGTATGCGGGTCAGATGGTTTTTCCTAGGTTAGAACTTGTCATAAAGGAAGAAGGAGCCAATCATGGTCATGTAATTGGTAATGTCCACTGCTCAGGATACTAAGCCACTCCTGGCCAATACTGTGAAGTAGACAGGAAAAACCACATCTAACAGGGCCGCAACATGGGGCACCTGGGTGGCTCCGTTGGTTGAGCATCCAACTCTTGACTTCAGCTCAGGTCATGATCTCAGGTTAGTAGGTTCAAGCCCCGCATCGAGGTCTGTGCTAGCAGTGTGGAGCCTGCTTGGGATTCTCTGTCTCTCTTTCTCTCTGCTCCTCTCCCCTCTCTGTGTCTCTCTCAAAGTAAATAAATAAAAACTTAAAAAAAAACCCAAATAAACAGCGTCTTAACAGTCACTCTCAGCATAAGCCTGTTTACTGCAGAAGAATGGGAAAGCGCATATTCCTACGTGCATGTGTAATGTTCCTTTGGGGGTCCTAGAAATGCTTGTTTGAAGTTGGAGGGGGAGATATTTTATGTATGGACTGGAGTTCTTTCTCAGGCAAATACGATTGATTAGGGTAATTTCAGTTTCAATATTTCATGAAATATGCAACTCAGTCTAATGTCCTGACAGAGAATGGGTAAGACACTTTTAAATGGAGTTTTTGGGGGCCACCTGGGTGGCCCGGTCACTTAAGCGTCTGACTTCAGCTCAGGTAATGATCTCATGGCTGGTGGGTTTGAACCCTGTGTCAGACTCTGTGCTGACAGTCTGGAGACCGCTTCAGATTCCTCCCTTGCTCTGCTCTGTCTCTGTCTCTCAAAAATAAATCACTTTAATTATTTTTTTCATCGTGATCAGGGTCAGGTTTAGCATGGATATTCTGTACACTAAATATGGTGAGGAAATCCCGACATAAAGATCAGGGTCATTGTTGAGACAGTGGGGGTAGGGAGGTTGGTCCCCAAATTTATTATTAGCCTGTAAGTCATGAAATTCAGTTGATGCTGTCACAGAAATAAAGGCTACACAACGGATAGATATTTGAGTCATAATAATGGCAGACTACAGTGTCCCTTAGTTTCTGCGTGCAAGAGATATGACAAAACTGGCAAAAGTAAACTGTTAGAGCTGAGGATTTCTATAGAGGTCCAGGGGTTATAGAAGCGATGGACTGGAAGAAAATACTTGCAAAATATGTGCATGATAATACTGGTATCCAAAATATACAACAAATTCTTAAAATACAACAGTAATCAAAAAGAATCTGAGTAAAAAATGGGCATTTCACAGACTCAACCAGAATTTAGAACTTCATATTGGTCTTTCTGAATTCACTACACCCTAGACAGGGGCTCTTTGATTCGTCTTTGTGCAATGTCTATCACATTCTCTGATCCAGAGTAGATACGGAACAGGAACTGTTGAACCTAAAATATTTGCTAATTTCTTGCTTGAAATGGAAAAATGATATTTAATACACCTTAGGAGTATAGACTCTTCTATACCAAGTAGAGTCTTTGAAAATACTTTGAAAATTCTAAGTCCTAAATTAATCTCTATTCTCAGTAAGCAGGAGAGGACACTGAAGAACATTTACATATTAGTAATTACAGGCGCCAAGAGCAAAGACAGAAGACGGATAGGGAAAGATGTTATTTAAGTGAAGGACAAATGAGAATCTCTTAGTATATTTCACACTATTGTTTCTTTTATTCGGTAATAAACATAAAGCCCTTTTTAAATTTCCTTGGAATATAATTTTAATAAAATATGTAAACTATTATAATTTTTATTTAATCTATAGAATATTTTTTATGTTAGAGAATGTAATGGGCTGACGTGTTATATACTAATTTTATTAAGCCCACTCTTCACAATATAAATCTTGCAGTTACCTTATTAGAAAAATATATCCCATGTCTATTCTTTTTAATTTCAGTGATAGAAGTAAACATGATAACTTCACCAGTTTTCAGAATTCAAACTCAACACAAATCCTCTTGCCTTCAATAGGGATAATCACTTATAATAATCAAATGAGTAAACCAAATAATTAAGGACACTAATAAGCCACTGTCACTGTCAGAGTCTATTCCGAATTTGATTACAATCCTAACTGATACAATTTCAGAAGTAAGGCCATGGTGCCCTTTATAGACCCTCAGTTCTGATGACTTTATTTTTGTAATGAGGAGACTGTGGCATACAAATAAATAAGAGTTTCCTTCTGTCCTTTAATTGTGATTTCCACTTGCTCTGTTTGTTGTTTGTAGTATATTTTGAGTTTAGTTTAGGTCAGGATAGTCCTCTACTCCATGACCTATTACTGCTTAATTTGTAGTACTGGAAAACAATTTGCACTTTATAGACCCTCAGTTCTGATGACTTTATTTTTGTAATGAGGAGACTGTGGCATACAAATAAATAAGAGTTTCCTTCTGTCCTTTAATTGTGATTTCCACTTGCTCTGTTTGTTGTTTGTAGTATATTTTGAGTTTAGTTTAGGTCAGGATAGTCCTCTACTCCATGACCTATTACTGCTTAATTTGTAGTACTGGAAAACAATTTCCTATTTATAACACAAAACTATTTACTCCCTAGGGAGTACTGACTCTCTGGGAAATGAACCACTGCTAAGGCAATTACCATTTTAAAGACCCAAATACCTTTTAAAGAATTCCAATTATATTTGGAATAGGATATAAGTTTAAAAAAAAATAAACTGTACAATTGGGGCTCCTGCGTGGCTCAGTCGGTTGGGTGTCCAACTTTGACTCAGGTCATGATCTCGCCGTTTGGGAGTTCGAACCGGGTGTTGGGCTCTGTGCTGACAAGTCCGAGCCTGGGGTCTGCTTCAGATTCTGTGTCTCCCCCTCTCTCTGCCCCTTCCCATGTTCATGCTCTGTCGCCCTGCGTCTCTCAATAGTAAATAAACGTTAAAAAAATATGTACAATTGCCATTGATCCAGTCTCAAAAAAATAATTGATTAAAACATTAGGTAATTCTTTATTTATACTAGATGATATTGCTTCTTCTGCTTTTAGGAAATCATGACCGTTTTTTATGTTTTTTAAAATGTAGTTGACATATAATATTATATTAGTTTCAGGTGTACAATGTAATGATTCAACATTTACATAAGTTAGGAACAGATAACCAGTCTAACCTGTCACCATACAGTTATTATTATATATATTATATTATATTATATTATATTATATTATATTATATTATATGTAGCAACCACCAATTCTCTGTATTTATGGTTCTGATTCTGTTTTGTTTGTCCATTTCTTTTTTTTTTATGTTCCACATATAAATGACATCATATAGTATTTTACTTTCTCTGTCTGATTTATGTCACTTAGCATAAAACCCTCTCATTCCATCCATGTTGCTTGCAAATGACAAGATGTCATTCTTTATTATGGCTGAGTATATTCTTCTGTATATATTGACCGTATTATCTTTATCCATTTGTTTATCAATGGACATAAGCTTTTTCCAAATCTTGACTATTGTAACTAATGCTACAATGAACATAGAGGTAAATATATCTTTTCAAATTAGTGTTTTTGCTTTCTTCAGATAAATGCACAGAGGTTGAAATGCTAGATTGTATGTTACTTCTATTTTTAAGTTTTTGGGGAAACTTCATGAGGCTTTTCATAGTGGCTGCACCAATTTCACATCCCACGAGCACTGCACAAGTGCTCACTTTTCTCCTCGTTTTCATCAACACATTTCTTGTCTTTCTGACAGATGTGAAGTGATAACCAGTTGCGGTTTTAATTTTCTCTTCCTTGATGATTAATCATGCTGAAACCCTTTCACGTATCTGATGGCATTTCTGTATGCACCTGTCGGCATTTTTCTGGAAACAATGTCTATTCAGGTTCTCTGCGCATTTTGTAATTAGAGTGTTTCTTCTTTTGGTGTTTGAGTTGTAGGAGTTCCTTATATATTTTGGATAGTAACCACTTAATAGATACATCATTTGCATACATATTCTCTCATTCAGTAGATTGCCTTTTCATCTTGTTGATGGTTTCCTTAACCGTGCTAAAGGTTTTTAGTTTCTTCTAGTTCCATCTGTTTATTTCTGCTTTTGTTCCCCTTGCCTGAGGAGACAGATCCAAAAAACAAAACAACAAAACATATTTCTAAGACTAATGCTCAAGAGTATTTACTGCCTGTATTTTCTTTTAAGAGTTTGGTTTCAAGTGTCACATTTAGGTTTTTATTTCATTTTGAGTTTATTTTTGTATATGCTGTAAGACAGTGGTACAATTTTATTTTTCCGTATGTACCTTTCCAGTTTTCCTAACATTATTTACATAAGAGACTGTATTTTCCCCATTGTATTTCTTCTTCCTTTTTTGTACATTGATTGACCATATAAGGATGGGTTTATATCTGGGACGTTATTCTGTTCAATTGATCTATATCTGTTTTTATGCCAGTACCATACTGGTTTGATTTCCGTGGCTTTGTAGTATAGTTTGAAATCAGGACGCATGATACCTCCAGCTTTGCTCTTCTTTTTCAAGACTGTTTTGTATATGCAGGGTCATTTGTGGTTTTTATGCAAATTTTAAGATTATTTGTTCTAGTTCTGTGAAAAATGCAGTGATATTTTGATAGGGATTGCATTGAAATCTGCAGATTACCTTGGGTAATATGGTCATCTTGATATTAATTCTTCTAATTCATGAGCATGATATATCTTTCCATTTGATTATGTCATCTTCAATTTGTTTTATCAATGTCTTATAGTTTTAAGAATGCAGGTCTTTTACCACCTTGGTTAAATTTATTCCTAGGTATTTTACTCTTTTGATGCAGTGTAAATGGGATTGTTTTCTTAATTTCTTTTCCTGGCATTTTATTATTAATGTATTTAATATATAGAAATGCAATAGATTTCTGTACATTCATTTTGTGTCCTGAAACTTTACTGAATTAGTTTTAATATTTTTTTGTGTGTGGTAGGGTCTTTAGGTTTTCTCTGTATGGTACTGTATCATATGTATATAGTGACAGTTTTTCTTCTTCCTTACCAATGTGGATGCATTTTATTTCTTTTTCTTATCTGATTGCTGTGGCTAAGACTTCCAGTACTACATTGAAAACAAGTTGGGAGTTTGGGCATTCTTGTCTTATTCCTGATGTTAGAGGAAGAGCTTTGAGCTTTTCAGAGTTGAATATGACGTTAGTTGTGGGTTTGTCATATATGGCCTTTATTATGTTGTGGCATGTTCCTCTATACCCACTTTGTTGAAAGTTTTTATCATGAACGGATGTTGAATCTTCTCAAATGCCTTTTCTGCATCAATTGAGATGATCATATGATTTTTACCCTTTATTTTGTTAAGGTGGTGTATTGCATTAATTGATTTCCAGATATTAAATCATTCTTGCTTTCCTGAAGTAAATCCCACCTGATCATGTTGTATGATCCGTTTAATGTATTGACGAATTCAGTTTGCTATTATTTTGTTGAGGATTCTGCATCTGTATTAGGGATTTTGGACTGCAATCTGCTTTTTATTTTTGGAGTGTCTTTGTCTCATTTTGGTGTCAGGGTAATACTGTCCTTGCAGGATGAATTTGGAAACATTCCATCCTCTGTAATGTTTAAAATAGTGTGAGGGCACCTGGGTGGCTCAGTCAGTTAAGCATCCAACTTTGGTTCAGGTCATGATCTCGCAGTTCATGGGTATGAGCCCACAGCGGGCAGGAGTGCTATAAGAGAGAAGGGCTATAAGGGCACCTGAATATCTCAGTCAATTAAGTGTCTGACTTTAGCTCAGGTTATGATCTCGTGGTTCATGAGTTCAAGCCCCACATCAGGTTTTGTGCCGATAGGTCAGAGCCTGGAACCTGGAGCCTGCTTCAGATTCTGTCTCCCTCTCTCTCTCTGCCCCTCCCCACTCATGCTCTGTCTCTCTCAAAATAAATAAACATTAAAACAATTAAAATAGTGTGAAGAGGATAGATATTAACTCTTTAAATCTTTGGTATAATTTACCTGTGAAGCTGTCTGATCTTGGGCATTTGTCTGTTGTGAAGTCTGTAATTATGATTCAATTTAATTACTAGTAATTGGTATATTCAGATGTTTTATTTCTTCCTGATTTGTGCCTGGAAGATTGTCTGTTTCTAGGAATTTAATCATTTCTTTTAAATGTTCCAATTTGTTGGCACATAATTATTTGTACTAGTCTCTTGTGATGCTTTGTATTTCTGTGGTGTCAGTTGTAGCTTCTCCTCTTTAATTTCTGATTTTATTTATTTAGGTGCTCTCCGTCTCTCTCTTTTATGAGTTTGAGTAGAGCTTTATTAATTTGATCTTTTCTCAAAGAACCACCTCTCAGTTTCATTGATCTTTTTTTATTGTTTATTTAGTCTCTATTTAATTTATTTATGCTTAAACTTTTTTATTTCTTTCATTCTAATAACTTTGGACTTCATTTGTTCTTTTTCGGGTTCCTTGAGGTGTGAGATTAGATTCCTTATTTGAGAGTTTTCTAGTTGCTTTCTTTTTCTTTCTTTTTTTTTTTTTAATTTTTTTTTTAATGTTTATTCATTTTTGAGACAGAGAAAGACAGAGCATGAATGGGGGAGGGGCAGAGAGAGAGGAAGATACAGAATTGGAAGCAGGCTCCAGGCTCCGAGCCATCAGCCCAGAGCCTGACGCGGGGCTCGAACTCACGGACTGCGAGATCGTGACCTGGCTGAAGTCGGACGCTTAACCGACTGCGCCACCCAGGCGCCCCTTTCTTTCTTTTTTTTTAAGGTAAGCCTATATTACTCTAAATTTCCTTCTAAAAACTCCTTTTCTGTGTCCCATTGATTTTAGAATGTTGTGTTTTTTCATTTTCATTTGTCTTAAGGTATGTTTTGACTTCCTTTTTGTTATCTTCATAGACCTACTCGTTGTTTAGTAACACTGTTTAGTCTTTACGTATTTGTGTTTTTTTTTCTTTTTATTTATTCATTCATTCATTCGTTCACTTAAATTTTAACTAGTTAATATACAGTGCAATATTGGTTTCGAGAGTAGAATTCAGTGACTCACTGCTTACATACAATAACTAGTGCCCATCACAAGTGCCCTCCTTAATACCCATCACCCATCTAATCCATCTTCTACCCACCTTCCTCCATTAACCTTCAGTTGGTTCTTTATCATTAGGAGTCTCTTGTAGTGTGTTTCCCTGTCTTCTCTTTTTCCTATGCTTCCTATATGTTTATCTGTTTTGTTTTTTAACTTCCACATATGAGTGACATCATATGGTATTTGTCTTTCTCTGATTGACTTATTTTGCTTAGTATAATACATTATGGCTCCGTTCACATAATGCAAATGGCAAAATTTCATTATTTTTGATGGCTAAGTAATATTCGTCTTCCATCATAGATAGATATCACATCTTCTTTATCCATTCATCAGTCAATGGACATTTGGGATTTCTCATTTGGGATGATTGGCTATTGTTGATAATGCTGCTCTAAATACTGGGGTGCACATCCCCCTTTCAAGCAATATTTTTGTCTCCTTTGGGAAATTCCTAATTGTGCAAGTGCTGGATCGTAGGGTTACATTTTATGTTTTCTTTATTTTTCTTCTTGTAATTAATTTCTATTTTAATTACATTGTGTTTGGAAAAGATGCTTGATATGATTTCAAGATTCTTAAATTTATTAAGACTTGCTTTGTGGCCTAACATGTGATCTATCTTTGAGAAAGCTTCATGTGCACTTCAAAAAATGTATATTCTGCTGTTGTCTGATGTAATGTTTTATATATATCTATTAAGTCCATCTGGTCTAATGTGTCATTTAAGGCCACTGTTTCCATATGGATTTTTTGGTCTGGATGATTTATCTATTGATGTAAGTGGGTGTTAACCTCTCCTGTGACTGTTGTATTACTGTCGTTTTCTCTCTTTATATCTGTAAATATTTGCTTTATTTTTTATGTGAGTACTCCCTTGTTGGGTCCAAAGATATTTACCAATGTTATATCCTTTTGTTGAATTAATCCTTTTATCATTATACAATTTCCTTATTTGTCTCTTGTTATAGTCTGTCTATTATTTTGCTCTGTAGTAACTATTTTAATTACTCTATCTCTGCCCCCTCCTCAGGAAGTTAAGGTTGTACCTGAGGCAAATTGGAATTAAGATCACGGAACAAGAAATGCAAATGAGATCAATGCATTAATATATTCCATGGCTATGCATTACAGTCCCTCAAATCTGTACCTTGAATCAAACAATTAAGCAAGAGTAATCAAAACATAGAAAATAAAGTTCAGTGAGAGTTTAAAAACCAGAAAGACAAGTTGGTAGAACAGGTTTATGATAGAGAAATAGCTCACCATGTGCCCAGTGTTTCCTGGTTGCAACAGAACAGTGAACAAATCCTCATCATGCGGTTTAGGAGATGAATCAAAAGGATGTACAGAGAAACTGCAGTGGAATATGTTAAAAGGTAGTGATTTAAAATATGAACTAGGAATTCAAGTCTGAAGAGAATGATGGAAAAAAAAATGTGTGTGTGCGGGGGGGCGAGGGGAGGGGGGTGGCGGAGAGGAGGACAGTGATGAGCATTTCAAAACCAGAGATCTTGAAAAGTCCAGGGCAGCCGAGTATGCCAGGAATATCATCCAAGGAGTCCATTCAGCAAGAATGCACATTTCTTTAAAACAGAAAGCCTTTGTTTGAACCATAATTTCTATGAAGTAGAAACACTTATCACATTATTGAGTAGCGGGGGAGGGCTATAATTTGACATTGTTTTTAGCAGTTGTCTGAGAAGCGGCTAATACAGTTTTCACAGCATCTTTTGTTCCAAGTGAAATTCTGCCATTATCTTGCTCTTCAGTAAGCTCCGCTCAGTTCCCAATGAGGATTTTTTTTTTATTTAACAACTTTATTGAAGTGTAATTCATAAACCATATGATTTAACAGCTTTTTTGCATATTCAAAGAGTTGTGCAACCATCATGACAATCAGTCCTAAAATATTTTCGGCAAATTTACAATGTCACCTCTAAAAGGAATCCCACACCTATTAGCAATTCTTGGCATTGCCCACAAAATCTCTCAACCACAGGCAGCCACTAATTTCCTATCCGTCTTTATAAATTTGCTATTCTGAGCATTTCTTATAGATGAAATCATATAATAGGTGGTCTTTTGTGACTTTTTTTTTTTTTCACTTAGCATTACGTTTGCAGGGGTAATTTTAGTGTAGAATGAGAGCATTTGATTCCTCTTTATTGATGAAATAAGATTTCGTATATTGAACAACTACCGGACTATTTTACAAAATGAGTTCATTCCACCATCTTTAGTGCATGAACACCTCAGTTTCTCTACAACCTCACCAACGTTTTTTGTTGCCTGTCTTTTTCATTATAACCATTTCATAATAGATGCGAAGTTATATGTCACTGGGGTATTGATTTCCATTTCCCTGAGAGCTACTGATTTTTCACCTATCTGTATGTCCATAATGGCCACTTGTATGTCTTCTTTGGAGAAATGTCTGTTCGGATTCTTTGTCAGATTCAGCTTCATTTTTTAATGGACTTATTTGCCCCGTTATTATTGAGTATACAATATACTCTAGGATAGCTTCCTTAAAGTAATTTAACAAATAATTTTTTCCAGTTTCATAGGTGGGTCTTACACTTTCTCCAAAGGGTTTATTTAAATGCTCTTTTAAAAAAATTAGATAAAATTCAGCTTATCTATTTCTCTTGTTGTTATTTATGCTTTTGTGGCCCTGAGAAAGCTTTATCTATCCATGCCCAGGAAGATTTACTTCTCTATTTTATCCTAAGAGTATTATAACTTAGCTCTTGTATTTAGGTGTGGATCCACTTTGAATGTAATTTGTGTGTACAGTGTGAAAAAATGGTCTATCTTCATCCATTTACACATGGCCATTCAATGATTCCAACACAACGTATCAAAAATACCATTATTTTTTTTTAATGTTTATTTATTTTTGAGACAGAGAGAGACAGAGCATGAACGGGGGAGGGTCAGAGAAAGAGGGAGACACAGAATCTGAAACAGGCTCCAGGCTCTGAGCCATCAGCACAGAGCCCGACGCGGGGCTCGAACTCACGGACCGTGAGATCATGACCTGAGCCGAAGTCGGACGCTTAACCGACTGAGCCACCCAGGCGCCCCAAAATTTTTTTTAACGTTTATTTATTTTTGAGACAGAGTGAGACAGAGCATGAACGGGGGAGGGGCAGAGAGAGAGGGAGACACAGAATCAGAAGCAGGCTCCAGGCTCTGAGCCATCAGCCCAGAGCCCGGCGTGGGGCTCGAACTCACGGACCGTGAGATCGTGACCTGGGCCGAAGTCGGACGTCTAACCAACTGAGCCACCCAGGCGCCCCTCAAAAATACCATTATTACCAGAAAGAGGATTAAGAGCACATTTATCATGATGAACACTGAAAAATGTATAGAATTGTTCACTCGTTATACTTACATCTGAAACTAGTGTAGCGTGGCATGTTAATTATACTTCAATTAAAAGCACCGTACTTTTCCCATTGACTTGTCGAGCATCCTGTTTAAGGTAAATGGGTTGTAAATATAACGGTTAATTGTGGAACTCTCAATTCTATTCCACTGACATATGGAATCTATAAATCTGTATGTCTGCATTATGCCAGTGCCACACAGTCTTATTTACAATAGCTTTGTAGCATATTTGAAGTTTTCAAGTTTGTTTTTGTTCTTGTTCAAGTTTTGTCAGTGTCCCTTCAATTTCCACATGAATTTTAGGATCAACTTGTCAATTTTTCTGCAAAAACTAGTTGACATTTTGATAGAGATTACTTTGAAGCAATAGAACGATTTGAGGAATATTGCCATTTTAACAATATTAAGTCCCATAACTCATGAACATGGGGTATTCTCCCATTTATCCATGGCTGTTTTAATTTGTTTAAAAATATTTTGTAGCTGTCAGCATATATGTTCTTACTTATGTAATTTATTCTTTTTGTTTCCATGACAAACGGAACTGTTTTATTTATTTTATTTTTGGATGGCTTATTGTTAATGTGTAATAATACAATTACTCTACGTATACCATTCTTGTATTTTTTGTGTGGATTCTTTAGGATTTTTTATTTCAAGATCATGTCTTCTGCAAACGAAGAGGTTTACTTCTTCTTTTACGGTCTTGATGTCTTTCGTTTTATTTTCTTGCATAATGTCCCTGAATAGGATCTCCATGCGGAATATAAGTGGCAAGAATGGACATCCTGTATTACTGCTGATTGGAGGGGAAACACGGTCAGTCTTTTATCATTACGTATGATATTAACTGTGTAGTTTTTGTAGATGTTTATTATCACATTCAGGAAGCTTCCTCTGTTCTTAGTTTTGGAGCATGTGTGTGTGTTTGAACCATGAACGAGCGTTTAGTTTTATCCAGTGATTTTTCTGTGTCTATGGAGATGATTGACGCTTTTCACCAGTTGAAATTTACTGTTTGACCCTCTCTGCTGGATTTTTTCATTTCAACACCAGAATTACCAATTGGTTCTCTTGGGTAATTTCTACCAATTTATTGATACTCTGTATGTGATCATCATCACTATCATCACCACACGATACTGTATATTGTTAAACATGGCTTCCTTCAGTTTTATTTTTTTATTTTTTATTATTTTTCTTCACATATCCATAATGGCTAATCAGTCCTTTTTGTTAAGTGTCACACCTGGGCCCTCTCACAATTTTTGTCGCCTTCTCTCCCTCACCCATACATGGCTCACACTCTTTTGTTTATATATGTATCTCGTCATTTCTTTTCAAACCTGGATATTTTATAGAGAATATTATAGTAACTCTGGCAGCTTTCTTCCAGCTCTTTCTTGCAGTTCTATTGTTTCTGTCGTTTGCTTATATATTTGTTTAATGTCTTGGCTGTATTAACTAACAAAATCTACTTCCCCTGCTTTATGAGGCCCCTGACCTGCTCCTCAGAAAGCTCACCTTTGAGCCTGCAAACAGTCATCGTGGGAGAGCAGTGAGAGAGAGAGAACAAGGCTCCCTTTGGGCATCTCTTTCTCTCTTTTAAGCCTGCTGCTTCTGTTGTTAACCCACACGCAGCAGTTGGGCTCCAAGGGCTTCCTGATGACTGCTCTGCTTGTTTTTTCAACAATGTCCTCCTTCCTTGGCGTTCTCTGCGAATGTCAAATGGGTCTATGGTTACCTGGTTGCTCTCTTGGAGCTACCAGCCTCCTCTTAGTTGCTCAGAACAGAAATCTCCACTGTTCTTGAGAGTTCCCTTAGACTGAAGTGGCACACACAATACAATAAGTAAAGTTTTATTTGGGGGTGGGGAGCTTAAAAGCTTTTCCTTATGTTCTGTTGATCACCTTTCCAAAATGTCTGGAGATGACGCTCCAGAGCTGGCAGTGGATACAGTTGGGTCTCTTCTCTCAAAGTGACATTCTATTCTATAATCAGGATACTGAGCAGGTGCTGTTATGATCTGAATGCTTATGGTCTTTCCAAAATTCATATGTCGAAATTCCAATCCCCAGTGAGACAGTAGTAGGAAGTGGGGTCTGTGGGACATGCTTAGGTCACAAGGGTGGAGACCTCATGAGTGAGATTATTGTCTTTTTTTTTTTTAGTGATATTATTGTTCTTATAAGAGACTCTGTAGAGCTCTCTAGCTGCTTCTACAATGTGAGGATGCAGCAAGAAGTAGGAAGTCTGTACCCCAGAGGAAGACTTTCTCCAGAAACTGAGCATTCTGGCACCCTGAATTTGGACTTCCAGCTTCCAGAACTGTGAAAAATATGCTCGCTGTTTAGAAGCCACCCAGTCAGTGGCATTTCATTGTCGTCGCCTGAATGGACTAAGACAACTGTGGTAGCCCATAGTATTGTCAGCTTGCTTTTCCTAGCATGGAACCTCATTCTGTGAATGAGCTTAGGCAAAGGCAGTTGGAATTCTAGGTTTCTTGCTTTTGGAACCTCACCTAGGGCCTTTGCTTGGCCCAAGGGGGTTTCATGGAGAAACGGAGATGTAAAGTCTTAGCCACTCTTGCTTGAAGTTTAGTCTCTGCAGTGTGTAGCTGGGGATGATGAGTATGCTGGCTGGCTGTCTGTCCCGTGGGGAAACCATGGCCCTTCATTCAGAGCTGGGCAGAGTGGGAGCCCTACCTTCTTAGCCATAAATACTTGGAATGGGACCCTTTTCTCACTGAGCTAGGGTTAGTGGGGAAGGAGCGGATTATGGCTCCAAAGCTACAGACTTGTCTTGATCTTCATGAAATTATGTAAATATACGTGAATACACGTGTCCCCAGACACTTCAGATACTTTTCAAAAATACTTTTTGCTCATTATGGTTATATCACTACGGAATATGTTTGTAGAGCGTTCCCTCCACCATTCCAAAAGTGCATATCCTCCCTGGTGATGACTCTTCTAATGGTTTTACATATATACGAAACCACTTTTCAAACTTATAAACAAAACTCTCCTACTTAGATTATATGGAACTACTTTTCAAACTTATAGACAAAGATGATGTTCTAAATAAAATCATTGTTACTAGATAAATGTATATCAGATACTTAAATTTGCACAAGCTAAGAGATATAAACTAAAACCTAAATGCACATTACAAAAATCTTATTTGTCAAAAAATGAAAACCTTATTTTGTAAAATTGTTTATGCCTAAAAATTTGAAAATAATATGAACAATGAGATTGATGAAGAGAAGTCCACACAATTTTTGGAAATGTTAGATAGAAAACCCCATGGAATTTGAAATTTTTCACAATGTGCCTTCCCTCTCTTTCCTGAAAAAATGGAAAAATTAAATTTCAATAAGTAATGAAAGCAATTGTCTGCCTTGATTTTCATTTCACTAAGAAGTTTTGACAGTTTGTGCAAAACAAAACCATCGACATAATACTTTCGGTCATGTTACAATTATTTTTACAGGGGCGCCTGGGTGGCTCAGTCGGTTGGGCATCTGAGTTCTGCTCAGGTCATGGTCTCGCAGTCCGGGAGGTCAAGCCCCGTGAGTTCAAGCCCCACGTCGGGCTCTGTGCTGACAGCTCAGAGCCTGGAACCTGTTTCAGATTCTGTGTCTCCCTCTCTCTCTGATCTTCCCCCATTCATGCTCTGTCTCTCTCTGTCTCAAAAATGAATGAACGTTAAAAAAATTTTTTTTTAAATAAAATTATTGTTACAGAGGAAGACTAGAAGTCTGCTAATTTCTCCTGTCTAGGAAATGTCTCTGGTTGCTAAAATCAAAATAATGGTACCATTTAGACAGATATTCATGTCATCACAGTTGTGTTGTAAAAATCCTTTTGGAGGAGATTTTTAAAGCAAATCCATGGTACCAAATCGTGTTTGGTGTTAGTGAACAAAAGTAAGAACAGATGATATTTCAATGCGTTTAACTGAAATAAATGACAAAAATAATTATTTCCGTTGCTACGTGAGTTTTTGACTGGATGTTACAGTAAATAATCTGTGGCACCCTATCCAGCATGTTCACCCATGCCAGTCATTGCTATCTCTCTCATATTAGAAAGGCAAATCTGAGGCAGAATAGTTGGTGTCTCATCACTCTGAAGTTAAGTGAAAAGTAAAAACATTCAAAAAGAGAAAAAAAAAAACTATGATTCTACCTTATTTCCATTTTTATTCTACTTTATTTCGCTCATTGTTATTTTGGGAGATTCATTTGTATTTCTGAATGTAGCCATTCATTATTGTTACTGGTTAAGTACCCCTTGCCTAGACTGCATCACGATGTATAGTTTTCCATTCGTACTGTTGATGAGTTGTTTCCTGTTTTGTGTCATTAGGACTATAGTGATGCTGTAAATCCCTTGTGTATATTTTGTTGGAATATGTATATTCCTTTTGTGTAAAAGTCAAGGGTCGAATTCCTTTATCAGAAGTATAGGTATGGGCAGCTTTATACACACAACCAAGTGTTTTACAAAATAATTATACCATTGTATACCAAATTAGAATTCCACAGAGTATGTATTCCAGATGGTTGATATTCTTGCCAATGCTGGTTATTTCCCATATTTTTAAATAATACAGTTTTTAAAAAGTTTATTCTGGTGGATATTTAGCTGTTTTATATAAATGTTTAATTTGAATTTCTTTTATGACTAATATAATTGATCGCATTTTAATGTTCATGAACAATTTAGGTAGACTGTTATGAACTACCTATTACAAAAATTTGCCTGACTCTGTTGGATTTACGTATTTTGGAAATCAGTTTCTTTTCAGATATATGAATTACATTGTTTTTCCTGTTCTGTAAGTTGCTTTTGACCTTACGACAGATACTACTTTTTAAAAATATTTTAAACATTTTTGAACAAATATTCTTAATTTAAATGTGTCTGATTTATCAATTTCTCCTGTGATCAGCACTTTTTGAGTATAATTTAAAAATAATTGTTTATATAAATATCATAGTTTCCCACATTTTAATCTAAAAACTTTATTGATTTTTCATATTTAAATCACAATCTATCCGAACCTGTTTTTTGTGCATATGGCGAGTTAGGAATAAGTTTTATTTATTTTTCCACGTGAATATGCTATTGACCTAACACAACTTATCAGAAAGACTATCCTTTATGCATTGCGTGTCAGTGTCTCAAATGTCAAATATAAGGACACGGTGAATGTAAGATTATTTCTAGACTATCTCCCAGGGTCTAGTTTTCTGTCATTGTGGCAACACTCATTGTATTAATTAGTATAGCTTTAGAGTAGGTCTCAGCAACAGGTAGTCCAAGTCCTGTAGACTATTCTTCTCAACTCCTGTAGACTATTCTTCTCTGGGTATTTGTTTGTTATATTTTCATACAAATTATAGTATCAGCCTGTCAATTTCGACACCATCTTTCTTG
Organism: Panthera tigris; assembly: GCF_018350195.1. Lineage (NCBI taxonomy): Eukaryota > Metazoa > Chordata > Mammalia > Carnivora > Felidae > Panthera > Panthera tigris. Next base: position 20,918,720 of record NC_056668.1, on the reverse strand, counting down.
TGATATGATTGGGATTACAATGAATATGTATACCTCAAAGGCAATAAAAAGGCATAGGTAAGTGCTGAAGGTAGTCTAAATAAGAGAGATACCTTCATAAAGATACTTACGAGTTTTTCTTTATAACATAACAGAGGTTTGGGCATAACTAATAAGAAAAGAAAGAACACCATGAAATGGAGAAGACCAGCCATGATCTTGAATAGTGGTTTTACGCCACGAGTAAAAATGGTCTGGAGACCTGAGATTGATATTAAGGAGGCTTGATTGAAAGAGATGGCTTATTGGTGCCTCACTGGAAGAGAAGATTATAATAGTGAAGGGCTGGTTGCAGGATCCCAGTGGCTGTGTAGGTAGCAACAGCAGAATGAATAATATCACAAATGAGCTTAGGCAAAGGTGATATGGATCATATCAGACTTCCAACATTTAAAACAAATCTGAATTTTATCACACCTTTTGCACTAAAGATTTTTATCTTAAAATTGTACTCCTTCTTTATTTTTATTTCTATTAAATAATCTGTCAGTTCCTCTAGCAAGACTATGTGTGCATAGAGCAGCTGGTACAGCTATCACAGATTTCTGGATTGCAATTATCTAAGTAATGTATAAATCCTATTGTATACCATTTTTTGTGTGTATGAAAAAAATAAGTTCTGTTATTCTTACTGCTACATCCTTCGTGCTTAAAATAGTACTAATAAGCATACGATAACTAGCAAATAAAAAGTAACATTTATTGAGAGCTTAAATCTTCAAATTATAAATATTTTATTTGTTTTAAAAAAAAATTTAATGTTTATTTATTTTTGAGAGAGAGAGAGGGCGAGCAGGGGAGGGGCAGAGAGAAAAGGATACACAGAATCAGAAATAGGCTCCAGGCTCGGAGCTGTCAGCACAGAGCCTGACGTGAGGCTCGAACCCACGAACTGCGAGATCATGACCTGAGCCAAAGTTGGATGCTTAACCAACTGAGCCACCCAAGTGCCCCCAAATTTTATTTGTTAATACGATGTTGATGAATTCTGTTAATGTGACATTCAAGTATAATGACATTTATATACTCTGTAGTCACATTGTTTCAAAGAGTGAAGCAATGAATGTAACTTAAATATTGCTTTTTAATGAAAATTAGCAAAAACAAGAAAATAATTTATATTGCTATTACTACCTTTCTACGTTCCTGAAGACTCGTGCCATTTTTAAATTTGGTGTGTGTGAACTGAGTGTTAATAGGAATGTTAACGCCTTTGAGCATATTCACACTGAATATGCTATAGGTTTTATCAATTATTTTCCTGTATAACTTTTTTTTAAAAATCATCATTGGCATTTTTAGTCATTTTTCTATTATACACACAATATCTCCACATCCTACTTGTTTCAGTAATTGAGCGGACCATCCAGCAGTATGGGGAGCAGGTTGGGCAGTGTGGTTTGAAAGGTGTAAGAGAGGAAGGGGGATGGAATAAAAATGTTTTGCATTGGAGGAGAGAGCATTTGTACCCATATGGATGATGAAATTAGGAAGCCTTTTCATTGAACGATTACTGACCTGCAGAAGAGAAACAAATTGTGATATAACTGCAGCTTTCTCATTTGTAAAACCTTTTAATATCCAAACATTTTATGCCCACAGTAATCTTTTGAGTGATGAATACAAACGCTGTTATTCTTGAATTACTGCTATTCTCGAAGTCAGTTACATAGAAACAAAAGACAAGTAGTAAAATGTGGAAAGAACAAAGGTTGCAAGAAAAGAAAAGAAAGGAGGAGAGCCAAGAAATACTGACTCTGCATTTTAGATAGATGTTATTACCTCTGCTTTTGTCTGCTACTCTCACATAGTGACTACATGAACCCAGGGATTAGACACAGGAGAAATTATGGCTAGAGTTCTTCCAGTTTAACAGCAGATCTATATCATGTTTCCATTTTTAATCTCTAGTATTAATCCTAGCCATTATTAGCCCCTCTCTCATGAAAATAGTTTGATTATAATTACAATAAATCCTTCTGAAAGATAATTTATTTATCCTACATATGTTGATAGAGTTTACAAATTCTTTCATAGGCTGAAAGTTTTAATAGGACCCTAGGTTTAAGTATATTTTAGAGAAAAAAAGAAAGAGCGTGGCTGAAATATTTGAAAATAATGTTTTAAAAACAGTTTCCAGGGAAGCAAAGATTCATATAGTCTACATATATCTGTATTCACGAGAAAACTTTGTTTTCTGTGAGTAATGAAGACATAATACACTGGTCACCAAACTTGGGAGAAATCTATGCAGGAAAATCAACTCATGTCTGCCTGAGAAAACCAATGCATTTCTTTGGTACAGTTTTTTAAGTTATTCATGGATAATCTGAAATCCACTAAAACGTCTTAATTTCAAATGATACTAGGGTTTTATTGCCTCCTAAATATACCCCTGGAATCAATATTAGCAGCTGTTTTTAATGATTACATGAGAATTTAATTAAATTGCATTTTTAAAATAGTTTATTAAAGGTGTCAGTAATAAGAATGGATTCAGAAATTGGGTTTAAAAAGCTCCTTTGAACTCTCTGTGTTGGAAACCTTTGGCAGGCATGAGATAATATTTTGTAATAAGCATATTTTGGGGGACATAATTTCTCCAAGGGGGAAAAAAAAAAGAGCAACAGCCAAGAACAACAAAAATCTCATGCAAATAAATGTATTTGCAGAGACACTTCACATTTAAAATTTTTTTGAAAAAAAAACACCTTGGGGCACAATTAAGCTGCAAATATCATAATAGTGATGGCAAAGACATTTTATTTTCCTATCCTTTCATTTGATTAAAATATTCAAACTTTAGACTCACATATTTCTTCAGGCATTAGAGACAATTCTGTAAGAAGCACTGACCCCTTTATATTCTTCATATGGTGATGTTTCTCAACAAGTAAGGCTGCAAAGATACACCTCCTCATTCACATAATAAAATCCGTAATCATGCACCTTGGAGGATCTTGCTTTCCAATTCTCTTCTCTCCTATAAACAGGCTAGAATAGACTATGTTTGATACATAGCACATCAGAGCAAATGCTAAGTTTCTTTTTTTTTTTAGGTGATTACCTTTTAATTTATCATCTTAAAGATGGCTAAAAAATCTAAAAATACGTAGCAAAGATGGTTACAAAATCTAAAAACACACAGCATAATAGTATTGCATATATGCCTAATTTACTAAGATTTCATTCTTCTTTTATTTAGTTATCCATTCGTTCAGCCATTATTTATGGGAAATCCCTTCATGAGATAGGAATTAATAGGCTCAGAAAAGTCAAAGATACACAATCTCTGAAGTCTCACTGCCTAGAAAGTAAAATAACGAACACAGTAAAGTATTTTGGTGTAGTGGCAACACTGTACCAACGTAGTGATGTTAGTTTTGTTTTTTTTAAATGTTTATTTATTTATTTTGAGAATGGGGGGAAGGGGCTGAGAGAGAGGGAGAATCCCAAGCAGGCTCTACTCTGTCAGCGCAGAGCCTGATACAGGGCTTGATCTCAGGAACCGTGAGATCCTGACCTGAGCCAAAATTACGAGTTGGACGCTGAATCGACTGAGCCACCCAGGTGCCCTTAGTTTTGCTTTTTATATTATCATTTAAATATATATATAATAAGTAAAGCACAGGCAGATCTCAGGTTTATTGATCAGAAGTTGGATACTTTTTTAACTACTCTTTCCCAGTAGTCAACATCAAAATATTTATTAAATCCTTCAAGCATTTGTCTTTGTTTGTTTGACAACAATACAACATTGCATAGAGCTGGGTGGTTTACATTTAATGAAAATTTATTTTTCACAATTGCAACAGCTGGGAAATCCAAGATGAAGGTACGAGCAGGTTGGTTCAGAGACAATGGTCCGCTTGCTATGTCCTCACAGAGCAGAAGGGGAAAGAGAGTTCCCTGGGGTCTCTTTAATAAGGTCCCAAATCCCACCAAGGAGGGCTATATCCTCATGATCTAATCACCTCCCAAGGTTCTACCTCCTAATACTATCACCTTTTGGAGTAGGATTTCACATATGAATTTTGCGGGGGGTATAAAAATTAAATCCCTCGTAGCCTTGCTAATATTTCCTTTTTCCACTCGTATTTTTGTCACCTCAGTCTCTCAACTGTATTTATTTCAGTGATTTTTCTACATTCCTTTTAGGTGCTTTTTGCTCTGTCCAATTTCTACTCAACTTTACAAATGGAGTTGCCTTGCTTTAAAAAAATGTTCTATTTTCATTTATTTTGAAAGAGAGAATATGTGAGCAGGGGATGGGCAGAGAGAGAAGGAGAGAGAATCCCAAGCAGGCTCCATGCTGACAATGCAGAACCTGACGTAGGGCTTGATAACACCAGCTGAGAGATGATGACCTGTGTGGAAATCAAGAGTTCGATGCTTAACCAACTGAGCCATTCAGGCACCCCTGGAGTTACCTTTTCAAAAGAGTGATTTCTAACAGAAATTATGTGATGATATAAATGTTTTATATCTGCACTGCCCAATATGGTAGCCACCATATGTGTATATGTTCTGGAACACATACAGTGCTGCTATTACAACGGAGAACCTAATTTTAAATGTTAATCAATTTAAACTAGCTAACATATTAAATAGCACAATTCTAGAGCAAAAATGTGATTCCTTACATGCTAATAAACTGTGAATTCAAATTATTCAACATGAATACAATACAATATCAATCATGACCTTTGGTTATATATTCCCCTAATATCTACTTTTTCCCCTCATTCCACACAATGAAGTTCCAGTCAGACTTAACGTTGTTTCCTGAATACACTATACACTTTTCTGTACTCGATAATCTACATGCCATTTTGTCTGCTTGGAATGTTTCCCCTTCATTCACAAAGGACCAGGAGCCAGACAGTGGATTCTGCACAGTATAATAATTTCAGTGAATTGTAAAGATGGGAAGAAAGTCACTACATTAGTTTTCTCTTGGTTGGAAGCCAGCCACAGGTTCTGGCTGCACTCAAGGAGAGGGACTCTACTAAGGTGACAGCCAGTGAGTCAGAAGGGTCAGAAATAAAGATGTGACTTGTTAGTAGTCCCCTTAGTTCACCTTAAGTCGCATTCTGCCTTCTGGCCCCCAATGTTTCATAATCAAATGCAAAATACATTCACCTCACGTCAAAGTCTCCAAAGGCTCATCCTATTTAGCATTAGTACAAAGTTCAACATTCGGTCATCTAACTCGGGGTCCAGGTACAGATGAGGCTCTTGTGTGTAACCTTAAACACAGCTTCCGAGGCCCAACCTCACTGTATCGCTGGACATGTAAAACTAAACAAATTTATCTACCGCAAACACACCCAACATACAATGGTGGCACAAGAGTAGGACTCCAGCTAGAGACATTCCAGTTCCAAAAGGAAGGAAAAGGTGAGAGTCCCTGATCCTGGCAGTTTTGAAATACAGCTGGACTGACTGTAGTTGGAATTTCTTGACCAGGTTTCAGTACCTGAAAAATCTTCCATGGCTCTCTGCTGTGCTCTCAGTGGTTTTAGTTCCATCTGTTGAGTAATTCTTCCTATCAATATGGAAGTTAACACACGTGGGTATCTTAGTTGTATTAGCTGATCTCCTACCATTAGATTGTTGGAGATCTTGCAATTTACTTTTTTTTTTAATTGTGTGTTTTCTGTCCATTTTGGTCCATGTTGGTGATGTTTCTGCTGAAATGATTTTTAAGGAAGTGTGTGGGCCTTCTGTAGATTTCACTGGTTTTCCCTACATTACACAGAAAACACACACACACACACACACACACACACACACACAAAACCCCACATGATCACAGATCCTTCTGAGATAATGCTTTCTGTATCTTGGCCTCTTGCTGAGATGAATGAGGAACAATGCCCTTAAGCTTCCTGGAGACTGACTTGATTGAGACCTGCAAGCCACACTCCTAATCTCTTGAAAAGACATTTGTGTAACAGCATTCTATTTCCTTTTTATCCTTCTGAAGCTTTGGTAAAAGGTGGAATAGTCATATAATCTTACTGTCAGTCTTGACTCTAGAGCTGTTTTCCAGTGAATCTTAATTCTAATGTCTTTTGGTGTCTGTTCTAGAAGGGCTGATAATTCTCAAAATCATCGAGTTCTGGTTATTATTACTTTTTGTTTAGCAATCCTTCCTTCCATTTATTTCTCATTTCTGGAATTTCACTGTAAGCAGCAAGAAAAAATCAAGCCCAACCTTCAGTGCTTTGTTTGGAAATCTCTTCGTTGCACGACCAAATTCCTTACTTCCAAGTTCTGCTTTCCACATGTAGGCAACATTTGGTTAAAGGCTCTGCCATTACATCATAAGAATATCTTTTCATACAGATTCTGATAACATACTCCTCACTTCCTTCTAAGCTCTCACCAGCAGCACTTTAATATCTGAATTTCAACACTCTGTTCATGTGATTTACACTTTATCACGCTCCTCAAAATTATTACAACCTCAGCCCACTTCCTAGTTCCAAAACTGCCTCCACATTTCAGACATCTGTTCAGCAGCACCCCACTCTCCTGTATCAATATCTGTATTAGTTTTTATATAGATTAGAAACAAGTCCCAAGTTTCACCTACACTGAAGGTTTTGACTCATTGGGGGTCACTTTAAGGAGCTTCCACCATGCCGTATTCCTGTTTGTACAAATGCCATTTGAACACGTGCTAGTAGGAATACGTTTGAGGAATAGATAATGTTAAGACATTACACTGTAATGTCATATGATGTTTTCCATGCATTTTTTTTTAATCTAAGGACATGAACAATGAGGAGAAATTATACCAGTGAGTTTGCTGGAGCAGTTGATGCATAAACTAAGGATTTTATAAACTCTGATATGCTTTGAAATGTGTCACGGTGAAAGGTCAATTACATGTTAATATATGATAAACTGTTTACCCTAATGGAAAAGACAGTGGTCTTTTATTCTCATAAACCTTAACAAATATTGCTTTTTTCTGTATAACAAAATAAAAATAAAGGAAATATTAGTATTTGTATGTAAATGTAGAGTATGTCAAAAAAATATTCTATAAGGATAAGATACTCTGAATCAAAATCAGTTATGTAAACATTTTTAGAGTGGCCAATCACTGTGCTAGGGAAAACAGGTGATTAAGTTTTTGTATTGTCTTATAGGAGACAATAGTCAAATCAAAGAGGTATGAAAAAAATAAAATGTCACACATCAGACATAAAGAGGGTAAAGAAAAGACACATTGGGCATGGAAGATCATATAGAAAGCAAAATAGATTATTTCTCTTCTATGAAGAAATATGTGTAGAAAATACAACTGCCTGATACAATCAGGACCCATAGGAACTGCATGAGAACTTGGGTGAAGCAATTTTACAAAGTTAATAAACTACCAAGTCACTTATTTGTGAATTCTGTGAGAGCACTTGACAGGGATGAAATTCTGGATTATATAACTGCTAGGTAATTGATTCATACAAATCCTTCTAGAATAGCCCATCTCTTCCTCTCTTTAAATGAACCAATACCAAGTTCAAGCATATCTTAAATCCTTACCAACTGTCCTCTTATTTGTCTAATAATCCAACTGCATTTTGTCTGGTTGTAAGGGAATATAGAATCTACTGCAGTTTGCATTAAGATAGAGAAAATGAGGAAGAAAAAAACTAGGAGAGCACCCTGGTTGTTAAGAACCAGGAAATTGATGCTAAAGTGGAAGTTTGAGTTCATCCAAGTCTAAAAGAATTATACTGTAAACGCCACTGCCAATGTTTCTTTAGCATTAATAAAATGCTAGACAATTCAATTTTTTTGTATATAATCTCACTTTAATCTCACAGTAGTTTTGTTACATAAATGTTATTTTCATTTTCCCTATTTTACAGGTGAAGAAATCAAAAAATACAGAGATTAAATAATTTGCTAAAGGTTGTGCATCAGGTAAAGGATGAACAGACTTTGACTCTAGCAATTAGACTCTAAGTTATTCAGGGCTCATTGCAGAGTATATTTTCTAAGTGTGGACCAAGTTTAATTGAACTCTTCATTCTATCTCTGGAAGACAGCCTAGAATTTCATCTAAAATCAAGGTATGCCTGGATCTCAGTAGTAGATGTCTTTGGCTGAAAGCAAACACAGGAAAATAGTAGAGCTTATTAGAACTATTGGTCTGAAATGAATTCCTTAGCAATTATCAAGTCCCATCCCATAATCTTAACTCAGGGGGAAAAACTATGACCATAATGATTAGTTGATAAAGGATTAACATTTTTACAAAGTATGAAAATACATTTGTTTGGTATACATATTTGAAATGAAAGTTATTTGTATTCTAAAGGGTTATAAACTATTTTTGGACACTGAGAATCCTCATAAACTACATACCTGTATTTTTTAGGAACATTGTTTAAATCTTAAGTCTCCTAGTGTTATAAGTGGTAAACACTTAAGGCAACAGCAATCATGTGAAACAAACATTGAAGTTTCTGGAAAAAAAAAGAAATCTGTTTTCACAGAAAAGTTAAACTATAACCACATAATCTCTCAGATTAAAATATATTTTCTATTATTTAACAAATAATAGAATTATTTGTTAGAATTAAGAATTTTGTCTTAAAATTCAAGGATAATTATTTTTATATTGTTACGCATTTATTCATTCATTTGGGAAAATTTAGGAAACACCAATAACCCAAAGATTAACCTGATTTTAATCTGTATTATTCAGCCGTACAATTATTCTTACACTGAAAAAAGAATCTGCATTTAGTCTACCTACCAGGTTTGTGTTTATAATCATGTACTGGGTGCTTCAAACCTAATAGAAAATTGGTAATGAGTGTCATGCAAAATATTTATAGGACATAAATGTATGTCCTATACATTTTTCACACTCTAAAACTTCTTTAATTTTGAAACATAAAAAATAAATTTTGTGTATTATTTTCTTGTAGACATACATTCTTTTTTAAAAAATGCTGACAATTAAAATGAAAGCTCCCCAGCAATATGCTAAGTTCTTTAAAAAAATTCTTTTCAATTTATGGATTAAAAATTCAATTTATGGATTAAATTCAATTTATGTCTATATGAGCAGACAATTTAGTCAGATATATTATATGCCCATATTTGACAAATATATATGAATAGAGGGTTTACAATGAGATATCTAGTTATTTTGTCCCATGGTGTTAGCATTTACATTTACACCAACTTTGATTACTTCCTTCCCATGATTTGTCAGTTCAATAGATTTTATGTTGAAAATCATTTTATATTTTTTACACATTTATTTGTGGAATTAACAAAATTTGAAAAAAATCAAATTGAATAATTTCAATATACAACATTTCATAAGTTTTCAAATAAATACAAACATTGAGAAGTATATTAAGATCTGACATATCTCTAATTCCCCAGAAAACATATTCTCCTCTTCTGAAATGTGAAAGGAGAAAATTTGTTGGGAGGTGGTCTCAGGAATAACCACCACAAACATCAGGCAGAGGAAGAATTTAAATTATTAAAATTCTATGGGAAGATTCTATGGGGCTGGGAAGGACATTCAAAGCTAGTCCAACTGATGCAAAGAGATTGGGACTTTGAATCCCCATGCTTTGTCCAATCCTTGGATGAAGGCAATCATTAGACATTCAATCCTTGTGTAGCAACCTTGTATGAGGAAGGTTCATGCAGCTGATAGAAATTATAGAAGGGTTCGGCTCATCAGCAGGCAACATTCTCAACAAGTAGAATGAGAGCCTCTGTTATACAGAGGTATGAAGACAGCACAGTATTGTAGGCCACCACATGTGCTGCTCAGAAATTCTAGCTGCGTGTGTTGAAGTCAACATTTTGTGGAATTGCTTATTTCAATGTCTGGTCAATGTCTATTGGAGAATGTCACAAGAGAAAAATGAATGGAATAACACTTCTGCTGCTGAATTTTGTCTTACGCTCATGACTGCTACTTCCTCTCTGAAGTTACCTTCCTCCTTTGCTAGTATCACTGTTGTTATTAAATGCTGAACAGGAGAGATAATCTAGATTATCATCCTTGAGTATTGTGAGCACCTGGGCACCATGTGCTTCTCAAGCTATATGCTGCTGTACCACTCCATTGGCTATCAAGATTCAACAGGTGACTAAGGAGATACATCATCAGATCACCTCAGTACTAACTGTGTTATTCTATGCCTCCATGATATAACAAAAAAGTTAACTTCTTCTTAATAAGGCAAATTGCCCCTTCAAGGGTTCTGTGATTTATTTTCTTGATCACTTCCCACCTTGGCATAAGAAGGTGTAAGTTACCAGTCAGTAAATGTACCACATAGTTTAATGGGAATGTCCTTAATGGAAGTGATCCACTATTGGAAACCAAGGTATCTAAGATACGAAAACCTAAAATTTTAGATTTGGGGTATATTAATTTCCAAGAGCATCACCAGGGATAGTGATAAATTGACTCATTCATACATATACTCCTTGTTTTTCTGACCCATTTACTCAGTCTATTGAGTAAAGAGCACCTTGCTTATTGATTTAGGCTGTGAGATTCTTTCTGGAGGAGGGCACCTCATCATGTAGCGTATTACTTTTATGATGGTTCCTCACATATGCTCTTAACAGGCATTTTCATCTCCATTACAGACCAGCAATCTCTTAGTAGCATGGTATGTGATAAAATTGGGAGATCCAGTTCTGTTCTAATAAATGTATATCCATTGATACTTTGTTGTGGGAGAAAGTCCTGGTTTGTAGCATTTGTCAGTTTCCACATTATACATCCTCCCACCATGGCAATTTCAAGCTACCAAAGTAACATCAATTAGCTTGCAATTTTCCTTAACTTTCAAGTATTGGCTCTGTAATGAGGGAGCCTGGGCCAGTTTCACATACCATTGAATGGACCCCAACAGTATGTGCCCACTTTTATACTCCTTTTTCTGTCAGTTGTGTCTCTCATCCAATGCAGTATTATGCAGGATATTGTGTCAATAAATAAACACTGTATACCCATGGAGAGTGGTACGGGCTTAAGTCTCGGGTCAGGAAAGGCAAATCTATTCCTGAATATATGTCAATTTTAAGCATGAAGAATCACGGCCATTTCTTGCCGAATGCTATTCTAGTTGAATATTTCGGTGATCCAAAGTGGCTGGTTAATCTCTTTGAGGAATGGTGTCCTATAAGGATCTCAGGAATAGTGACTATCAATGGCCAGTTTGACATCCATCAGTGGTAGTAGCTAGAGCAACCTTGCTAAGTAAAACCCAGGCTGTTGTCCTCATGCAGAACCTCCATTATTAACATCTATTTTCTTTAAAGGTAAGTCCTGGGTGCCTTACTGTATCAGTCAATGTCCAGCTGACACCCATTTGCATATTTTATTATTTAGTGACTCTTCCATTTAGGAAGCTAAGTTTTTGTTAAAAGGCAATGAAAGATAGGTCCATCCACAAGCCTCTTTATACAGATATTCTTGTCTCTGGTGGTTTTTTATCTTTGTGCTTCCATGCCTTTAATAATCCAACAATTGCATTCAAGATTGCCCAAGTTTGTATATATGTTAAGCTTGGCCCACTTTTTTTAATCTCAGAAGCTCTGTCCATTGGAGGTGTTTGCCCCCAGTGTTACCTTATAAGGCCACCTGGGCTTGCGCCCACATATTGAATCAACATATCCATGAGCAAGTTTGACTTTTATCCTTCTCTCTTGGTTATAAAACTCAACAAATCTCTCTGAACCCCATTAACTATCACCACGGCAGCTTTAGATATGAGCTAAAGGAGACATAGTGGGCAGGACTGTAGATGATATCGTGGTCTGAACAATCTGCTTGAACAGCTTAATTGTAAAATCTAGCCTACTGATGCCATGTTAACATGGGTTATCACTGGGCCAGCCCAATATGTGACTTGGTGGGACTGACCATACCCAAGTGAGGAGAAGTCCCTGCTAATGGTCACTTATATGCCATTGTCAGATGATCTATCTCTACCAGCACACTGTAGCACTACTGAAACTATACATAAATCTCTGTTGCAGATGACATGACCTTCTTTCAGAACTAAGGATCTACATTATAAAGATGACATTAAGGTTTTCTATAAACCTTGCACAGGATATTTTCTCACCACAGATAACTAACTCAAAGATCATGTGATTCCCTGGACCATATGATTTCCATGGCCTGAAATACAGAGCCATGTGCATCATACCATGGACCCTCTGCAGACGGTTTCTTGCTCTGGGTCCCAACAAATCTGATAACCTTCTTCGTGACTCAATAAATACATCTAAAGAGTACTCTGAGGGGCGCCTGGGTGGCGCAGTCGGTTAAGCGTCCGACTTCAGCCAGGTCACGATCTCGCGGTCCGTGAGTTTGAGCCCAGCGTCAGGCTCTGGGCTGATGGCTCGGAGCCTCGAGCCTGTTTCCGATTCTGTGTCTCCCTCTCTCTCTGCCCCTCCCCCGTTCATGCTCTGTCTCTCTCTGTCCCAAAAATAAATAAAAAAAAAAAAACGTAGAAAAAAAAAATTAAAAAAAAAAAAAAAAAGGAGCACTCTGAAGTGTGGAATATGCTATCTCCAGAACCTAATAAGGCCTATGAGATGCCGTGAGTCTCTTCTTAGGACAGAAGTTCTGCAATGCAAGTATTTTCTTTTTACTCTGCAAGAAATAAACCAGCATCTCCTTGATAATTGAATTCTTAAAAACTTAAGCGATGTATTGGGCATCTGAATATTTATAAGGTTATCTCCAGGCTTTAAGGGAACATGCGTCTTACCAAGGCCTCTGAGGTGTTTGCCATATCTTGCTTTTCTGGTCCAATTATAATGATGTCAAAAATAGAATGTACCAATATGATGTGTTGTGGAATATCCAGATGGTTCAGATTCCCTTGGAGTATTTTATGAACGAAGCCAGGAAAATTATCATAGCCTTTGGGTAAAGCCGTTAACATGTATTTTTGTCCATCACATGTGAATGGGACACGTGTACTCATCCTCCTTGATAGGAATAAGAAAAAATGCTTTTGGTAGATTGAGGACCATATACTATGTTCTGAGGCTATTTAATCTGGACTAGCAAAGATGACACATTGACTCTACAGCTGCAACAGGGTTCAAGTTTGCCACTGCTAAGTTAAATGGCAATATTGTGGGGACAATCATTCTTGCATGTTTAGATTAGTTACACTTATCTCTGGCATTCTCCTGGCTCATGTAATAGCTTTCTACTTACTCTTTTGGCCAGGTAGGGGAGAGGTAGTTTCACTGCCTGCCCTTCACCATCTCTACTAAAATATCTCTCAATGGACTTCAAAATTACGTGGGTATCTGTCAATTTTCAAGCCTGTTCATTGAACTCAGAAATTTTATGTATGTCTATGTGTATTTGAGTGTGTGTATATGTCTATGTGTGTGTGTGTGTGTGTGTGTGTGTGTGTGTGTGTGTATGTGCGTGTGATGAATACTGGATTCATGTAAAACCTCACACCGTATGCCCCACCTTTAAATGCTGCTGTGATAACAGTACAAGCATGTCAGTATCAGGGACTATTTACATCCTAACAGTCATTGAAAGATTTTGTTTTCAAGTGGATTAAATGACTCAGAATACTCTGGAGGAATACTTTGGAGGAAACCTGACAAAATTATTGCAGGATACGTTCGCCTTTGTGTTGTTAAGATCATTTCTCATGAGGATTTGGCCTTTCATTTAGAAGTTGGACATTGATTCAACCTGAGCACCTGAGCAAGGGGTCATGACATTTTATCAGAGTTGCTTCCGCAGGCTCCTGATGATTTGTTCTTAATTTCTTTTGTTTGCATAGATTGGGCAATATGCTGTTGGTTACCAACTTGTCTTGATCCTCAGATTACTGATTAATAACCATCCCCATTGCTCTCTGTGGTTGTGCCCACCCTCCTGTTTGCCACTTGTTGTACCCTCCTATGGTAATAATGTGTCTACCTTTTCATTCATACTTAACTATCAATATGTAACCTCTATTGTTTCAGGATTTAACATCTCTTTTCTCTCAGGGATTCCAGTTATGTAATAGTGTCTCCAATCGTTGTGGCCTCCAAAGGACAGCCAACATTGAGCTTTAATTTTTTTAACGCTTATTTATTTATTTTGAAGGACACAGAGAGTGGGGGAGGGACAGTGAAAGAGGCAGTCAGAAGATCCAAAGTGGGCTCTGTGCTGACAGCAGAGACCCAATGTGGGACTTGAACTTGCAAATGAGTAATAATAACACCTCATGTTAAACCTACATTTTGTGTTTGGAAAATCACTGAGTACACAATACCTAGAGAATGTCATATAAGATTACCCTTTAGACTAAACTGGTGAAAAGTGTGCTTGTTATATTTAAGATATATAGATTATACACACACATATATAATATGTAAAATACACATGTTTGTGCATGTATATGTTTACATATGAAATGTATATATGTGAATATACATTTCATATGTATATTTCATATATATGTGTATATTTACATACACACACACACACACACACACACACACACACACACACAGGAATATACCTTGAGGGAGATCAAGAGCAATGCTAAGAACTTTAATTTTATATTACATGAGGTATAAAGTGATTCTAGAGTTTTGATAGGATGACTGACACCATCTTTCTTAAAATAATCTGTCTCCTGTTTTGAAATTATACTTAGGAAGTGAAGGGTAGAAGCACTGAGTTCAGTTAAGAACCCAAGGCAGAAATCAAATGGAGAAATGATGTTGGTTGTAACTTGAACAGTAGCATTAGATTTTGTGGTTAACGGTCAACAATGATGTATCTGCAAGTAGAATGGGTGGAATTTGCTGAGTGATTGAATATGTCCACCAAGAACAAGTGAGTATCCGAGGAAAATGATAATGTTTTGGAATGAGCAATGCAAAATGAAGTTTCCCTTGATATAACAGGAAAGAATGTGGGACGGTTTAAGGAAAGAATAGTAGTTTGTTTCTGGACAATTTAAGTTAAACTATCTTCTAGATACATAATTAGTGACAATGAGTCCGTTGTTTTTAGACATATGTGATTGAGGCAAGGATTTACAACAGAAAACATAATTTTGGATATCACTCACATATTGATGTTATTTAAAGCAAAAGGGTAGGGGCACCTGGGTGGCTCAGTTAGTTAAGCAAACAACTTCCACTTGGGTCATGATCTTGCAGCTCGTGAGTTCGAGCCCTGCGTCCAGCTCTGTGCTGACAGCTCGGAGCCTGGAGGCTGCTTCCGATTCTGTGTCTCCCTCTCTCTCTGC
The DNA here is from genome assembly GCF_018350195.1 of Panthera tigris. Classification (NCBI taxonomy): domain Eukaryota; kingdom Metazoa; phylum Chordata; class Mammalia; order Carnivora; family Felidae; genus Panthera; species Panthera tigris. The sequence goes on along the minus strand of NC_056668.1, from coordinate 20,903,373 downwards.
CCCTCCTCTGCTCATGCTCTGTCTCTCTCTCTCAAAAATAAATAAACATGAAAAAAGTTATAAAAATAAAGAAAAAAGGGTAAATGAGATCACAAAGTATGTGTGATGAGAAATAGACCCAAGAAATGAGAAGTGTTCCCAGGACGCCAGTGGCTTTTCTGGGGAATAAGAAAGGATGTACTGATTGAAGGAAATTCAAACTTGTTTTAAATATTTTTCAAGAACAGTATATTTAGCTGTCATTTGCAAATTAAAAAAAAAAACACTTTTTCTCTTTCGAGTGAACAGAGGAGTAGATATGAAATGATAACGAATATTTCACCCAGTAGATATTAGAGCAGACCTTCCAAAACACAAATTAACACATCCATTCCCAGGTGTGCCTCACGCTATTATTTTGTTCAGTTGATCTTATACCCACAGCCATGGTCAACGTGTGAGCAGGATATCCCAGCTGAACTAAAGCTTCCAGCTCATCCTAAGCACTTACATTATTAGACATACATTTAATATATTTTCTTAGAACTCTTTTGGGCCTTAACAATATTAGCAAGAAAAAATAGCGTAAGTCACCATGAGTTTTAAAACATAAAGCCATGATACAGAAAATAGATGTGAGAAACACATGTGCATGGTAATATGCAAAGATTGCTATACACGCAAATGAATAAATAAAAATGTATATAGATTATCCTACATCCGAAGTATATCTGGTTACCAACTTTCCTAATTGTTAAAGACACAAAGAAATATTTATTGAATACTTACTACAAGCTGTTGCAAATATCGTTGGTGATTTTTTTTTTCTTTTGGATCACAGATGTCTGAGGCACATTTTCTGCCTTTAAAAGACCTCCAGTTCATAAAGAACTAACAATGTCCGTACCCTGAATATAACGATAAGAATAGTTAAGGGTCTATGTGACTATAAATAAAATATTTTATATATTGGAACTGCTCACATTAGGTATACACGAAAAAGGAGAAAATCGTGTCCCTGCTCAAAGATGTGTGAATACGCTGAAGTAATTTTATTCCTATTACTCATATGCTTTATATTGGAGTGTTACTTGAGAGAAACGACTAAAAGCATTGAGCCATCAGTTGAACACATGGGTAATGCTTTATTTTGGGTCCTAAGGTCAAGGCCAGGGGCAAAGGCGCTACTATAACTCCACAGAGCGGTAATGTGTGTACCTACCACCAGTGACGGACTAGCACAGTGGGGTTCATCTGCAGTTTTCCTGCTGGGAGAAATCCCAAAGGGGCCTCGACAAAGTCGTAACCACTGTGTAAGCTGGACCTACATCTTCCCTTTCTAGTGGGTTCAAAGAAATCTCTATAATCGGTTCCTCAAAATTGGAAGTGAGCTCACTCTGAGAAAATTGACAAATGCTTGTTTACCTGCTGGGTGGAAAAATTGAAAAATATCAACCTAAGGACATATTTGTTTTGATCTTGTATTGTGCTTGGTGATTACACAGCAACCGGAAACTGGCTATATGGCAAGAAATCAGGAGGTGGCCGCATACACAGAGGAACTCAGTGCGGGAAAACAGACATTTCTGGCTGCCATAAGTTCCCTGCTCACCACAAAGCTGGGTGACTCCAGGATATTTATACACCCTGCAACTGCATCATGGTTTATGGCTCCAATACCGGGGAGAATCTTCACATCCCTGAGAGTATTTCAGAGATTCAGATAGGACCTGGCTAAAAGAGGACATCTTTTGATTTAATTCATTGTAAATTTGGGTTTAAGAAACCAAACTTTTACTGCAAAGATGTTTGGGAGGAATAAAGGAGATTTCGGGGGGGGGGGGGGGGGGGGGGGAGTAGTATTCTAAGCCTATTAAGTCATGTTGCTTCGAGTATACTAGGAACCTCCATGTTTATCAGAAACCTCTTTTCATGTGTCAGGAAAGGTCAGATATTTCTGTTTAAATATATCATAGTTCAGTTCAGTTGAATTGTGACATATTCAAAACTAGGAGAAACCTCTCTAAAGATGTTTAGAAAACACAGAACCCCATTGACTTTAAAGGTGTTTGCAGAGCAAGAAGTTACACGTCTGAAGAACACCACGGACGGTTTCCAATGGAGTTGGAAACAGTTTTCATGTGTCCAGCCGGGAAAATAAATACAATGCAAAACGGGCAGAGGTTTCACACGGTAGGGCGGAAATGAGTCCATCAAGATTCAATGGCAGGCGATAGGAAAGAAGCGCAGAAGATACAACGAGGTCTGTAGGCTTTCCTCCACCTACGAGGAGTGTCCCATTCAGCGGTCATACTGAGGCGCCGACACTTAAGAAGGTGTCAGAATATAAATTCCATGTGGGCAGCGAACTTTATAGGATGCGGTCTTTGCTCCATCAGCAGTACCCAAAAGGGGGTGTGGCCTACCTGGTGCTCAGTACCTATTTATAGGCTTGAATGAATGAGTGAAGCTGGGGATATGAGACTTTTCTGGAAGCCAAAACAAGATAAAACAAAATAAAAACACGTAAAAAGTAGAAAAGAGGGCGCCTGGGTGGCTCAGTCGGTTAAGCGTCCGACTTCAGCTCAGGTCACGATCTCGCGGTCCGTGAGTTCGAGCCCCCGGTTGGGCTCTGGGCTGATGGCTCAGAGCCTGGAGCCTGCTTCCAATTCTGTGTCTCCCTCTCTCTCTGCCCCTCCTCCGTTCATGCTCTGTCTCTCTCTGTCTCAAAAATAAATAAAGGTTAAAAAAGTAGAAAAGAAACAGTTTATAACAACGTGAAAAGCCACACCCCCTCGAAAATGAATTAAAAATAAATAGCAAGTTGATGGGGCGCCTGGGTGGCTCAGTCGGTTGAGGGTCCGACTTCGGTTCAGGTCAGGATCTCAGGCTGGTGGGTTGGAGCCCCGCGTCGGGCTCTGTGCTGATAGCTCAGAGTTTGGAGCCTGTTTCCGATTCTGTGTCTCCCTCTCTCTCTGCCCCTAACCCACTCGCATTCTCTTTGTGTCTCTCAAAAATAAATAAACATGAAAAAGAAAAAAAAATGAAAAAAAATAAATACCAAGCTGAGTCCGAGGAGACATTAGACAAGACACCTCATAGGTGTTTGAGGTACCTTTAAACCCCCAGGATCCTCTTCCTTGACGCAGACACAGTTCACAATTTCCCTGGACACATTTACCTGCCTTAGTGCATCCCGTTGCAGCCACCTGTCTCTTTTGGACAACACCTAAAAGTTCACAATTTCATTTTCCTCTTAAATCCTGTTGTGTATTCCAGCCACTAAAGAGGAGTTAACTTTCTAGCCAGTTAGATAAACCCATTATCACTATATTGCTATCACTGACACTGAACACATATACTTGGCTAGCTCTCCCTGGTGTGTGTGTGTGTGTGTGTGTGTGTGTGTGTGTGTAGATACACCAGCTGGCTAGCTGATAGATGGATTATGTGATCGATAGATTAATAGATAGGTACACAGATACACACATACCTAGAGAGCTGGCAAACATAGATATATAGGTAGCTTCAGATATTTGGAGGTCTTTAATAAATCAAAATGAGTGGTACAGACATGTCTGGTGTTCTAGGAGGTTGTTTATGAATTATATTAAGAGGTGGTCTTTGGGGCCCCTAGGTGGCTCATTAAGTTAAGGGTCTGACTTTGGCTTAGGTAACGATCTCATGGTTTGTGGTTCAAATTCTGCATCGGGCTCCACACTGACAGTGTGGAGCCTTCTTGGAATTCTCTTTCCCTTTTTCTCTCTGCACCTACCCCACTCGTGCTTTCTGTATCATAAACGGAATAAACTTAAAAAAAAAAAAGACATGGCCTTCTAGTTAACCTCAAATCATATTAAACTCAAGTCATATCCACAGTTTCTTATTAAGAAAAAAATAAAGTGATGTTACATTAAGAGTGATGGACGAAAACTCCAGATTCTTTTGAGATCATTTTCACTCTGCATAAAACAAACCTGGGACAACCCATACTTGAAATGTCAAGTTCTAGATTAGATGAAGATTCAAATATTCTTTCTATAATAGGCATTATGAATTTACACTGGACATTTTTTAGGAAATCATTCAGTTACTATGTATTATAACCATTGACGATTCATCTATATAAATTTAATCATTTATTTTTATGATAACAGAATGTCATCGGGTTATGTCTGCACTTTTGATTTGTTCTGCAATACAAAGAGAATGGCCTTACTTACTGTTTCACTCTGTCTTGACAATGAGTTATGGACCTTTTCTAGGTATTTTATCATTACTGATTCTAAAAATGCATTAATTGCCAAAGTCTTAAATATTTCTATTTTTTGTAACGAATTACACATAGATCATCCTGGTACAATTCCATAGCTGAAGAAGAATATGTAAATCACCTACATCCTTCTTATTCTCACCAATTGATTTGACCAATGAAGACCAAGTTCTACAGAGGTCAAATGATTTAACAAAGTCTGAACAGTTGAGGGGGCTTTGTGAGGATTATGACAGACATATGTCTTCTAAATTTCGATCCGTGTCTTATCAGCCTCAGTAATGGTTTTCAAACTTTTCTGAAACTACCAGAAAGAGAAATTATTAGGATACGGATTCTGGAATTTCTGAGCATTCTGGTACTAGTTCAACTGGATATTGTGTTTTTTTATTCTACTCCATATTGTCTTTATGGTAAATTTTGCTAAAAAAAAAAGCTTTCTTTTGCTAAAATCTTCAGAACTTACATGCTAAACAACAGCTCTTAAGTGTAATACTATTTAATATACATTCTTCTTTTTATGACAGGAACCATCACCGCCCCTTACATGAGCACATATATGAAACTAAACATATCCTCAAAAATAATGGCAAAAATGTTTCCTGTAAGCTGTCAGGGATGCTATAGGACCACTTAATTCTAAAATTTTGCCTTTGACCAGTGGAACATACCATTAGATTATATCATTTGGAGAATATTTCACAAGAAAGTAAAAAGAGTTAGGGCACCTGGGTAGCTCAGTTGGTTAAGCATCTGACTTTGGCTCAGGTCATGGTCTCGTCGCTCATGAGTTCAAGCCCCACATCGGGCTCTGTGCTGACAGCTCAGAGCCTGGAGCCTACTCCAGATTCTGTCTCTCTCTCTCTCTCTCTCTGCCCCTTTGCCAATCATGCTCTGGCTCTCTTTTCTTCAAAAGTAAATAAACATTAAAAAATTAAAAAGAAAGTAAAAAGAATAAAGTAAAGGACTCTTCAGAAGTGGATAAAGCCCAGGTAAGTACGAAACAAAATCATTTCAGGTGAATACCTAATAGAAAGGAAAGAGTGGCTAATAATCACACTCTAAGCATTGCTAAAAATAATAATACGCAAGAAGAAAAGTATTGAACAAATGAGAACAAGAACTTGTGAATATAGTTTAAGGGGTGATACGTTGAGGAGAAGTTTTGCATGCGCAAAACTAGTTTAACCCTGACTAGCCTACTAAGTTTTCATCTAGGTTTTTGTCCTCAGTAAGCAGCTAGTAGAGCACTATGAGCTATGGGAAGCATAATCTACTCCCCATGACTTAATCCTCACTCAAATGTATCCACTTGTTATTTTCAGATCCATTAAAACACAAACTCCTGTCTCCTGTAGGGGATTATCATCCTCATTGATGTCCACCTATTTGGAGGACTCTATAAAAACATTGATTTTCTTAATCTCTGGTCAAAGTTTCAGGAATCTTCAGGGTCATGGCAAGTCAATTATCAATATTTATATATTTGATTTCAATTATGATATTAAATTATGTAATTTCAGAGAATTCATCAAGTGTTTCCCTTAAAATATTTTTTTCTGACTATTTATTATTGTAGGGAATTCGTCTTCCAGCCGTGATAGAAAACTGGCACCATGTTTACGGTCGAGAAAAAGTGAACCTCAAAATTGGACAAAGCATATGTGCCAACTATTTTTAGTAATTGAACAACAGCTTTGCTGGACTGTATTCTTTGGCAAAAGTTAATTGTATGAGATGAACTCCAAGGTCACGCTTCAATAAACTTGGCATTCTCTCTGTAAGGCGTTTTGAATCTGAAAGCAGAAAGATAAATCCCAAATGGAACACCCAACCTCACTGAGCTTATGAGGCTGCTAAAGCTGATGGAATTGGCAGGGCAAAACATGTAAGAAGATGGATCTACACAAAATGGTAGGGAGAAGCTTCCAGATTTTTTACTGAGTCTTCCTCAGAATACATTAAGAGTTGTTGATCAAAGTCTGAATTACCCCTGCTAAGTGTAAGATTCTAAGAGGATGTTTGTTGGTATGCTGGAATTTCATTCAAGGTAAGATCAAGTTAATCCAATGTCTCATTGGAAAGGAAGAGCGTGCGCATACACACACACACACACACACACACACGGAAACACAATTGCACAGTTACCCACAGATGTGCCAGCACATCCATCAAAGTAGTTGACACAGATTGATTCAGTGAATTACTGTTATGTCTTGGATATTCAAGGATAATCTGATGAGTACAAAGAATAGAAGCAAGGGTACAATTAAGAAAAAAAGGAGCAGGAATAAACCATATAAGCAAATGTTAAACAATTAGAAAATATTTACAAATATATAATGATGCAGTAGAATCATTAAGACAATATAGAGTATTGAAATGTGTAACGTAATTCATAGGATAAGTCTGAATAAATGGCTTCTAGAGGAAAAACATGGAAACACACCTCCTACGTAAGCCCTCCCCTTGAGAGTGAATGCAGCGCATTATGATTGTGTTACACGGCAACAGTGAAGGAATTTTGCAAGTGTAGTTAAGTTCTAGGGACAGGCGACTTTCAGTTCATCAAAGAAAGATTATTTTAGATTAACCAGACATAATCAAGTGAGTATTTCAAGGATAGAAGAAGTCAGAGAGAATCTAAGTAGTGACAGACTTTCTTCTGTTGATCTTAAAGAAGCAAACGCCCATATTCTGGAAGAAGTCACATGGCAGGGAACTGGAGGTGACCTCCAGCAGTTCAGTACCTCAGTCCTGTCCCTGCAAAGAATTTCTGCCAACAATAACGTAGCTTGAAAGAGGACACAGAGGCTCTGATGGTATCGCAGACTTGCGGACATCTTGACTTCAGCCTAAGGAGATGCTGAGTGAAGGACTTGGCCATCCTGTTTGCAGACCCCTGGTCCACGGAAACTGAGCTAATAAATTTTTGTTGTTTTAAGCCACTCAGTTTGTCAGAATACGCCTCCCAGCAATAGAAAACCAGTAGCACAGATTAAAAATGAAAAGTTGTCCAACTTTTAATATGAAGCTCACAGAACCTTAATGATAAATCTATACAAGGAGAACATTAAAATAAAGGAAAAGAAAAATGACATAAGGCAGCCGTTTAAGACCTAATGCACTTAACACACCTAAGGCAATCAAATAATATAATTGATCAGCCAATAAAATGCTTTATCCTTATAGATGCCAGAAGTCTCTTTTCATCTAAATTAACAATAATTTATGTGGGAAAGATTTCAATAGCTGAGGAATGGAAGTTTAATGATCAGAAAAGTCTAGATGATATTGAATAACTCCAAATTTCAGGGCCTAAATGCAACACAGGTGGAATACTAATTCAGAGATTCTGGTGGGAATAAGACATCCCTCGAGGGCAAATGTCTTTCCCTGTGGTGACTCACGTATCCTGGCTGCTTTGTTTCTTGTATGAAGGCAGATCCGTACCACAGACAAGCAGGATATGATGTAATTACCAAACAAGCAAAATTTTTATGTGGACACAGGAAATACAGAGAAGTTACTTCTCCAGTTTAACATTTGCTAACATGTTCTACGGAGGATGTATTATTGGAGCTTGTTTTTAGTAAACTGAGACATCTGTGAGAACTATCTGTCTCAAAGTTCAGTTTTGCAAATATTTCAGAGCTGGTCCTCTGCAGAAACACATCCCCAAACCCAAGTCACCCTAGGAAAAAAATGTTTATAGCATGGATAAAATAAAAATAGTTTTTATAACTTGATATGAAAAAAAATTCTGACGAGGAATTTATAAGAAATATTTGTAATCTATTTGGGGAAATTGCAAAACCATATCTAGAAGTTTCAAATATGAATTATAAGTGCTAAAGTCTGAATGTTTGTGTATCCCCAAAATTAACATATTGAAAACCTAGTGCCCGAAGCGATGATATGGAGAGGTGAAGACTTCTGGAGTTGCTTAGGTCATGAGTGTGGAGCCCTCATGAATGCAATTAATGGTCTTATTGAAAAGGTCCCAGACAGGTGTTTTGTCCTTTCCACCACCTGAGGACACAGAATGTGGCAGTCTGCATCCCAGAAAAAGACCTTCACAAGACATCTGATTTGCCAAACTTCCCAGACTCCAGAATTATGAGAAATAAATGTTTATTAACTGCCCAGTCTATGGTATTTTTTTTCTATAACAGCATGGATGGACTGAAACAATAGATATAGAAATAAATGTAAATTAAATCATGAGATGAGATTTTCACTAGTCAGATTAGCAAAAAGACTCTAATGTGAACATACATACTTACACATATATGTACTGTAAGTATGATTCCAGCTGTTTCCAACATTAAAAAAAGTGAAAACAGTATACATAATTACAGTTGACCGTTATTAGGGAGGGTCATTAAAATTTGTAAACTGATAGCCAATTGGAATGATTGCAGCCATATGTAAACAGATGAAAAAAGAAATCTTCCAAAACATAATTAACTGACATAAAACAGGTCACTCCAGAGTTAATAAAATATAAATTCACACTAAGTTATACAAAGCAAGTTTCTATAAATAAGTATACATATTGAAAAATTATACAGAAAAATAAATTCAATGAAACCATTAAACTACCAATGTTATAGTTAACATAGTTAGCTCTGAGGAAAATGTCATTTTATTCAAAACACGTCTGCATGTGCTCACATGTATTTCAACAAGAATGCACCCCCTTTACTTAAGTAATTTACAAAATACAAATAATCTAGAATTATTTTAAACTTAAAAATATGCTCTTCAGACACGTCGGAGATCAAATACTGTCAAGTTAGTGTTACTTTGCCAAAGATAAACCATAAACTCGTACTATTCCACATGGTGTGAAATAAGTCAGTGTCCATCCTTGGCCTGGCAATTTTCATGTTTGCTCTTTGTAGCTTCTCGTAAGGATTATGTTTACCCACAAGGCACACAATGCAAATTTAACTAAATATGAAATAATTTATACATATTGCAAGTTTTTATCTGATGTGGGGTGATACCCAATGTTATCCATGTATTGTTTATATTTTTTAATGTTTACTTATTTCTGAGAGACAGAGAGACCACAAGCAGGGGAGGGGCAGAGAGAGAGAGAGAGAGAGAGAGAGAGAGAGAGAGAGAGAGACGGAGTCATGGAATCCAAAGCAGGCTTCAGGCTCTGAGCTGTCAGCACAGAACCCAACAAGAAGGGCTTGAACTCACAAACTCTGAGATCATGACCTGAGCCAAAATTGGACGCTTAACCGACTGAGCTGCCCAGGCACCCCTATTTATTATTTATCTTACTCTAAATCCTACTATTGGTCAGAAATAGTTGGGGCCAACTTCTATATGGCATGGTTTTGTTAACATAGGGTTAAGGTAGGCAAATAAATATTGTGTTTTCATACAGAAGGAAACATCAAGGGGTGAAGTATCAATTCACAGGACACAGCACCCCATCTCAAGTAGTCAAATAAATGATGAGAATATGTTAATCACAGTTTAATATGAGCAATTAAGAGAACTTGAAATAAACATGATGGGCCAACAATTTTCAAAAGAGTACAGTGTAGGAATCCTGGCTAGAAGCCTGAGAATATTAAGAGAGAGACTTAAATGTAGAAAAAACAAGATCAATAGGACGCAAATCTAAGTGTGGATGATATATTCCCGAAAACGGAAAGAACAGGGTGTAGACAGGGTCCATTTCCTAATTATAAGCATAGAAATACAAAGTTCTGTGTTTTCCAACTGAACATAAACAGCAACAGGAAGTCAGGTTATGTTCACTTATTCTAGAGAAATTATTTGTTCTGGGTTGGAACCGTGCTCCCTCTTTGTGAGATTTCTCATGGGTTGATGGTTGTTTGCAGGGAGGCGGCTTGCAAGCAGCTGTAACTGCAAACCTCTTGAAATAGAAGCAGAAGCATCCAATAAGACTTCCTGGGAGTCTGGCTCTTTGATCACTGTTTTTCTTTTATAACGTTGCCTACTGGAGCCTGGACTGGTAGACTAGGTTCTAAATCTGCTTCATTCAACAAAGAGTGGAAAACATGCCTATTCCTGTTTTTTTCCATAATGAGACATGCACACAACACATGCATACACACACACACACACACACACACACACACACACAGGCCACCATGGGGAAAGTGAGAGAGAGAGGAAAGTGGTCATTAATTAGCTGCATTTCTTTAAGTAAAATCTTAGCAAATTCTTTTTTTAAATTTTTTTTAACGTTTATTTGTTTTTGAGAGACAGAGACAGAGCATGAATGGGGGAGGAGCAAAGAGAGAGGGAGACACAGAATCCGAAACAGGCTCCAGGCTCTGAGCTGTCAGCACATAGCCCGACGTGGGGCTCGAACCCACGAACTGTGAGATCATGACCTGAGCTGAAGTCAGACGCTTAACTGACTGAGCCACTCAGGCGCCCCAAATCTTAGCAAATTCTTACAGAATGAAAATATTTCTCATATTTAGGACACAACGTCAAACAATTTTTTAATGGGTACCAGAAATGCTTTCTGATATCCACATTAAAAACAGAAAGGCATATGTAATTTTACCCTAAAACCATTACAGAAAATAGTTTTTATACCTCCTCAATGTTCTGCATATATAAGGGACACAGTAAATGTATTGAGGGATTGTTTCATCAAGATACAAATATTTAGGTTGCTTTTTTTTTTCTCTCTCTCTTTTGTGAACCTATAAGTCAGGATCTTATAACCTCACGCTGAATTCTTCAAGAGATTTTCGATGTGGAGACATTTAGTAGTGTTTCAGTTCAGTAACACAGTGTGCATGATAAATTTAGCTTCCCCAATAAGAAGCAGAGTTATCTTCTTATCTCTCTATCAATCTATTTATCTCTATCTACCTACCTGCCTACGTATATTTATCCCCTAAGTAGGAGATACCTTATTTGAGTAATAAATTCTGATTAAATGCTAAATGTAAAATGTTTCTCGCTAAATGTAGAGAAACTGAATCTTGATAGAGAATATTTTTTCCTCAAAAACTCAAAACTGTCAGCAATATTGACAGTGAAAGATATGAGCAAGACGGAATATAAAATGGTTATCAACTAAAACACTTCAGATTGCAAGCTATGGCTTCAGAACAAGTTCAAATTGCTTTTCAAACTCTATATTGGCTTTTTCTCTATGTGCCCTCAGCACCCCAAACTATCTGAACATCTGATAAGAAATGGAAGCACTGAGCTGGTCTGTCCTGATTTTTTTGTACAAATTTTTTGTCGGAGAAAACAGCTGCAAATGTTTTATGCCCAGAAATATTTTTTCCCATTTTTTGTTTGTGTGTGAACAAAGTCAGCAAGTTCACCTAACTAAATGCTCTATTTTCCTTCAATATTGTTTGTTTATATATTAAAATACTTCATTTAAAATTCTCTTCTAATGTTTTTAAAGGATTAAAATTTTAACTAAAATAGAGATTCAATAGCAAATACAAACAAGTAAAGATTGCAGCAACTTATATCAGGGATGGATGGGAAATAACAGGTAACACTAAATATTGTGAAGTCAAATTAGTAATCAACTCTCTATTATCTTTGTTAATGGGACAAGTTAGTGGCCCAGATAATATAGCATGCCATCTAATGGTTCATTTTTATGGGCCTGGTGATATATTACCCTATTTTGTTCCTGCATATTTATAGTTTTAATTATATTTTAATATTATGTTATTAAATTAAATGTTCATTCTTTGAACACACACCAGGCATTGAGGAAGCAAAGCTGTGTGTGAAAGACTCTTTGATGGAAGGTGGAAAATACTCTGCCGTTAACATTCCATTGTTTTAATCCAGAATACAGATAACCAGTGCGTGAGTAAATGAGACAATGGTGTTACTAACCATTTCTTCTCAGTTAGTATATTGAATGACTCTACAAACTAAAAAAGGTTTCAGAAGTCTTATAAATGCCCCTTGTGGTTTTTGATGAAGGAATAGCAACTGTAGACGGGTGTATTTCACATAAAAACACAGAAACACATATGTAAGCCAAAGTAATAAATATCTTACAGTAGTAAGCAAAATATAGCCCGTGTCTCCAAAACAACATGAGCAGATACAAAAAAGGAAAGATGGCAAGAGAATGAACAGACAAACTAAATAGGACGCAAATCATTGAGGGTCTTGTATGCCATTTAAGATGCTTGAACTTCATGATAAGAGTGATATATGAGTAAAATATGATTCAGGTAAGGACAATCGATGAATGTTCCTTCTAGAAAGTCAAAGTTTATTGAATAATAGAATATTAACATTATCTCAAATATCTCCTCTAAGATTATTTATTAAATGCAAAAAATGAAAATAAAAACACAGTAACTACAGTCACTGCTCGACACTTTAACTACAAGATGAAAATCATTGACAAATCAGATTAACTGAATCAGGTGCCTCTAGATATGTTACCCTGAATACAGCACAGTAACACTTCCATGGTGTTTCATCTAGAAGTTAAAAGCTTCAACTTAATCATCAGAGAATCCAAAAATTAAGAAAAAAATAAATAAGCTGTTTGTATTTTTTTTCTTTTTTGGTCAACTATATGAGAGACAAAGGAAAGTTGTTGGGAAAGTCCAGATTAAAATAGATGAAAGGGAATGACAAGTAAATGCAATGAAAGATTCTAGACATGAACACATACTGGGAAAAATAATTACTTTGAAGGATATTACTGAGCCAAGTGATATATTAAAAATGTGAGTGTAGGGGCACCTAGGTGGCTCACTCGGTTAAGCATCCGACTTCGTGTCAGGTCATGATCTAGTGGTTTCTGAGTTTGAGCCCCTGCGTCAGGCTCAGAGCCTGGAGCCTGATTTGGATTCTGTGTCTCCCTCTCTCTCTGCCCCTCCCTTGCTCACAGTCTCTCTCTCTCTCTCTCTCTCTCTCTCTCTCTCAGAAATAAATAAATATTAAAAAAAATAATGTGACTGTAGATAATGAAATGTTAATGCTAAATCAAATATATTTTCTTGAATATTAAAATTATAGTTACATAAGAAATACTTTTATTCTTCATAAATATAAATGGAAACACTTAAGGGTCATTGTTCATGATATGCAAAAAAAAAGTTTTCTTTTTTTCTTTAATGTTTATTTATTTTTGACAGAGAGATAGAGAAAAGCAGACACAGAATCCAAAGTAGGATCCAGGCTCGGAGCTGCCACACAGAGCCCGATGTGGGGCTCGAACTCAGGAGCTGTGAGAGCATGACCTGAGATGAAGTCGGACCCTTAACCGACTGAGTTACCCAGGCGCCCCTACTCTAAATGATTTCATAACAAATGATACGAATGATGTAGATGGAGAGGGAGAATGGGAGAGGAGAGAGCAAGGAGTGGGGGAGGGAGAATGATTAAATGAATCTAACAAAATGTTAACAATTTGGAGAAAAAGGTATATGGGTACGGTGAAGAGGATGAATCAGAAAAGCTCCTGCTGGTTATGGACTGATCAATTGGGAAGCTGTAGTAGTTTTCCAGGTAAATGGTGATGATATCCTCCCATAAAGTATTGGAAGCAGTAATAGGAAGAAGCCGAATCAAGAACCTGGCGGTTTAATGGGGCGCCTGGGTGGCTCAGTCCGTTAAGCGTCTGACTTCTGCTCAGGTCATGATCTCATGGTTCCTGAGTTTGAGCCCCGCATCACGCTTTGTGTTGACAGCTCTGAAACTGGAGCCTGCTTTGAATTCTGTATGTCTCTCTCTCTGCCCCTCGCCCGCTCATGTTCGGTCTCACTCTTTCAAAAAATGAACTTAAAAAAAAAAGAGCTTGGTGATTAACTGGCTATAGCAAAGGGGGAAGGGAGTAAAAGGAGGTACCCAGGCATTTGATATGGTCAGCTCCTTTCATGGTGAGGTCAATCAACGCAGTAAGGACCAAGGGTCAGGAACCCAGAGAGACAAGACATTCAGCTGGTTTGGAATGTAAAATGCCTAGGGAACTATTACATGAGAATATCTACTAGGCACTTATCTACACAGATTTATAATTCAGGGGACAGATACGGTGAAAATAGAGTTTGGAGCTCATATTTTTGAATCATAGCAATGAGTGAGGTCCCTGCTAAACTCGAATGTTTCAGCATTTGGCGAAAGAAGAGGTGGAAGGAAAACTGTCATAGAATGAAATGAAAGGAGGAAATCAAGAAGTGGTAAGATTTTCATACAAAGTCAGGTAGAGTGTATTAGTGGCAAAAATCAGGTAACCGCAGCGTATTAGTTTTCTAGAACTACTTTAAAAAAAAAAAAAGTACCACAAATTTGAGTGATTTAAACACCAGAAGTTTATTATCACGCAGTTCTGGAGGCTCAAAGTCCAAGATCAAGATAACCCGTCCTGTTCAGGGGGTTGGTTCCTTCTGAAGGCCATGAAGGAGGAAGCCTCCTTGGCTTATAGACGGCCATCTTCTCCCTTGTCTCTTCTAAGTTTCTCCCCTTTACATGTGTCCGTGTCCACATTTCCCCTTTTTATACGGACATCTGTCATATTGGATCAGGGGCCCAGGCTACTCGACTATGGCCTCACTTTACCTACTTTGATCTGCAGTTACTCTGTTTGCAACTATTGTCACATTCCAAGGTACTAGGGAGGTAGGACTTCAACATATGAATTGAGTGGTGAGGGCACAATTCAACACACAGCAGTCGGAAGCCATAAGTGTTCTTTAGATGAAACAAGGAGGGTGTAAGCATAGTCCAGGTTAAGAGGTTAATAGCAAGCTAAGAGAAGCAGTGGGGAAATGTCAAATTATCACAGCGGAAAAGGCAAAGCGAAGTGAGGGATTGAGGACTGCAATATAGAGACTACATTCTGAAGTTTGACACCAATGGAGAAGACAAGGATTTTAAGGAAGCTCGTATTTTAAAAATTGAAGAAGAGTTGTCACCCAATGTTACATGAGTTTCAGATGTACAGCATAGTGATGTGACAGCTAGCTTTATACGTTATGCTGTGCCCATCATGGGGATAAGAAGCCCAGTTTTTAAGATGGGATTAAAGAAAAAAAAAAACAAAAAGGGAAACAAGGCTTCATTTCTGAAAAAGAGGAATTAGCTAGGGCAAAGGTGCAAATGCAGAATGGTGAGGGAATCAAAAGAGAGAGAAACTTATGAGAAAAGAAGCCATGCGCCCAAAGAATTTAGGCAGGTAGAGGGTCACCGATACTGCAGTAACAGGGAGACAGATTACAAATGATTTACATCTTTACATAGCATAGATAAGTCAAGAAAAACATGTGACAGTAGTTTAGAAACAGAAATAGGCTGTGCATATATGTAATACTTGTATTATGTTATTATTATGAACAGTTATAGCCTGTTAAGTATCCTTTGTCATTCTTAAAAAGAAATTATCCATGTAGAGAGTGAGATGATTTTTCGAGTCTACATAGTAACGTCAGATTTGAAACATTGTATTGGATCATGCCTACACCTGGATGTCAATACATTTTCATTACACTTTTTGCTTTTCCATCGGACCTTTCAGTGGGCTAATTACTGAAATTGAGAAACCAACCCCAGCTTTTCGTGGCGCATGTAATTTGAAGACAGCCAAATGAGACTAAAACACCTCACCGTACTTCTGCATTTAAATGTGCAGAGTCACTAAATGTCACTTTTAAACTTCATTTTTATCCCTCAATAATGCAAATAAGGAAAATACTCAAAAATTCACAGACTTTTCATGGTAAAATACTAGCTGTATTTGCTTTGTTTCTATCATAAGACAAAACATTTGCTGGGATATAAAAACTGTTGTTTTTTGTCAGTCTTAGCATGAGTTTTTCTAGGCAAAGATTCCCAGATACATGTCTCATAAGCTGAAAAATTGGCCAATTGTTAGTGATCTAGCTCAATTATATGATGAAATCCATGTGGGAGAGTATGTTTTTTAAGTAACTTCACGTAACTAATAAATGCCAACCCAAGAATAAATTAACAGCTTATTTTTTTATATAGACTACAGTTTTTGTTGATAAGCTTGGGGTCCAACATGGTTCATATTATTTACATTACTTTTTAAATTCTGGCATTCATATTCATCTTAAGAGCAAACAAAGCGATAAAACAAACAAAACAAGGCAAATTATATACTTGTGTCAACAAGACAAATATGGTAAATATATTTGTTTCAGATTTGAGAAGCTGTTTAAGTATTTGTGGGTAAAATTTAAAAGCTTTTCACACCAAGGATTATATATGGAAAATAAGCCACTGCATCTTTATATATACAGACATCAACTATTTATTATTATTATTATTATTATTATTATAGTTTTGAGTTCTTCCTTTCCCTGTTACGAATCACTGAAACCAATAGTAAAAGTATGGGCAAACTGTTACCCCTAAATATAAATCAAATTACTCCCAAGTATTTTTCACTGAAGAATGTATGATATTGCTAATTATTCTCTCCAATATTTTACAAAAAATAGTGAGCATTAAAATCTCCTTGGATGTTCTTATTCTCACTCTTTCCTGCCTTCTCGGGGGCCTCATTATCTCTAACTCTTCACTCACATAATTTTCTCAACTATTGGATAATTTTCTCAACTATTTTTTTACTTTGGGGTCAGCACACTCAGGATCGATCTATCCGAAAACAAGACACCCCCCACTCCCTGCCTCACACTCTCTCGGGAGGTTACAGGTCAAACTCTCATTCCTCCTTTAAGCCCTTGCAGATGTCTACGTTTGTGGCCCTAAAGATTATTTGTGACTCCTAATCATCACATCCTGTGTTTGGAATGCTGATTTCCTCCAAAGTTCTGTGCCAAAAAGCAAATTATTTATCCTCTTTCTTTTTATCCTCAGGACAGTGTTTCAGAAAACCTGCATTCTCCTTGTGACTCTTGTACTACCTAATAGTAAGTCCCGGGACACCTCCTTTAATGACTTGTGTCTTCAATTTCCTCACTAGTAACATGAAAGACATTGTGTCAGCTCTTGTCACTCTTGGAAAACTGCAGCATCATGGGAAAACCATTGACTTTGGAGCCAAACTGAAGTGGGTACTAATCTCAGTAAGATAAATTATTAGTACATGAACATCGTAAATTTATCTACTCACTCTGAGGCTACTGTTTCTTATTTATGGAAAGGGAACAAGATCAGTTCTTCAGTATTTTACTATTTGAACTTCTTACAATTATGCTGTGATACAACCACAAAAGGCCATGATGTTTCAGAGTGTTACAGTTATACTCTTAGATGAACGGTACCTGGACCGCAAATGAGTGTCAGGCCTTTATTTTTAACCATGTGCCTGATTACCCAGCATGCCCAGGGTAGCAGTCACACTAAAGCTCACCTACAGTCAGTCCTTCCCTTCTCCCAGGCTCAAGGAAGATTTACATGCCGACCTTCCCGTGTGCGCCAGGGGTCAGGTAATTTGCTTTAGACATTGCTTTAGACACACAAATGTGAGTGCGAGCAACATGTATTACTTCCAGTTTGAGGAACTAAATTGTTGACATAAGATTCTCTAGCATGTGTGCATGTGGGTGTGTGTTTGTGCATGCGTGCTGTCGGTGAAAGTCTGCATGTGATTACGCACCTATGGCATGATGCAACCGTTCTAAGTTTGATTGCGAAGTTGCCCTGTACCAGATAGTTGCCTAGAGAGTTTTCCATACCTTCAGTGGACTTTGTATGAGTGAAAAAGGGAAAAGAAAAATAAAAATAGTTTGTTGTATTAAGGCAGCAGGACTGAAATTCACAGAAACAGAAAATAAAATCTAAGATACTCCTTGTACTCAGTCAACAGGATACTGCCCCATTATCAGACATCAGTTTTTCAGAGAATTCAGATGCGAAACTGCCACTCTGATGTAATCTGAAAATATCTTAAAACTAGAGAGACAATTATGCTTAAAATAGAGTAGAGGGACCCCTGGGTGACCCAGCTGGTTAACTGTCCGACTCTTGGTTTTGACTCAGGTCGTGATCTCACAGTTCGTGGGTTCAAGCCCCACGTTGCACTCTGTACTGACAGCGGGGACCCTACTTGGGGTTCTCTCTCTCCCTCTCTCTCTGCCCCTCCCTTGCTCACACTCTCTGTCTCAAAATAAATAAATAAAAATCTAAAACTAAATAAAATAAAAAGAATAATTCTAGTTCTTGAGAGAATGTAGTTTTTACTGTTATTCTTTAAGAAGTCACATACAGTTGAAAATAGAAATGTCTACATTCCCAGGTAAGCTCACTGCTATGATCCCAGAAGATATACAACTTCCCCAGGAGATCTTTCCAAGCATATTGTATTTCTCTGCCTTTCAGAACACAAAATGACATTTCTCAGTAGACAAAACTGATTTTTTCATCACTTTGTTCTAATCTGAACACATGCCCAAGGGGTCAGTAAAACTCACCTGAACTTTTATTTTAAAATAACCCGTAAACAATCAAATTAACATAGCCAATTGCAATTTTAACATAAGGTTCCAAAAATCCCCAAATAAAATGATAAACATTTCTATTTCTTGATATCTTTGGGATAGATATTTATAAAGTATTTTAAGAAGCTCCAATGTTTCTAAATATTTCCCATGAAGTTAATGGCAGTTTAAATCTATCATTGCTGCTATGGAAATAAGCTTATTTTATAAATTTGTATTATTTTATGCAAATTCCAGATTTTATATTTTGTTTAACATAACTAAGTCTGAGAGGTGACAATATCCTTTTACAAAATTCAGTGTATCATTTATTGTCCTTCCTTTTCAGGAAGTAAGTAAAGCACTGCATTATTTTCTCAAGTCAGAAAACTATAATGGGTAAATAAATTAACTTCAGAGAACAATTCCATTTAGGGTGTTTATAAAAACAAGAGAGTTGAATCTTTCTAATTCTACATGGGGAGGAGGACCGACAATATACTTTCCACCCGACCACTTTTCCCATTCTTCTGGATAAACCTGCATGGTAGACCATTATATGTAACGATGCCTCAGCGAAAGGCAATTTTCTTCACAAGGCATAAAGTCTAATTTGAGTTATGTCCGTGATAATATAGGATTCATTCCCATACATTATTTGTAGAATCCAAACTAGAGAAGAAATAAGGTCATGAGGGAGGCCAAAGGGAGGAAAGGAAAACAAATATACACATAGAATAAGATCATTTCCCTTCAAACTATAGGAAGTCTCCTACAACAGAATTAAACCAGTGGACCTGGTTAATTGTGTTGGGGAGCCCTATACGATGGTCATTGCAAAATCTTCTGAAGAATTACTAATCAGTTTTCAGGTAGCACCCTCAAAAATATGTCATCCTCACCTGGTGATAATACTTTTGTGCAGATTCCCAGATAATAATATGGATTCTGTTAGTTTTTCATTGTCAACACTTTCTATTCAGCTCTTGCCTATATTTTGTTATAATAATTTTTTTCATTTCATAAACCCGTAAATGAAACAGCGAGTTTAAATCTATCCCTTTCTCTGAAATTGTGACTTTTATTCGTTTATAGATATATTTTTGTCTAATATGTACTCTTAAACACATCTCTTTTGATAGCAAATATATTTTTTATGGTGGCAAATGATTATAAAATGACCTTTAACCCATAGACTCAAATACAGTGTTCCCCAACTTGTACACAAATATTCATCAGGACACAGAAGATGGTGAAATTCTCAAATTTCTCAGGAAATATGTTGGGTCAACTGTTGAAAATATATCATTAACTAAGGTACAACTAATATTATATTGAAGAATGTGGTTTGAATGCACATGCTTCACTCATTAAATAGAACCTTGTTGGAGAATAAGGAAACTAATGCATCTTTCTCCAATGTAACCATCCTTACAAAAACCTTAGGGATATTACCCATCAGAAAAATAGTTATCCTTCATGATGGAAGTGTTTCTTTTTGAAATTGTTCTATAAGAGCAAGATAGAGAGTAGCTCACACAGTGTTCTGGAATATTGTATGGAGAGTCATAGATGTTTAAATATGTACTTGTTTCTAATATTCATATTCAAGTTAACTTGCTCTTAAAACTATTAAGGATCTTACATGATTAACATAGCAAGTTAATGGAAAAAAGTGGAGAATGACAAAAGAATGGCAATTAAGGAGAAAAGTAGCAAAGCAAAGAGAGGGATATACATATATAATGCATTTTTAATAATTACAAACTTATTTGTCTTAATTTGTTTAATGTTTTGCTTTTATTTTTGAGAGAGAAAGAGAGAACATGAGCAGGGGAGGGGCAGAAAGAGGGAGACACAGAATCCAAAGCAGGCTCCCAGTTGTCATCACAGAGCACTACGTGGGACTCGAACTCACAGGAAGGACGTGAGATCATGACTCGAGCCAAAGTGGGACGCTTAACAGACTGAGCCATGCAGGCACCCTGCAAATTTATTCACTTTAAATAAAAAATGTGAAAAGTTATACCAGAACAATGAAAGTCTAGAAGACTAGGAAAAATTACTCTTTAAAAATCTACTAAAAGAACATAAGTATTATTTTTTAATTGATGTAAAATTGTATATAACATTATATATGCTTGAAGTGTACAACATTATAATTTAACATCTGTATACACTGAATAGTGATCACCACCCAAAGTATGGTGGCCATTCATCATCATTCAATTGACCCCCTCATCTATTTTGTCCACTCCCCAGCCACCTTCTCCTCTGGTAATCGTCAATACGTTCTCTGTATCAGTGAGTTTGTTTTTGTATTGATTTTTTTTGTTCTTTTTTTTTTTTTTAGATTCCATATATGCATGAAACCACACAGTAGTTTCCTTTGTCCATCTGACTTATTTCATGTAGCATAATACACTTAAAGAGCCAAAGAACCAAAAATATTTTTTAATCTTTATTTATTTTTCTGAAAGAGATAGAGAGACAGAGACAGAGCACGAGCTGGGGAAGGGCAGAGACAGGAAGGGAGACACAGAGCCCAAAGCAGGCTCCAGGCTCTGAGCTGTCAGCACAGAGCCAAATGTGGGGCTCGAACTCCCAAATTGTGAGATCATGACCGGAGTTGAAGTCGGATGCTGAACCGGCTGAGCCACCCAGGCACCCCACAAAAATGTATTTTAAGAAAAACTTTTGTTTGAGTGCAATAATAGCTATCTTCCCAGAAACAAAAGCAGAAAGTCATAACAATAGCCTAAATTAAAGCAAAACTATAATGGAAAAATAGTAAATGAAATAACAATAATTATCCATGATTCAGAGAAAACAAAATTGAGAATATTACTTAAACTTCCTGTGGAACTACTAGCATAAAGAAATCTATGATCAGAGACAAATCTATGACCATATGTCATCAAACATTAAAGGGAATACATTTTGGTATTTGCATTACTGGATAACCCCTGAACAATATTCAAATAAAAGCACATTCCAAAGAACAGATAAATTAATACAGACATACTCTTCAATGTATCACTGACTTTGCAGCAAAGTAAGGCAATCCTAGATATGTACCTTGAAAACCACTTGCCTATATGCACAAAGTAACATCACCAACAAACACTTCAACATTTTACATAATAATGATGGAAAACAAATACAGGTTAACACAGGAGAATTGTTAAATAGGACCGGAGAAGCATAAAGCAATGTAAATTTCAGAATGAGATATACAATGCCTTATGAATTTATAGTTTAAAATGTAGGTATGAGAATCAAAAGAATTGAGAGTTGAGCCTCAAGTTTTGAAGATGCCACCTAAGGGAAAAAGAGGCTCAGGGAAAAGGGGGAAAGGGGGAGCAACCATCAGGTGACAGTCCTGGCAAGAAGACTCAGGGTCACGAAGGTGGTGGCAATGCAGTAAAGGTCAGACACATTCTGTGTGAAAACTGTGGGAAAATCATGGAAGCCATGGAAAAGTTAAAGTCTGGAATGCAATTCAGTGAAGTAGTTGCATGGTATCGTGAAGACAAAGCCAGGCAAGGGGGTGACTTGGACCGGATGACCAGAGGTTCCATGGTGGAACCATTTCAAGAAACAGCATTTGCATTGCTGGTAATGGGGCTGGATAAAGCCTGTGTTTACAGACTCTCTGGTGAAAACAAAATTTGGATGTCATCTTATTATGGTTGAAGGGAAAAAATAAAATTTTACTAAACACTGAAAAAAAAATAAATAAAATATATAAAATAAAATAAAATAAAATGTACACAGTGGTGGGGCATCTGAGTGGCTCAGTTGGTTGGGCATTAGAGCCTTGATTTCAGCTCAGGTCATGATCTCACAGTTCGTGAGATCAAGCCCCATGTCGGGCTCTGTGCTGACAGCATGGAGCCTGCTTGGGATTCTCTCTCTCTCCCTTTCTTTCTGCCCCACCCCTGCTCGTGTGTGCTCACTCTCTCTCAAAATAAATGAACTTAAAAAAAAATAATAATGAAATAAAATGCACAGAATGGTGTTATTTAACATTTAATAGTAATATGTAATTAGAAAATAACAAAGATATGCATAAAGATAATATAACCTCAGCACTCGATTTCGATTAATTTTTGAGGATAATGAGAGAGAATATAATTTAAGAGGGTTTGATGAAAGCTTTCAATGTCACATGAAATACTTTATTACTCATCCTTTTTTATCTTAAATATGTTATAATAAAAAACAAAGAATAATAAAAGAAATACAATTAGCATTCAAAGAAAATACAAGTTTCTAATGTATAAAAAAGCAAATATACAAGAATTAAAATGAGAAAAGAACAAGAATATGGGAGAAACCTGTAATAACAGAGAAAATTAACATAATTAATGAGCTTGACCTCTCTGAAAAATCTAAAAGAGGTTATAAATGTATTTATCTGTACATATTTATAATCCTAACAATATTTAAAAACATCTTCTGCATAGAATCTTTTGTGGCCAAGATACATGGAAACCAAAGGGATGCTACTTTTACAGTTCAAAAGAAATGGATTTGAAACGTGGCCAAAAGATCACCTTTTTTTCTTTAAATGCATAAAAGTATTGAGGCCTACTGACAGGAAGTTTTCTTCTCTAAAGTTTGACAAGTATCTGGGCTGAACTTAATTTTTGGTTTGTTTGTCTGTGTTCTCCACTAACCACAGGCCATACATGCTCTTGTGCTTTACTTCCTGCCATGCAGTTATCTTGAGCTACAACATGAATGTTCCGTTTATGTGTGGTTATAAGAAGATAAAATAAATCTGTTGCATTTAAAGGGAACTTCTGCTTAAATTACATACACCCACGGGCTTAACATACTTCTCTTTCTTTCAGCACAATAATACCCTAAGTTGAATTGTAAAAGCTATCCTTGGACCCTAGAAAAATGCCATTTATTTAAAGAAACATTTATAGTAAAATGGAAGATTCTACAACTTATCTACTATCACTCTTTTCTTTTCAAATTTGTGTTTAAATTCTAGTTAGTTAACATACAGTGCTATATTAGTTTCAGGAATAGTATCACTTACACACAACACTGATGCTCATCATAACAAGTGCCTTCCTTAATACCCATCACCCATCTAGCCCATCTCCCTCCCACTTTCTTCCATCAACCCTGTTTGTTCTCTAATCTCTAAGAGTCTCCTACAGGCATTTCCCTCTCTCTCCCCCACACCCCCCTATGTTTATCTGTTTTGTTTCTTAAATCCCACATATGAGTGAAATGATATGGCATATGTCTTTCTCTGACGTATTTTGCTTAGCATAATACACTCTAGCTCCATCCACCTTGTAGAAAATGACAAGATTTTATTATTTCTTATGGCTGAGTAATATTCCTTTATATATATAATATATATATTATATTAAGTATATAAATATATATATATATATATATATATATATATATATATAATATACATCTTTTTCCATTCATTAGTCAGTGGACATTTGGTCTCTCTCCATAGTTTGGCCATTGTTAACGATGCTTGATAATGCTGTTGTAAACATCAGGAAGGTGAATGTACCCCTTGAAATCTATATTTTTATGTCATTTGGGTAAACACCTAATAGTGCAATTGCTGTATCATAGGGTAGTTCTATTTTTAACTTTTTGAGGAATCACCATACTGTTCCCCAGAATTGCTGTACCCGTTTGCATCCCCACCAACAGTGTAAGAGGGTTCCCTTTCACTGTTAATGAAAATTGAGTGACAGATTTGCTGCATGAAAAGGAAATAGGTTATGATGTGTTATATGTAATCCCAGGATTAACTGTAGTTTACATAGCATTAAACTCTCTGATGATTTTAATGGCTATTTGTATCATTATTATTAATATCATAGGCTCACCCATTACTATTGGTAACATCAGCCCATTCATCTTGGTCACTTTCCTTAAAATACTAACTGCACACATATGATATGAAAAAACATTTGTGGCTTCATGAGAAGAGTTAGAAAACGTAAGGAAACTTGTAAAAGGGTAACTGATACAAGCTGCTGTGTTTTGTTTTGTTTCGTTTTTATCCCAGGGCCTTGGAGTTTATCTTAATGGTAGGCAGTTCAAATAGTATGACTAATTTTAATCACAATCTAGTTGAATTGTGACTTTGACTAAAGGTTTTATTTAATATAAAGTGATGCAATATTGAACATCTTATCAAAATAATTAATAGGCATGGGGCACCTGGGTAGCTCAGTGAGTTGAGAGCCCTCTTGCTTTTGGCTCTGGCCACGATCTCACAGTTTACGGGGTCGAGCCCTGCATTGAGTTCCACTGACAGCCTGCAGCCTGCTTGGGATTCTTTCTCCCTCTCTCTGTCCCTCTCCACCTCTCAAAATAAATAAATGGACTTAAAAATAATAATTAACAGGCATGGAAACTGGAATTCAGCCCAGGGTCCTTTAAACTCAGTCCTCACTGGGGCGCCTGGGTGGCTCAGTCGGTTGAGTTCCCGACTTCCGCTCAGGTCATGATCTCAGCTCGTGAGTTCAAGCCCCGCGTCGGACTCTGTGCTGAAGGCTCGGAGCCTGGAGCCTGCTTCAGATCCTGTGTCTCCCTCTCTCTCTGCCCCTAACCACTTGCATTCTGTCTGTCTCTCTCAAAAATAAATAAATAAACTCACTCCTCATGGCCACTGTTTACTTTATAAGTCATGAATATTTTCATCAGTCCCACTAACAGAACGAAAAACTGTTAAGAATAATTATACTAAAAAATTAATAAGGAGGGTTAGGTGAAATAGTCGAAGGAGAGTGAGAGGTCCAGGGGACCAGGTATGAAATAAATAAGTCACGGAGATAAAAGGTACAGCATAGGGAATATATTGAGTGATACTGTAATAAAGCTATATGGTAACAGACAGTAGCTACACTTGTGGTGAGCACAACATAACATATAGACTTGCTCAATTACTACGTGGTACGCCTAAAACTAATGTAACATGTGTGTCAGCTATATTTCTTTAAAAAAGTTAAGAGGTAGCTGATTCATGTTGCTCTGAGGACCATTTTTGGGATATTGGTAATTGAAATGAGGTCGAAACAAAGCTTATAAAATACGAGCAGTATTCTCATAAGTCATACACTCTAATGGTTAATGATAGCTACTTGTCAGAAAACACTACAAAAAGCTAATCAAAGATATATTTTATTTTTCTGAGGTATGCTTATTTCAGAACAATAAGTGTCTAAGTCTGAATGATCCTAGCATTTCAAGGTTCACAGCTTGTAGAATCAACAACAAAACATCCTTTATTTCAAGCTAAACATAGAGTGACTCCTACAATTTAAGATTAGATATAACAACTGTATTGCAGTGAAACATGTTCTGCACTTTGCTCTGTTAATAAGACACCATCCAAGTTTTGTGGGAGTATGACAGTAGACTAAATAACTCATTGCGAGACACTCCTCTCTAGGGAGTCAATTACCTCAATCACATCGCTTGGTTGTGATGAGAGCACTTAAAACAGGGGTACTGAGATCAACTCATTCCATTTAGTCCATAAAGTGATGGCAAGTCATATTTTAAGAGCAGATTTTTGAAGTGGTTCAGTAATGAAACAGAAAAATCTCTAAGCCAAATCACAATCACGCATTTTCTGCAGAAGGTAAACTCCATGTAAAAGAGATGAACATAAGCATGTGTTAAGTACATTAACGGCTTTCATACTTTTAAATACATCTGTGAATATAACTTGTAGATATTAGAATGCAATGCGGTGGCACTGGAAGTGGTGGAAGGAAAGTGTTTGAAAATAGCTTTAAAAACTCTCTGCACATGATAATGGGTTAAGCAGTGTACAGATTGAGTTCAAGCGAGATGATGTATAGTTTTGAGAAAGCCTGACATAAATCATGCTGTGCTATAAAAGCTAAGCTATAAAAGATTAATCTTCTTAAAACAAAAAAATGGTATGTGTGACTTTTCTGTTTAATACCACTCAAAGTTACCTAGAAAAAGTCTATACTTCTTACGAGAGCTTACGGGGCCCTTATAAGCCCCGCTGGTCAATGTCTCCAGCCTCAGTTCCTGTCTTGCTACCCTGCTTCAGCCACACAGATCTTGTCATTCTAAGTCTTGCTTCCTGGCTTTTGAACATGCTGTTGAACTTGTAAAGAACACTTTTTCATTTCCTTCCCTTGATAGTTTCTCTCTTGAGTCTTCGAAGAATCTTGAGGGCTCTAATTATTATCCACATTCCTAAAGAAACTTCCATCTTTCCTACATATTTCTGTGTGAGTTTCTTTAATGCTTATGTTTTATGCTTATCTTATTTGAATTTTTTTCATCATTTCTATCTTGGGAAGTGTTATTTCCAGACAAGAAACACATGAAGGCAAGCACTAAACGTGTATTTCTTATAGTAAATAATTTTATTTCTTTTTTTTTATTTAAAAAAAAAAAGGTAGCATTGCACATATAAACTAGGCTTCAAGATTACAGTGAATAGTTGCCAAGAGGAATATTCCTGAAGGAGAGATAAACTTAGAGGTCATTGAGGGAGCACAGAGAAGCAAACTTCTTGGGGAGAAGCAGTGAAAGTAGTTTCTTTAATACTTCACAACACCATCTCCCTGTTCCTCAATTCTGCCACCAGGGTTTGTGGGTTGTGAGAAAGCCCACCACCATCACTTTGGGATATCAGTTTTCAGGTAATATGAATAAGAAACATCTCTAGGAAGGAAAGCGCAGGGTCAGTGATCTGGGTTTCAGAGAATAATCATTATTTATCTGCAGGAACAATAAGAAAAGGGAAGAGTTTATTTTTAACTTTCAGAAGTTTTTGTTTTGTTTTGTTTTTAATGAGAGCTAGAGAATATATATGTAAAATTCACTCTTGATCCCCTAAGCCCTAACACATTATTTGCGATAGTGTAAGGACTCCGTGAATATGAGTTGATTTAATGAACAAACATTGACTATACACAACAGTAATGATACTGTGGAGATAGTCTCCTGAGATAGTCCAGTGATTCCTGCCTCCTGTTCATGCCTTTGCATAATTACCACTCCCCTTATGGGCTGAATCTAATGACTTGCTTCTAACTAATAGAATATGACTACTTCCATGTTTAGAAAAGAAGATGAGTGTGTTAACGGACTGCTTTTATTGATTCTGTTGAAGCAAGTAGCCTGTTGAAACAAGATGCCCGTAGGAGCAGCAACTGAAGGTGGCCGCTATCTGGCAGCCAAGAAGCAGCTGATGCCTTCAGTCTAATGCTTCTTGAAGAAATAAAACCTGCCAACAGACACATGGGTGAATTTAAGAGTTGTTTATTCCCCATTCGGGCTTTCCGATGCAATCCCCACCTCCACCCCATCCGTTGATTATCCGCTGGTGAGAGACTTGAAACAGAAGACTCGGTTAAGCCATGTCTGGATTCACGACTCGTGGAAACTGAGATGATAAAAGTGCACAGTTTTTAGCACTCAAGTTTTGAGGTATTATTATACTGTTACAGATAACGGAGATAGATTTTGACCATCAGAGAATTTGGAAGGGAGCAAGTCTCACTCTAATGCAGAGAAAAGCACAACAGCGAAGGTGCATAGAGAGACGGGGAATGGGAGTGAATGCTGACTGTGTGTGAAAAGATGGCGTAATCTCTCCTTCTGATGCCTTTATGTTATTTGATTGTATTTCTTGGCTTTGGAAGCCAATAGCATTTTCTTGTTCTTTTGTTACAGAAATTCTTGCTTTCGTAACCTAATTCCAATACGGTATTATTTACTGAAAGTTAACACTGATGAGGACCATGTACATATTTATATAATGGAAAATATGGGCTATGTTGAAGTAATTAAGGAAAAGAGAGAACCTATGAATATTTGGGATGAGTGATTCTTAAGGGTTAAGATATAACTTCAGAGCAAGTTCAGAAGCAGAAGTAGAATTTAAGGGAAAAAAAGAAGATGATATTGAATAAGCAAAATTCAGAGTGATGAGGGAGTGGCACTCCTTGAGGAGACAAGGAAGTGAGTCTAATTATTTAACTTACAGGATAAATAAAATCAATGCTGTGGTAATTTAGTTGATTAAGCATCACTTTCCATTTTAATGCTCTATGTAGCTCAAATTAGCCATGTATTAGTTGGACTCATTTGCATGCATGGAAAGAAACCTGAAATTCACTTAGCTTAAAAAATAAAGGATTAAGAATTTCTTTAGGAATTTTCCTTAGTAATAAGCAATTTCATTGAAAAAAAGTTGAGGGACAGAGACCACTGTAGCCCAAGGCCTTAATAATCAGGGACTTGTCTCTGATTCTCTTCTCATATTCGTG
Organism: Panthera tigris; assembly: GCF_018350195.1. Lineage (NCBI taxonomy): Eukaryota > Metazoa > Chordata > Mammalia > Carnivora > Felidae > Panthera > Panthera tigris. The sequence continues at coordinate 20,874,388 of NC_056668.1, read as the reverse complement.
TGATTCTCGCTAGCTATAGCTTTTCTCCATGGAGCAGGATATATGGCTACCAACACGATAATAATTTTATATTGTATACCTCTAGCACTATCACTGAGAATTTCTGACATACTCAAACTCAAATCAAGAGTCCCATGGAAGGCACTCATCGAACCAGATTGAGTAACATGTACATAATTGGACCAGTCAGTCACACGGTATGAACATGACACTAGGGGTGTCATGGGAATGGAAGACATGAGAGTTCATATATATTTACTCATATTTAGTGTTAGAAAAAACATTAAGTGCATGGCAACAAAGGGAAATATTAGATGAATTGGACTTCATCAAAATTTTTAAACTTTTTTATATTAAAGGACACTATCAAGAAAATGAAAGAAACAATCTACAGAATGGGAGAAAATATTTGTAAATCCTATATCTGATAAGGGTTTAATATGTAAAATATATAAAGAATTCTGACAACTCAACAAGAAAAAAGCAAACGATCCAAAAAAAAAAAAAAAGGTTAGAGTAGACTTTTCTGAGGAAGATTTACTAACAGCCAACAAGCAGAAGAAAAGATGTTCAACATCATCAGTCATTCAGAAAGTGCAAATAAAAGTCAGAAAATAACTAGTGTAGGGACACCTACGTGGCCCCGTCAGTTAAGCCTCCAACGCTTGGTTTCAGCTCAAGTCGTGATCTTGCTGTTCGTGAGTTGGAGCCCCCCTCCGGCTTCACGCTGACAGCTTAGAGTTTGCTGGGGATTCTCTCTCTCTCTCCCTCTCTCTGCACCTTCCCTTCTTGCTCTCTCTCTCTCTCTCAAAATAAATAAATAAACATTAAAAAAAAAGAAAATAACTAGTGTCGACATGGCTGTGAAAAACCAGACCCCTGTACGTTGCTAGTTGGAATGTAAAATTGTGCAGTCACTATAGAAAGCCTCTCGGCAGTTCCTGTAAGAGTTAAACACAGAATTACGACATGACCCTGTAATTCTACTCCTAGATATATGCCTAAAATAATTGAAGACCGGTGTTGAAACGTTTTACAAAAACGTTCATAGCAGCAGTAATCACAACAGCAAGAGGTGATATCAAGTCAAATGTCCATCAGCTGCTGAGTGGATAAACAATGGTGGTAAAACCATGCAATTAAATATTATTCAGCCATCAAAGAAATAAAATGCTGCTGGGCTACCACGAGAAGGAGCCTTGAAAACACGCCTAACGAGAGAAGCCACAGAATGTCACATATTGTAGGATTCCATTTACATGAAACTTTTGGAAGAGGTAAACCCCCAGAAACAGAAGGTAGACCAACGGTTTGCAGGAGCAGAGGGGAGGGGAACTGAGTAATGACTGCTTTGTTTCCTTTTGGGATGATGAAAATGTCTTAGAACTAGGTAGAGGTGATGGTTGTGCAATATGGCGAATGTACTAAATGTCGTGACATAGTATACTTTCAAATGGTTAATGGATGGAGCACCTGAGTGGCTCAGTTGGTTAAGCATCTGACTCTTGGTGTCTGCTCAGGTCACGATCTCACGGTTCCCAGTTTGCGAGTTCAAGCCCCACCGCGGGATCTGCCTTGACAGTACAGAGCGTACTTAGGATTCTCTCTCTCTCCCCTCTCTCTCTGCTCCTACACCACTTGCCCTCTCTGTTTCTCAAAATAAGCTTAATAGTAAAATAAAATAAGACAAAATACAGTAAAATATAAAACAAAATAAAATAAGATCATCAATGGATCATTTTATGTTGTGAGAATTTCACCCCAAGAAAAGTTAAAAACGAAATGTTGTGAGGACCATCTCACACATATGTGTAATAAGAAACATATTCTGGTTTATTCTTTTTTAACTCTTCGACAATTTAAACATAATCTCAATTATCCAGTAAAAGATATATACGCCATGTTTTTGGAATCAAGTAACATGTATGTATTTGTGCATGTGTATACTTTCTGTATTACAGGGTATAGGCATTTCATCTCAATTTAAAAAATCCCATGAAAGAGTAATATTATTCCATTTAATTACACAGTCCCCTGATCATAAACGACGCCCCTAATTCTATTTATCTAAACTTATATTTGGCTGTTCTTAATCACAGGTCAATGGCAAAAAGAAGACAGGTGTATGACTTACGTCCATAGAGCTAGTTTGATACAAAATCTAACGGGATTCTGAAGTTGATCGAAAACAACACTTTTGAAGCAACTGTATCTCTCCTGCTATGCAATGGGCTATGATCTATTGTGGAATGCAGTCTGGATAAATATAAATGTGCTTTTAAAAATTCGGACAATATTTATATTTTAAAGGAATGTTGCATGTTTAAGTAGTCCCTCATGGCTGACCAAAAAAAAAAAAAAAAAAAAAAAACACAAACAAACAAAAAACAAAAACATACAAGCAATATTTAAAACATTCACTCATTTTTTTTTCACATTTTGGAAGAAAGGATCTGAGGTAGGATAAAATTTGAAAACTGCTCATATAATGATTCAGTAACCCAGATTATAATTGGCTTATAATACATTTTTTTTCTGAATATCAAAAAAAATAGTAAGTTGGCTATCACTGAGGAAGGATATTTTCCCCAAAATGAGACACAAATACTGAAGGCAATCACTATAGCTTGCCTTCCAAACTATTTTGAGTTGTATCATTATTAATGAAATGAATAAGCAATATAACTACACTTATGAAAGATATTCACTTATGTTTATGTGTGTGATACTTATATTTTTCAATAGTCTTACCTAGTATTCAACAAAAGTAGAGTAATAACTAGTCTTAAACTAATATGGTCATCTGTTTCTCTCTTTTATATATAAAAAGTGTTTGTATACAGACACACAATATGGTGTGTATGTGTACCTGCAGTTATTGAATTTGAGAGCTAAGAAATTGCATTTTTAAAAATATCCTCATTGTGAAATTTGGTTCCAGAGGGCACCTGGGTGGCTCAGTTGGTTAAGCACCTGACTCTTGGTTTCAGCTCAGGTCATGACCTCATGATTTGTGGGTTCAAGCCCCGCATCCAGCTCCGCACTGACAGCCTGGATTTTCTCTCTTCCTCTCTCTCCCTGCCTTTCCTCTGCTTTCTCTGTCTCTCAAAATAAATAAAAACTTAAAAAAAAAAAAAAAGAAATTTGGTTCCAGGAACAAATCTTATGTGTGATTTTTCAGGCCTGACCCTAGACACTTACAAAGGCTTTACCTGGACGTTCTCCCAGGGGGAAGCTATTTCCCCTCGCCGGACTTGATGTAAAGCTAATGCATCGTTGTCCCTTGAGAAAGTTTCAGTCAATCACTCAGCCCTCTTGGTCAACCTTGCTGTCTGCATATTTCCATTGGTAGCCCAGGCGTCTCCATTCCTGCCTCCATTTGGTGAGGCCTCTTGTCTTGTTTTGTTTTTTTAATGTTATTTTTTAAAGTTTCAATTTAAATTCCCATCAGGTAGCATACAGTGTAATATTAATTTCTGGTGCACAGTACAGTAAATCGACATTTCCATACAACATCTGGTGCTCATCACAAGTGCATATCTTAATTTCCATCACATATTTTACTCATCCCCCATCCTCCTCCCCTCTTTACTTAAGAGATTACTTTACTTAAGAGATTGTTTCTTGGTTTGCTTCTCTCTCTCTGCTTTTTTACCCTTGGCTCATTTGTTCCGTTTCTTAAATTCCACATATAAATGTAATCCTGTGGTATTTGTCTTTGACTGACTGATTTCACTGAACATAATAATACTTTCTAGCTCTATCCATATAATTGTAATCAGCAAGATTTCATTCTTTTTGATGGCTGAGTAATATTCCATTATATGTATATATCTTCTTTATCCATTCATCAGTTGATGGACATTTGGGTTCTTTCCATAATTGGGCTATCATAAATAATGCTGCTATAAACACTGGAGTACATGTATCCCTTCTAATTAGTATTTTTATGTTCTTTTGGTAAATACCGAGCACTACAGTTTCTGGATCATAGGGTAGCTCCATTTTTAACTTTTTGAAGGACCTCCATACTGTTCTCCAGAGTGGCTGAGCCAGTTTGTATTCTCACCAACAGTGCAAGAAGCTTCCATTTTCTCCACATTCTTGCCAGCACCTGTTGTTTCTTGTGTTTTTTATTTTAGCTATTCTGACAGGTATGAGGTGGTATTTCATTGTAGTTTTGATTTGTATTTCCCTGATGATCCGCGATGTTGAGCATCTTTTTATGTGTCTGAATATCCATATCATCCATATGTCTTCTTTGGAAAAACACTTATTCATGTCTTCTGCCAATTTTTAAACTGGATTATTCATTTTTTGAATGTTGAGTTTTGTAAGTCCTTTATTTTTTATACTAACCCTTTATCAGATATGTCATTTGCAAGTATCTTGTTCCATTCCATAGGTTGCCTTTTAGTTTTGTTGATTGTTTCCTTCACTGTGCAGAAACTTTTTGTTTTGATGAAGTGCCCATAGTATATCTTTGCTTTTACTTCCCTTGCCTCAGGAGACATATCTAGAAAAAAGTTGCTACAACCAATGTCAAAGAGGTTACTGCCTGTGTTCTCCTGTAGTATTTTTATGGTTGGAGGTCTCCCATTGGGTCTTTAATTCATTTTGAATTTATTTTACTGAATGGTGTAAGAAAGTGTTCCAGTTGCATTCTTTTGCATGTTGCTGTCCAATTTTCCTAACACCATTTGTTGAAGAGACTGTCTTTTTCACATTGGATATTCATCCCTACTTTGTTGAAGATTAGCTGACCATATAGTTGTGGGTTCATTTCTGGGTTTTCTACTCTATGTGCCTACTTTTGTGCCAGTACCATATTGCCTTGATCACTACAGGTTTGCAATGTAACTTGAAGTCTGGAATTGTGATGTCTCCAGCTTTGGTTTTCATATTCAAGGTTGCTTTGGAGCTTATCATTTGTGTATCTGAAGTTTAAAGAAACATTTCATAATATGGTGCAAAAGATGTACATTTTACTAAGTGTTTTGGTAGCAATTAGTCACTGTACCTAAAATTTATGTAATCCACTATAATACAGAAAATACCAAAAATAATTCTCAAATGATCGAAATCATACACAAATAATAATGGAAAACAGTATAAGGGAACAATTTTGACAAAATGAAGATCAGGTATAAAGTTCCAAATGATCTAGGAACTAAAAAGTTAAAACCACATTCCATTAATTAATATGGCAAATGTATCCCTATTTTTTGTTTTAGTATCCCCTTTCATTTTCAGTTTTTCTCTAGGATTAATGATAAATTATAACATCATGTCATAGACTCTGGGTCTGGAGCTGTTTCTCATCCAGCAAGGGAGCAGACTCAGGATTAAAATGCAAGAGTCTAATGTCTGGGAGGAGACAAGAGCCCCAAGTAAGGGTCCTTGTTCTGGTTTTTATTAGGATCAGAAGGGTTACAAACATGGTGACGGATGCGCACAAAAAGACAATGAAATCGTGAACATTAACTCACGGGCATGAGGGAAAGGGGGTTGTGAAGAAATTCAGTGTTAGGGTTTGGGTCAATACAAAACAAAACCCTGGGGTGGGTGGGGGGGGGAGGGGGAGGCTGTTTACAGCAGATGTGAGCCCCCACCTCTGTTTACCTAAACTTGCCTAGGGGACAACTACCACCTCAGGGTCAACAAGGCACCTTTCTTTTGCTAATTAGCTCCAATCTGGGCAACTTCACTCTGCTGTGGTCTAAAGTCTTTTTTACCTGTTAACCTATTTTGGTCCTTCCTTCATGTGAAAGCAGCTTTCTGCTATTGTACTAGTTGGTGGGGGGGGGGGGGGAATGGTGCACTTCTGCCCTGAGTACCTAATCTGGTTTACCTACTCTTGGATACTTACATCCTGAGATTTCCTATTCCTATACCTTTGTCCTATACTGGGGGCCTTTGTCCTGTTTACCTAATTTTGTTCTGAGTTCATCCTGGGGCTTTCTATTTCTTCATGCCTTGTTAGCCCATTGGTACAAATTCAGAGAATTCTTAAGCTTATTCCCCACAACAGTACCTATTTTAATGTTTAGTCCTGCAATTACTCAGTTATCAGCAATTAATATCAAAGATAACAGGTGTACTTGGAAAAAATATATTGCTTTTAAACTCAACTATGAATGTGATCATCCTATCCTAAGTGTTTTATTTTTAGTTTATACTTTTATCGTTGATATGTTCCAACAAACACTAAGTAAAAATAGACTTGAATTTCCAAGGCATATAATCTTGAAATTATTGTTTCTCTCATCACATTACTCTATTTTCCCCCTAAACACAAAATATGAAACATCATGTTTAGAATAGTCCTCATAAGTAACTCATTTTGCTTTTATTTTTTTTTTCCTTAGGCATAAAACAGGAAGGAAAAATTATAACTAGCATTGTCCTAAGAATATCTTCCACCTGAAAAATGAAATGGTTAACTATTTTTAAAATGAATACAAAAAAAAAAACATTTGACTCATAAAAGACTGAAAAACATTCATATATTTGCAACTAATAAGTAATCCTTATTTGGAACACATATAAGAATCAGTGATATTATTATAGGAATTTTCATGATAATCAAAGAAGTTGACAAAATGTTTTATCTTCTGGACAGTAAATAACCAAATGTGTTTTAAGAGTCAGAGAAAAGGAATGGAGTGTGTATAAAATGACTATGAATTGATTATGTACATTTAATGCTAGCCAGCCATTTTGCACTGCTCATTCCAAATGCACTGAATAGTTTTCTTTTATATCAAAAGTAAGAGAAGTTGGCATATCCAGGGAAAAACACAGGGCCCCTGATGATAGCATCCACTGAAAAATAAAAGTTGCAGTCTGATTCTTTTCATTGTTTTCCTAGGCAGAAATTGGTGCAAGCATCCAAAATCTAAATTTATGGAAAGAACTGGACATAAAATTTTTGAAGTGAAAACATATAAATGGCATAATCCACAGTTATTTGAGGAGGAAAATAAACTGCTATAAACAAGATAGTATTTAGATATACCCACATCATATATCATAATTTTATATTTTTTATTTCTTTTTTTTAATGTATATTTTTATTTTTATTTTTGAGACAGAAAGAGACAGAGCATGAATGGGGGAGGGTCAGAGAGAGGGAGACACAGAATCTGAAACAGGATCCAGGCTCTGAGCTGTCAGCACAGAGCCCGACGCAGGGCTCGAATTCACGGACCGCGAGATCATGACCTGAGCCGAGGTCAGATGCTTAACCGACCGAGCCACCCAGGCGCCCCTATATTTTTTATTTTGTAGCCTGATACTCTATACATAGTTTATTTAAAATACAGAAAGAACTATCATATTACCATTTTATTTTATCACTGTATTTCACTGAGATACAAATGCAAGGTTTCTTTTTCTGTTTTCAATATTTTAAATATATATATATATATTTATATTTATATTTATATATTCAGCTTTCTCCTTTGAAAATTAAATATTGCAGGGGATGAAATAATTGTTATTCTCTGTGTTTCTCTTGTGTTTAGCTGTGGAACCAGGCATATTTTCCTTTGCAGTTAATATGACAGGAAAATTTTAGGACATTTTAGACTTTTTATTTTCCATCAACAATTACCTACAAGCAGAAAGCTATACAGTGTCCCTGAATGATAATTGTTTTGGGAAATAGGAAGACGGTGTGAAGAGGTTTTTCTAATTAGTAAATATAATTGAATACGATAAATCTATATTAATTTTACATCCGGAATAAACTATTGTTTAATTAACTTCTATACATACAAATTAAATTCTATTACATTAAATGTGACCAACAAAGATATACACATAAATAACTTCACATGCATAAATTACAATTGGAACAAAGTTATTTTTCTCAAAAATTATTTTTGTGAGTAATAGAATGAAAATAAGCTGATCATTTACAGAGAAATCTCTTGTTAAAATTTACATGAATCAACATGTCACTGATATATTGGATCGCTGGTATGCTGGCGAAGTTTAACAACTGGCTCTCTGAGGAAGAAAATAGTATATTTATTGATTCGATGACATGATTCTTTTCCCCAAAGACAAATTTAGGCTACCAACATGACTTAACTGAACATTGGGTTGGGAAAAAATGCTCACAATGGACTCGCATGAGCTGGTGCAAACCAGCCGTCACGAAAGATTACTTTGTTATGATCAAATGATAACCATTAATGAAGTTGAAAGAGAACTTGGGTTCTGCTTCCATTTTGACCTCAGACTTTTTAGTTGGATTCTCCTTTCTAGCTTGTCCCTTAGTTCAGGGGGAAGACCCTGGGGGCAAAGCATTCCAGACTGGGAAGGGAAACTGCCTCCTCAAGCAATACGGACTGTCTTGAGCCAGCAAGACCCCAGTGACTGAGCCCAAGAGAATAATCAACGCGACCTTTACTGCTCACCTGCATGTACCCACTGACCTTTGTCCCACATTTTCCTTGCATAAACCTAGCAGTATTTCTAGCTTTGGAGAAGGTCCTTGAGACACCAGTTTGCTATCTTCACAGTGTTTGTCTCACTGAAATAAATCCCTTTCTTGTTTCACCACCACCTGTCTGTCTGCCTTTGGATTTGTCAGCAGTCAGTGGCCAAACTAGTCTGTCTGGGACCCCAGAGTCAGGTCGTGCGCTTGCACCCCTGCACCTCAGCTACATAATTATAGGTATCATATTCATAAAATTGCGAAATGAATAATAAGCAACAAAAGCATAGAATAAATCCCTAATGACCTAATGCATGAGAAATCAGAAACACAGAACCATTGCTAATTCCAGACCTCATTCAGATAAACAAAATGTCACCCATTGTCGTTGACTTCCTAGGTACACACAGAAGATCAGAGTTTTCTTTACAATTCTATGTGAATTTGGGTATAACAATTAAACAGACTACTGTGTAAAAACAAAACACATCATCAACACTGACCGAAGGATAGTTAGAAAAATAAATATTGTCAGTAGAGTTTGAAAATATTAAACAGGCTACCGGAATTCTCTCAAATGATCAATATGTTAAACACTCTTTAGAAGAGATTACTTACACTGTTGAAAGAATTCTAAAAAAAGTAAAAATAAATGACTGTCATGAGTTTTTATTATCTAATCCTTTCCTCCATGTCCAGACTCCTCCCCCAGCACATTTTCTTCATTTGGTTCCGCTATGTGCCCCTATGGCTTTCCCTACAGCTCAATGAATTTCCTTCCATTCCAGGACCTTGAGGCTCCTTGCAGTGATCTGCTGTCCTCTTTCATCCCCGAGACACCATACCCTTTGTCTTACGCTAACCTATACTGCACTTCGAAGCACTTCTTGTCTGAAAATGCATTATTAGCTTTTGCTCAGATATCTATTATCTGTCTCCCCCAGTAAAATATGAATTCCATCAAGAGAGGTAAATTTATTTTCTCATGCTATATAAAGAATTATCATATAGAGTAGCTTAAAAGAGCACAAAATTATTTCGTAGTTTCCTAAGGTCAGGATTCTGCACAGGGGTTACCTAAGTCTTATGCTCAGGGTCTCAATTCGTCTCAAATCAAGGGTATTCAACCAGGGCTATGATCTCAGGAAGTCCCAGAATTCTCTTCTAAGTCCATTAGGTGTTACCTTAATTCACTTTCTTGGAGGTACAGGACTAAGGTCCCTGCTTTCTTATTGGCTGTCAGCTGAGTCCTTTCTCAGCTCCTAGAACTCACACACCATTTCAAAGCAAGCTGGAGAATCTCTTCTTTCAGTCTCCTAAGAGAGTCTCATATAAGTTAATTATTGGAGGAGGACTATCTGTAGCATAATATATATATATATATATATATATATATATATATATATATATATTTGTTTTGTCCCTGGTTTCTGATACAGAACTCCTAAAATCTAAAATCCTTGGGATTTCCTGAATGATAGAAGTATCTTTTGTATATTAATGAGATGATTCAATTGTGTGTGTGTATGTTTGTGTGTGTGTGTGTGTGTGTGTGTGTGTGTGGTGGGGATGGAGATTAGATAACTTCAGAATGGGGTCTGATCACCAAAAAAATTAACTACATGATTAGAGGGATAGAACTTTTAGTTACACTCCCCAAACTCTGGGAAAGGGAGAATGATTGGAGATTGAGTCAGGGATCAAAGCAATCATTGCTACATAATGAAATTTTATTTAAAAAAATCAGAATGACAAGACTTGGGGAAGGTTTTGGGTTGGTGAACATATCTACTTGTTGGGAGGATGAAGTACCTTGGCTCCACTGGGATAGAAGCTCCTGTGTTCAGGACCCTTCTGGACCTTACTCTGTGTCCCTATTCATCTGGCTGTTAATTTTACTCTTTATAATAAAACTGTATTCATAAATATGGTGCCTTTCTCAGTTTCATGAGTTACTGTAACAAATTATGGAACCTAATGTGGGTTTGTGGGAATCCCGGACTCTGTAGTCAGCTAGGCAGAAGTGTAGGTCACCTGGGGACCCAATTTGCAGCTAGCTATGCAGTGGGGGTAATCTTGTGTGATGGATCCCTTATTAAGCTAATTCCATGTATTTAATGCCCGAATTGACTTGAATCCTGTCATACCCAGTTGATATTATATGTTGATTGGAGAATCAGTTGCTGTAGAGAAAAACCAAGCACTATCTTACCACCTTTGCCATATAGCATAACCTAATCAAAGAAGTAAATACTCTGTCATATTGTCAGGTCCCGTCCACAACGCAAGGGAAGTGAATTCTGCAAGGACTTGTCTAATAAGGGGAAGGCAGCAAGGCCATCTTAGAATTCTTACAAGTACAGCAGAGTTGCTATAGGCCTAGTCATAACATATAGTCTTAAACAATGCTTGACACATATAAATAGACTGGCATAGATTTGATTCTTGACAGTGAGTTTTTTTCACTTGGCTTACTGTTTATGCACACAAAACTATTTTACTTGAAAATATTAGGGGCGCCTGGATGTCTTAGTGGGTTAAGCGTCCGACTTTGGCCCAGGTCACGATCTCACGGTTTGTGACTTCAAGCGTCGCACCGGGCTCTGTGCTGGACTGCTCAGAGCCTGGAACCTGCTTTGGATTCTGTGTCTTCCTTTCTCTCTGAAAATCCCCTGCTTGTGTTCTCTCTCTCGCTTGCTCTTGCTCTCTCTCAAAAATAAATAAACATTAAAAAAATGAAAAGAAAAGAAAAGATTTAAAATATTTGAAGTTATTTTAATGATCGATGATACAGGTCAACATTATCCACTTTGAGGTTGATGCAGTCCTTGTTCTAGATTAGATTTTAAATGCTGGTGCTACAAAGGTAACCAAAGAGTCATCTACTAATTTTTTAATCATTTTGAAATTTTATGGTAGGTATCCTGAAACTTGCTGTGTTTCTATAAGCTGTAGCCTTGTGATCTAGTTTTTGTCCTGCTTCATCAACCTCCTAAATTCTATGGTTAGGGGTGAGACATTTTTTTTTTCCTTCTGAAGGTGTGTCAAACAGCTCCGGAGATACCATTTACCTGGAAATGAAAAGGTTTTACATGCAGTCAAGTCTCAAGTTCAAAGTTAACAAGTAAATTTATATAAATGTAAAAACCCACTGAGATAGTTATCATTTAACCATTCACTAAAAAGCTGTAACAACTCTCCAGTAAAAAAATGTTCATATATATGTATATTTATTTCACACATATATATTTCTATAATATTCAAAAACACATTGTGTATATAATTCTTTTAAAAACTTGGTAGGTAATCTAACCTTACGTCCTCTTAAAAATGGGATGCAAGTTAAGGATTGACAGTTTGGGCTAGATGATAATGCTGAGTGTTTCTGAGGATGTGAATCACCTTTAAACCTGGGGTATTGTTCTGAGTATGTGGCCACTGACCCTGAGGCTGAACCATAACTCAAATTTTCCTGAACCCCAACCACTACTTTTAGTGACAAATGAAACAGATTCTACAAACTGCCTCACACAAATAATGCTTTTGGATTGCTTGTTGTGCTCACTTGCAGAGTTGAGAGAACTATTTTTCTTCTAATCCTTAAGGACGAAAATGTATTAGTCTTTCCACTTCTAATCCAATCAGTGCCATTTTTCCTCTTGTGAGTGAATGGTTTTGTGGAGTCTCAGTTGGTCATTATAATCACTGGCTTATGAAAGCTTCAATGCAATTCAGAACTTCTATATTGTGTAACCTTCAATGTAGCACTTTGGCTGTCCGTAAATAATTTAGTTCAGAAGAAAGCATCTTAATCTTGTTATTATTATATACAGCTATTAAAAAGTAAACGTAATACATGAATAATATAATGTTACCTAGAAAAATAAGAATAGCAAGGACAAATTATATACAATTTATTATATGTAAATATTATAATTTTATTAAAAATCAACATACTACATTGCTTAAGACAACAGACTACAAACAGCCTGACTTCTGGATCCATCCCCTTAATGTAAAATTTGTATTCATTTAAAACCCTCATTTAATATCTTATGCATCCAACATTATAAGTACTTTTGAAAATTGCACCATTTAGCACCCTATGAAATAGTCATTACTATTTGTGCCATTTTGCAGAAAAGACCATTTTCAGTTCAGTAAGTTAGTCAGCAGCCTACAAGGAGAGGTTAAAGAAGTTTCTTCCAGAAGCAAAGTCTCATGTCATCTTCTTTCAATATCACACTCACCAATTATCAATGGCTACCACTATCTGATCTAGAACTGACTCAGTGGAGTGAGTTATGTCTCAACAACAACCATTACATAAAGGGAAACCTTTACTGAACTTGCTAATGAGATTTGTCAATCACTGTCATGTGCATTAATACGGAAGTAAATCATTGACTTATTTTCAATCATTTTGCCTTGTAGAACCCTTAGGGATACCTCACAGAATTCTGGCTTGATACACTTTATTCTAGAGTTAAATAGCTTACCTGAATTTTTGCCAAGATATTATACATTTCTTCTGATTTTCATCTTACATATAGGTGATACATTTAACAATTTCTCAAAGGTATTAATAAGGCAATGTGAACACATTTTTCATAATTTGAGTTCAAGTAAAGCATATGATTACTTTGATATTCCATTTATTTAAATAGAATTTTTATCCTAAATGGATCAGTGCTATCATAACACTGTGATTTTTTGATTTTGAGAAAAAATAGAATTTCTTATAAGTCCTTATTTTAAATAGACATGCATGGATGAACCCTTAAAGTATTTGAAACTTGATTCAAAATGTTGAGTGGATAGTGATAGTTGAAATAATATAAATCAAGTCAAAGTTAATTGCCAGAAGAGGTAATCAAGTTCACATACGCTTTATTTATTTTACATAGATTTTATAATGTTTCCTAATTCAAACAATAATGTGAAACAAACATGATATTGAGGGCTCAACCATCCAGTATAGAAACATTATCACATCTAGTGTTCTATGCCTCAGAAATATTGGTATCAAATAATGAAATTGTACACATCCACTTTGTTATTTTATTAGTAGTAAACACCTTGTTACAGAATATTGTTTGTTTGTTTGTTTGTTTGTTTGTTTGTTTGTTTAAAGCAATCTGTACGCCCCCTCCCCCATAGGACTTGAGCTCATGACCTCAAGATTGAGTCACATACTCTCTTGACTAAACCTGCCAGGCACCCCACCCTTGTTAGAGAATATTAAGCAAAGAATATGAGCAAGTAATATGTTTCCAATTTAGCAATTTGATATCTGAAATGCATTTTCCTATTAGATTATATATTCAAAATGAAAATATTCTTTTTACTTCATTTTTTAACTCCCTTTGGAAAAAAGTTATATGGATGTAACAGTTACGGGCTGCACTGCATCTCCCCCAGATTTCTGTGTTGAAATTCTAACCTACTGTACCTCAGAAATGTGACTGTATTTGAAGATAGTGTCTTTAAAATGACAACTAAGCTAAAATAAGGTGTCAGGGTGAACACTAATCCAGTATAATTGATGTCCTTATAAGAAGAGGATAGTAGGACACAAACAGACACCAACCATATTCATGGGTAGAGACACTACCATGTGAGGACCTAGAGAGAAGGTTACCATTTGCCAGCCAAGAAGAGAGGCTTCCGGAGATCCCAAACCTGCCAACAGATTGATCTTAGACTTTCAGCCTCCAGAATGGTGAGAAAATGAATTTCCCTTGTTTAAGCCATATGGTGTGGTGTGTTTTTTTTTTTTATGGCAGCCCTAAGAAACTAATATAGTAACATCCCCTAAGTTTCTCTTCCCTTTCATATAATTACTTTTCTTTCTTTTTGTATGTGTGTCTGTATGCTAGGCCTCCCTTGAAAAGATACCACAGACTCTATGACTTAACCAATAGAAATATATCATCTCACAGTTATGGAGAATAGAAGTCCAAGATGAAGGTGTCAGAGGTTTTGTTGGTCCTGAAACTTATCTCCTTGGCTTCCGTGTGGCTGTCTTCCCCGTGTGTACTTACACGTGGCCTGTTCTCCATGAACACTCATCGTTTGTATCTCTTCCTCCTCTAATGAGGACACAGTCATATTGGATTAGGGTCCCACCCATAGGATATCCTTTAATGGTTGCTACCTCTTTAAAAGCCCTACCTCCAAATGCATTCCAGGTTTAGGGTTTCAACATACAATTTTGAAGTGACTCAATTATGTCCATGACGATATGCACATATATTCAGCAGTTCACATGTTCATTTGATTTTAAACATACATTTTCATAATTAGTAAATGGGAGCTTAGCAAAAAGAAATTTCCATAAAATGTCTGAGTATGACGATTTCCCTAATGTCTATTTTTATTAGATTATGAATAACTGGCATTTGGTAAGATAGTGACTTTCTATTATTATTTCAGGATGCAGTGCTAGCATTTAGTCATTAATTTTATGTCTCTACTTATATGATTGATGATTTTGTAGCCCCTCTCTATTTTTTAATGTTTATTTATTTTTTAAGAGAGAGACAGAGACAGAGCATGAGCAGGGGAGGGGCCGAGAGAGAGGGAGACACAGAATCCAAAGCAGGCCCCAGGCTCTGAGCTGTCAGCACAGAATCTGACCAAGGGCTCAAACTCACCAACTGTGAGATCATGACCTGAGCCATAGTCGGACTTAACTGACTGAGCCACCCAGGTGCCCTTATAGACCTTCTCTTTTATAGTACTCCTGTCCACTGTGCACCTATATTTTTTAACTGTGAGGAAATCTCAGCACCATTTCTATTGAAAACTGTCTCCCATTTGAGTCTCATGAACTGTGAAATATAGTTTGGATACAGGTAACAAGATAAATAGTTTTCGATTGTCGCCTACAGATAATGGTTTGTTCTTCTCTGGAAGCTAGTGAATCCAAAAAATACTCTGACATAAATTCTTTGTTCTTTTAATAACAATCAGAATTTAAGTGGATGGGTGAATTCCTCCAGACTCCATGTGATATATAAGAACAAATCTTATCAAAAATATATGCTTCAGACAATATTTAACACCATTTAATTTAGAATTAATTTAAAGTTAATTTAGAATTTTCATTTAGAATTTAAAAGGACAGGCTTTTAAAAATGAAAACAATAGGGGTGCCTGGGTGGCTCAGGAGGTTAAGCTTCTGACTTCCCCTCAGGTCATGATCTCGCAGTTCGTGGGTTTGAGCCCCACGTCGGGCTCTGTGCTGACAGCTCAGAGCCTGGAACCTGCTTCGGGTTCTGTGTCTCCTTCTCTCTCTGCCCCTCCCTTACTCACAGTCTGTCTGTCTCTCTCTCTCAAAAATAAATAAACATTAAAATGTTTTAATTAAAACAAAAATAAAAAATAAAATGAAAACAGCATTTAAAACTATGAAGAGTTTTGGCAGCTTAAATGTTTTATAGTAATTATTCTAAACAATAATTAGTAATAATTAATAATTATCATATATATCTCTTTGCCCTTTAATTTTAGATTGAGAAAATGTGTTAAATTACTTCTGTGGAAAAGTAAGGCCTATAAAATTTTAGTGTTGAACTACTCATAGTTCCACCTTATATTTGGCTTAGTACAAATTTATGTGGAAATCAAGACGTCACCACTAATTGTGTGTATTAAAAAAAAAAGACCAGTGTCTTTGAATAATTCATGTTAATTAACTCCATGGATGTGGATCGACCTTATCATATTGTTGGTTATATTCACATATTCTTACCTCTTTTATTTTACTGACATATCAGTTGATTTTCAGCAAAGCTGTCAAAACAATTCAATGAGAAAAAATAGTCTGTTAAGTATTATACTGGGGAAACTGGATATCACGTGAAAAAGAATAAAGTTGGTACCCTATCTCAAAACATATATAAACTTCCACTCAAAAAGGATCATAGATTTAAATCTAAGAGTGAAAACTGCATTTTTTGGAAGAAATATAGCAGTACATCTACATGACCTTGGACTAGGCAATTTTTACTTAGGTAAGATAGCAAAAGGACAAGTGGCAAAAGAAAAAACTCATAAATTGGGACTTTATCTAAAAAATAAACTGTGTATATGTGTGTGTGTGTGTGTGTGTGTGTGTATTGCATTTCTTTTAAACATATAAACTATTTATTTGACTTCTATATTCAACCATTTTGAAGAGTCAATACATACAAACAGCAATTACTGTGTCAAGGCATTCAAAATTTCACATATAAAGAAATGTGCTACACCCTTCCACTATTGAGAACAATGAATCTCTGGCAAATAATTAGTTGTTAATTTATAAAGAACTACTGATTTAATCAGTATAAAAGGTATTAAAGTAAATAGAAAAATTCATCAAAATATAATTTTTAATTTCTTATCAATATCTTTATCCTAATGGGTCCACAGTTATAGAGTGTATTATTTTAGGAAACATGCTTCCTGATTTCAAAATATATTGAAAAGCTACAGTAATCAAAACGGTATGGTACTGGCATAACAACAAACATGGCGTAACAGTGTAGCGTGATAGACTGGCATAGCAATAGGCATAACAATAGACCAGTGGAACAGAATAAACAGCCCGGAAATAAACCCACACTTACATGATTATCTGATCTTCGAAAAGGATGCCAAGAACACTGAGTTAAAGGATAGTCTCTTCAGTAAGTGGTATTGGGAAAACTGGAAATATACATTTAAAACGATAAAATGGGTGAAGGGGAATGAGAGAGACAGGCTTCCATTTATGGAATGAATAAGTCATGAGAACAAAAGGTATAGCATAGGGAGTATGGTCAATAATATTGTAATAGCTTGTATGGTGATAGATGGTAGCTACACTTGGTGAGCACAGCATAAAGTATAAGGCTGTTGAATCACTATGTTGTACACCTGAAACTGTACCATTGTGTGTCAACTCTGTGTAAATAAAAAAAAAATTAAAATAATGAAACTGGACACTTACGTACACAAGCATTAAAATGGATTCAGGACTTAAGCGTAAAATCTGAAACCAAAAAATCCTAGAAGAAAACATAGGGGAAAAGCCTCTTGGCCCTGGTCTCATTAATGTTTTCTCTGATATGACATGAAAAGTCTAGACAACAAAGGCAAAAATAGACAATCTGGGACCACATCAAACTAAAACTAAAATCCTTCTGCACACCATAGGACACATAATCCTAAAAAAGCGGTCCATATAATAGGAGACAATATTTGCAGATTGTATGTATGCTAAGGGTTAATTTCAAAAATATATAAGGAACTTCTGAAGCCTAACAGAAAAATCAAATAACCCCATTAAAAATGGGCTAAGGAACTGAGTAGACATTTCTCCATCAAAGACATAGAAATGGCCAACAGGTGTATGGGAAGAGGCTCAACTTCACCAATCACCAGGACATGCAAATCAAAATTGTAATGAGATACTATCTCATGCTCCTTAGGTTGCCATTATCAAAAGAAAACAAAACAAAAGCAAAAGCAAAACCGAAAGATAGTGTTGACAAAGTTGTGCATTAGAACCCTTGTGGACCACTGGTGGGAACGTAAAATGGTACCACGACTGTGGAAAATGGTTTGGCAGTTCCTAAAAAATTAAAAAGATAGAACGACCATATTATTCATGAATTCCACTTCTGAGTGTATACCCAAAAGAATTTAAATCAGGATCTTGAAGAGATATCTATACTCTCATGCTTAATATGGCGTTGTTCACAGTAAGCAAGATAAGGAAACAATTCAAATGTCCATCGACCAAAAATGGATGAAGAAAATGTGGTATATGCATACAAGGTAATATTATTCAGACAAAAAAAAAAGTGAAATCCTACAATTTGTGATGGCATGAATGGACTTGGGAGACATTATGCTAGGTGAAATAGGATAGTTACAGAAGGACAAACAATGAACGATTTTTTTTAATGTTTTTATTTATTTCCGAGACAGAGAGAGACAGAGCATGAGCAGGGGAGGGGCAGAGAGAGAGGGAGACACAGAATCGGAAGCAGGCTTCAGGCTCTGAGCTGTCAGCACAGAGCCCGACGCGGGGCTTGAACTCACGTACCGTGAGATCATGACCTGAGCTGAAGTCGGACGCTCAACCCACTGAGCCACCCAGGCGCCCCACGATTTTTTTTTTATGAGGCATCTAACATACTCATATGTACAGAAAGAGCTAATAGAATGGTGGTGACCAGGGGGTAAAAGTATGAGGAGAGAGGAGGAGTTATTTAGTGGGTATAAAGTTATAGTTAGACAAATGAGTAAGAAACGGCTGTACAACATAGTGCCTATAGTGAACAGTAAGATAGTAAAATTTCATTAAGAAGGTGTATCTCAGGTTAAGTGTTCTTGCTAACAATAACAACAAAAACAAAGGAAACACAATAATAAGAGGACACATGAAACCTGTGGAAATGATGGATGTTTATTACCTTGATTGTGGTGGTGGTCACACGATATATACATATGTCCAAACTCACCAAATTGTATACATTAATTATGTACCGTTTTTTGTGTACTAATTACACTTAAAGAAAGCTGGAAACAATAAATAGAATGACTCCTTCAACCACTTTTATTTCTCAGTGTCCTTCTTAATCATCGTAATAACTGACTTTTAAATAATTGTTCTGGGTTTTTTTTTCCTGACAACCAAGTAATTTCATCAGGCAATGTCCTCAATGGTTGATGGGAAAAAGTAACAGGCTGTGATCATGAAATATTCTGGGCCTTCTGCCTACCCTCTTGTGAAGAGTATCTGTCCTTTATCTATTTGACACATTGGACATATGCTAAAAAAAAAATGTATAAAGAAAGAATTTGTCAGCTTTAAAAAATGTTTGGAAACATGCAGTTGAGAATATAAAGTACTTTATTATAATATGAAGAACTCAGGTTTGAGTAAAACACAGGGAGGCATTCTTTCCAAAGTCTACATGTATGAAGTTCATGTAAAATAAATTCACTTTGTGATTTATGGTTAAGGATAATTTTGTTTATTTTTGTTTGCGTTTTGTTTTGTATTTTCCAGAGTAGCCACTTAGTTATACATATTCTTAATCTGCAAAGATTTCTCTAGATATGTAAGAAATTAAGACACTAGTGTTTGTTTTTCTCTTAGAAATTCTAATTTCAGATCTAAACCCCTTCCTGGTGTCTCCGGTAATAAAACAAACATAGAATTTTTTCTTCAAGAATCCCGTTTCCTGGACTGATAGAAATACAGGCTAGAGAGTTTATCAGAGTTCCCACTGGAAGAATCACATTTGTTCTTTGAATTAGCACCTGGAATTATTACCGAATACTCTAAACCTATGCATTCTATCATAACCATTATGGTTATCATCCTTATCCAAATAGAATATTAGATATGCATAGTCTCAGAACTAATACCTGGAGGGGTTTTATTGATCAAGCAGATTATCTATTATTTCATTTCCTTATGGCTACGGCATTAGAAGATGGAGGTGGGACAGTAGGGACAGTAAACTACCCTCCAGACTGAGAAGGCACTTTAAGACCAAAAACAACAACAACAACAACAACAAACAAACAAGCCACTCCTTACCCTTTACGCAGATTTTTATTCAGGGTAACTGACTGATGGGAACAACTAGCAATCAACCCGGTGCTATGCAGCCATTCTCTGCCCCCCATCTGGACCTTAACCCACAGCTTTTATAGCGTGAGCCTTGTGGTGAGGTCAGAGGTTAGTTCCCTAGCGTGGTGCTATCTGTATGCCAGAGGATTTCTATCAGTTACGTCAAGTGGCCCCTTCTGTGCACCGGTCACCTCTACTGGTTATCTCAAGTGGAGCACCCTGTGCAGCACTTTCAGGAACATCAGAGCGAGCCTTCCCACGTCTGGCCAGGACACGTGTTAATCTCCAACGGGTCTAGAACATGTAGCCTAGAGGGAGGTCATCTCATGGGCATGAACCAGATAGAGGAACCAAAAATGGAGTCACTATTGTCAGCACTCCTACAAATGGGGGGGGGGGAGGTGGGCATTTATATAGTATCCTTTATATAGGAAATTCTTAGAAATCAATTACTTTTATTGGTTCCAGCTAAGAAAATCGGGTTGATCGAAAGCAAAATGTGCCTTTTAATGAAGATGATCCAAATAAAAATTAAGATGATTAACTCAAGGCAAAGAAATCCAAGAACGAATCTAATGTCTGATTAAACCACTGGCAGAATGTAATAAGAAACTTCTTAGAAATCATTAGCTAACAGAAGCCGCAAGAACCGTATCGGATTATAGAAATATCAATGGTGATATGGAAAGCTACAAGGATACTTAAGTTTTCTTTATCCATCCCAGTATCTTGTTCTTTTTACATACCTGCTTATACACTTGGAAGAAACAAGAGGATCCAACACTAACAATAAGAATATGGAATCTTTATTTATCTATTCGTTCACATGGATTTAAACATTAAATCACTGTAGACTTCTGATGTGCTAACAAATTGGAGTGATTCGAAAATGAAGTACCAGGAAACTGAAATGACATTAAAATTTTCTAGAAACTGGAGGTAAATGCTAAGTGTAACAATTTCTCCTGTTTCGGTTCTGAATTTATATTATGGCCACAATTTCCACTTTTTCTAAATTAGGTATATACTGTGATACATGTACTCTCAGTGACTTCAGAATAGAGGATTTCATCTGATTCATCACATAGATAATGTATGTTGCCACTATTCTATCTCATTATATCACATTTAAACTGAAACAATAGGATAAATTATGCTATGAATGGTGTAAATTACAGCCACTTTTTAAAATATCAAGCGCTTTTCTTTCTTTTTCTAGTTAGAGGCAAAGTTTTTAAGATCCTATTTTCAAAATTGCAAGCATTCAATAAAATTAACTATAGGTATATGACAAGTGAAAAAAACAATAACCAAACAAAAACCCAAACTCTACCAACATGCATAAGAGGGATGCCTGGTTGGCTCAGTTTGTTAAGCTTCTGACTTTGGCTCAGGTCATGATCTCACGGTTCACTGGGCTCTGTACTGACAGCTCACAGCCTGGAGCCCACTTTGGATTCTGTGTCTCCTTCTCTTTCTGCCCCTCCTCTCTCTCTCTCTCTCTCTCTCTCTCTCTCTCTCTATCAAAGATAAATAAGCATTAAATTTTTTTAAATATGCATAAGAAAATAGTATTGGAAAATAGGGAATAAATCAAGCTCAATATATTCAACACAACTACATCTAAAATGTTGATATTCTACATGTGGATTTATTAATAAAGAAATGAAATAATCAAAACAAGGGGCACCTGGATGGCTCAGTTGGTTGTGTGTGACTCTTGGTTTGGCTCAGGCTATGATCTTAGGATTTGTGAATCCGAACCCCACATTGTGCTCTATTATGTCACTGTGGAGCCTGCTTGGGATTCTCTGTCTCTCTCTCTCTCTCTCTCTCTCTCTCCCTCCCTCTTTCTCTCTCTCTCCCTTTGCCTTTTGCCCACTTGCTTGTGTGCTCTCTTTCTTAAAAAAAAAAAAAAAAAAACTTAAACAAAATTAAAAAAAGATATAATCAAAGTTTGTTGTACTCTCAAGTATTTCTTGATTTTTTTTCCTTGTTTTTATAAGGCAGACCACATTCTTGAATTTGACAATAGGGCTCCCCGAAACAAAAACTGGTGAAATGAAAATTAATTTTCCAATAGAAAAATTTCCACTGAATATGCTGATGAAACTGTTTAGGTAAAGCCAATTGTCACAGACTGAGGAAGACACTGCCCTTTTACTTGTAATGGGATTTGTGGATATTTGGGGCTGGGTTTGAGCCATAAGGGATTATTTCTGATAATGAAAATAACCCAAAATGACCTGGAGGAGATAAACTTGTAATATAATTTATAAAACCACTGGCATACCAGATGTATACAATAAGGCCACTACATTGTTTAAGCAAATATTTAGCGACTAATTCAGCCGCACTGTTTCTGAGCAGCATTTGTGCATCTTTCAGCAATAACACTCTGTACAGATTTTCAATGAATTGGTCTTAGCAAATTGGACCTCAGGGTTTTTATTTTGGATGATTTTGATAATCCAATTATACCCCAAACTTATTTAGTTTATGCCCCTGAATATATAAAGAAGCTAGTGAAAGCAAAATGATTATCAGAAAGAATGTAGATTTAGCTCCTGTAATGTGGTTGACCAGATATTCTGAAAAAGTCTTCCTGCACCGAAACATTGAAGATTTGCTGTTAAACAATAATTAACATTATTTAAATGTATATCTCTGCTGGAAATAAAAAAGGGATGTTCAAGCCAAAACTTCAACAGACAAAATCAAGCAAGTGAAGTATCTCTGAAGCTAACAAAAGCCCCGTGAAGCTGAAAGTTTTTATGTTTTAAGGCAGACCTGAGAAGAAAATGCAGTTCGGGATAAATACCTGGTGAGGTGTAAAAGCTAGAACTTCTGCATATACTCTGACCCCACCCCACCCGAAATTTGCATGTTAGTGAAATAAAGAACTAGGAAATAAAATTAACTTCTTTATTTGTAAATGTTTATTGATTTTTGAGAGAGAGTAAGTGGGGAGGAGCAGAAAGAGAGGAAGAGAGAGAGAATCCGAAGCAGGCTATGCACTATCAGCACAGAGCCCTACACAGGGCTTGAACTTGAACTCACAAACCATGATATCATGACCTGAGCCAAAGTCAGACACTTAATGGACTGGGCCACCCAGTACCCCCCCCAAAATAAAATTAACCTCTTAAAATAAGGTAGCAAGAAAATAAATGTGTTTGACCTTGTCTGTGGGCAAAATGTTGGAAAAAAGTCTCCTTCAAAGAATTTACAACTTTAGTGAGCTCCTCAGAGACTGGGCCACTGGTTACATTATTATGCACTCCCCAAATAAAGGATGTATATTTTATCAAAATAACTTAATCTGTAACTTAAAACTTTCCCACAAATGTATATGTAGTTCCTGATGCTTTTATTTTTGAATTGTACCAAACATTCAAAACTGTTGTAAATGTCACACAATCTCCATCTGAGAAATAGAAAAAAGAAAATACTTCCCCCCTCCCATTTTGGGACACCTTAATATCCAAACCCAACAAGAACCATTAAAGAAAGGAAAGTTGCACTCCACATTTTCTAATGAACCTAAAGGCAAAACTTCTAAACAGAAGTATTAGAAAATAAAATCTCACATCAAATAAAACCAGCAAACTAACCAAACAAAATACTATATTATGAAGGATTTATTCAGGATGTCAGTGGTAGATTACATTTAACCAATGTAATCAGCAACATTATCAGGACAAAGAGTGAGGAAAAAATATCAAATGATGATCTTGATAGATGTAGACAAGTGCCAGATAAAAATGCAATATCCACCCACAAATATAAATTTTATAAAACAAAAGAAGTGACCATCCTTACTGATAAGGGTTATGAAAACAAACAAAAACATTAAATAGCGTACATCATGGGGAAATACTGAACGTTTAGACTTTGAGATCACTGATGGAAGAAAGATGACTGCTATCCCACTTGCTATCATTATTCTATTGGAATTCCAAACTACTGCAGAATGGCAATATATGATCCCTATAAGTTCAGGGATATCATAAGGTAAATATTTTGAGGGAAGAAATAAACTTATTTTGCACAGATGATTAGATTTCCTGCATAGCATACCAAAGGTATTTTACAAAGTAACAATTAAAAAAGAAGGTAACACATTTTCCTTATTATAAATCTTAAATAATAACTTCAATTATATATTTGAATCCATAACTAAAATTAGAATACATAATTAAAAACACACTTTAAACAATTTCAGCAAAAAAAAGGGCATTTGAGGTATGAATAGAGCAATGATATGGAATTCATTCATGGAAACTTATTTTAATTTCAGTGTACTTAGCATACAGTGTTATAGTAGTTTCAGGTGTACAATGTAGTGATTCAACAACATTCATGGAAACCTTTAATTCTCAAAAAAAAGTTATTAGAACATATTTCATTATAAAGGAACAAATAAATATTCATGGTATGAAGAATCATTACTGTAAAGATATCAATTTGCTGTAAGTTGACCAATTGTATATAATTTAAACATTCTTATAAGGAGTTTATTTTCAATGGGAATAGACAAGGTGATCTTGAATGTTAGAGAAAAAGTAAAGGGCAAAATATAGCCAATACACTCTTCAGACAGAGTAATTAAGGTGATCTGTCTTTCCAATTATCTATCTATTATAAAATCTAAAATTAAAACATTGTGTTACTTGCATCATCCTAGAAAATAGACCTATGATAGATACAAGAAGGTCCAGAAATTAATTATTCCTAGATGATCTAGGAAGTGGAGTGTGTATCACATTTCTAGCACTACCATAATTAACACCCAGGGTTTCCTGGGGGGCTTCAGTCAGTTAAGTGTCTGACATCAGCTCAGGTCATGATCTCACAGTTCATGAGTTCAAGCCCTGCATTGGACTCTCTGCAGTCAGCACAGAACCCGCTTCAGATACTCTGTCTCCCTCCTCTCTCTGCCCCTCCCCTGCTCTCTCTGTCTCTCAAAAATTAAAAACATTAAAAAATAATCAATAAATTAACACCCGACATGTCAAAAACAAGGTGGTGCTACTTTTCTGCATTGGGAGCCCTTATAGGGGGAAGACTGCTAAATACAAGTCTCAAGTAAAATTGAATGTCTCACCACATAGTATAAAATGTTCAAATTTCAGTTAAATGTTACTTATCATAGCAAGAATCTGGAAGACCTCAAGTTAAATAAGATAAGAACATCAGCAAAGGTCAACACCAAGATGCCACAGATATTAAAATTATCAGCCAGTGATTTTAAGGCAGCTATTATTAAATATTTCCATAAGAAATTATGAATACACTTGAAACAAATGAAAATAGACTGAAAATCTAAAGACAAAATATCTTGAAAGCAGACAGAGAAAGGACACATTATTTATAGGTGAAGAATAATTTGCATGACAGTGGATTTCACAAAAAAAGAGAAGAAGAAAGTGATAAAACAGTTCCCAAGTACTAGAAGAAAGGAACTGTCAAACTGAATATTCTAAATCCAGCAAAAATATTCTCCACTAATGAAGGAGCAAAAAAGCATTCTCACATATGTGAAAGCTAAGATAAATTGTCACCAGAAGATATACTCTTAAGTAATGACAAAAAAAAAAGTCTCTAAACAAATGATAAAAGAAAGTAACATGGACCAGCAGGAAGGAATATATAAATAAAAGGAGCAAAGGCATAGTAAATACAACAGATGGAAGTTTGGTCTTCAGTTTTCTTAATTTTTTTTACATTGATGGAAGCAAAAATTAAAACAATATCTAGTGTGGTTCTCAGTGTAGAGGAAATATTAAAAGAGATTATAAATAAGGAGAGTAAAGAGATAAAATTAAGATCTCTATACTTTACTCAACTGTTTAAATGTCAACAGCATTAGACTATATTTTTATAATACCTAGGGAAACCACTAAAATATCTATACAAAGAGATATACTAAAAACAAAATAAGCACCCTATTAGTAAATAAAAGTAAACTTCTAAAAAGCTGTTCAAGGCAAAAAATAAATAAATCAAGAAAATTAAAAACCATAGAGTACAATCAGAAAACAAGACAAAATTTGCAGACTTGATCCTTTAACACACATCATATTTACATTAAGTATAAATGGTCAAAATATACTAGCCAGAGATGGATACAGTGGATAAAATAAAGTTATTCAAATGTATGGTGTCCATAAGAAACTGACTGTAAATATAATGAGAACAGACTATGAAAGAGAAAGAATGAAAAAAGATAAAGTAAATATTAATCAACAGAAAGCAGAAGAGAGTGTATTAATTTTAGTAAAATAGCCTTTAGAGAAATAAAATTACTAGGAATAGAAGGAACATTATGTAATGGAAAAAAAAAAATCAATCCAGGAGGAAGATATAGCAGTAAACAACAGACCTGCAGAATATGTAAAGCAAAAACTGATAGAATTGAAAGTTGAAATCATCCAATCGAGGGGCGCCTGGGTGGCTCAGTTGGTTAAGCGTCCAACTTCAGCTCAGGTCACGATCTGCAGTCTGCAAGTTTGAGCCCCGCGTCAGGCTCTGGGCTGATGGCTCAGAGCCTGGAGCTTGCTTCCAATTCTGTGTCTCCCTCTCTCTCTGCCCCTCCCCCGTTCATGCTGTGTCTCTCTCTGTCTCAAAAATAAATAAACGTTAAAAAAAAAAAAAAAAAAAGAAATCATCCAATCGACCATTAAAGTGGGAGACTTTTACACTTCTTTCTCAACAACTCACGAAATGATTAGGCAAAAAATCACCAAGCATATAAGGCAACAACAACAACATCAGCCACCAGGAACTATTTAACATGTATAGAACTCTCTACTGAACAAAAGAAGAATATACATTCTTTACATTCCTTCCAGGTGTCCGTGGAGCATATATTAATATATATTGTATCCAGGACAGCAAAAGAGATTTCAAGAAATGTTAAATAGGTGCTCCTAGTTGGCTCAGTTAGCTAAACATCCAACTCTGGATTTTGGCTCAGGTCATGATCTTGTTATTCATGGAATTGATGCCTGCACTGACAGCAAGGGCCTGCTTGGGATTCCCTCTCTCCCTCTCTCTCTCTGCCCCTTCCCTGCTCACACACGTGTTCTCTCTCTCAAAATAAATAGGTAATTTACAAAAAAAAGTTAAATAATTAAAATCAGAAAGAAAATTTCTGAACACAGAGTAACAATAAAAAAGTAACAATAAAAAAGTAACAATAAAAAAGTAACGATAAAAAAAGAAAAAATAATACTCCCATATTCTTGGACACTAAACAACGTATTTCTAAATGTCATTGGTC
This sequence comes from Panthera tigris, assembly GCF_018350195.1. Lineage (NCBI taxonomy): Eukaryota > Metazoa > Chordata > Mammalia > Carnivora > Felidae > Panthera > Panthera tigris. Next base: position 20,847,040 of record NC_056668.1, on the reverse strand, counting down.
AAAAAGTAGTATAAAGGAAAATTAAGAAGAAAAATTAAAATATGAATGAACATGAGAATATAACATCAAAACTGTGGGATACAGCTAAATCATTGATAACAGGGAAATTTATAGTACTAAATTCCTACATGAGAAAAGATAAAAAAAAAAGAGTCAAATAAATACCCTAATTTCCTACCTCAGCGAAATAGATGAAGAAAAACAAGAGTAACTCAAATTGAGTAGAATGAAACAAATAAGAAGGAAAGAACACAACTCAATGAAATTGAAAAGAGAAAAATAGAGTAAATAATTAAAACAAAACACTGGTTCATTGAAAGAATCGATAAAAAAGAAAAACGTTTAGGAAAAATAAAAAGGAGAAAAGACACAAATTACTAAAATCAGCAAGGAAGCAGGAAGTACTGCCATTGACCCTGCGGACATCGAATGCCAGTACAGAAATACTACTGGCAACTCTACAAGCATAAATTTGAAAATGTAGATGAAGTGGAAAAAATAATATTGAAGGTATAATCTATACAACTCAAGCAAAATGAAATAGACAATTTGGTTTGCCATATAAGTGTCAAAAAGACTGAATTATAGTTTTAAAACCCCTGGTAAAGAAAGTTACAGGTCCGGGTGGTTTCATCGGGGAAGTATATGAAAACGTTGACAGAGAATTAATATCAGTTCTACGCAATCTTTTTCAGAAAATAGAAGAGGATGAACTATTTTCTTATTTATCTTTGAAGCTAATATTAAAATAATATCAAAAAAGACAAAAAATACATAAAAAAGAAAACTACAAACCATTATCACTTATTAGTTTATAAACAAACTCTTAACATTTTTTTTAACAAGAAAATTCTTTTTTTTTTTAATTTTTTTTTTAACGTTTATTTATTTTTGAGACAGAGAGAGACAGAGCATGAATGCGGGAGGGTCAGAGAGAGAGAGGGAGACACAGAATCCGAAACAGGCTCCAGGCTCTGCACTGTCAGCACAGAGCCCGACGCCGGGCTTGAACTCATGGACGTGAGATCATGACCTGGGCCAAAGTCGGACACTTAACTGACTGAGCCACCCAGGCGCCCCTAACAAGAAAATTCTTAACAGCGCATTAACAAATGGAATTCAGGGACATATAGGGAATTATACATTATGACCAATGGTATTCATTCAGAGAGATGTAAGGCTGGTTCAAATATGAAAGTCAATCAACGTTATCCACCGAAGAAGAAAAAAAAAAAAATCACATTGTCATGTTCATTACAAACAGAGGACTTTGACAAAAGTAATATCTGATTAAATGATTCAAAACAAACCAAGACAATACAAAAACAAAAAGATCCTCTCAACAAGGTAAGAATAGAGTGTATTTTTCTCAACTTGTAAACAAATCTATAAAATAGCCACAGCTAACATCATGTTTAATGGTGAAAAACTGAGTCCCTTCCCTTGGCGACAAGGAGCATGCCACTGATGACATTCTCATCCCTGCTGTTCAACAGAGTATGGGAAATTCTACCCTGAACAATAAGAGAAGAAAAGTCATGCAGATCACAAAACAAGAAATAATAGTTTCTCTATTTGGCGATGATACAATAGTTCATCATAGAGAAACCCCCTCTATGCCCCCTGCAACACACACATATGCAAATAAAACAAAACATCTAACACACTTGAAAAAGAATAAAATAGGCAGAATCACTCTATCAAAATGAAGACTTTCTAAATAGCTACAGGAATCATGAGAGTATGATACTGACAGGGGACAGAACAGGGTGAATGCAACAGCACAGAGAACAGAAATAGCCCTCAAACAAATATGACCAACAGAGTTTTTACAAAGTTGTAAAAGCAATTCACTGGAGTAAAGCATAGTGGTTTTAACGGTTGGTACTAGAACGATTCGATATCCACAAACGAATGAAAAGACAAAAACAAAAACAAAACCGCTTCTGCTTATACCTCATTCACAAAATAAATATTAACATAAAATAAATCATAGATTTAAGTATTAAATGTAGAATATAACTACACAACTTTTAGGAGATAACACACACACACACAATCTTCAGGATCTACAGCTTTCTTAGACATGACACCAGAAGGACAATCCATTTAAAAAATAAGTTTAGGAGTGCCTGGGTGGCTCAGTCAGTTAAGCATCCGACTTCAGCTCAGGTCATGATCTCATGTTTTGTGGGTTTGAGGCCCATGTCGGGCTCTGTGCTGACAGCTCAGAGCCTGAAGCTTGCTTCATATTCTGTCTCCTTTTTTCTCTGCCCCCTGCTCGTGCTCTGCCTCTCCCTCTCTCTCTCTCTCTCTCAAAAATAAATAAACATTTAAAAAATTTAAAAAAATGATACATTTACTTCCTTTTTTTTTTCTGTGAAAAACTCTGTAAAGAGAATGAAAAGGCAAGTTACAAAGAGGGAGAAACCACTTATCTGACAAAGGACTCACACCTAGAATATGTAAAGATATGTAAAGGACCCTCAAAATGCAACAGTGAAAATCCAGTTGTAAAATGACAAAAAATAGAGAGATTTCACTGAAAATCATATTTGTATGGCAAATAAGATAAAAAGATGTCCAGAATCACTAGCCATTAGGGAAATGCAAATTAAGACTATAAGGAAAGAATACTACATGTGTTAAAACAGCTACATTTAAAAAAAGAAAATCACAGAGACGATACAAAATGTTGGTGAGGATTCAGAGAAATTCAATGTCTCATACACTGCTGGTGAGAATGTAAAACGGGACAGTCACTTTCATAGTTGTTTCGAAGATTTTAAACAACTAAACATACACTTAACCATATGGTCCAGCTTTTACACTCTTGAACATTTAATCCAGAGAACTAACAATGTAATCCTATGCAAAAATCTCTACCCAAATGTTTATAGCAGCTTTATTTATAATAGCCTAAAACTGGAAACAACCAAAATATTCCTCAATGGGTAAATGGTTAAATCAGCTTGCGAAGGAAACAAATTAGCACTAAAGGGAAATGACCTACTGATGCAAGTAACAATTTTAATACAGCTAAAAGGCATTATGTTTACTGAGAAAAGAAATTTACAAAACTCATAGACTATATGAAGCCATTTATGTAATACTATAAAAGTGACAAAATCATCACAATAGATACAGATTAGTAATTGTCAAGGGTTAGGGGTTGGGGGAAAGTGGGGGTTCAGCTGTGAAAGATTAACATGAGGAAGATCTTTGTGACGATGGATAGTTACTTAGCTTGTTGGTGGTGGTGTTTATACAAATGACACGATGCAGAACTACATACACATATTGTACCAGCGCTAATTTCCTGGTTTTGATATTGTACTATAATTATTGTAGGAACGATAATTACTCATGTAACTATTGAAGGAAACTGAGTGAAGGGTACAGGGAACTATGTACTATCTTTGCAACTTTCTTTGTATCTACCCTTATTTATAAATAAAAATTAGTTTTAAGTGATTTTAACGATTATATAAATTTTACAAAGACAGGTAAAACTAAACAGTGTTTGGTTTCGGACTCATACAATGGCATTAAAATGTAAGGAAAAGCAAAATAACTTTGAACACATAATTCAAGTCACCTAAATCACGAGAGAATATCTGAGAATGAAAGCAGGAGAAGTATGGCCTAAAGCTTGGTAATGTTCTATTTTTAAACTGATTATTCATTGTTGTTTAATTATTTTATGCATTTGATATGCCATATATACATTTTTATATGCCTTGCAAAATGTAGCATGATTATCATTGTTGAGATCATTTATATAAATATAATTTAGGTTATCAGTTTTATGATTCAATAACTGGGATTACCTTTGGATCAAAAGCCCAGTAAAATATAAGGGGAAGTATGCAACTGTGACATATCAAGAATTTCCTTACTTGGTGGTAGGTGGGCTGGTGTTAGGGTATTTGAGTGCTAACATGATTTTCTGGCAGTCTAATGCAACGGCAAGGCAACATCTGAATGTCGGACTGAGCACTCTTGGCTGGCTGAACGGCTACCATTCAAATGTGGGTATGTTTCTACAAGACATGAGAGTAGCAACATAGACCCAGATAAAGTCTCCGTATCCTGTTCTGCTTTATATCCTTCTTTGCACTGCTTTTTTGACTAGTGAAACTGTCTACCAAAATGATAGTAACCTGACTCATGCCATTGTCATCATTTTTGCCAATTTCGAAATTTGACCTTAATGTTGTGATCTGACTTGGCTGTATTGACAGGAATATTTAGCTAAAGGCGCAGCCTAAGAAAACGCTGAGCTATAATTTTATTTTACATTTGTTAGTGAGATGAAACTGACCTAATAGAAAATTAACTGCTTTAAAATTAATAATTCATTACCATTTAGTACGTTAACAATGCTGTACAGCCACCACTTCTATCTAGTTCCAAAACATCTTCGTCACTCCAAAAGGAATCCTTATATGAAGTAAGGAGTTTTTTCCAATACCTACTTCTCACCCCCTACTCATTGCCTGGAAACCACCAGTCTGCATGGTGTTGGTATGAACTCACCTAAGTCTGGATATTTCATATACAAGGAACGATAGAATATGTGACCTTCTGTTTCTGGCTTCTTTTACTTAGCATAATGTTTTTGATGGGTTCCTCCACATCATGGCTTGTATCATACTTCATTTTTTATTATTTAATAATATTCACTTGTATGTATATACCACAATTTATGTATGGATGTATTGATGAACATTTGGGCTGGTTCCACCTTTTGGTTACTGTAGATAGTGCTGTTATGAACATGTATGTGCACGTATTTGAGTATCTGTTTTCAGAATTTATTTGGTCATTTTGTAATTCCATGTTTAACTTCTCCAAGAACCATCAAAATGTTTTCCATAGTGTTTGTGCATTTCATATTCCCACCAGCAATGCATAAGGGCTGTGATATATCTACATCCTCCTCAACTCTTACTATTTTCTGCTTTTTTTTATATAAGATATCCTCGTTGGTGTAAAATGGTACATCATTCTTGTTATTGTTTGCACTTCATAATAACTAATAATGTTGATCATTTTTCATGAGCTTTTTGGTCATTAACATAACTTATGGAGAAATCCCTATTCAAGTACTTTGCCTATTTTTAAGTATTGAGCTATTTGTGTTTGTTGTTGAGTTGTAAACATTCTTTATATATGCTGGATACATATCTTTATCAGATATAAAATTTGTAGGGGCACCTGGGTGGCTCTAAGTGTCTGACTCAATTTTGGCTCAGGTCATGACCTTGTGGTTCATGAGTTTGAGCCCAGTGCCAGGGTCTGCACTAACAGTAAGGAGCTTGCTTGGGATTCTCTCTCTCCCGCTTTCTCTGCGTCTCCTCAACTCACTTTCTCTCTCCTCTCTCTCTCTCTCTCTCTCTCTCTCTCTCAAAAGAAATAAACTTTAAGAAAAGATTTAAAAAATAATATAAAATTTGTGAATGTTATCTATTATTCAGTAGGTTGTCTTTTCATTGCCTGATAATGTCCTTAGATGTACAAGTTTTTTAAATTTGGTCAAGTCTAATTTGTCTTTTTTTTTCCTTAGTTGCTCATGCTTTTGGTGTCTGATGTGTGATTCTGAAAGGGCTCTTTTAAGAAATTTTCTCCTTTCCTTACTGACATATTTAAGATTTAAATATATTTTGAGGGCGACTGGGTGGCTCAGTCGGCTAAGCGTCCGACTTCAGCTCAGGTCACGATCTCGCGGTTCGTGAGTTCGAGCCCCGCGTCGGGCTCTGGGCTAATGGCTCAGAGCCTGGAGCCTGCTTCCGATTCTGTGACTCCCTCTCTCTCTGCCCCTCCCCGGCTCATGCTCTGTCTCTCTCTGTCTCAAAAATAAATAAACATTAAAAAAAAAAACATTTAAATATATTTTGATGTATAATTTCATATTAGTTTCTATAAATTTACAGTTAAAAATTAAGCTACTTCTATATATAATAAATATGGGGTTCATTTTTAAACATAATGCGCAGGAAATTTTATAGATACAAATACACTATTAAACAAATTTCATACTCATTAAATAGCTACTATACAGTACAAACAAATTATACTGTCTAACAAACAAAATAATCTCTTTACACCGTCATCCTGTGATTTTCAAAATCACTTTAACATCTTTTTAAAAAAACATTGGTTCTTTAAATAAATAATTTGAGGATTACATCTAATTATCAGATTGGAAAAGGTACAATGTGGCAGAACAATTCAGGAGCAAAAGATCAGAATTCTTCATTTGAAACCTTTGTCAGCTACTGGCCATTTGACCTCAGACTGTTTACTTGTTCATAACGAGTATCATGTTTCTCAAACAGCAATTGGCATTGGATATTACAACATCTGACCTAATTATCTTAGCGGGGTTTTTTTGAATAAAAAAGAAAAGTTACAAAAGTTTCATAATCTGTACGCATTAAGTAAACTAAAATTTTTATTGTCATTTGGGTGGCCTTGGATATTGAAATAGCACAACGTAAAAATTGGGTGTTAGAACACATATAAAATTTTAACCCTCGTGACTTAGCTATCTGTTCAAATTCGGGTAATTCAGAGGGAAGAAGTGCCACGGTCTTGATGATGCTATAAACCGTACAGAGAAGCTCAGCTTGGTCCCTTATCAGCTGCTATTTATGGTACAGTATGAAATTGTGCCGTATTATTTAGAAGATGGAGAAAAAAACATTGATAACACACTACTGTGGTTCCATTATATTGTGTTCCTACAGCTGAAAGCCTTCAAGAAAATTTGATGATGTTAAATTGGTACCTTGTTACTCAGGCTATTAACTCCAATTGATATTTTTGATCTCTATCAAAAAAACAGGAAGCAAAACTTTCAAATCTTACTTTGTTTTGAAATCTAACACGCGTATTGCAAGAAAAGCCAACAGAAGTAAATGGATTAAGCAGATGAGCTGTTACTACTATTAAATAACCACCAATGATCATCTTAAGGTAGGGGTGACCAGAATAAGCTCTATAGGTCCGTGCAATTGCCCCCATACTATTAGACATTTTTTTTTTTTAAAGAGCATTAACTAGAAGACCCATGAAATATTGTCCCTTCTGTATCTTTGTTTCACAATGTAGGACTCCATTCATTATTATTACCATTGCCATTGTTTATATATGCATCTCCTGCATATCCCTGATGCCGTTCAAAATCAGAAGTTTTCTCTTTCGTTCATATAAGATCCAGTTGTTCATTTAAATGTAACTTTTTTTTTTCTTGTTTACAGAACAATAGGAAGCGAATTTTGGGAAAGTAGGTATTTCTCATTATGTTTGATTTAGCTTCAGAAGTAAAGGATATGTTATAATCCAGGTGATTTCACAGGCCAAATATATATTATGAAAAGTATTATTGAAAGCTCATTAGGAACAAATGCTCTTGGTAATCCAAAGATGCCGTGGATAGAATGTCCCAGAGCAGCACGCTGTGATCATTTCCAAACACCTTTGTGAGCAGTCTATCCTGAGCCACACATAAAAGCACTAATGCCTTTTGTTTCCTGTTCCTGTCATTCTTCAGCTATACAGAGTGGAAATGCAAATCAGAGTTGCCTAGTTAAAAAAAAAAATAGTCTTCAAATTAACTTTGCAAATATCTTCATACAGCGACCTATCAAACTGTAGGGAAATAACGAGGGTAAAATGAGTGAGGGGTAAACAAGACAAAACAGATTATAACATCCATAATAGTGGACCAATAGTGCCATCTATCGCTTTAAATACAAGTCTGTTATACAATTACAATTTTTTATGTCACAAAATAATATGCTACTATGCTTTTGTTTTAGGTCATTTTATACGCTTGCAAATAATATAATCTTAATAGCTTGAGTTACACTTCAAGCTCTATGTTATGGGTAGCATATTATATTTATTACATATTAAATTTACTATATTCATTATCTTTTAGGTGATAGTTTCAGTTTATCAAAATGTTATGCTCTTTCCAAGGAGTTCTGTACAAGGAGTGACTGAAGGATCATATAGGTGTAGAAAACATGAATAATGAGAGCAAACTCTGGGTGCTGCATATAAATGGCATTCAGCTTAGAAAACAAATTTTCTTTAGGCTCCTGGGAGGCTCAGTCGGTTGAGCGTCTGACTTCGGCTCAGTTTATGATCTCACAGTTGATGAGTTCGAGCCCCACGTCAGCTCTGTGCTGACAGCTCAGAGTCTAGAGCCTGCTTCAGATTCTGAGTCTCCCTCTCTCTCACCCCTCAACCGTTCACGTCTGCCTGTCTCTGTCTTTCAAAAGTAAATAAATGTTAAAAAATTAAAGAAAAAAAAGAAATCAAATTATCTGGTGTGTGTGTGTGTGTGTGTATAGTGTGTATACACATACGATATAGCCATACTGAAAATTCCTCGGTTTTATGCAAAAGGTGCTTGGAGAAAGGGAGGAAAAAAGAAAACACTCCAAAATCTTTCTGTCAAGATATTCTTGCAACAATTCTACAACATGCAGTTTTGCCTTGGGATTCACTTTGCTTCCTGTATTATTCTAAGGGAATTAGGTAACTGTTTTTAAACCTAAGCTGTTTCCAGAGACGTAATTAAATGCTTAGACCCATTCCTTTTTTTTTTTTTTAAGTTTATTTATTTACTCTGAGAGAGAGAGAGAGAGAGAGAAAGTGGGGAGGGGGGGCAGAGAGAGAGGGAGAGAGAGAATCCCAAGTAAGCTCCAAGCTGTGAGCACAGAGCCCAAAGTGGGGCTTGATCCCACAACTGCTAGATCATGATCTGACCTGAAATCAAGAGTCAGACACTTAACCAACTGAGCCACCCAAGTACCCCTCATAGACCCATTCGTAATAATACAACGGATTCCAGAAATAATGGAATGATGTCCTGAATGTGTTGAAGACAAAACAAATAAACAAAAAAGAATGATAATAAAAATACAATGTATAAATCTATATGAGTAATAATGTTTTTCAAAAAAGGAAGTGAATTAGGTTTAATGTTGTCATGTTGGCAAACACACTCCACAAGATGTAGTAAAGAAGGAAAATGATCCCAGACTGAAGTATGTTTCTGGATGAAGGAAAAAAGTGATCGGAAGGGGAGAATTTAACAGATAATGACTGTTGAAGATGCAATTATAACCACATCTTTGGGATTTTTTCCATCGTCATTATTAAGGTATAATTTACATCCAATAAAATTCACCATTTCTAGCGTATAATTCTGTATTTGGACAAATGACAGTATAATCATATAGTCACCACCGTAATCAATGCAACAGTTCCATCAACTGAGACATTCCTTTAAATGTCCTTGTAGCTGTACCTTCCTCATTTATCAGGAACTAATCCATGTCAGACCCTGATAATTTTGCCCAGTCCAGAAAGTCATGCAAGCAAATTAAATGGTAAAGAGTATACTGAGTTTGGCTTCTTTTACCTAGCATAGCACCTTCAAAATTCATTTATGCTGTTGAGTGTATCCATAGTTTGTCATTTTTGTTGCTCAGTAGTAAACTATTGTGTGCATGTGGATCCAGAGTTGGCTTACCCATTCCTTGGTTGAGGTACATTTGTGTTGTTCCCAGATTGGATATATTATGAATAAAGTTACTACAAACATTCTTACATGGGTTTTTATGTAAACATAGGATTTTACTTCACTTGGGGAGATATTTAGGAGTAGGATTACCAAATCATATGGTTAAGTGTATGTTTAAGAGAGTGAGAAAACTACCAAACCATTTTTCCATGATATCTATAGAATTTTGCATAGCCTCTAGCAAAGTATGGGGATTCCTTTACTTGGTGTTTTCCTCAGCACTTGGTATTGTCACTTTGTGTCCTTGTGTGTTTAGATATTCAAATAGATGTGTTGTGATACCGCAATGTGGCTTTTATTTATTTATTTTTAATTTTTAACTTATTTTTTATTTTAGTTAATATACAGTGCAATAATGGTTTCAGAAGTAGAATTCAGTTATTCCTCATTTACATATAACACCCAGTGCTCATAACAATTGCCCTCCTTAATGCCCATCACCCATCTAGCCCATCCCCCACCCACCTCCCCTCCAGCAACCTTCAGTTTGTTATCTGTCATTAAGAGTCTTGTAGTTTGTTTCTCTCTCAATCTCCCAGCCACCGCCCCCCCCCGCCATTTCCCATATGTTCATCTATTTTGTTTCTTAAATCCCACATGTGAGACTGATATCATATATTTGTCTTTCTCTGATGGGCGTATTGCTTAACAATACATTCTAGCTCCATCCATGTAATTTCAGATGGCAAAATTTTATTTTTTTGATGAATGAATAATATTCCATTGTATATATTTACCATATCTTCTTTATCCATTCATCAGTCAGTGGACATTTGGGCTCTTTCCATAGCTTGGCCATTGTTGATAATGCTGCTGTAAACATTGGGGTGCATGTACCCCTTTGAATCTGTATTTTTTATGTTTCGGGTCCATGTGGGTTTTAATCTGCAATACCCAACTGACAAATGATTTTGAGCATCTTTTTGTGTGCTTGTGTGCCATTGGTATGTCCTATCTGGTGAAGTGTCTGTTCAGATCTTATACCCATTTTTTAATTGATTTGTTTTCTTATTGGTGTTGGGGTTTTCTTTATGTATTCTGGTTACAGATCCTTTATCAAATATACAATTTGAAGGCATTTTTCTCCCAGACCATGCCTTTTTCCACTTTCTTCCTAACTGTATTTCAAAGAAGAGTAGCTTTTAATTCTGATGGAGTCCAATTAATCACTTTTATTAAGAACTATGATTTTGTTGTCATGCGTAAGAAATCACTAAATATGTCAAAGTCACAAAGATTTTTTTTATGCTTCATTGTATAACTTTGTAAGTATAAGGATTTTAGGTTTTACATTTAGTAAAATTACTGTAGCTTACATTAAGTCTTGAAAGCAGGTAATGTGAGTCATCCACTTTTGTTCTTTTTTATTATTATTCACATTTAGGCTATTCTAATTAATTTGTGTTTTTGCATCGATTTTAAAACAGTTGGTCCAATACTAAAAAATCCTGCCACGTTTTATTGAAATTACAATGATTTTCTAGATCATATTGAGGAGAATTGACATCTTGACAAAATAGTATCTTCTAATCAATCCATACAGTTTCTCCATCATTTATTTACATCTCCTTTGAATTATTTAATCAATATTTCATAGTTTATAGCACATAGACACTATACATATTTTGAAGAATTTATACCTAAAATTATTTCATTTTTTTGTATTTTTTGAGTGTAATATTCATGTGTATATTCAAGTGTAAATTCATGTATTTTTTGAGTGTAATAATATACTTTATGTTTAATTTTGCCAACAACCATTCAGTATTAGTATATTCAAATAGGATTATTTTTTAATCTGTGACCTTGCTAATTGGTATGTGTTTATGAGTCTGTGTATCGATTCTTTATGATTTTCTAAGTAGACAGTCATATTCTCTATAAGACTGAGAACTTTATTTTATTCAAATTATTTTATTCACTCCTTTCCTTTCCTTTCCTTTCTTTCCCTTTCCTTTCCTCTCCTCTCCTCTCTCTCCTCTCCTTTCCTTTCCTTTCTGCACTGGCTGCAACCTGCATATGATGTGGATTAGAAATCATGAGAATAATTAATTATATTGTACTTGTGCTTAATCATAGGGAGAAATCATTTCCAGAATATCTGGCTTACAAAACTTGGTACCTAATAACTATAAAAGATGTATGAAAGATACAATAAATATTAGAAATATTAAATAGTTTAATTTTAATTTATTTTTCAAATATCTATATATAAAATGTGCTATATGTAAAGATCATGTTTATTTGCATACATATGCTTATAGATATACACACTAATGAAAGGTACATTTTATTCTTCTTATATCCCAATGGAGTATAATATAAAAATTTTCCTTGGGATGCATATAATCCACTCTGCAGGGTACTGACATATAAAAGTAAACCCAGCATATATTCATTCTCATCTCGTACCAACAGGTTCCAGCCAGTGCAGAAAGGAAAGGAAAGGGGAGGAGAGAGAGGAGAGGAGAGGAGAAGAGAGGAGAGGAGAGGAGACGAGAGGAAAGAAAACAGAGAGCACAATGCATTTCCAGAAATTAAAAACTATATTAATATAAATTAAATAAATAAACATATATATTTAGCAGGGGTAAATATAAATAGATTAATTAATCAATTTGTTTATTCGTACACACATATACATACATACACATGTGTATATATGTATTCACTAGGGGTATAATAGGACAGGATAAATTCCTGAAATACTAATTTGTGTTTTGGTCTTTCTCTGGTTGACCACTTCATCTGCCTAAATGCCAGTAGGCAGTATGTTCATTTGTTTTGGCTTTTTAAATTCCACATATGAGTGAAATCATATGGTATTTGTCTTTCTCTGACTGATTTATTTCGCTTAGTAAAATACTCTCTAGCTCCATCCACATCATTGAAAATGGCAAGATTTCATTCTTTTTATGGCTGAGTAATATTCCATTTTGTCTGTGTGTGTGTGTGTGTGTGTGTGTGTGTGTATAACTTCTTTATGCATTCAAAAGTTGATGGATATTTGGGCTCTTTACATAACTTGGCTATTGTTGATAATGCCTCTATAAAAATTAGGGTATATGAATTCATTCAAATCTCTATTTTTGTACCCTTTGGGCAAATACCTAGTAGTGCAATTGCTGGATCGTATGATTCTTCTATTTTTAACTTTTTGAGGAACCCCCATACTGTTTTCCAGAGTGGCTGCACAAGTTTGCACTCCTACCAACAGTGCAAGAGGGTTCCCCCTTCTCCACATCCTCACCAACAATTACTGTTTCCTTGTTAAAAAAAAAAAGATGCAAACCAAGAAACAGGCTTTTAACTATAGAGAACAAACTGATGATTACAAAAAGGGAGATGGGGGGGATGGGTTGGTGATGGGGATTAAGGAGTACACTCGCTGTGGTGAGCACTGGGTGTTCTATGTAAGTGCCGAATCACTAAACTCTAAACCTAAAACTAATATTACCCTGCATGATAAGAAACCACAGTTTGTAAAAACTTGGGAGAAAAAAATAAAAGCCAATAAGCATGACATTTATAGTCACTATGTCAGCAAAGGTTTAGGTTGCAAGATCCAAAATTGGATACACGTGGGAAAAAAAAATTCTTACTCATGTCTTTGAATGTTTGAACTTCTTAGAAAATTATATCAAGAGGGAGTCATGTAAGAGATGGTCTTGAAGGTAGGACAGTCCTACAAGTCTAGGAACTCTGTGTTGTACGCGTCACATCCACAGTGTGACCACTTAACCACCAGCTCCTCCGCCACGACTCTGGAGTCCTCTTTATCACGTCTAATCTCTTTCACTGCAGGAGCCTCTAAAACGGTCTTGCTGTTTCCTCCTGGGTCTGACAAGGCATAGCAGTCAAAGTTGGATCTTCTGAAATAACCTGTTCAGAATAAAATCAAGCCCCTGGTTCCCTTCTGACTTTATCTCCCACCACTACAGAGCTATTGAAATGGAACAGAAAACCAAATCCTAGCTTGAGCGTAGTGGTAGCCAAAGCTGCAGGAAAGGCAGACAAAGTGGATTTCATTGTTTAAAACACAGAGTCCTATGAAGCCCATGCCAGATCTTCGAACTTCAAGAGGAGAGATGCTGTCCTCTTTTGTAGAATTTGTTTTGGGATTGATCTGCAAAAAGCCATTTCTCAACGAAATCCTATTTTTTCTATATAGTTGGGTTTGGCATATTATTAAAAGTGGGATTTATATGGAAATCATAAATTCTGTCTATGCACAATCGTTTATAGATTAACAAGTTATTCAAACCTTTAATTCATACAAGACAACATAAACTGGGTAACTGAGGGATCACTATCAATATATTTATTTATCTTTAGTCCCGATAGGTAGAGAGATGATAAATGATAGGTAGATAGATATAGGTAGGTAGATGATAGATGATAGATGATAGATAGATAACTGGATTAGAGAAATGATTAAAGTAACTGAAAACTATAATTTATCAAATGCACCCCTTACTCTGTAAGGTTTCATATTCACTGACTGGTAGGTTAGCATTTGCTGATGTGATGTATGGAATAATTGGGTGTGAGGTAAGCTGCTATAAAAAGAACCCCAAAACAGAGCAGTTAAACCAGCGATGTTTATCTCTCACCTAACAATATGGCTGTTCTGGCGTCAGGCACCCAATCTCTACCCATTCTGAATTCTGCCATTCTCACATCCTGCTGTTCATAGGGTTGATGATACCCAGCCAACCGAAATAAATGAACTGTTGCATCTATAATTGAGTTTTCCTAAGAAATCTTCCATTCACTCTTTTCCTTTAGCGGGGACCTTTTTAATATCCCGCAACAGCTGATTGCCTGATTAATGTCCCATAAAATGCATAACTTGCTATTATGTATGACCTGAGTTTTGGCAGGAAAAAGTATAGACGATATTATGCGCACACACTAGCTATAAATTATATTTTGCTAGCGCTGAATCCAAGTTTAAGTACACAAACATTCGTAACAAAAAACTTTTCCCTTTTGAATATTTCAAAAATATTTTCTCATAGCTTAAAAGTACATCAGAGTGTTGCTCTTAATCTCGTATGAAAGATTACATCCGCTTGATAAAACAATGGCAAAATCAAGACTGTTAATACTGAAACAGAGTAGTCTTATGTTTTCAATCAACAGAATAAGCTCAAAATATGTCATGGGGAACCTGGGCTAGTTACTGTAAGATTCTACTGAATGGCCACTTCTAAACGATTTAAGACATGTTTAACGGGTGAGGGTGGGTTAAGAAAAGAGTATCAAACTATATTTTGAATGTTTAATAGTTATGTGTCTTTAATCTTTGACTGATTTGAATAAAATTTTTATATGACAAATCCAAATTTGAATATCGCTTACAGAACAATCTGGTGAGTTAATGCAGATGAGACACTTAAAATTGCTTGACAAAATTAGTCCCCACTTCCTCCCTAATTGCCATGATGACATTAAAACTAATTTTGATGTCCAGCTTGTGACTGTTGCAAAAAATATATATTTTTTAATTAAGGCATATTAAAAAAATGAAAATTTACCTTCTACTCCCTGTGACCTTTGGTGTGTTTCACATATTTGTTGCATCATCATAGTGAATGTTAAATTTTCAAAAAAGATCTTTCCTATGGGGAGAAGCAATACAGCTTCTCTAAAACCTGACTACCTAGGTCAGAAGTGTGGCTCATCCTTTAGCTAGCGGTACGACCTTGAATAGGTCTCAAGTACCTGTGTTTGTTTTTGTTTTTTATTGATAAAATGAGCATGTTAATAGCAAATACTTCCTAGGGACAATGCATGTAAGAAATTTAGAGTCTGGTACAGAATCAGAGCTCAATTAAATGATATGAATGATTCTTGTAATTTGTTGGCATTACTTTTACTATTGTTTTCTTAAAGGCTGATCAAATATTAAACAAAAGGTAAAAATGGAAACATACTTCTTTGAGTCTAATAATTTTTTTATTATTTTTTGCTCCCAATAAAATAAACTATTGTCCCTACATGTGTTTCTTTACCGCCAAATCTAATAATAAATTTATAAAACCTGCTAACTGCCCTATATGAAGTAATATAAAGTATATTTTTTTATTTTTATCCCACTTATTTCATAAATTCATTATCCAGTAAAATAATGAGAAAACAATGGTTATCTGTTTGAAATCAAAGTATTGGTCAACCTGAGATGATAATTGTCTGATGTGTCCAAATTATTTCTTTTCTTTTGTTCTTGTTGTGTTTAAAGAAGGTATGAATGTGACAGAGTGAGCAAGCAAGACGATTGACCATATAAAGCCCCCCTAAAAAAAGGAGGAGTAAAATGGAAAAGTAACCCTTCCTCCAAAAAAGGAAAAGGGCAGTAGGTATCATGAAAGGCTGATGGGCATTATAAGAAGAAATATTTTTTATTCAATATATAGTATGTCACTCTGAATCCCCTTTCTCACTTCTGAAAACTGACATTCATCCTGTAGCATCATAGTTCAGAATAGTGAACACAGTTGCCCTATAAAGTTGGCCAAATAGAATTTTCAACACAATAGTGAAATAGTTGCTGAAATTCTCAAGCAGTGAGGCAAACTATTTTTCTAATTTTCCCCATAAGAATTTGTACATTACAGAAAACTTTTTGGTGTATTACTATACTTAGCCAGAAAAGTATTTTGTAAATATTATTTAATGATATTAGCTAAAGTTTCCGGGTAGAAAACAAGAGATTACTCTCTCCACTTTATTTTGACTATATATTCATTTAAAAACTACTAATGAATTAATAAAACTTACTCGCTTCTCTATGTGAAGTTACGTAAAACATATTTATCTATGTTATCCTACTTATTGACTAAATATATTATCCAGTAAAATATTGATAAAATAACATTCAAATATTTTAACATATACTGTAATCATCAGCTATAATCAACAAGGCGTCAACTTGATAATCAAATTATTAATAATAATAATTAATAATCAAAATTATATTAATATATTGTTATATATAGGATATTGAAAGTAAATAACATATAAGTGCATTGTTTTTCTTTCCTATAAAGAGAATGGCACTATCAATCAGAGGGAGAGAGAGAGAGTGATCAGGGAATGGGCAGAGAGAGGGAGAGAAAAAAATCTCAAGCAGGGTCCATGCTGTTAGCGCACCCAACCCGGGGCTTGATCTCACCATCTGTGAGATCATGACCTGAGCCAAAATCAATAGACACTTACCTGACTGCGCCACCCAGGTGCCCCAGGAGCTACAATTTTGCTAAGTCTTAACATTTCCCTGGGGTAAATGGAGTCAATATCACCTATCCCTATATACATAAGGACAAAAATGGTAGGTTAAATAAGCACATTCTGAACTCTTTGAGAAAAAAAAATATTACTATTCTTGTATTAGTTGTATTAGTATTCTTATTCTGAAACAGTCGTTATTTCAATGTAAAATAAAGCAAATGAATTACGTGATTATTCTCACTCTGTCATTTCCTTGTGAACCAGAATTATCAATGTGTATGAACTGTGACACCATGTAATAGCTGATTAGGTCATATAAAAATTACATAAGTTTGGATTGGCACAGAAATGGAAATATAACATGACCTCACAAGACATTTTATCTGAATAAAGTCATTTATACCTATTAATTCCAAATCCTCTGAAAAGGACAAGAAAAAATGATCTACTCGAATTATTATATTGACCGATTAAAAGAAAAATGGATTCCTTGGGGAAATAGATGATTTCTTGTCTAGGAAAGAAAATGTACAAAATGAGCATGGGCCATCCTGACATACCAGATAACAAGAATACTAGTAAGGGTTATGCCCTAAAGATTTAAGAGCCAACATTCGGAGGTTCCCATTTGTCAAATATGGGACACTTTGATATATAGTACAGATAAGAGGTGTGATGGATTAAAACCCATCATAAATCCACGAGTTCATATTAACATGAAAAATAATAATTGCCCAAATCCTGAGAAAAACAGTTGACCAATTCATTTATTGAAAACTGAGTAAATGATAGAAAAATCTAGGTGACTGTCCCACCTTTCCTGTATGAACTATGCCATTAGGAAACCAAACAATGGATGAAGAGTAGCATGCCTTTACAAATTATTTTACTTGAAAAGTTAAAATAAAATGATGGAATTAAATCACTACCATTTTTTAACCTCCAGTGGAAGATAGAAGGAGAATTTGAGTATAAATGGCAAAAACAAAAAGAGCAAAAACCAGAAGCAGATACGCTCTGCCTCCTATTAAAAGAATCTATTGTCATGGATGAAAACTATCAAATCTGGGGACACCTGGGTGGCTCAGTCAAATGCCTGATTTCTGCTCAGGTCATGATCTTGTAGTTTGTGACTTTGAGCCCCACATTGGGCTCTGTGCTGACATCTCAGAACCTGGAGCCTGTTTCAGATTCTGTGTCTCCCTCTCTCTGCCCCTCCCCCCCCTTTCTCTCTCAAAAATAAATAAACATTAAAAAGTTTTTAAAGAAAAAAACTATCAAATCTGTCCAAAACATTTTAAACTGTTTTATGAGGATGCAATCGACACACTTCAGATTCAGAGAAACTTTCCAGATCAATGTCACAGGATCTAAAACAGATAAATTGTAAAGAACAGAAAAGAAAGAGAGATCTAACCTGTAGGGTACAAGTCACAGCAAGCTATAAAATGGAAAAAAAAATTAATTTTGGTGCTAATGATACACACATGCTTAACAAAACAGAAAGAGATTCAAGGAAACAAATTCTATAAATATCAGAATAACGATTAACTATTGGAAGAAAGAATGGAGCTGTGATTGGTTTGGGAAACAAGGAAAGTCTTCTGGAATGACTCAGAAAGTTATATTTCTCAGCTTTTTCAGTGAATGCAAGTATGTTCAACATATAATTTGCTAACCAAATACAGACAATTCATTTGAGTAAGTTATCACAAAATTTAAAATAATGGAGTTTGAAATAAAAGTGGTTTTATTGCATTCTTCCATTTGTTAAGTAAGCTTGTTTAATCATGACACTGGTTTCTGAGGAATAAATGTAAAATTATTGACTATTCAATTTTCATATGAAACCTCTCTTCTACTTCATTTATGACATTCTTTCCTTTTCAGTGATTTAAGGGAATAAGCAGTTTATCATATTCTCCATCTGAGAACAGAAATCTTAGAGAATACATGATTTGAACAATCAAACACTTGAATGGACTTAGAAAAAATAATACAAATCATATCAACTTACATTTAACATTCCTTCCTCTACGAAGGCTTTGAAAGCATAGCGGAACGTGAAGATGACTACAACATAAATTCTGTGATAATCATGTGCCATTTTTGGCAGAATAATTTGTATTGCTCATTAAGTCCCTAATATATGACTTTTATATGCAATTACTAACTGGTTAAGAAACAATCAATGAGAGTATTTCCTACCAATTAGTGTTCTTTCTCATTAAATATTTAATTGCTTAATAGAACTAAACATCACATGTTTTTCTCCACACAAGTTGTGAAAGATGAAAGATAAAACAGCATATCTCATGAAATGTCATCTCCTACATCCAAATTGCTTTCCTTTTATTTTGCAATGATCTCTTTAATTGCCTTGATTAAATTCCTTTGACTAGCCTGTGTTGTTTTGTTTTGATGTTATAAGATTCTTAAGGAACGTTTCTAGGGAAAGCTTTTGCATGGTCACCCATTTTCATGTGAAATTTGTGACTCTAACACCACATCCTCCCCACAAGTTACCAAAATCTAATTTTAATCACTTGCTAAAAACATTGAATGCTATAATAATAATGACCCCTGCTCATTTGAAAAAAAAAAAAGTAGAGAATAAAAACCATTTACATGAATTGCGGTTAGCAAACTTTTTCTGTAAAGACCTAGACAGTTAATATTATTGTTTTTGCTAACTTTACATTCTCTGTCACAGTTACTGATGTCACTCTCCTGAAGTTGTCCAGTTGCCCTAAATAAACTTGAAGTTGCCTGCAATATCTGAGCAAATTTGTGTGGCTGTGTTCCAATAAAACCTTATTTACAAAAACAGGTGGATAGCTGGATTTAGTATAGTATTTGGTTTAGAAGAAAAGGTCCCTCTTCTCTTGCATTTATTTATTAAATCATTCCACAAATATTTATTATGCACCCATTAGGTACATATTATCTTGGTGGGAAACTAGCAATAAAAATAAACAAGTGGGGGCACCTGGGTGGCTCAGTAGGTTAAGCGTCCGACTTCAGCTTAGGTCACGATCTCACGGTCTGTGAGTCAGTGAGTTCGAGCCCGCATCGGGCTCTGGGCTGATGGCTCGGAGCCTGGAGCCTGCTTCCGATTCTGTCTATCCCTCTCTCTCTGCCCCTCCTCTGTTCATGCTCTGTCTCTCTCTGTCTCAAAAATAAATAAACGTTAAAAAAATTAAAAAAAAAATAAACAAGTGGATGTATATCAAGTCTGATGGCGATGGGCATTATGAAGAAAATTAAAGCAAAAACTAAGGAGATAAAGTCAAGTCGTGGTTCGAGGGAGCATTTTATATGGTAGACAGTGTAGACCACACTAATAGGTGACAAATAATAGAGACCTAGAGGAAGACTGTAAGAACAGGTATCTTAGTGAAGAGAGCCTTAGGCAAAGGAAACTGCATGTATGATGACCATTAGGTTAAACAAGCATATTATGGTTAAGAAATAGCAAAACAGATTAATGAGCCCAGAGCAGAAAGAGAAAAGGAGAAAGTGATAAATTAGAATGTGTAGCCAGTATACAGTGTGTGTTGAGAGAATGGTTATCTGGGAAGGACATCACATAGTACTTTTATGGTATTTTAATTTCTATCCTGATAAAATAGAAGACCACTGGAGCTTAAGAAGAGTGAGATGACGTAAGGCAACTTTTATGTTTTATATGAATCCCTCTGGTTGTCTTGTTGATAATAGACTGCAGAGAGGCGAGAATGGAGGCAAGTAGAAGTGTTAGGAACTATTGGAACAATCTAAGTGAAATGTTATGGTGACCTGGGCCAGGGCAATAGCTGTGTAGACAGTGAGAAACTGTATGAGTACCGATTTAAAATAATGTGGGTTTCTGGAATAAGCCCAGAAAACAATTACTATTAAATCTGAGAAGCGTAAGGATATTATCAATAAAATTTTAATGTAATATACTATACTTGTAAAGATATTTTGATTTATGTTGATATAGGTGAATATTCCCAATATTACCAGCATTCACAAAAATATAAGCATCATAAAGTCTAATATATCATATTGGATTTGCACTTGGAAAAATTATGGTCACAAAATTTTCAGAATATGAAGAAAAGTACTAAGAAAAAAACATTTTCTATTTCAGAGATTGATTCAACAGATCAGAAGTGAGAGAAAAGTTTCTGGTCCAGATTCAGTGCCCTCACTGCTTTGTTGGAAAAATTCAGGCCTGATTAAACTTTCTTTGGATATTTAACAAAATTGTTTTCGTAATGATTAGGCTGGCATGTTTTTGTTTTTGTTTGTTTCTTGTTTTTGCATTGTGATCATCTTTTGAAAGATATGAAGGGATATTGAGGAATAAACAATGAAGCATAAATTTGAACTTTCTAAGCTGAGTGCTGTTTCACAGATGGCTGTCTGTAATAAATGTTAATGCAGTAAGTAAAGACTTTGCTAAAAATAAAATCTAAAAAACGTGGAATGTCTTAAATGAGTAATAATTTAACGTATTATCATTGGATCTACATGTATCTAATTTCACTATCTGAACAAAGTAATAAAGGAAATATGTAGGAAGATTTCACTTATGATTTTCAGGAGTCTCCCAACCCCACACATGAAATAATTGATTTTACTTTAAATGTCTTTAGAGAGGACAGTCAACATTTTTTAATGCTAATGAATAGAAAATGTTTCTCATTACATTCATCTAAGAAATGTTGGTTTTACATGTAAATAGAATAATATTTAGCAAAACATCAATACCAACTTTTGAAATGGAAATTTTAGTAGAATCTAAAAGATCTTCTTTTTAAAAATACTGATAGGATGATGATTGCTTCAAAATATTTTATGCTCAGAATATAGGAACACATATATAACAATAAATATTACTCAACTAAAGATTATTCGATTATTTCTACAAAAGTTATTTTTGTTATTGCTTTACTTAAGTCCATAGAAAACTATTCACAAATTAGTGAACCCTGTGTCACTGGTTTGTACAATGAGATATACTTAACTTTTTGAGTAATATTATGGTTGATAAAAAGCACTAGTGAATTTGTTTGGCCTCAGAGACCTCCAAGGGAGAGTCGCACCTAAAATAATACAATATTTGGGGGTATGTAATTAAGTGGGGAAAACCAACTCGTGTTTCTGAAAGAAAACTAAGAAAGAGAAGATTGATGTGGTTTAGAAGGTTTGTGGGAGGTTCCATCAAGAAGATCTGACTTGAACTGACCTTCAAAAGAAGCGGAACACTGAGATGACTCTTTTAGTTTCAGAGAATTACTATAAAAACATTGGAATTACATAAATGTAACTTGCAGGAATGAGTTGATCTACTCCACTGGATTCGGGATTGCTTGTGATTCTCCCCATGTTTGCTGCAGAGATTGTGGAAGAGGGGCTAGTAAGGGAGAGAAACACTGGAAGGTTAAGGGAATGCAAGAGACAGGGACCGACAGGAGCTAACTCCCATTCTCAGACAACTAGGAAGGACAAAGTATTTTGAATCTTTGATTTCCTTTATTTGTATTAATTTCAATACTTTGAGAATTCATTTATTTTATTCACAATTGAGAGGTTACGTGAATAATACACTCGTGAAGATTTATAACAACATTGACTCTAATTATATGTATTGTTTCTGTATCTACAAGTTTCGGTAACCATCAATTTTTAAGAAAGAGAGAGAAGACAGAGAACTGAGGGATTATTAGAAAGTAACCTCAGTGAGTAAACATCGCTAGCTTCCTGAAGTTAGAAAAAAAAAAAGTTTTTGTTAATAATCAGTAACATCATTTTTTTTTCTTTTATTCCTGAAGGATAGCTGAAATGAGATGTAACTATGCCCAACTTCTCTTCTAGCTGAAAAACAAGAATTGGGTAGAAAGTCTGAAGTTTATGAAACACATTTTTAATCTGGGGAGAGAATAAGTCAAGTCAGGTGGGATCTGTTGAGTAGAGCAACTAAAAACCATTGAGGCCACACATTAACTGAGTGACTGAAGTTAAGCATAATGGGTGGTGGACAGAATAGCCTCCCCCTACCATGCCCCAAAATGTTTATCACCTAATCTCTGCAAAAGATAATTTGCAAAAGTGATGAAGTTAAGGATCTTGAGATAGGGAGAATATTCTGGACTATCCCTCTGGGCCCAATGTAATCATTAAAGATCTTTAATTACTTATTTATTTTTACTTTTTTTTAAATGTTTATTTTTTAAGAGAGAGAGAGAGAGAGACAGAGTGTGAGGGGGGGAGGGGCAGAGAGGGGGAGACATAGACTCTGAAGCAGGCTCCAGGCTCTGAACTGTCAGTGCAGAGCCTGACATGGGGCTCAAATTCAGAAATGCAAGATCATGACCTGAGCTGAAGTCCCACACTTAACCGACTGACCCACCAGGCGCCCCTAAAGATCTTTATAGGGGAAAGAGGGAAACAGGAAAATCAGAAAAGGAGATGTGAAGACAGAAACAGAGGTCAGAGTGATGTGATTGCTGCCTGAAAAAGAGCCTTGAGCCAAATAATACGCGTAGCTTCTGGAAACCGGAAAAAGGCCAAGAAATGGATGTGACCCTGGGCCTCTGGTGGGAGCACGGACCTGCTGACACCTTGATTTTAGCATTGTGAGACGGACTTGAACTTCTGATCTCCAGAACTGTAGATAATGACTTCATGTAATTTTAAGCCACTAAGTCTAATAATTTTTTTTTTTTTTACAGAAACAATAAGAAAACAAGGCAGTACTAAGGGAGACCTTGAATAGCATTGATATATCCTACCAGCAATAGAATTTTCGGGGGGAATGAAACAAGTATTTTGTAGGATAGCACGTAATAGAGTAAAGAGAAGAACTGTAGAAGTGTTTCTTTTCCCTCAACGGCCTCTAATCAGAGAAAAGATTAGGTAGTCAAACATAGGTCATACTGGTAACCAGTTCCAGAATAGATTAAAATGATCTCCTTCAAATTCTTATCTGCTTTTAGCTACCACACTCTTCCTCCACTCTTTCCATCCAGACTTCTACAAAGAGTTTTCTACATTTTTTATCTATAATTGAATATGTTTATTTGTTCTTCATTTAACAGTCCCGGAGTTTTACCTTTACATCTAGATTGCAAGTGATCTTGCACTGATTACCAATAATTTCCAGATTCCTTCTCAGATTTCTTAAAAGGTATCCATTGTTACTTTTTCCCCAAAATTTAAGCAAAATGAGAAAACACTAAAAAATGTTTTTCTAGCTTTATTGAGAAATAATTGACTCACATCACTGCACACACCTTGATGGCTTCATTTACTTATATTGTGAAATGGTTACCACAAGTTCAGCTAACATCCATATAGATGGGATAAAAAGAAAAGAAAAAGAAACTAATTTTCTCCTTGTGAAAACAGTATTGGGATTTACTCTTTTCACGTCCTTCTTATATATCATACAGTGGTGTTAGCTCTAGTCATCATACTGTACATTACATCCCTAGGACTTATTTCTCTTATAAAATTTTTTTAATGTTTATTTATCTTTAAGAGGGAGAGAGACAGAGCATGAGTGAGGGAGGGGCAGAGAGACAGAGGGAGACACAGAATCTGAAGCAGGCTCCAGGCTCCGAGCTGTCAGCACAGAGGCTGACACGGGGCTCCAAGCCACAAACCATGAGATCATGACCTGAGCCAAAGGTGGGCGCCCAACTAACAGCCACCCAGGCACCCCAGACTTATTTGTCTTATAAATGGAAGTTTGTACCTTTTCACCACCTTCTCCCATTTCCCCTCCTGTTACCCCCTGTGTCTGGTAAGCACAGGACTGATGTCTAACAGAAACACAAGAAGGGATCATTTTTTTTTTTTAATTTAAATTCTAGTAAGCACATATGGTAAAATTGTTTTCGGTTGTAGAATTTAGTGGTTCATCACTTACATATAACACACACTGCTCATCACAAGTGCCCTCTTTAAGACCCATCACCCATTTAGCCCATCCCTCTGCCCACCTCCCTTCATCAACTCTCTGTTTGTTCTCTATAGTTAAGAGTCTTATGGTTTATTTCCCTCCTTTTACCCCTTTCCCTTATGTTCCTGTTTTGTTTCTTTAATTCTACATATGAGTGAAATCATATGGTATTTGTCTTTCTCTGACTTATTTCACTTAGCATAATACACTCTAGTTCCATCCATGTTGCTGCAAACGGCAAGATTTCATTCTTTCTGATGGATGAAAACTACTCCATGGTATGTATGTGTGGTTGTGTGTGTGTGTGTGTGTGTGTGTATTACGTGTGTATATATACATATATATATATGTATATATACACACACACGTGTGTGTGTGTATAATGTGTGTATATATATACATATATATGTATATATACACACACGTGTGTGTGTATAAAGTGTGTATATATACATATACATATATATACGTATATGTATATATACACACGTGTGTGTGTGTGTGTGTGTGTGTGTGTGTGTACGTATATACCACATCTTTATCCATTCATCAGTTGAGGGACATTTTGGGCTTTTTCCACAAGTTGGCTATTGTTGTTAATGCTGCTATAAACATCAGGGTGCATGCCCCTCAAGTCAGTATTTTCGTACCCTTTGGGTAAATACCTAATTATGCAATTCCTGGGTTACAGGTAGTTCTATTTTTAAATTTTGAGGAGCCTCCATACTATTCTCCAGAATGGCTGCACCAGCTTTCATTCCCACCACCAGTGCAAGTGGTTTCCTCTTTCTCCACATCCTTGCCAACACCTGTTGTTTCCTCTGTTGCTAATTTTAGCCATTCTTACAGGTGTGAGGTCGTATCTCATCATGACTTTGATTTGTATTTCCCTGATGATGAGTGATGTTGAGCATCTATTCATGAGTCTGTTAGCCATTTGTATGTCTTTTTTTGGAAAATATCTGTTAATGCCTTTTACTCATTTTTAATTAGATTATTTATTTTGGGGTGTTGATTTTGATAAGTTTTTTATAGATTTTGGATACTAACCCTTTATCAGATGCGCCATTTGGAAATCTTTTCTCTATTCCACAGGTTGTCTTTTAGTTTTGCTGATTGTTTTCTTTGCTGTGCAGATTTTTATCATGATGAGGTCCCAATAGTTCCTTTTTTGCTTTTGTTTCCCTTGTCTCCTGCAATGTGCCTAGTAAGAAGTTGCTGTGGCCAATGTAAAAGAAGTTGCTGCCTAGGATTTTGATGGTTTCCTGTCTCACATTTAGGTCTTTCATACATTTGGAATTTATTTTCATATATGGAGTAAGAAAGCGGTCCAGTTTCATTCTTCTGCATGTTGCTCTCCAGGTCTCCCAACACCAGACATTTAAAAAAATATACTTTCTTCCAATCCACGAGCATAGACTATTTTCCAATTTCTTTGTGTCATCTTCAATGTCTTTCATAAGTGTTCTACGGTTTTCATTTTACCTCTTTGGGTAGGTTGATTCCTAGGTATCTTATGGCTTTTGGTCCAATTGTAAATGGGATCGATTCCTTGATTTCTCTTTTGCTGCTTCATTTTTGGTATATAGAGACGCAACAAATTTCTTTATGGTGATTTTATATCCTGCAACGTTGCTGAATTTGTATACCAGTTCTAGTAATTTTTTAATGGTATCTTTTGCGTTTTCTACACATTGTCTGAGAATAGTGAAAGTTTGACTTCTTCCTTGCTGGTTTGGATGCCTTTTATTTCCTTTGTCGTCTGATTGCTGAGGCTAGGACTTTCAGTACTCTGTTAAATAACAATGGTGAGAGTGGACGTCCCTGTCTTGTTCCTGACTATTCAGGAAAAACTCTCAGGCTTCCCCATTGATGATAATATTAGACCTGTTTCTTTTGTATATTGCCTTTACAATGTTTATGTATGTTCCATCTCTAACTACCTCATGGAGGGTTTTTGTCAAGAATGGATACTGTACTTTGTCAAAAAAAAAAGTTAATGCATGTATTAAAAGGATCATATGGTTCTTTTCCTTTCTTTTATTAATCTGGTGTACCATGTTGATTGATTAGCAAACATTGAACCACCTATGTAGCCCAGGAATAAATCCCACCTGATATAAATAAATCCCACTTGAATAATTCTTTACTGTACTCTTGGATTTAATTTGCTAGTATTTTGTTAAGAATTTTTCCATGCATGTTTATCAGAGATATTGGCCTGTGATTTGCCTTTTTAGTGGAATCTTTGTCTAGTTTTGGAATCAAGGTAATGCTGGCTTCATAGAATGACTTTGGAGGTTTTGCTTCCATTTTTATTTTTGGAACAGTTTTAGAAGAATAGGCATTAACTCTTCTTTAAATGTCTAGTGGATTTCCCTTGGGAAGCCATCTGGACCCGGACTTATCTTTTTTGGGAGATTTTTGATAACTGATTCAATTTCTTTGCTGCTTATGGGTGTTTTCAAATATTCTATTTCTTCCTGTTTCAGTTTTGGTAGTTTGTATGTTTCTAGGAATTCACACCCTGTTCCAGAATTCCGAGTTTGTTGGCATAAAACTTTTCATAATATTCTCTTATAATTGTTTGTATTTCCTTGGTGTTGGTTGTGATCTCTCCTCTTTCATTCAATACTTTATTTTTGGAAGTCCTTTCTCTTTTCTTTTTGATAAGTCGGCCTATAGGTTTATCAATTTTATTAATTTTTTCAAAGAACCAGCTCTTAGTTTAATTGATATGTTCTACTGTTTTTGTTTGATTGTGTCTATATGGTTTATTTCCGCTCTAATATTTATTACTTCCCTTTTGCTGGCTTCAGGCTTTATTTGCTGTTCCTTTTCTAACTCCTTTAGGTGTAAGGTTAGGTTGTATATTTGAGATTTTTCTTGCTTCTTGTTATAAACCTGTATTACTATATACTTCCCTCTTATGACTGCCTTTACTGCATCCCAAAGGTTTTGGACTATCATGTTTTCATTTTAATTTGCCTCTATATGTTTCTTTTATTAATTTCTTCTGTAATTTCCTGGTTAGACCATTCATTCTTTAGTAGGATGTTCTTTAACGGTCCTGTATGTGTGGTCTTTCCAAATTTTTCATGTTGTTGACTTCAAGTTTCATAGTGTTTTGGTATGCGTGGTATGATCTCAATTTTTTTGTGCTCACAGAGGGCTAATTTGTAACCGAGGTTGTAATCTACCCTGGAGAATATTCCATGTGCTCTCTCAAAAAAAAATGTGTATTCTGCTGCTTTAGAATGAAATGTTCTGAATATGTCTGTTGTCTTTCTGGCCCAGTGAATCATTCAAAGCCAATTTTTCCTTTTTGAGTTTCTGCTTAGATGATCTGTCCATTAATGTAAGTAGGGTGTTAAAGTCCTCTACTATTATCGTATTACTATCAGTGAGTTCCTTTATGTTTGTTATTAATTGATTTATATATTTCGATGTTCCGAAGTTGGGTATATATATATACACACATATATGCACAAACAACTTTAAGTCTAAAATGAGTCTCTTGTAAGCATATAGATGGGTCTTATTTTTTTCATCCATTCTGATACCCTATAACTTTTGAGTGGAGCATTTAATCCATTTACCAGAAGATTGATTATTGATAGATAAGAATTTAGTGCCATTGTATTACCCATAAAGTCATTGTTTCTGGAGATTTTCTGTTCCTTTGTAGTCTTGGTTGATTTTGGTCTTTCTTTCCCACTTAAACAGTCCCCTTTAATATCTCTCTCAGGGCTGGTTTAGTGGTCATGAGCTCCTTTAGTTTTTGTTTTTCTGGGAAGCTTTTTATCTCTTTCTATTCTGAATGACAGCCTAGTTGGATAATGTATTCTTGGCTGCATATTTTCCCATTCAGCATGTTGAACATATCATACCACTCCCTTCTGGTCTGCCAGGTTTCTGTGGAGAAATCTGCTACTAATGTGATAACCTGATTTGCCTTCCCTTGTATGTTACAGATTTCTTTTCCCTTGCTGCTTTCGGGATTATTTCCTTATTGCTATATTTTACAAATTGTACTACAATATGCCTTGGTGTTAGCCTGCTTTTGTTGAATTTGGATGGGAGTTCTCTGTGCCTCCTGGATTTGGATGTCTGTTTCCTTCTCCAAATTAGGGAAGTTTTCAGCTATTATTTACTCAAATGAACCAAGAAGGAATAATTTTTGAACCTCTCAAGTTCGTAAAAGGATTTTTTGCCTATAAAATGTAGAGGTATAATCATATGTTGACCATCAAACTAAGTACTTGAGAAGTGTGTGAAAGAAGTCCGTTACTGCATGATTTTTATATGAAGCATTTGATATATTTATTATATGGGTTATAGTTTTAAATGTATTGAAATATACTTCCTGAACTTTTGTAGATGGTATCTATCCTTCATTTTTTTTTTCTATCATTCACCTCTGTCATCATATTTTCATTAATATCACAGACTTTTGAGAAAAAAATTGATGATATCAAAACAGCTTTTTATATCCTCAATATTATACTAGAGATGAATTAAAATACAAGAAAATAACCAAGAGTGATAATATGAAATAGTAGTTCTGCTGGAACTTCTATTCTCTATTGATTAGTGGAGTTACTTGGATGAGAGTATGAAAAGTTTAGCAACAGCTAAACCAAAGCAAAAAGGTACAAAAGTCTTCAGCTTTCTGGGGCACCTGGGTGGCTCTGTCGGTTAAGCGTCCGACTTCGGCTCAGGTCACGATCTCGCGGTCCGTGTGTTCGAGCCCCGCATCGGGCTCTGTGCTGACAGCTCAGAGCCTGGAGCCTGTTTCAGATTCTGTGTCTCCCTCTCTCTCTGACCCTCCCCCGTTCATGCTCTGTCTCTCTCTGTCTCAAAAATTAATAAACGTTAAACAAAAGTTTTTTTAAAAAAACAAAAGTCTTCAGCTTTCTATCCCACCTGAATCAGGATTTCACACACAGCTTTAAGTATTGTATGTGTAATATTGTGAATACTACATGCAGTAATATTTAAATAACAGAAAACCAACTTTTTTTCTATATAAATTTTTAAATCATGTAGAATCTAGTAAACTTTTCCGAAGTTTGACACAAATATTACATAGGTTTATCCAAACATTATCCAAATATTTAAAAATATTATCCATTGCAACACTCAGGAAATGAAAAGAGATATTGATTATTACATTATAAAGAAAATACATATTTATTTTTAATATTCATGTTAATAAAACTGATTACCGCCAAATGGTCAGTGAAGTATCTGACAATTATTATGATGTAATAAATATAATGATTGATGTTCTGTTAGCAATAATGACGCCATTGTATTTCCAATCAAAATTTCAAACTATAATTCCCATGATATTGTAGGGTGAACAAATGATAAATGCATAGAATTTTTATTATGTTTATGTTTTTGTCTACACATCCTTCTAATTTAATTTACTCACTTTAACTTTCTCCAATAGTAGCAATACACATGACATTAGATTACATTCTTTTTCCTTTAGATCAGGCAGGTAAGAAAGCAGAATGAAGAGTAATCATTGAGCTCTTGGTCATTTTCATCATGAAGCCACAAGGCAAGAATCTCAACATCCATTTTTTTCTTGCCCCCAAGATATTAGTGACTGGTAGTAAAATTTCCAGGAAGCACATTATGAACGTGTCTGAGAAATTTATTTTGGTTCCAGTTTTCTTCTTCTTCCTTTTTTTTTCCCACCTTTCCTCCTTTCCTCCCTTCTTCCTTCCTTCCTTTCTTCCTTTCCCTTATGTTTGTTGTGTTAGATCTATTTTCTATCATAACGTTGTTAGTTGAACATGTCAGAATAATTAGACAAGACGGTTTATTTGCATTGTTGCTGTTTGTATTCTAAGCCACAGGTTGCACTAAACAGCATCCTCTAGTTGATTTAAGAAGTTAGTATGAAATAAACCTAATTAAACACAACAGACCTAAGTGAAATACTAAATGAGGACAATTTCTATTATTTTGCCACACTCTTATCTGTGATTTGTTTTCAGTCTTGTTTTCTAAGTGTCATGTGTGTGCCAGATGAAAATTATAAAAGAAAGAAATAACTAATATTAGACAGGAAAAAGGAGGGAGGAAAAACACAGTCAACTACAGGTGTTCTTTTCATACACATCTAACTTACCAGCAAGCTAAGTATTTTACATTCTCTCATACACTCCTGTTGAATTTTGTAGATTGCTTATAATAACTGAACTTCTTCCAAATGCTTTAAAGAAGCCTCTTCAAGTTGGAGCACTTTACCCAGTAGGCTGCTTTGACAGAAAGTGCCAATTAAAGGCAATAGAAAAAAAAAAAATGGAGAGAATTTGCCTCAAAAAAAAAAAAAAAACCCCACAGAACATTTTGCTAATATGGATTTAAAGAGGAACAGATAATTTTTGAGTCAAAATTTGAACTTTCTGCAGTTTTTAAAAATATTTTTGAGACTCAGTAGAAATAGAGCAAAGGAAATAAAAAAAAACTTGTAACACGTACACACAGCTAAAAAACTAGACAAGTCTAAAGCAAATAGGGAAATAACTATGATAATATTTTTAAACCGTTTGTATGTTCTTGAAATGTATGTCCATTGTACAAATGCAGTATGATCTTCAACCATTTAATGGACTTACAATCACTAACATTCTTCCTATAAACATTCCTAAGGTAGAAAACATATTTATCTAAGTACAAGAATAGATGCATTCCCAGAGTAAAACTGAAAAGAATACACAAAACATAAATTATAGGATTGTTATTTGTATAAGAAAAAATACGTATGTATTATATATACTTCCTACCACGCTACTTAAGGAATAACACTACTACTCAATATATCAGGGCTTACAACAGTGCAACGTAAGAGATAGCTACATACTTTTGTGGCTTAAAGAACAATTTATAAATATTCTTACATTACAGTCTTACCATGATTATATTTTATAATATACGTTTAGAATGTTATTGTATTGGGACAATTTGCGTTCCCATAAAAATATTTGAACACAAAGTATTTTTGTATCAGAGTCTCTGCTATAGCTCAAACAAATTCAATCCATTTTAACATTGACAGGTTACATATAGTTGGTGGAACACAATTTGCATGCACTTAATAGAGCAACTGATACAACTGTGATACTCTTTATAATATTCTGCTTCCTAAGAAATCCAGCCATTTGCAGTAATGATATAGGTAACAGGTAGTAAATATAGCGGTAGCTCAAAGTAATGAAAAATGAAGTCTGTCTAATATATAAAGTATCTTTAATGAAATAAAGTTTTCTTATATTCAAAAAGATTCAATTGGTAACTATATTAACAAAACAATTAAATGGGAGAATTGAGAAAATGTATTTTGAAAGGTAACACAGAAAGCATGAACAGTGAATGATTTTATGGAAATATCAAGGACTAAAGGATATAGAAAAAGAAGTAGGAGAGTAATGAATAAAAATTACTTTTCATTTTTTTACATTCTTTAATACTTAGAATTTTCATACTTGGAATTTTAAACACAAACATATATGTTTAAATTTAAATTTAAATTTAAATTTAAATTTAAAATAAATTTGGGGTGCGTGGGTGGCTCAATAGGTTGAGCGTCCGACTTCGGCTCAGGCCATGATCTCCCGGTTTGTGAGTTCGAGCCCCGCATAGGGCTCTGTGCTGACAGCTCAGAGCCTGGAGCCTGTGTCGGATTCTGTGTCTCCTCCTCTCTTTGCCCCTCCCCTGCTCATGCTCTGTTTCTTTGTCTCTCAATAATAAACGTTAAAAAATTTTTAAATTTAAACTACATTTAAACTAATGACTTCATTCTACTTCCATTTCCCAAAAGAAAACAAAAACTAAAAATATTAATTAGAATGTATATTAAATATTATAAAATATCAATAAATATGTATATGTATTAACTGATTTGGATAGATAGAAAATGACCATGTCCTAGAGTAGAGAATGTTATATAGAGTGCAAATCTCATCAAATTCATTTAATATGAATAAAAATACTAGTTGAATTTTTTTGAAACTTACTGATTCTAAATTCTGTGAAAGATGAAAGAATCAGAAGAGTCAAAACATATTAAAGCATTTAAAGACATATAGAGCACAGATGTAGAATAATATGGAGGAGGTTCAGGGAGTTTTCATTATCATTCATGAAATTAACCTTAAATATAAGTTAAATAGACAATGTGGCATTGGAAGATCAATGTAACAGACAAAATTATGTACATTTAGTAATAATGGCTGACATTTATTGAGCGCTTACTGTATATTCCAGGTACTTAAATATATTATAAGTGGCTAGAACCTATAAGGGAGATACTATGATTATTTCAATTTTATAGTTGAGTAAACTAAGGCTCACTAACATTCATATCTTGCCCAAGATCGACATCATATAGCTAACCAGCAGCAGGAGAGAGACTTGACATAGAGCAGGCTCCCCTCAGAGAAGGGTCATAAGTGCTGATCCATCGCCCAGAAATGTCCTCCCTTGCTTGATCTCATGGCAAACATATTCATTTTTCACACCTTTTTCAAATATTAGTAACCATTTTCCTTTCAAACAGGATGTAGTCAGTCTTCAGAGTCTTTGTATTTTTCATTCTTAAGCCATGTTTTATTTGAAGTCTGGCTCTTACGTCTTACAACTCTTGCATTATTTGAATATTGTATTTCTTCCTCAACTTTGGCATTTAAAAGCAGGTATCAGTCCTAATTTTTGCCTATTTGATTGGCAAACAGATTGAATAGAAAACTCTTCAGGTCTTCTAATCTTTCTATATTTCTTCTTGATCAGAATGTGGTACCACTTCTTGGTGCTATTTTGAGCAACTATATAGATTTTAAACCTTTGAACCATATTAGATTATGTCCTAGGCTTGTGTGTGTGTGTGTGTGTGTGTGTGTGTGTGTGTTAACTTTACTCAGCAGGAGAATAAAAGATTTTTTATGTCATTCCTCAAGATCGTGAAAGCTAACGTTTGTATTGATCATTCTCAGTTTTAATCAGCTTTTCAAAAATGTGTCAAATGATCAGCTTCCCTTAGCAATAATTTTACTTTTTTCCCCAATTTAATTTATTCCCAAGTAAGAATAGGAACATGCAAGCATATTAGCATGTTCCTGAGAAACATAGCTCTTAAAGTTTCGATGTAGTCAGTTAAACATACAGGCAAAAAAAAACACCTAAACTATTTGAGCTTACTTTTCACCTGATTGCCTGTTACAAAAATCCCATTTATAGATGGGAATACAGCTAAAGAGAAGTGTTGAAAAATATTAGCAAATAGAAATTAGATTTGGTGCAAAGAAGCATAATCATCATATCAGTGCTTGCTTTGACTCCATTTTGTAGAGAAACAAATAAAAGAAAATATGGTTGCATTGAGTGATAGAAGAACCAAAGTATACAGAATATATCATCTCATCAGACTTATGAAAACACATGAAATTTCTTTGTTTACCTTAAAAGATACAAACTAGGGTCATGTAATTCTGTACTGTTTTAGCCCTCACTCTTCATTTCCCCCCTTCATCTACCACACAGAACACACATTTACACGTAAAATATAAGTTCCTTTTCTGGCATCTGATTCTTCCTACTTCTGAGGAATCTCAAAAAAGGAGGATTTACCAAGGCTTTAAGAAAGAACATGGATTTGTTCATTCTCAGAGAAGCTTGGTGAAGTTTATTGCATGATTATGCTCTTTCCATGTGTTTCATTTCGTTTTTCTCATTTCCCTGTATAATTGTATCCTCTTTTGAGGTTCAAGTTAGTAAAACATTACTCATATGAGAGAGAGTCGAACTGTTTTATTAAATCAAAATGTGGCTCCATATTAAAGAAGCTTTCTTTATGTTTCTATCTATAGTTTCCATCACACTATTGTCCCCTCAAATACTTCCTGAGGCCTATATTGTTGTAGTTGCCCAAAATATTCCTCCCTTTGAAATTTGAGGGAGTTTTTTGACATTATTTTCTCTAAAGGTATTTTTAAGAGCTATGCCAAGAACTCATATATAACTGGTTTTACATTCTGCCTCATGCTCAATATATGTGAGTATATTTTAATGGGGTCTATTCATTTTTCTGTTTCTTTATAAAATAACAATTGCCAGAATAATTTTATTTTTATCTTCTATTTGTTTTCTGACCTTTGCCAACTTGCTTTTTAATTGTATGTTGTGTTATTCTTTCTTAATTTCCAATGCACATGTTTTGAACTCTTTTGTTCTAGAGACTATTTGATTCAAGTGTTTATTTCATTTCATTTTATGGAGAAATGGAGAATCCATCTATAGTATTCTTATTATTTTTATTAAAGGAGAAGAAAAGCCAACGATGAGTTTCCTCTGTTATTTAGACATTCCAGGTGAAATTTCAAATAGACATTAGAAGAATTACAACCAATTATGAAATAAACATTTCTGAACGACACTTTACTATGAGGAATGATTTTCAGAGCACCTTACAAGAAAACATTATTCTCTAGTACAAAGACTTGTTAGAAAAGACTATTAAAATGGTGATGTGTATAATTTCCTAATTTGTACTATATCACCATGCTTTGTAGACACAAGCAAAATTTGATGGAACTTGTTTCACACATCGAAAATATACATTTTGATATATGGATGTAAGGTTGTTAAATAAAGAGAAACTAGTTGGTTCATGACTGGTTGAAAGCAACTTACAAATTTCACATGAACCAAGTAAGACTATCAGATTTGTGGTTCCCAGGGTGAGACCATTATTTGACTAAAAATATAGAAGCTGTAAGGAAAGATCCATAGGAACAAAATTAATCAAGATCCAAATTTATTCATTTTAAGTCAATATCCCCCCCCCCAAAGATCACTGATAACAGACATTATTTCAGGCAGCCACAAAGTTGTAAATCTATACTAAAGCAAAATTATTCACTGCAAAATTACTCAGAATGTATAGGATCAGGACAAACAGATTGGATATCCTCAATATAGTTTAATGAAAGGGTGGAAGTAAGATGTTTTGTTAATCTCACCTCAAAAATCAGTGTCTTCTGTTCTTTTAAGCAAAAGGAAAATTTACTGCCTAAGATTTGACTTCTTAATTTCTGTTTTTACCTATCATCAAAAATGCCCTTACTTCATGCTGAGGAGGTTTCAAATGAATAAACCCCAGCTTATTTTGTATCTTTTTAAAATTTGTTTCAATGTTTATTCATTTTTGAGAGAGAGAGAGAGAGTGTGTGAGTGGGAGAGGGGCAGAGAGAGAGGGAGACACAGAACTCCAAGCAGGCTCCAGGCTCTACATTCTCAGCACAGAACCCGACATGGGTCTCGAACCCACGAACCGTGAGGTCACGACCAGAGCCACAGTTGGACACTTAACCAATGAGCCACCCAGGTGCCCCTGGACCTTTTTATTAAAACAATTGATGCCTTTCTGAAGATCATGATCCCTGTTAACATATATGTGAATCACTCCCACTGTTTTGCAAGTCTTCTCTTACCCAGATGGCTAAGCCAGCCAAATTATCTTGAATTATTAGCTCTGTTTTAGATATGAGATATTTCTGATATTTCTGAAACTTATGCACATCAATTTTTGTTTATACTCTTTATTTGGAATAATCTGAATATATAGTAAGGTATAAGCTTAATATAATAAATATATTATGACTCATTTATGTTAGTGTAAATAGAAGGTGAAATTTACACTATTTGGCCAAAGGCAGCTTGGTAAACATGAAATTTAATAGTAAACAATAAGATCCTGAAATATTGGTGCTTTAAACGTTCTTAATTTTGATACAATATGGACTTATATAAAATATTTTAATGATTTTACATGTATTTCTACTTTTCTTGGTTTTAGATCTTTCCCGTATTTTAAGAATATTTTAATTTCGATGTTAGTTTTAAAACAATCATTCCTCATATTTGTTAATGCAAATATTTAAGATCACTAAATGTCTGGGGCACTTGGGTGGCTAAGGAGGTTAGGCATCCAACTCTTGATTTCAGCTCAGGTCATAATCTCACAGTCCGTGAGACCGAGTCTCATGTCCAACTCTGTATAGGCAACACTGAGCCTACTTGGGATTCTCTCTCTCCCTGTCTCTCTGCCTACCTCCCTACCACCCCCGGCTTGTGCGTGCGTGCATGGGTACACAGTCTCATTTAATCAATCAATTAATCATTCAAATCACCGAATGTCTAGAAAAATCACTAAATATCTACTTTGTGCGTGTGAAATTTATAAGGTGCCGCTGCCAGTTCTCATCAACAATCTCATTTGATTGTTGTGTGTTGAAAATTTTTAAGATTAATTACATAGATACATTTCATTCTGTAATTCCATCTTCTCGTTGTCTATCCATCATTAATCTTTTCTAATTATATATACAATGAATATGGAGAAAAGTATTTTAAAGCATATTTATCAATTTCTGGAGGGTAGGTTGAGAATATTATTTAAATGATCTTTTTATCCATTTATATTTTATTTATTTTTCTTAAAAGATATGCAAATTATATAGCCTATCTGAAACAATATGTTTCTATAATATATTTATTTGACTTAACCTATAGGTTATCAGCCTATCACTATAACTTTATGTTATTCAAGCTAATTCTGTAATAAATATACAAAGCTGAAGACATAGATTTATGGATGCTTGATATCTACCTTCTGTTTGTGAAATATACATATATTACCCGGTTCCCTGACTTCAGTCAATTCCAAAACTGGCAGAAATAGCATGTAAAGAGAGTTGATTTTTAATTTGATAAGTGATTAATTACATTAAAAATCTGTATTAATAACAACCGAACGAGTCCAATTTGGTTGAAGGGCATTGTAATAGAAAAGTAGAAATAGGAAGTAAACAAATTTCAGCTCTACACCAGAAATTCTAAATGACCGTAAGCTGCTAACTGGACACAGGTGGCTGTTTTCTCAGGAGAGCACTTCATAATAGCTTTTAAATGAGGAAATGGGAATCATCAGTTTTAGATACTTTTGAAATCTCACAAGTGTGAAAGCCTTCATACATCATAACTGAAATAATGGGAAGTGATTAATAAACGTCATTGACATAAATGAGTTGCCAGATGTATCCTATCCTCAAGTGAGCATGAGAAAAAAAACGCAAAAGAACCTCATAAAATGTGTCATAACAGTTTGTGACAACTTACGTTAAACCACAAAGATGATTCCAATTTCCAAAATAATGTAATTTTAGAAAGCTATTTATTCTGAGAATAAATCCAAGTTCCATATTTTAGCGTTTGAAAGATTGCATTTTTTCCTTCTATCTCAAAGCATAATTATAAACAAACCAAAAATAAAAATATGCATAAAATATAATGAAGCCCTCAATTAGATTAACAAAGAAGAGGGGAATATATAAAGTACTCCACTTAAAATAAGTGACAAAAAAGAAAAAAATAGTCCCTTAATATGTTTATAAGAAAGTAAGTTAAAATAGTCAATTTACTAGGTTTTAATTTTAAACCTAAGTACTAAATTAGTTAATCTATGCCATGATGCATGTTATTAGATGGTCATTACAAAGTTAAATTTTAGAAAGTCATGTTAAAATAGTAAGTTTTACTTTTCCTATCAGAAAGCCAATCCTTGGCAAAGATCATCATTTTAATATATTTTATAAAGAACCATGTTTTTTTTTTCTTTCCAATTTTAATAGAAATTGTGTAGACGAGCCACAATAAAACCATAATAGAATTGTATTTAATACAAATTATGGTTCAGCCATTTTATTATTAGGTAAATTTTGGTCTACTGTCAAACAATGTGTCTCTCAATGCTCCTCAATGTCAAAACAGATTCTTCTATTTTTAAATATTTACCAAAGATTTTTTTTTTTTGGTGGAAATAATAGACATTTTTATTTTTATTTTTTTTTTAACGTTTATTTATTTTTGAGACAGAGAGAGACAGAGCATGAACGGGGGAGGGTCAGAGAGAGGGAGACACAGAATCTGAAATGGGCTCCAGGCTCTGAGCTGTTAGCACAGAGCCTGACGCGGGGCTCGAACTCACGGACCGCGAGATCGTGACCTGAGCCGAAGTCGGCCGCTTAACCGACTGAGCCACCCAGGTGCCCCAATAATAGGCATTTTTAAATTAGATCTGTGTCCCACCCATACCATTTTTGGATTACTGGGGAGTGATCCAGGTATTGGGTAACTTTTATGCTCTATAGTTTATTTAATATGTAATGAATATGAGATGCACTGTGTTACTTGGTACTAATCAATATTTCTTTGCCTAAAACAATATTTTTATCAATTCACTCTATGTGCATGTGTGTGTTTGTATCTTTAAGAATGTATCAACACGGGGCGCCTGGGTGGCTCAGTTGGTTAAGCGCCCGGCTTCGGCTCAGGTCATGATCTCACAGTCCGTGAGTTCGAGCCCGCATCGGGGTCTGTGCTGACAGCACAGAGCCTGGAGCCTGCTTCAGATTCTGTGTCTCCCTCTCTCTCTGCCCCTCCCCTGCTCATGCTCTGCCTCTCTCTGTCTCAAAAATAAATAAAAACATTAAAAAAAAATAAAAAAAAAAGAATGTATCAACAGACTGTGTACCATAACTAACATAAAGGTTAATAAAATGCTGTCTTTCTCAAGTAAAAGTTTTAAAACTAGTGAACATTTGTTTGGTCATTTTATCTTCTCTTAACGTTAAATATGATAACTCCTAGCTCAATTTTTCCAAAATAAATGCCCATTTACTGCTTAACTCTTATGTGTTTCACCTCAATATTTCTCCAGTGCCCTGAACTCAATCTGCCCTAAGTGAAACTGATCATCATCTTTCCTAAAATACTTATTTCTTCTGATTTCCCTATCTCCTTCAAAGAAGGGATAATCATTTCTTCTGGTACCTCCATTGTGCTGTCTGGAATATCTTGTATTTGCTGAACTTGGAGGAGCCATATTGAATAATGAGTTGGCCTTGGGAACAGAAACAAAGCACCAAGAAGCAATGGCATAGAAGAAATATATACCTATATCTATATCTCTATATCTATCTATCTATCTATCTATCTATCTCTTCTATACCTATCTATAGATATATATAGATATACATACCTATCTATAGATATATACAGGTACAGATAGCTATAGACATAGATATAGATATATATGTTTTATATTTTTCAACAAATATATATTTTTCAACAAATATATATATATTTTTTTCAACAAATATATATATTTTTTCAACAAATATAAATATATATATATGTTGGGGACAGAAACAAAGCACCAAGAAACAATGGCATAGAAGATATAGATATAGATATAGATATAGATATATATATATTGTATTTTTTCAACAACATGTCACCACTTTCTGACTTTTATTAGTAAATCATGTATAAAATCCTATTTTCCCAAAATTATTTCATGCATTTTGTCACTCATATTTAAACATAATGTTACCAAACACATATTGACTATCCTTTTCTCCTTTCTGGTAGCAAGTGCTTACTTTATCTACACGTAGTCCTAACACTTAACTATCCTATTTGTCGTTTTTAGAGTATATCTTAGTATTCATTTGTTCAAACACATATTTAATCTTTGCCTACCGGTTTACTATGTGCCAAGAAAAAGAAAAGTAAAAAAGTTCCATCATCACAGATCTTAGGTTTTAGCTGGAAAAGATAGAAAATAATAAAAATAAAATTTACTACTGCATTTTACTATTTTTTACCATTTTTATATTTACTATTTTTCAAATAGTGAATTACAAAATATAGTTTTTTTCTTTGTATGACTTCATGATATGAAAAATTACAGATACTAGAATTGTATTTACTTGATCAAGCAATGTTTTTTTTTTTTCTTACTATTGGAATGAATTTGATTTACTGCTGTATAGGGTAACATGGGTTGAATGTTAGTCTTCAGAAATAGTTGAATTCTAAGATGGCTTTGCTGAAATCTGTTTGCCTACAGAGCTTTAACATATCTGGGAAAAATAAAACTTGGGGCGCCTGGGTGGCTCAGCCAGTTGGGTGCCCTACTCTTGATTTCAGCTCAGGTCATGATCTCACAGTTTGTGAGATTGAGCCCCACATCAGGCTCTGTGCTGACAAACACGGAGTCTGCTTGGGATTCTCTCTCTCCCTCTCTCTGCCCCTCCCCCGTGCTCTCTCCATCAAAACAAATAAATAAATATTTAAAAAATAAAATACAACTTAAGTAAGAAAGGGGTCAGGTGGGATGAGCTTCGTCAGAAGCAAAAAGGCAAAAGAAAGCCAAAAAAAAAAAAAACCCCAAAAAACAAAAAAAAAAAAAAACAAAAAATAAAAAAACTGTGTAGCCGTTAGGTGAGAGAAAGGATTAAGAACACCGTGTCTAGGGAAGAAAAACTATAAATTAAAAAAATAATTATAATAAATTATATATAACAAAAAGATATACAAGCATTATGGTTTTGCTTTGTTTTGTTTTGAGCTATTTCTATCCATGTCAACCAAAGGGAAAGTCCCGATTTACCTTCCCTTTGCCACAGACCTCTGTTAAGGTTAGCAGATCACCTTGCAACAATAACAACTAAGCCAACCATTAGAATAGAATCAGAGATTCCTGTTTCTAGCTACACCTCTGAGCCATGGAAATACTTGCCATGCTTTTTGTCAAAGCGGTGGCATCACCAGTTCCTTCCAGGAGTATGCACAGCCTGACAATGGAGCAGCCTCAGAACAAGGCTGTAATTCATCAGTCGGAGAGAAGGGGCAGAGTCAATACCACGTCTGAGACACCACAGTGAAACTGTAGGGCACTCTTTAAGGGCTCTGCAAAATGTTGGAGTGGGAGTATTTTATCGGGAACTGGAAGTCCTACATAAAACGATGGGGACAAGAATAAAGATAATGCGAATTTAATTTGTTCTACTCATGTGCACTTGAGAATGAGACTGACCTAAAGTTTTTGGTTTTTATTAGTGATAACATGTTAGGTTAAAAACGGTGCTAGCATATTTAGCCTACAAGATCAATTGCATTATTTTTGCTATATTTTATAAGATTTTACATAGCTCAATCTTTTCCTAGAACATTTGAAAAGAAATGTGAGAAAATAATATGTAGCTAATGGTTTAGAAGGTTTTTCTCTCTATTTTCTTCAAGTGCTATTCAAGTTTCTTCTTGTGTAAATATGCCGATCTATGTTTTTATCTAGGTTTTAACCCTTATGTTTAGGTCTTTGATCTCTGTTTAGTTGATTTTTGTATATGAGGTAAAGTAGTGGTCTAGTTACATTCCTTTGGATGTGAATATGTAGTTGTCCCAACATCCTTTATTATTTATTGAATAATCATTTATCGTTTCCCCATTGAATTACCTTAACACCCTTGTCAAAATCAATTAGCCATAGATATAAGGATTTACTTCTGGATTCCAAATTTTATTTTATTGATCTATATGTTAGTCACTACTCAGGTATCGCCCTGTCTTGATTCCTGCAGCTTTATAGTAAGTATTGAAATAGGAAATATGGGTCCTCCAACTTTGGTTTTCTTTTTCAGATTGTTTTGGCTATTCTAGGATCTTTGCATACTTATAGTAATTTTACGTTACCTTATCAATTTCTTCAAAAAAGGCCAGATGGGGTTTGGATAGGAAATGTGTTGAATCTGTAGATCAATTTGTGAGTATTGCCATTTTAGCAATATTAAGTGTCCTAATAAGTGAACATTGGATTTTTTTAAATTTATTTATTGAGGTCTTTGTTTTCTTTCCAAGACAGTTTGCAGTTTTTAGTCTACAAGATTTTCCCTATTTATTCTTCCTAATAATACTCTAAAAGGGAATTTTAAAAATTTTGTTTTTATATATTTCATTGCTACATGTAAAAATTCAGTCGATTTTTACATATTCAATATCTTATACCATATTTACTTACTGAATTCATATATTAACAATAATAATAATTTATTAATTAATACTTTTTTTCTCTTTGGGGCTATGTGTGTGAATACTATAGGATTTTCACAAGATCATATCATTTACAAATATAGGCAAATGTCAGAGATATCGTGGGTTCTGTTTAGACCACTTCAGTAAAATGAATATCAAAATAAAGTAAATCGAATCGATTTTCTGGTTTTCTAGTACATATAAAAGTTATGTTTACACTATACCATGGTCTGTTAATTATGCAATAGTGTGTCCAGAAAAATGTACATATATTAATTTAAAAATATTTATTGCTAAAAAATGTTAACCATCCTCTGAACTTTTGGTAAGTCATGATATCTTTATTAGTGGAGAGTCTTGTTTCGATGTTGATGGCTGCTGACCAAGGTGGTTTTGCCTAAAATTTGGGGTGGCTCTGACAATTTGTTAAAGTAGGCCAACAATGAAATTTCCTGCACTGATGAACTCTTCTTTTCACAAACAATTTCTCTGTAGTACGTGATGTTGTTGGAAAACATTTTTCCCACAGTAGAACTTCTTTTAAAATTGGAGACAGTCCTCTCAAACCCTGCCACTGTGTTATCAATAAGTTCATGGAATATTTTAATCCTACATTGACATTTCAACAATCTTCACCATATCTTCACCAGGAATACATTCCATCTCAAGAAGAAAATTTCTCTGCTCATGCTTAACAACCAAAGCCTTATCTATTCAAGTTTTATCATGAGGTTGCAGCAATTCAGGCCCATCTTCAGGCTCTAATTCTAATTCTAGTTCTCTTGTTATTTCTGCCATTTCTGCAGTTACTTCCTTCACTGAGGTCTTGGACCTTTTAAAGTCATAAAGGTTGGAATCCACTTCTTCCAAATTCTTGTTAATATTTGGACCTCCTCCTCTGAGTCAGAAATGGTTTTAATGGCATCTAGAATGGTGAA
Source organism: Panthera tigris (assembly GCF_018350195.1). Taxonomy (NCBI): domain Eukaryota; kingdom Metazoa; phylum Chordata; class Mammalia; order Carnivora; family Felidae; genus Panthera; species Panthera tigris. Next base: position 20,803,359 of record NC_056668.1, on the reverse strand, counting down.
TCGTTTACAGAAGGTTTTCAATTTGCTTTTCTCAGATCCACCAAGGAAATCAGTATGTCTGGCAGCTACTACCTTATGAAATGTGTTCCTTGGGGTGCCTGGTGGCTCAGTCAGTTAAGCGTCTGATTCTCGGTTTGAGCTGAGGTCATGATCTCATAGTTTCATGAGTTCAAGCCCTGCATTGGGCTCTGTGGTAACAGTGCAGAGCCTGTTTGGGATTCTCTCTCTTCTCCCTCTCTCTCTGCCTCTCCTACACTCATGCTGTCTCTGTCTCTCTCTAAATTAAAATAATAATAATAATAATAATAACTTCAAAAGAAATTTTAAAAAAGAAATGTATTTCATAAGTAATAGCACTTGAAAGTCAAAATTACTTCTTTATTCATGAAAAGCAAAATAAGTGTTATGTTAGTAGGAATCAAAAATAACATTAATCTTGTTAAATGGTTCCATCAGAGATTTTGGGTGACCGGGTGACTTGTCAATGAGCAGAAATCATTTGAATGGAACCTTTGTTTTTTTGAAAACGAGGTCTCAACCGTGGGCTTACAAATATTCAATAAACCATATTGGAAATAGATGTGCCGTCATACAGACTTTGTTGTTCCATTTCTAGAGCACAGGCAGAGTAGATGTAGCATCATTCTTAAGGGCTGTGGGAGTTTGGGAATGGTAAATGAACACCGGCTTTGAGTGAAAATCACCAGGTGCATTAGCCCCTAACAAGAGAGTCAGGCTCTCCATTGAAGCTTTGAAGCCAGACACTGACTTCTCCTCTCTCGCTATGGAAATCATAGATGGCATCTTCTTCCAAAACAGGCTATTTCATCTCCACAGAAAACCTGTAGCCACCTTTGTGAATTATCTTAGCTAGATGTTCTAGATGACTCCCTTTAGCTTCTACACTGGCACTTGCCGCCTCACCTTGCACTTTGGTGTCAGGGAGACAGTGTTTTCCTCTCAATCTCATGAGTCCACCTCTGCCAGCTTCCAACTTTTCTTCTGCAAGTTCCTCACCTTTTTCAGCCTTCGCACATTGAAGCTCTTCAGTCCAGCCCTGCTCTGGATTAGGCTTTGACTTCAAGGAATCAAAGTGTGGCTGTTTTGATCTTCTATCCAGACTACTAGAACTCTCTCCATATCAAGAAAAAAGCTATTTCACGTTCTTATCAATCATCTGTTCGCTGTTTTACTTGACTAGCACTTTTCATTTCTTTCAAGGATTTTTCTTTTGCATTTCCTACTTGCTTAACTGGCACAAGAGGCCTGGTTTTGGTGTATCTCATCTATTGACAGCCATCCTCACTAAGATTAATCATTTCTAGCTTTTGATTTAAAGTGAGAGATGTGCTCATTGTTCTTCCTTTTACTTGAACACTTAGAGACCATTGTAGAGCTAGTTATTTCCCTAAATTCAATATTGTTATATCTCAAGGAATAGAGGCCTGAGAAGAGGGAGAGAGAAAGGAAAAGAGTCAGTTGGTGGAGCAGCCAGAACACGCACATTTACTGATTAAGTTCACTGACTTCTGTGCATGCTGTTTGTGAGCCCTGGTAATAATTACAACAGTAACATTGGCTATCACTAAACACAGATTACCATAACAAATAAAATAATAATGAAGAAGTGTGAGGGGCGCTTGGGAGGCTCAGTCAGTAAAGAGTCTAACTTGTTTTTGGCTCAGGTCATGATCTAGCAGTTTGTGAAACTGAGCAGATGTCAGGCTCCACACTGGCAGTCTCTTTTCCTCTCTCTCTGGCCCTCCCCCACACTCTCTCTCAAAACAAATAAACACTGTTTAAAAAAAGAAGAAGTTTGAAATACTGCTAATTTACCAAAGTGCGACACAGAGACATGAAGGGAACAAATGCAGTTAGAAAATGGCGCTGACAGACTTGCTCAGTTCAGGGTTGCCACAAACCTTCAATTAGTTAAAAAACAAAACAAAACAAAACAAAACACTTGATGTGTGAAGTTCAGTAAAGCGAGGTGCAATACAGCCAGGTATGCCTGTAGTTTGCCTTCTTCCTTTCCATACTTGGTGTTCTTTATTTCACTCTTACTTAGTTACCATGACTAAAACCTTCAGCGAAATGTTGACTAAAAGTGGCAGGAGGGAACATCACTGTATTATTCCTAAACTTAGGGGGAAGGGTTTCAGTATTTCACCATTAAGATGATGTGCCTTTTTTGTTAAATGCTTCTTATCTGCTTCTTCTCTTGGTTCTATTCTGCACCTGCTTCAGCTGAGACCTGTCCCACACAGTTGCTTATGGACACTGCCTCTGTTGCTATTACACAAGGTCTTCATGTATCTGGTTCATATCAGCCCAAATTCCTTCCTATTCAAAGCGGCCATCTTCCTGTGGTCCACAACCATCATTCAATATGCCTGTATATGTCTCCCAGATTTGGAGAATTCCACTGGCTTCATGCTGCCATTCTTGGACAGAAGTAAGCATGGATGATAGTGGTGAGATGTAGTATTATTCTTATATAAAGAAGATTAAGAAATGATGAAGCGAAATTGCTCATTCAATAGTAATATTTTATCTTATCCTCTCACGTCTATACCCATCATGCTGCCATTCCTACTTTGACATGTACTCTGGAGATGTCTTTGATGCTCTTTACCAGAGACGGGTTATATCCACTGCTAGATGCTGAAAGTGTGACTTAAGGTACAATGTGAACATCATGTATTTCAGCAGAGACTCCTTTAAGCTTCTCTCCAACATTCTGCCCACAGTGTAAAGGATGGGCCCAGGGCAACATACACTCTCCAGCTCCCTTCCATTTTTCCAGCCTAAATAACATTGTTTTGATTTGAAGAAGGGAGTAGGCATAGATAAAAATAGTGCACGAGGTTCTTCCTGTTTGAATCTAAATATTCAAACTTAAAAGATTCTGAGTTCTTTTCCTTGGTGTCATTTTAATATCCTTCTCTGAGCAAAATCCCTGCCTCAAGACACAATACAAGAAGATTATAGGGAAGGAAAATACATCAATTAATAGTTCTTCATCATATGCATATACACAGATACACCTAAAATCAGATTTTGTTGAATGTAACTAAAGCTTCAGTTGATGTTCGACTCAGAATCTTCTACATCCCATGAAGGCAGAAGGTTGTACATAATCAATGAAATAAAAATTCTAATGAATATTACCTTAAAAGGGGTAATTTTATCTAATATAAAATTGTTTTGGAGGAAAAAAATGTCAGCATTAAGATTGTCATTCTTACAGTGCCATGTCATGAGCCATCAGGTCAAAGCTCCTGTTTATTTCTAATTAAAATAAATGTCCTTTGGAAGTATAAATTCCTCTAATGGAGTACAATTTGTGTATTTAAAAGTACATACACACACACACACATATACATATACATATATATATATATATATACTGTATATATATATATATATATATAAATCTGTATATTTAGAAGTGTGTATATATATATAAATATATGTATTTAAAAGTGTATGGGGGCACCTGGGTAGCTCAGTCGGTTGAGCGACTGACTTCGGCTCAGGTCATGATCTCACGGTCCACGAGTTCAAGCCCCTCATTGGGCTCTGTGCTGACAGCTCAGAGCCTGGAGCCTGCTTCTGAGTCTGTGTCTCCCTCTCTCTCTGCCCCTCCCCCACTCATGCTCTCTCTCTGTCTCAAAAATAAATAAACATTAAAAAAATTTTAAAGTGTATGTATATATCTTGTTGATTAGGCTTATTTTTTACAATGGAAGTGTATTCTATTTTCAGAGTATGGTATTCTTAATCTGAAGATAGAGAGTTACTAGATTAACTCTAAAATAGTCAATTCCTAGATTAAAAAACAACAACAACTAAGCTACTTTCAAATTCTTCTGTCTTGATTTGTAAGCTTTTCCAGAGTTATAGTCAAACATGCTATGGTTTGTTCACAAAATCTATCCTACAAGATCTGTTCCTTATAACTAGCTACACAACACCTATTTTTTAATCACATTCTTTAAGTTTATTTATTTATTTTGAGAGAGAGTGAGCACGAGCTGGAGAGGGGCAGAGAGTGCGAGAAACAGAATCCCAAGCAGGCTACACCCTGTCAGTGCAGAGCCTGATGCGGGACTCGATCTCACAAACCGTGAGATCATGACCTGAGCCAAAATCAAGAGTCAGACACTTAATTGACTGAGCCACTTTGGTGCCCCCACAATGCCTATTTTTTTAAATGAAATTTATTATTCACTTAGCTAGTTGTCAAGACCCAAACTTGTGATAATTACAGGGTGATCGTTCAGTGCACACTTATTGATGACAAAAATCAATAAGATTTGGCATTGCCTCAATTTACGGACACCTTACCTATGTTATTATTATGGTAACTATTTGGTAAATCTTTTTGTGATTCTGCTTTTCAAAAGTCTTATCTCTAAAAGACAATATATTTTATTCCCACAATTACCAGGCATAGACAAATGTAAATAGATGTTTTCTGGGACATCATCACTAAACTGTTTCTGTCATTTTGTTATAGAATGAAGTAATAAACTCTATGCACCTGGTTGGTGACGACTATTAGGAACTGTGGTGAAATTATTGCATCTCAAGGTATTGAGATCGGCTAGAAAAATGCTAGCCTGGCACTAGAATGATGCAGAATGGCCTAGCTGTATTTCACAAAGAAGATGTCCGCTGGGGTGTTTCCTAGGACTTCCTTGACATGTTCTTTTATCCAAGAGCAGTTTATTTCCCATCTATTTGGAAAGCAATGGCAGATGTTTTATGACAGAGCTATTGGATGTCAATTGCAAGCTACATTTCCAGGAATTTTATTGTTGTTATTTCTGCAATTACCTTTTGTTAGGACACAGACTGTGTAAAATATGATTCCAGTTAAATGTGTCTACCCAGCACATGCATGAAGATGCATTTGCACACACACGCACACAAGCATGCACACGTCTTTGTGCGGATGTTTTCTAGACTGGTTACACAGGATGCTTTTGCTCTCTGGTCATGTTTCTTTTCAGTTCCTGTCAGGAGGAAATTCGGTTAACCCTGCTGTTGATCTTCCACAGAGTGAATTCACTTTTTTGAATTTCAAACATAAAAACAGAACTTGAAGATGAATAGGAGTGGTAAGACCCTCATGTCTTCCCTGAGGTTTTAAGAAGGTTTTGTTATAGGATGATTGTCTGCTTCTTATATAAACCTCACTTTCTTGAGAGTTTTTTGAGACTAATATTTCTTGGGGTGCCTGGTGGCTTGGTGGGTTAAGCGTCTGACTCTTGGTTTCAGCTCAGGTCATTATCTCACGGTTCATGGGTAGGAGACTTGAATTGGGCTCTGTGCTGACAGCACAAGTCTGCTTGGGATTCTCTCTCTCTCTCTCTGTCTCTTTCACTCTCTGCCCCTCCTCTGTCTGTGTCCATGCATGCATATTCTCTTTCTCTCTCAAAAGAAAAAAACTTCAAAAAATATTAAAAAAAAGAATAATATTTCTTGAAGTGTAACTGATATACATTATGCTAGTTCAGGTGTACAATATAATGATTTTATATTTTTAAACATTGCAAAAATAATCACCACAATAAGTCTTGTTAAAACCTGTCACCATAAATAGTTACAAAATTTTTTCTTGTGATGAGAACTTTTAAGAACTATTGTCTTTATTGTCTTAGCAACATTCAATTATGCAATATAGTCATTAAATAATCACTGTGATGTGCATTATATCCCCATGATGTACTTGTTTTATAATCGGAAGATTGTACTTCTTGTTGAAGCTCTCATTTTGTTCATCTGTTCATCTCCCACGTTTGGTGAGCATATATATGAACATTACTTTGAATTCTTTACCAGGTAAATTACTTATCTCCATTTCATTATGTTTTTTTCCTAAGGTTTTACTTTTTTTTTTTCTTTTGGTTGGAACATACTTCTTTGTTTCCTCACTTTGCTCAACTCTCTGTGTTTGTTTCTATATATTAAGTGAAACAGCCCCCTCAGTCGGTCTTGACAAGTTGGGCTTGTTGTATAGGAGATCAGCTGTATCCTTCAACCCTGCCCTAGCTTTTGGTTATCTCTCAAACGTTTGTGATTGTCCAAGCAGCTTATTTTATTTTTAATAGCTCCCAGTAGTTGAAGGTATGCCAAGACGAGGTAGTGTCCCAAACGTGAGCCTAACACCTAGATCAGGTTGATTGAAAACTAGACCCTCAGATAACAGCTTTTAAAGAATATAAATATGTATAGTCCTATAAGATCACAAGTGTAAGCCCCACTGACCACCACAGCCAGATGATCTGCAGATGTCTCCTGCGTAGCAGTGGGAAAAACGAGGGCTCCGGATGAATGCATAACCTCCTTTCTGGGAGACAAGAGTGAGCTGGATCAAAGTAGGAGAGTGCCAAGATGCCATGCTCAGCCTCCATTCTGTGAGAGCACCTTTGCAGCCTGTACTTGTTAAATATGAAGTCTGCCTTTAACGCTGAAGCTCCAGGTCAAAAAAGTAGGCTTCACAGAAAGGCTGGGGGTGTGTTTTTGGTCTGCTGTTCCTGAAGTGCCCTGGGGGGGTGGTTTCCTGTCAAAAACTGTCTCTCTGATTGTTACAGAGCCAGTGGGTCCCAGGAATGGAAGCCCCCCAGCCCCCTAGAGCCAGGTGATTGAAGGGTATCTCTTGAGTAACAGCTGCAAAAATCAGGGCACCAGGCATAAAAACTGGAGTACCAGACACATATAAGAGCTCCCTTCTGAGATATGCTAGAGCTCTGGAGCATGGCAGAGGGAGTCTTGAAGCATCCTTGGAGATAATTTTGATTCTTTCTACTTTTCTGCCATTGTATCAATAGCCTAAAAAAATGAATAAACAGATAAATGGGGAACACAGGAAAGCAAGAAAGCAACAAAGAAAACAAGAGAGAAAGACTGAGGGAAGGAAGGAGGGAGGGAGAAAAAGCAAGAAGAAAGAGAAGAAAGAAAATGTGTGCTATGGTTTCCTGTTTTGTAACATGAATGAAGCTTAAAAAGGAGCAACAAAAAATGTTTCAGTGAATCAAGATAAAATGAAGGCAACAAACTATTTGAGAGGGTTTTTGTGTATTACTTTCTTTCATTTGCTTTTTTCTTGTATGTGTGTGTGTGTGTGTGTGTGTGTGTGTGTGTGTGTGCATTTAAATCACTAGTAGGATATAATACAATGTTATTCACTGAATGAAAGATTCCCAGACAAGATAAAGCCAGTGGTGAAAAAATATAGTTGTAATTCTAATGAAGACAAATAACCATCCTTCCTTCAAAGTAAAATGGACATGTTTCCAAAGAGTATACATAAGTATGATGATATCATCTTTGTACCCACAAATAGTTTTTCAAACAGTATGTTTTCCCCTCTTATATAATAACTGAACAATAAAGATATAATTACGGATCTAGTTGAGAAACGTAGAAGGTAAAATAAGAAAGTTTGTGAAAACACAAACAGTAAACTATGATGATTATTTTGTGCATTTTCTCGTATCCAGCCTAATCAGATCTAATGTTGGTTTTCTGTGCTATCGTTTGATTATACGGCTAACGTTATGCAAAAAAAAAAATGACTCAATGTATATTCATGAGCAGATATCAGAGTTCTATGCCTTTAAGCTTTATAAATGTGATTCAGAAAACATATATTGTTTACAAAAATAAGTAGGGTCTAGAGTAAAGCTTTTCATTTGAAAGAAATTATTGCAAAGTTTGTTTTTTATAGTCATTTCTGTTTAAAAAACATCATCTCAAAATAAGTTTTAGAAAAAGTCATGGTTTCACCCTATAAGAAAAGATTTACTGTGTCTCATTCTTAGTAATAATAAAACATGAAACTTTAAAACCAAGATATCAATAATTACTGACTATGGCATTACCCTTCATGCAAAATACTTTTGTGTAAATATTGGTTTATATTCTCCTGTGCTTTGTTCCAGTGAAATATGTATTTTTTTCTGATTTAATTGGAAGTAATTTAATTAAGTGCTGAAAAAATAATTGAGAAATATAAAGATGGACAGAGAGACAGAGTGACTAGAAAACAAGGCAAAAAAAGACACAGAGGTAATTAAAGGGATTTCTGGCTCTGTTCATTCAAACGGTAAGAATAATTTTATCAATGGAATTCAAGCTCTTCACTAACCCATCAACTTCATTATCTATTTCTTACCTTCATAGAAGCTTTTAGACCAAGAGTTCGAAGCACCAGAAGATATCTTTGCCCTGACCAATCTTCAGGTATTATAGTGACTATTTTTTCTTCCCAGGAGCTTTGAACAAAATAGAATGTAGAGGCTATCTCTATAGAAACCACAGAGTGTCTTGTATACTTAGAGCTCTCAAATTCCATTTTTTTGTATCCCTTTAAAATCTACAGTAAACCTGTGCATTCTGAAGGAGAGTTTAGTTAGTAAGTTAGTTCTCTACGTAAAATAGGAAATTTGTAACCCTCAGAAATTGAATAAATGTCTGAGAAATTTCTTATTAAGTAGGTCCTTAGCATTTGTCATGTACCTGTGATTTCTATGCCGATCCGTGTCAGAAGATGTTGATGTCTAACCCTTGTCCTGCTTCTTACATACATGCAAAAGGGTTGGGAATGGAGAATGGAAAAACTGCTTCTAAAATGCAGAGTGATCATCCCTGAGTGTGATTTCACAGAAACAATATTTACTGGGATTTTCTGGGCAATGACCAAGCGCAAAACATGTGGAGAAATATACAAAGTCATTCTTCTAAAGTCACCTTTCGTCTTTTCCATTCATCGCTGACACTTATCCTTCATTTTAACCTACTTCATTGTTTGATTCAGGGGTTCTCTGCACTGTAAAAGGAATGTAGTTAGAATAGGCCAAGGACTTTGTCAACTATAAACCTAAGTTTGTTGTTTTTTTGTTTTGTTTTTTTTTTTTTTTTGGTAAAAAGACTTATGAGTATCTATATAATTATTGTTTTAAAATTCTCAGAATTTACAAAGGTTCCTGGAAGCTTCTCGATAACCAAAAACTTACTATTTAAAAGATTAAACGACAGAGGTGCCTGGGTGGCTCAGTCGGCTAAGCGTCTGACTTCGGCTCAGGTCATGATCTCACGGTTCATGGGTTCGAGCTCCACGTCAGGCTCTGTGTTGACCGCTCAGAGCCTGGAGTCTGCTTTGGATTCTGTGTCTCCCTCTCTTTCTGCTCCTCCCCCACTCATGCTCTACCTCTCTCTCAAAAATAAATACAAATTTAAATAAATAAATAAATAAATAATTAAAAGATTAAATGACAAATAACCCATTATTTGTCCAAATTCTTTCCAGTACGTGTGTGGAGGGAGCCAAAGGGAATGCCCATCATTCTTATTTTCAATTTAGCAATGAGTAGTGATTCTAACTAACTACATAGCAACTCTAAGAATAATACAAAGATTTTATATTGGCCAAGCAGCATTTTTTTTTTACAGAAAAAAGGTGCTACTCTACACATTGGATTTTGTTTAATCTTTCCAACACATGAGTCAGCTAGTATTCTTCACCTTTTCACTGTGTAGCGGGGAAATAGGGGACAAATCAACACAAGCAGGACCCCGATAGCACCTGCCTCAGAGAAGTCACTCTTCTCTCTCCTTCTACAAATTTTCTCTCATCTTCTGACCTCCAGCTGGAAATATACCTGATGACATAATGGGAAAAGATAAGCTGGTTTTAATAACAAATAAAGGAACTTTCTACAGGAATAGGGTTTCCATTCCATTATTTGATCATATAAAATATAATATGCAAAGTCTATTTGAAATGTTGCTTAGTCACTCTTGTTTTACAAGTCATTTTGGGGGGAGTATCAGATACATTGCTATTTGATGAAGAGCAATAGGGAAAATGACTTTTAAAATATAATGAAACAGCAAAGAATCCTAACTAAATTGCAAACAACTCTCAACTATTACACACACACACACACACACACACACACACACACATAACTATCCATTCATCCCCAAACACTGTTAAACTTGTAGAAATATAATTTCAATATAATGTACAGCTGGGAAAAAAAGTTGACTGAACATTAAGGCGTAAGAAGACTGAACATTATAGACAAGAACTCCATCTTAGACAATTTGGAAAAATGGTATCATGAAAACAGTTTTATTGTCTACAAAATTGTGTTTTGGCTAATTTCTATCATTTTCTCCAGAAATATTTGCTGTGATTGTGCAGGATCTTGTCTACGTTCAAGCATCCAAGTAATAGTTAACCAGTGTCTCTTTAACTTCTCCTATATGTGCAACTGAATATAGCCTATATTTCAAGAAAATTATTCAGTAATAAAAGGTCCTCAGGCTCTGGGTTTGCTTTACAAATATGGCCCCAAAATATTACCTGTTACTCATGATAAATTATTTATGTTAATTTTTGAAAATTAATCAGATAATCAGAGAAATAAATGGCAGCATTCTGGCTCTCCTATAAAATGCATCCACTAACACAAGAACACAGTGGCCTTACTTGTAAACTTCAATTATTGCTACACCAACATTGAACCCACCTCCAGGGAGACAAACTGTTTTCAACTGTGACACACACCCCTCTTCCGGCAATCAGTCTTGGCTGACATAATGAGACACAGTGAATCCCTGAACACGTGGAAACACAGTAGTTAACTTGCTCAACCATGCCTGTAACAATTCAATTAGCAAATCCCCGTGGACATTCTGTACTTCAGCAAAATTATCTAGGGATATTTTTACTAGGCTTGTTTTCTAATCACGTTGCCCAATCTAACTGTTTGTACAAGAGAATATTATTGCCCTTGCCAAGAGGAAGGGTCAGCTTTATTAATGATCCCATATGTCTACCTTCCTAAATTGTCATTTCACGTATGTGATAGTGATTATGGTTAAGCAAAACCTTTAAATCTTTGCTAGAGGGTAACAGTCCTAAGACATGTTCCTTTTGTTTACTTATTCCTTTTGGCATGAAACCTAAACAAAGACCAGGTCAGAAAAAAACAAGATTTAAGGTGAAGAAATCAGAGTTCATGATAGGATTCATGAAAATATAAATATTCATGCAAAGTCAGAAGTTAGTGAATGAATGACTTATGGCCCATGAAAACCACTACATATAAATGGAGGGTTAGCTGCAAAACAACCCAGACTCAAAAATATAATTCAAAGCTTTCAAAATTAGGTATACACAAAGGTCATTTTTCTGTGGCACTTTCTACTTGTGGACTAAACCTTATAAAAAATTAAAATAAGTCAGTTTGCTTAATTTTCAATAAGGGACATGTCAAATATGTACTTAAAATTGTCAGATACTATGCAAGAATTTTCATTTCTATGAATTAAAATTTAATTTGTATTGCTATTATAAGAAAATAAATAACACTAGTGACTATTCATTAAATACACATTGTCTGTTAGCATAAGAAAACATGAATTCCAAGCAAAAGTGATCCATTTCACATATTTTCTTCATTGAATAGAAAGGGTGCCTAAATTTCTGTTGTAAACTTACTATCTCATGGCATGTCCAACTTTTTTTTGTTTTGCAAATAAATTTATATGTTTTCCCAGGTAACCCATTTATTTATCTTTCCCATATTTCTTTATGTACGAAGAATGTTGAGGGATAGGAGAAATTTCACCATGATCAGAATGGACCTCTAAGAAAGTAGCGACATTTCTGTATTTTGGGATGAATGTAACTAGTTTAAGATCTTAATTATTTTTAATTATTGGTTATTTTTAATATTTCTACTTTTTAAAAAAATTGTTTCTTTATTTTTGAGAGAGAGAGAGAGAGAGAGAGACCATGAACAGGAGCAGAGAAAGAGGAAGACACAGAAATCGAAGCAGGCTCCAGGCTCTGGGCTGTCAGCACAGAGCCGGATGCAGGGCTCAAACCCATGAACTGTGAGATCATGACCTGAGCCAAAGTCGAACACTTAATCACTGAGCCACCCAGACACCCTAGTATTTCTACTTTTAAAAAGCAAATGTATTATCGTACAAAAGTCCACTAATAGATACAAGGAGCTAGGTTTTTGCCAATCCTTTATTCACAAGTTCACTTTAAACAGAAACCCCAAGTTCCTAAGTTTCTAGTGAACAACCCAAGCATTATTTATACCTCCATGTTAAGAAAAGAAATTAGGAATATTAAGATTTATCTTATGTGACTGAATTACTTTAAAGAGAGAATTACTTGAAGCTGTATTTTTTTCTAATCAAATACACCAGGGCTCATGTATATTTCTCCTTTGTGTTATCACTTTTCTTTCCTAGTAGTTTAAGATACCAAATGTACTCTGACGTTCCTTATCAAAAGGCATATCTACTTTTTCAAACTCTTAAAGAGCAGCAAAAAAGATATTCTTCACTAAAAGTGAAACTGTTCTCCCAAGTCATAGGCTCTGTTCAATACCCTTTGATGACCAAGTCAATTTTCCGTGTGTGTGTGTGTGTGTGTGTGTGTGTGTGTATCTGCGTGTGTCTGTGTCTGTGTGTCTGTGTGTGTGAGAGAGAGAGACAGAGAGAAGAGAGAGACAGAGAGAAGAGAGAGACAGAGAAACAGAGACAGAGAAACCTCTAAGTACTCTGTGTGCAAAGAGTTCTTTTGAATCTTTTGACAATTATTATCTGCTGCTTATGCTAATTAATCTTTGAGGTATATAAAATTTTAATCTGGTTCTTTCTGAAGGTTGACCCAGTCTAATAATGATTCTATTTTTCCTAATTCTCTCTCTTCTGTAAGGAAGAGCTTCCTGTTCTTCCCTATTTATTTATTCCTAAATAAAATGCTTGACCTCTATTTTGATATTTGACTGGTGACTTATTTTTAGACCACATTCCCTCTTTCCTTTTGGCTCCACATCTGGACAGGCAGATAAGAAGACCCAGGTGTTTGCACTGGTGGGAAATTTCAATCTTGTTTTTGGGAGCTCTTACCCCATCTAGCCCTTAGCTATTATAAGGGCCCAAACCCACTGACTCTGCTTTTAACCAAACCAATCTGGACTTGCTTGCATTCGCTCAGTTCCTCTCGGGAGTCTCTTGTATGAGTTACGAACTCTCAATTCTCTCAAATTCTCTTGGGGGATATCATCAACTACACGTCTAAACCAGAGTCTGCGTGGGGGAATCTTTCTTGCTTTTTCAGGGCTACCATATAATCCCTTATATACTTAAATAAGTCAGGGCTCATGAGTATTTATTTCACATTATGAAATAAAACCAAATGCTATTACTGTTCCATGTGCTGTTCTCAGTTTGACCACTGGGAGCTCCCTCAGGTTGGCTCCTTTGATCCTTTGACATACTTCCATTTTGGGGGCACTTCTTTGCTTTCTTTAATTTTTTTTTTTAATGTTTATTTCTAAGACAGAGAGAGACAGAGCATAAGCGGGGGAGGGGCAGGGAGAGAGGGGGACACAGAATCTGAAGAAGGCTCCAGGCTCTGAGCTGTTAGCACAGAGACCCATGCGGTGCTCAAACTCACAGACCGCGAGATCATGACCTGAGCCGAAGCCTGACGCTCAACCGATTGAGCCTCCCAGGCAACCCCACTTCTTTGCTTTCTGAAATCACGGGATGCTCAGGGTTTATCTTGCATTTTCATGGAATGAACCACTTTTTCAAGAAGGGTTTGTTCCTTTTATTGGAGAAAGATCTTTAGAAATTAAGATCTGGATATTACATTGGCCGTGTGTTATATAGCATCATTTGAATGTTCTATGACAACACCTTAATGGACACTGTAGAGTTTGCACTGATAAGTCAACATAGGCCTATAAGTCTGACTCTGAATGTGACAATTTAAGTTACATTTGTCTTATTTCCAAAGTGAAACCCTTTAGGGTATCAGCTTACATGAACATGAAGGGTGGTTTAACATAGTTCACTATTTTGTTGTGTCCTGAGCTTGAACCAAAGGTTCCCTGTGTTTGTGAGGTCACAAAAACGGCAGCTCAGACTTGCAACTTTGCCATCAAGATCAGAAAATGAACTCAAGGAAAATTGATTTTGAGTCTGGACTAAATTTCCAGACGATCATTTTTGTCCAGTTTAAGTTAGATAATTGCTCTTTATTATATAACTTTGATACCTCTAAGAAGATGACCTTTGTATTTCATCTAGCATTTTTATTGTCCTCAGTGGAAAGGGTTTTTTTTTTGTTTTTTTGTTTTTGTTTTTTTTTTCTGAATCACCTGTTCCTCATGACTAGATCTATTCTTTATTTAAAAATTTAATATATACTTACACAAACATCTGTGAGGGATTGCACAAAAGTATAGGGTGTTGGACTTTTTATAATAAAAAGACACATTTATCAGGTGGTTGTTAGGATCAATTGAATCTATTACATCATGACTAAGTGAATATCACACTTGAGTATTTTCATCACATGGTCAGTTTTGAAATAACTGGAAAATTCATTTCATTTTATCTATCTCTATCAGAATTTACAGTATATTCATGATGACCAAACACAGACTATCTTTAATAGAAATGATCATGGAAAAACATATTAAACATGAAAACATCCAGTGAAACATCATATTGTCATAGCCTGTCCGCTTGTCTTTTTTGATCAATCTTCCATAACTTTCTTTCATGAAATACAGTGTATTTCCTTATGTACCCACTCAAGAGAAGTTTATTTAAATGTTTGAGGACCCTTCTTTACATATATCTTGGTCACTTTGGTTAGGTTGTTAAATAATTTCACAACAAACTAATGAGAAAATGCTATATTTGCACATCTATTTATTTATATTCTGCATCTCAAATATGAACTAAAGTAGCAGAACAAATATCTGAGTTCAAAAAGATTCCATAGATTTCGATGTATCTACTTTTCCCAGCCAATTCTAATGGCATCTCTAAAGGAAAACAGATGCTTTTGTGGAGATGAGGAGTTACATTTCAACATGACCAAGATTCCTGTTCCCAAAATCAGTGGTTAAACTGCAAAGAATGTGGAGTTTGGCTAAACTCCACTAAGCAAATTACAGTAATTGAGAGGAACGGCCTTGGGATTGATAAAGCTGTATGAAGCCTTTATTACCTATTGTAAGGTAATTGTTAAGAACTAGATACGTAGTATTGTTCATCTGAAATGTGAAGAATAAATTAATTCAAAATTATAAATTATAAAAACAATTATCCATCTGGTTATATCTGTAATAACTCTCTTACAAAGCTGCTAACATCATAACAACTAGCATCAGTTTATAGCTAAAGATAAATCCTAAATACTAGCTACTCTGGTAGAAAAGGAAAATGTGTTCTCTCAATGCTTTGCAAAATTTTTTTGAGTAATATATTTTTAATCTTTTAATATTTTATACATGGTATTTTGTGATGATTTGAATTGCATCAATTTATTTTGCAATTTGATAATTATTAAAACATACATGCCTCTATCTGTATTTGGATTATATTAAGGATGTGCCTGAAGAATTACGTTTATTATTGATGCTATGAATTATTCCATATGAATAGTTAATGTCTCAAGGAATTTAAGATAACTAAGCTATTCTTTTATTAATGTTCAGGAACTGACAAAAACTATATGCTGGATAATTAAAAGTCAGAGAATTATGGTCTACATTTTTTTTTATGGCAACCTCACATTGTGTAGGTGATCTGTAAACAATCAAACAAACAAACAAACAAACAAAGAAAACAGTCTGAGAGGGAACACTTTTGCATGATATTTGTTTTCTCTTTGGATTCTAATTCAAGACTCAGACTTGCAATCTTCTATCCCCATAATTCCTTTTTTTATTTTTTTTTAAAGTTATTTATTTAGAAAGAGATTGAGAGTGTGCGAGCAGGGCAGGGGGCAGAAAGAGAGGGAGAGAGAGAATCCTAAGCAGGCTCTGAGGGGTCAGCACGGAGCCTGATGTGGGGCAAGAACTCACAAACCATGAGACCATGACCTGAGACAAAATCAGAAGTTGGATGCTTAACTGAGCCACCCAGGTGCCCCTGAAGCTTTAGAAGCACACTTTGTGCAGACAATGCAGGCACCCTAACAGTTGTATCGTGAACAATTTGGATGTTCGTATGTAAAATGAAGTTTTCTAGAATTGTAGACATGAAATTGAATTTTTGTGTTTGCATGTGCAAAAGAAACCAAGAAAATTATCTTTTCAAAATGGTAAACTTTAGGGATAAAATTTATAAGTTGTCTTTAAGATGTCAGGGGTAACATGCTAAAATAGACTCGGTTATATTTATTGGCTCTTTTACTTACTAGAATGTACTACAAACAGGTGTTTACTTTTTTCTTGCTTTACTATTGTTTTGATAACAAACCATGTATCTAAATAGGTATTTCATATCAGATTCTTTTAATAGAACAGATTTTTCCTTTTGAAATGACTATTGTAGTGTCTGAAAGATTTTTTTGTACAAAACACTTCCTATTTAGGTCAGGATTTAGGAGCAGTGACTGATTCTGTAAGCTGCTTCTCACAGCCTGAGAACCCGGTTGTCCCGCTTCTCCTTACCTGAGCTCCAAATGAGGTGAAAAAGGTACGAGTCTTTCAGGCACCCAGATAGGTTAGCACATTGTCTCTCTGGACTGCTCTGCTTCCTCCAGTTTAAGGCAGGGAATTAGGAATTGGGCTGCCACCTTCTCCAGACCATAAGGAGTGGGGGAGGAAATGGGGCAAGGGTAAGCAAAAACATCACACAATTTCCCAAGGTTTGGAATGTGGCTTTTGTTTGGTTGGTTATTGGCTTGATTCCCTGTAGACCTTGGTGCTTCCTTTAGATTTCTTACATGGTTATTTTAGCCAGTCTCTAGTTGTTTGTTGTTGTTGCTGTTGTTGTTGTTGTTGTTGTTGTTGTTTTCATGATTCCATGGGAGAATCTGGGCTAACAACTACCTAGCCTGGAATCTTGGTAATGTCCCTTGTGGAGAACTTTTATGTTTATGTTTACAAGAGACATGTATGTGAGAAAAATATGATCTGTAGTTTTGTTTTCTTGTAATGTCTTTATCTAATTTTAGTATTGGGATAATGCTTGGCTCATAGAATGAGTTAGAAAGTACTTCTTATGCTGCTGCTTCTTTTTTTTTTTTTTTTTTTCCTGAAGAGCATGTAGAGAAATGGTATTTTTTGAAATGTTTGGTAGACTTTATCAGTTAGATATCCCGATAATGGAGCTTTCCCTTTTTGTAGGATTATTAATTATTTATTTGTTTGATTTATGTAATAATAGATGGCTATAGGTTACCTATTTCTCCTTGTTTTGGTTTTTTCTTTTTCATTCTTTTACTTTCTTTCATTTTTTTTTTTTGCTTTTCAAGATATTTTCCTTTTCATGATATTTATCAAATTTGTAGACAAAATTTTTAGTAACATCCAATCATTAAATTTTACTGTCCATAGGATTAACAGTGATAGCCCCTCTTTTAATTTTGATGTTGGTAATTTATATCTTCTCTCTCCCTCTCTCTCTCTCTCTCTCTCTCTTTTGTTAGCTTTGTTAAAGTTCTATGAATTTCACGGATTGTTTAGTGAACCAGCTTTTGGTTTAGTTAATTTTCTGTAGCATTATCCTGTTTTCAATATGATTAATTTTTTTCACTATTTTTTACTAATTACTCTCCCTCGACTCCATTTAGGTTAGATTGTTCTTCTTTCTCCTCTTTTATGGAGAAGCATAGTTATTGATTTGACTTTTATTTTTCCCTTGGTATTGATTTAATGCTATAAATATCCCTGTAAGCATTGCTTCTACTGCATTCTATAAATTTTGGTAATTATATTTTCATTTTTAGTTAGTGCAGTAATTTTTTGATCCCGTGAGTCTTCCTCTCTGATATACACATTATTTATTTAGACTTATGTTAATTGATTTCTAAGTGCTTGGAGATTTTCCAGATACGTTTTTACTATTGATTTCTAGTTCAATCAGGTTATGGTCAGAGAGCATATTTTTGAATAATTTCTAAAAATTTCTAGTTGTTGAGATTTGCTTTATGGTGTAAAATAGAGTCTGCATTGATGAGTATCTCATGAAAACATGGTATAGTATTTGTTCTTGCTCTCAGGTGCAGTGATTTGTACATGTCAAAGAGATAACTTTTCTGGTATTGTCAGCTCTTCTATAATCTTGCAAAATTTGGCTAGTGTTTTATTGATTACTTAGAGGTTTTGAAATTTCCAACTATAATTGTGGATTTGTCTATTTCAAAGTCCAGAGCGCTAACCATTACACTACGGGGCTGACTGGATTTGTCTATTTATCCTTTGAGTTCAGACAGGTTTTCCTTTGTGTATTTTGCAGCTGTTGGTTGGTACACATTAATTTTGTTATATCTTCTCAATAAGTTGATGCCTTTATCATTATGTAATGTCTCTTTACCTCTGATAAAAAGTTTTTTTTCTGTTCTTCAATCTACTTTGCCTGATATTAGAATGTCCACTTTACCTTTCTTGGTTTTTTTTAATTTTTTTAATGTTTATTCATTTTTGAGAGACAGAGAGAGACAGAGCATAGCGGGGGAGGGGCAGAAATGAGGGAGACACAGAATCGGAAGCAGGCTTCAGGCTCTGAGCTGTCAGCACAGAGCCCGACGCAAGGCTCAAACTCATGAACCGTGAGATCATGACCTGAGCCGTAGTCAGATGCCCAACCGACTGAGCCACCTAGGAACCTCTCCACTTCACCTTTCTTCTAATTATTTTCTTCATGGCATATTTTTTTCATCATTTTACCTTTAGCCAATAAATATAACATATTTGACATGGGTTCCTGGTAGAGATTATACAGTTGAGTCATTTTGCTATCCACTCTGCTCATGTATTTCTTTTATTTCATGAGTTTGAATCATTTGAGTGGAATTATTGTTTTTTATTTAAACTGGTGGTATTTTATCATTTTTTGTTTGTCCCTCTCTTTATTGCTTCCCTTTCTCCTTTTTTATCTTCCTATATAGTATATAAACTTTGTGTGACATTTTTTTTTAATCTAGTGTCTCTTCGTGGTCTCCGTATATTTTTTTAATTACTTGCTTCATGAGATGCAACATACAAATAGAGTATATATAAGTCTACTCTTATCAATATTTCATCTAAGTGGAATATAGATATCATGTTCTAGGTGCTTTCAATCCTCAACTCAGTTGTGAGATAATTGTCTGAAATACTATCAGGAAAAATATGTCTCTATTATTTTTACAGTTCTGAATAATTTTGTTTCTTCAGCAAAGAAAAATTGCATACTAGAGAATGTTACTTTTTCTTCAGACTCAATTTCTCTCATACTCCAAGGCTGTTATAATTTTAGCCATCTTCTCTCATTCAAGGGCAAATATTTATTTACTCTGGAGTCAAATAGTTGACCTCTCGGGAAGGGGCCTTCTTTATCTTCTCCATAGAATTTGCTAGTATTTCAACATGTGATAAAACTTATAGACATAAAGTCATTTGGATACATTACAAATAATCATAAAGGACTAGGGATTGATGGTTTCTCTCCTGGGAGAGTGTTATCTATGTCACTCCTATGTAAATTTACACATTTATAATTTCAGAGATCTTCCCCTGTGGCACCAAATATCCAGTTTGTATATGACTTTTAACTATCTAGTGGTTCCTATCATATTGCCCCCAAAACGGGAAGAATTGGGCAAGGTGAACTATTGTGATAATTACTTTAAGTAACAATTCCTCTGATCTTAGCTTCAGAAACCACATGATTACATTTGAGATAATATTTTTTAAAAAAACTAATATTAAAATATTATAAAAAATTAACTCTACAGACATTGGCAACCACATCAGCAATTTTACAAGTGTACTTTTAATAATAAAACAATTTTAGAAACTGAAGATGAGAATAGTAATGTATTATTTTTCTCCTATATTTACCCTTTTAAAATGTGGCTGTTTTTTTCACTCCTATCATCCAAACTTCCCTCCTCTTATTATCTTCTGTGTGAAGATCTTCCTCTAGCCATGGTGTAGCATAACTGCTTGTGACAAATTCTCTTAAGCTCTTCTTCGTGGCAGAATGCCTTTCCCTCACTTAAATTTTTGAAAGATATGTTCCCTGCATATACAATTCCCTGTTGACGTCATCTTTAAGCACTGAAAAGTGATGTACCAGTTCCTTCTTGATTCCATGGTTTCTAATGAGCGGTCTGTAATCATTCAAGTTGCTATTTTCCTGTAATGTTTTATTTCTCTGTAGCTTGTCTCAAGACATGTTTTGCTTTGATTTTTCAGAAGTTTGACCTATGAACTGTCTGTACATGGTTTTCTTTATGATTATCTCCTTTGGGATTGCCAAACTGATAAAATGTACCACTTTGTATCCTCAAACATTTTTTTTAAGCCATTCTTTTGTTCTCTGCTATAACTCTAATGACACGTGGGGTGCCTGGGTGGCTCAATCAGTTAAGCATCTGACTCTTGATTTTGACTCAGACTATGATCTCATTGTTCATGAGTTTGAGCCTTGTGTTGGGCTGTGTGCTGAGTGTGGAGCCTGCTTGGGATTCTCTCTCTTCTTCTCTCTCTGCCCCTCCCCTGCTTGCACCCTCTGTTTTTTCCTCAAAACAAATAAAAGAAATAAAGAAAGAGAGAAAGAAGGAAAGAAAGAAAGAAAAAGAGAAAAAGAAAGAATTTTAATTACACAGATTAGATCTTTTATTATTTTCCCAGAGATGTCACAGGCTCAATCTTAGCTTTGTCTATATTTTCTATGTCATTTACACTGGATGATTTTTATTGCTTTATTTTCAAGTTCAGTGATGCCTCCATTGTTTCCTTTTTCTCGTTGAGCCTATTTAATAAGCTTTCTGTTTGTTTATGGAAACTTAATTATCAAGTTATCATTTGATTACTTTTTATATCTTTGATATTTCTGTTGAGATTTTCATATTTCTTTCACTTGTTTCAGAAGTGTTGACCAGTGTTTCTTGGAACATTATGTTGAAAGTTGCTTTAAAACTCTTTTTCAGTAATTCCAACATATGTTTCAGGTCAGTGTTGGTTTCTTTTATTATTGAAGTTGAGATAATCCTATTTCTTGTTGAAAAGAAATAGTGGGCTATATCCTAGATATTTGGGGTATTATGTTTTAAGATCCTGGTCCTGGTGAGAACTTCGTTTTTAGTAGGAGCAAATCTAATTAGAAGGCTTTTATTTAAATGCCAATTTAGTTTATAAAGCCTCTACAGGTCTCTATACTTCTCGTGAGTGACCAGATGACAGAGTTCCACCCTATAATTTCTTCAGCTCTGGCTTGGGATTGGGAGGGCCACACCTTGTTACTATACCATGAAGAAGAGGGGCAGGGTTTTAACTACTAATTTAGCTTGGATATGGTTCCTGTCTCATTACTGCAGGGGGTTAATAGCCAGAGATTCTTGAATTGTAAGTTCATAGAAAAAATAATTTCCATTGTTTACTTCAGTATTTTCTGCCACACTTTCTTCTCATCCATTCAGATTCCCTATACACATATATGAACCCATTTGCTATTTCCTCTGGTTATCAAAACTTTATTCATTTCTTACCAATTTTTGTTCTCTTTATCCAGAGGTGGAATAATATTTATTAAAGTTTTGATAAATTTGTTCTCTGATTTTCTTTTTT
Source organism: Panthera tigris (assembly GCF_018350195.1). Lineage (NCBI taxonomy): Eukaryota > Metazoa > Chordata > Mammalia > Carnivora > Felidae > Panthera > Panthera tigris. Next base: position 20,781,730 of record NC_056668.1, on the reverse strand, counting down.
TTTAATTTGCCTTTGATTTTCTTTTTTTTAAAGTTTATTTATTTTGAGAGAGTGGGAGATAGTATGAGTGTGTGTGTGGTGGAGGTGGGTGGGTAGAGAGTGAGGGAGAGAGAGAGAATCTCAAACAGGCTCTGCACTGCCAGTGCAGAGCCAGATGTGGGGCTCAAACTCACAAAACTGTGAGATTATGACCTGAGCCAAAACCAAGAGTCGGTAGCCTAACTAGCTGAACTACCCTAGTGCCTCTGCCCCCTGATTTTCTAATGTTCCTAGTGTTATGTTGACATTTTTTTGAATGTATTTATGTAAACATCAAATACATAGCCTAATTTAAAATTATTTGTGCTTTTGGAATGCTTTTGCATAGAAAGGTTCTGAGTTTTATTTTAAGCCCTGCTTAACCATTGTCATATTTCATTTGATAATGAGAAAGGCAGAAAATACATAGTTAAATTAATGGGTCATTGAATGAAGACCCTTCAGTTTTAGTAAAGTTAAAGGAAAAATATCTGTTTTAATGATCCAGATTTCCTTATCCCATGTTCTGACTCAAGAAGTACAGGATGAGAATACACAAACTAAAAAAAATTTCCAAATTTAAATAATCTCAGTCAGGCTTATTCCAGGCTCTGCTTCCAAGCATGAAGTCCAAATTTCCTACTGATTCTGAAAAATAAAAAATCCCTCTCTCAGTTTGTCTAACCAGTCTCAAGAATATTATCAGATATAGGAGAAATCCAGATTTTCTAGCCTGAAACAAGAGTTCAAGACGCAGACTTTTATCTCTTTCATATTATACCTGGCAATTAAACATCAAGTACTAAAAAAGACCAAATGATAAATGTCACTTTCCCCCTATTTCCTCTAACAAAAGAGCGGTGATGTGTCTGATCTCTAGCATGAACCTCAGGTTAAATGATATAATCACACAAATGGGAACAATTATTTAAGATCTGGAGTTTATCTACTAGTTTTCCTTTTAGGTAGTGTATCAGTGGGAGTGTGAATTTCTGTGTGTGGTGATATTGCACGAACTGCTGCAGGGAATCATGTGTTGACCATGCAAAGCAAAGATAACACTTTAAATCTTCGTATACACAAATTAATTATTACATTCTGATTGCAAAAAAATTACGTCAGTGAAAATTTTCAAGTGCGGTCAAACCTGCATGCAACTTTAAGTGACTATCTCATTCTGAGTTATAAAAAAGATTTTCTAACTTTAGGAACTCTAAAACATCACAAAATTTAAATAGATTGGACACTAGGATAGCACTATTACATATTTATTTACTGTAGCATCTACATTTACAGCCATAGAAAAAATTAAAACAGCAGGAACAAGGTCAAAATCAGTAGGTGGAGGAAGAATGAAGATGAACACACTAGTCAACAGGTTTCTAAGTGTCCCATGGGCTTGGTTAATTTATTGGTACAAATTAGCAGTTTGAAGAGAAGCTACCTTAGTCCCCATGGTTCACAGTCTGAAATCACCTTGTTACACCTTTTCAAATGAGAAAACTTTAGAAAAAGAGTAAGGTAAAAGTGAAGTTGCAGAAAATCTTAACTGAACATATAGGTGAAATTGTATTCAGGCTCCTTTATGACAACTCTGCTTATATAATATGAGGTGCCTATCCAATGTAATTAAATTGCACATGAAGCAAGTATATACATGTAAAAAAAACCAATGTTGTTAAAGTATTTAGTCAGTAGCAGAAAGGTAAATAATATGAAGTCTAATACGCTGCATATATTTATCATCAAGCAACTGTCATAAATAAGTGAAGTTTTATAATTAACAAAACTTGACCTTTGCATACATAATAAAATATTGACTGTCATGGAACACAACAGATACCAATATAATAGGAAATGAGCATGACTAAATTTTAAGATAGAGACTGAGGTTCTAGTAACCAGTTTCCAGCAAAGCAAGTAAAAGGAAGAACAATGAACACATCTCTCACTTTAAGTCAAAAGCTAGAAATGATTAATCTTAGTGAGGATGGCTGTCAAAAGATGAGATACACCAAAACCAGGCCTCTTGTGCCAGTTGGCCACGTAGCAAATGCAAAGGAAAAATTCTTGAAAGAAATGAAAAGTGCAAGTCGAGTAAAGCAGCGAATAGATGATTGATAAGAACATGAAATAGCTTTTTTTGTTGGTATGGAGAGAGTTTTAGTAGTCTGGATAGAAGATCAAAACAGCCACATTTTGATTCCTTTAAGCCAAAGCCTAATCCAGAGCAGGGCTGGACTGAAGAGCTTCAATGTGCAAAGTCTGAAAAAGGTGAGGAGGCTGCAGAACAAAAGTTGGAAGCTGGCAGAGGTGGATTCATGAGATTGAGGGGAAAACGCTGTCTCCCTGACACCAAAGTGCAAGGTGAGGCGGCAAGTGCCAGTGTAGAAGCTAAAGGGAGTCATCTAGAACATCTAGCTAAGATAATTCACAAAGGTGGCTACAGGTTTTCTGTGGAGATGAAATAGCCTGTTTTGGAAGAAGATGCCATCTAGGATTTCCATAGTGAGAGAGGAGAAGTCAGTGTCTGGCTTCAAAGCTTCAATGGAGAGCCTGACTCTCTTGTTAGGGGCTAATGCACCTGGTGATTTTCACTCAAAGCCAGTGTTCATTTACCATTCCCAAACTCCCACAGCCCTTAAAAATGATGCTAAACTACTCTGCCTGTGCCCTAGAAATGGAACAACAAAGTCTGTATGACAGCACATCTATTTCCAATATGGTTTACTGAATATTTGTAAGCCCACGGTTGAGACATAGTGCTCAAAAAACAGATTCCATTCAAATGATTACTGCTCATTGACAATTCATCTGGTCAACCAAGATCTCTGATGGATATACAACATTAATGTTGTTTCCATGCCTACTAACACAAAGTTTATTCTGAAGCCCATGGAACACAGAGTAATTCTAACTTTCAAGTCTTACTATTTAGGAAATAAATTCCATAATGGTATAGCTGCATACATAGTGATTCTTTTTATGGATTTGGGAAAAGTAAATTGAAAACCTCCTGGAAATGATTCATCCTTCTAGATGCCGTTAAGAACATCTTTGATTCATAGGAAGAGGTCCAAATATCACTAACAGGCATTTGGAAAAAGTTAATTCTAATCCTCATGAAGACTTTGAAAGGTTTAAGACTCCAGTGGAGGAAGTAACTGCAGAAATGGTAGAAATAACAAGAAAACTAGAATTATAAGTGGAGTCTGAAGATGAGACTGGTTTGCTGCAATGTCACCTTAAAACTTGAATGCATCAGGAGTTGGTTTTTACGAATGAGCAAAGAAAATGTTTTGTTGAGATAGAATTTACTGTTTTAGATGCTGTGAAGATTTGTTGAAATGACAGCAAAGGATTTAAAATATTACATAAACTTAGTTGATAAAGCAGTGACAAAGGTTGAGGGGATTAACTCCAATTCACAAATTCTACCTTGAATGAAATGCCATTGAACAGCATCACATGCTACAGAGAAATTGTTCATGAAAGGAAGAGTCCATTGAAGCAGGAAATTTCATTATTCTCTTATTGTAAGGAGTTACCACAGCTACCCCAAACTTCAGCTAGCACCATCATCAGTCAGTGGCCATAAACATCAAAATAAGACCCTCCAGAGGCACCTGGGTAGCTCAGTCAGTTAAGGGTCCAATTTCGGCTCAGGTCATGATCTCACAGTATGTGAGTTCGAGCCCCACCTTGGCCTCTGTGCTGACAGCTCAAAGCCTGGGACTTGCTTCAGATTCTGTGTCTCCCTCTCTCTCTGCCCCTCCCCTGCTCATGCTCTGTCTCTCTCTCAATCTCTGAAAACTAAACATTAAAAGAAAAAAAAAAAAGAAGACCCTCCACCAGCAAAAATATTATGACTCATTGAACACTCACATGATGGTTAGCATTTTTTAGCAATGAAAAAATTTTAAATTGAAGTATGTATATATTTTTGGACATGATGCTATTGCACACTTAATAGGCTATGATTTAGTACAAACAAAATTTTCATATGCATTAGGAAACCAAAAAAATCATTTGACTCTCTTTATTGTAGTGGTCTGGAACTGAACGCACAATATATCTGGGGTATGCTTGTGTAAGTTGGAAACATAAGCACACATATATGTGTTGATCCTCTCATATGTACCAGTCTGTTTAGATTTCAAACATTAATGTTTATTTAATTATCCGGTGATCATAGTGATGTAGGACCACGTCAACCTTCCAGAACCAGAATTGGGCACATCCATATGTAAAACTTGATGTGCAATCACATTACCTAGAGTGCCACTTGCTTTTATATGTACTTTACATTTTTCTAGAAGAATATAGGTGTGGGGCACTTGGGTGGTTCAGCTGGGGAAGCATCTGACTCTTGATTTTGGCTCAGGCCATGATCTCACAGTTCGTGGGATCGAGCCCCATGTTAAGCTCTGTGCTGACAGCATGGGGCCTGCTTAAGATTCTCTCTCTCCCTCTCTTTCTGCCCCCCCCCCAACGCACACTCCTTCTCTCTCTGCCTTTCTCAAAATAAATTAAAAAAAAAAAAAAGACTATAAGCTTGAATGAAGAAACTCCCAGAATGCTTTACCGGAGAGATTGCAAACTTTAATGTTTGGTCATGTCAGTCACAGTGACTCTGAATCTTATAGATGTCCTTTAAACATTGCCAATGACAGATATTTCCTATTTGGGTGGAATTTATGCCCAAATGTGTTTTTGATGGGATGCAAATACATTTTGTCTGTATAAGAGAGGGTGTTTTGGCTTGCTTCAGCCAAGTTGGATTTCTACAAAGGATAATTTTTTTTTGAATAATTAAAAGGAATCGTTTCCTCTTCAGACTTAGATTCCTATTGAATTAGTAGGAGCTTTGAAGATGTCTTTTTACTTTTTTTTTTCTGTACTAAATACTCACTTGTGATGCTTGTCATGTCAGAAATCCTTTCTGCCTGCAGCTGAGGAAGAATGTGTGCAGCTGCCTGATAACCTACTCATAAAGGAAATCAGAGTTCTCTCTCCCACCATAAAACAAATAAACAAACAATCAAAAATATATTTACATATTCAGAAATCAAGGAGGAGAAAATATTTTTCCAAAAGTCTTCCAAAATAAACTCTATTATAATTACACATAGCTGCATATAGCTAAGTGCAAATTTGACCTACACGTTGCTACTCTGAGGTCTAGCCATGTGTAGGCAAGTCTAGAATATAGGTTGTGTTTGCTCATTTGGGCTCTGTTTATGTGAAGGACACGGATCATCCTGGAAACCATTTACATCAAAGGAAATTAGGATTGGTACTAACATTATGGTCGAGGACAATTTAACCACACTGCAGAAAAAGATTATTTTAAAACGTGGTATCTATTACTCATTTTTGCCTTTAGTTTTTGCCCTAAGTAGGTTCATGCCTGACTCCTAGGACTATAGAACTGCAATTAATGAGCAAGAAAAAACTTTGCTAAATGGTTTAATAAAAAAATGTCAGTTGGAATTCGGGGCACGTTGACAAGCACCATTCTGGGGCAGACATTGGTAGAGTCAGACATTCGGTGTTTTTAGGGCTGCAGGAGAAAGGGCCCTCAGCACAAACGTCATACTTGGTAGTTCAGTCATCAGTGATCCAAGTGTGGGCAGAAGTTCTGGAAGCATCGCAGTATGGACAATGCCTTTGGCACAGATAAAGCATCTTAGACGTTACTCCAGCATACAGACAAAATGGAAGAGTAGATAAGAAAATTCATAGTTTCTATACGGGACAAGGGGACTGTTGGCTATTTGATGGAGCACATGTAAAGCATCCTCTGACATGTCCTCAATTTATTAAAAGTGTCTTCGACTGGTACTGAAATAACAGACAATTAGGTACCAAACCTGCTCGATGTTTTGTGCTCGATGCCCATAGCTGTTCTAGATATTTTAGATGCTGGGGGCTTTCACTTTAAAGTCAGTTCCCTGCAATGGGGGCACCCAGGTGACTAAGTCAAGTAAGTGTCTGACTTCTGTTCAGGTCATAATCCCACAGCTGTGAGTCCCATCCCCATCTCGGGCTCTGTGTTGACAGCTCAGAGCCTGGAGCCTGCTTCGGATTCTGTGTCTCCCTCTCTCTCTGCTCCTCCCCAGCTCGCAGTCTGTCTTTCTTTCTCTCTCAAAAATAAATAAGAGGACATTAAAAAAATAAATAAATAAAAACTTCTCTGCATTGTCCTCTGCACTCTCCTAGAAACCCAACAAGGCACAACTGAAGTGAAAGATGAGTTGTGTTTCAGGAATTATTTGTGTGCTAGTCCACGTGCCCAAGTATGTATAATTCTAACAGTTCAGTTTGCATTACTTCTTAACTATTATTTGAACAAAATGTGCCATTGAGAATTCATCTCATAAAGAGCTGGAAGAATATTGAAATAGAATAGCAGATACCAAGTTAAAACACAATGAAAGACTTTTGTGTGTTATTGTAGACAGACTGGAAAGCAACTGTCCACTATAGAATTATTTTATCTTAACTGTAATAATTTCAAAAGCAATACACTTTAAATTATAGAAAAATCACAGACAAAGACACATTTTGAGAGGTATGTGCTAAATTAGCTTACTTCAAAGGGCACGCTAATGATAGTAATTTGTTTTTGTTTTCATCGTCGACAAGAGCAAATACACGTGGAGGTTATCAAAATAAGCTACATTGAAAGTGAAGTCAATAAAATCTGAACAAATATATATCTAGGCTAACATCATCGATAAATGTTTGAGTTCCATCCAATATTTTAAAAGGCTGTAATATATTACTCATAACTTTGTAATGTGAAATTGAGTGAAAACAATATATGTAACAACTTTGTACGGTGACATATGGTAGCTAGATTTATAGTGGTGATTGCTTCACAATGTATAAATGTTGAATCACTATATTGTACACTTGATACTGATATAAAATTGTATGTCAACGACACAAGTAAAAATAATAATTAATGAAGTAGGTCACAAAAAGAAAAATATATATGCATCTAAAGAATGCATACGAAGGCATTTATGTTTGATATGAGGAAATGTTTATTAAATCATCATTTTCATAGAGATTGATATTTTATAAATATAGAACTAAGATATACTTGTGTGTGATATAATAAACATCAAAAAATAAAAATAAACTTAAAAGAAAAAATTTAGTTAAAAACCTTAGCTAATAACGTAGCAGCAAGGCAAAACAGGATCTACAAAGATTCTAATACCTTATTTATAACCAAATTCCACATCAAAGAAATATATGAAAAAACAGACCTTAAAATCATGTTCAAACAAAAATATTTTGCATAAATCTATTTAATTTCTCTAATATTGTATATCCATGATGTTCCCAAACGTCAGCAAATTTCAGTTTTCCATTATAATACTTTAATGTGTATAATGGTAAGCTAACATCTAATTATAAAAATGTAAATTATAAAAATGTCATAATGCTATAAATGAATAATGTTTTGTATATGTTCATATATGTGGATGTGGATCGGAGTTTACATTTCCTTTTTCTACCATATTTTTTTTTTTTATAACTGACTACCTCTCCCTGAATCCCTAATCTTCTCATTTCAGAACTAGTTCTTAATCCAGAGTCCTCAGTGTTGTTGAGAATTTCATAGATCCATTTTCAAACTGGCAGGTAACGTGACCCTCTAGATTCCTCCAGAATCGGAGGCAGGAACACAGTGGATTCTCCAACTCTATCAGTGATCATGGATTCTGAGGTTAAGTTCTCTCCAAAATCAAGAACTTACGCTAAAGAGCAGGTCCAAATAGGAGACTTCAGACAAAATTATTTTCATTACTTGTTGGGTCTTTTTTTTTTTTTCCTTAATGTTTTATTTTTGAGAGAATGTGAGCAGGAGAGGGGCAGGGAAAGAGGGAAACAGAAGATCTGAAGCAGACTCTCAGTTGACAGCAGCAATCCCCATGCGGGGCTCAAACTCATGAACTGTGAGATCACAACCCCAGCTGAAGTCCTTCACTCAACTGCCTGAGCCACCCAGGGGCCCCTTTGTCGTGTCTTTTTATGTTCATCCTGGAGCCCAGCAAGATGACTGATGCTGGAGTAGTTTCAACCATTTTTTTTTATTTTACCCATGGTAATTCTCATCTCATTTCTTTTTTTAACGTTTATTTTTGAGACAGAGAGAGACAGAGCATGAACGGGGGAGGGTCAGAGAGAGGGAGACACAGAATCTGAAACAGGCTCCAGGCTCTGAGCTGTCAGCACAGAGCCCGACGCGGGGCTTGAACTCACAGACCGCGAGATCATGACCTGAGCTGAAGTCGGCCGCTTAACCGACTGAGCCACCCAGGCGCCCCTCTCATCTCATTTTTAAGTGTGGTTGCCCCTCCTCTTTTTTTAAATTTTAAAATATTATGTTTATTTAAAATACTACATTTAATGATTCAAAGTTGATCATCTAATCTGTGAAATCACATTATTGATGTGATGGGAGGTTCACATGACAAGATAAAAATGTATCTCATGTTTTTTGTCAGCATTCTTTGAATTGTTTTGAATTGTCAAGCATTTGCAGAACAAGAGAGTACATAGCACATAGAAGCAGAGTGCTAGTAAGAAAGAAATTAACTGAGTCTCAAATGTGAAGGACAAGGGCAGAGATAAAAATAAAGCTGATAAACATAAATTGAATATGTAAGGATAAAAGAAAATGGAAAGGCCATCCCATAATAAAAATGCCTCCCGAAAATAATGGTTTTCAGCAGAAAGCAGACAAAGAGAAATTGAGAACTCTAGTAAAGGTCAATAATCCAATTAGGAGTTGCTTGTCTTAAAGCAGTCATATTCCTGGTCCAAAAAATTGGACACTCATAACAGACCAATAACTTGGTGTTCCTTTAATTAAGGATGAAAAAAAAAAAAGAATGAAAGAAAGAAAGAAAGAAAATAGATCCGTTCAATACTTATTTAGTGAGGAAAGAAAATTTGAACTTTTTTCCCTCAGCATAGAAAAAGAAATTAATTACACATATTGAATGCAACATTAAATGTTATCTTCCTTTGGTTTATCTTGCTATCATGAATTTTTGAACAGATAATCCCAGGAAGGGTACATGGAAAGCTTTAACAGGTAATAAAATACATCGCTCCTTCTATGTAAACAAGATGTGATTGATTTACTTCTTACAAATTCTATAGTCCTTATCTTTTATATAAAGACGGTTCAGTTGTCATAATTATTAAGTGAGGCAAAAATACTTAAAAGTTGTGCTGGATATATTTTTAACTATAAATAAATGTTAATTATTACATTTGATTCACAAATGTTATCTAATGTGTGTAGGGTAGTGTGGCCTTTATATCCTCGAAAACACTCAAACGAGATGAATAACCCAGATGAGTTTCTGCTGTGGAGTTCAGAAACTTTCAGAAGAAAAGGATCTACTAGTATTTCATGAGTTACGTAAGAAATGAATGCGGAAATATGAGTCTGCCTAATAATTAATCCAACACAGAGAAAACCGAATGAGGGATGGAAAAAGAAAGAAGTATTGTCAAAACCAGCCAAATCAAATGATGGCTCTATTCTTACTTTTATGTGTGTCAATGAATCCAAATTTATTTGTTTAAATCAGATTTAGTTGGGCTTTTAATCATCTGGAATTAGTTTCAGTATTCCTGAAAAATGCCAGAAGTACTCCCTACGGATATTTAATTGTGTAACTGTTTCACCGTCAAAGGGCCTCACAAAGCACCAGGAAATAGTTTCCCAGATCAATGAATGATCAAATGAATTAAAAGACACACACAAAAATAACAGAAGCCGACCTTGATTTTAAAATGTCAATTTCCCCAAACTGGATAAAAGATAAATAGGATGCCTCTGTATAATAACTTCAAGTTTCCTAAGTATAATGCATATATTTACCAAAAAACACTCCTGCAAATGTTTTCACTCTAAACGCATAATCACCAAGTAAAATGACGCTACTCTAATTTTGATACACAAGTGGATCCCTTGAAAAACGAATTATAAGTGATTTGTTTCAGAGCTACATCGACTTGCATTTCCCTTTTCTCGTGAAAATCTTAATATGAAGGACACACTATACATCACAGGAGAAAGACATATAATTTCTGGATAGAAGACATTGACTACGTAAAACATAATGTGATAGAACTGATATTTGGCTGCTACATTAACAAAAAAAAATCTCTATTCCAACATTCCCCTTCCATATGGAAAAAGGACTAAAGAAATGTTGATGTAAAACTTTAATTTATCAATGAAAAATTTAATTCTTATTACTGTTGAGGCAGAAGATAATTTGATTGGGGGAAAAAAGCTAATGGGAGATCTAAACTATCAGACGTCTCAAGTGGGACAGCAATGTAATATGTTTCATATTCATATTTTTTAAAGAAAGTTCTCGAGACACCATTTTGAAAATGGTGATGCAAACATAAGTACCTGCTCATTATCTTCTCAGACAAAATTCTTTCCAAATGGATCCTTCTTTGATAGAGCTATAACAAGCTCAATTCAATTTATTTTTATATTGAAGGTTTATACAAAGTGTCATAAAATATGCCTTACAGAGAATTAAAACAATGAGAAATACCTCATTGTACTGAGTGCAGTGTCTGACATGTACTAATAGAACATAGAGTCTGCAGATAAGCTGGTGTATAAGAATATTGAAATTTAAGGCCACTTCTGATTAAAATAACTCTTTCATTCTCTGAAGAGGAGAGGGCAATTTTAAAAAGGAGTATGATTCAATAAAATAAAGAAAAGAATAAAGAAATATGAAGGCGCAATATAACAAAGAGCAATTCAATGAGAAAGAATATTTTGTAACAAAAACATGGGCATATTTATTTTTAATTGAAGTATTATTTACCTATAATAACAATATGTACAGTTCAATATGCTTTGGTGACTGGATGTGGTTCTATGACTTCATCTACAATCAAGATACAGAATTAGGGGTGCCTGTGTGGCTCAGTGAGTTAAGCGTCCGACTCTCCATTTTGTCTCAGGTCATGATGTCATGGTTTGTGAGATCGAGCCCCGCTTCAGGCTCACAGAGCCTGCTTGAGATTCTCTGTCTCCCTCTCTGTCTCTCTGCACCTCTCCCACTCGTTCTCTCTAAATAAACAAGTAAATAAATAAGTATGCAAAATTAATCCATCGCCCCATAAAGTTCTCACATAGCCCTTTTCAGTCAATACCCCTCCTGCCCCCACTACCAGCCTAGGGCAATAATTGATCTGTGTTCAGTTTCCAGTTTTGCCTTTTCTAAAATGTCATATAAATTGAATCGTGCAAAATATAGCATGGTTTCTGACTTCTTTCATTGAACGTATTTTTGAGATTCATGTGTGTATAACTAGTTTGTTCCTTTATATTGCTGAGTATTTATTTTGTATGAATATACCAAACTGTGCTCATTATGTTTCACTATATTAATGAATGTTTTTGTTTTTTTCCAATGTTTGCCTCATATGTATAAAACTGCTGTGAACATTCAGATATAAGCATTGGTATTAACATATGAGTGCATTTCCTTTAAGTAAATGGTTAGGAACAGAATGGTTGGGTCATATGCTAGGTTCAGTTACCAAAGAAATGGCTCATCCATTTTCATAGTAATTGGAATTTTTTACATTCCTACCAGCAGTCTATAAGAATTCCAGTTTCTGTATGTCATTTCCAACACTTGATATGACCAGTCTTTTCTATTATAGCCTTTCTAATAAGTGTCTAATGTTAGCTTGTAGTTTTACTGAACATTTCCCTAATGATTCATGATATTGAGCATCATTTCACACACTTCTTTCATATCCATAAACTTTTTGGGTAAAATTTCCTTCAAACAGTGCCCATTTTTTAATTTGGCAATTATTTTAAGATTACTGAAACTTGAGCTTTCTTTGTTTCTAGATATACATGTTTTATCAAATATTTTGTATATTTCTCTTCAGTATGTGCCTTGTCTTTTCATTATCTAACAGTGTCTTCTGAAGAAGTAAGGTTTTCAATTTTAATAAAGTTAATTTCATTCATAAATTATTATTTTAGTATCATATGTATGAAATCATTGCCTAAAAGAAAGTAACATGAACTTACGTCTTCTGGGAGGTTAATTTGTACAGATATGACCTTTAGGTCTGTGAGCCATTTTGAGTTGATTTTTATATATGGTACCAGATATGGATCAAAGTTTATTTTTATGCACTTGGATCTAATTGTTCCATTACTCTTCTGCAAAGAATATCCTTCCACCAGTGAGCTGACTTTGCATCTTTATTAAAACATATTAATCCATATGCATGTGGATGTTTTAATCTGTTCTATTAGTCTATTTGTCTTCTTAATGTCAATCCTACATTATTTTAGACAATGTCTTTGAATCAGGAAGTATTAGCCTTCCAACTTTGTTATTTTCTTCAAGTTGTTTTGGCTATTCTAAGTCTTTTCTATTTCCATATGATCTTTGGAATCAGCTTTTTTATTTCTATCAAAAAAAAAGTTTTCAGGCATCAGGACACAGTAAGAGATTGGTTACATATAAAGGCATTGATCAAATAAGGAAACGTTTTTCTTTTCAAATAAGGAAATGTATTAATGAGAACAGGAATCAAGTTTCTCACTGGTAATTAATAAAGTTGTAAATCTGGAACAGAGATGCCTTAATAAGCTAAGTGTCGTTATTAGTTGAGCAACTATAGCCAATAATTTTTTTTAATTTAATTTTTTTTTATTTTTTTAAAGTTTATTTTCGAGAGAGAGCCAGAGACAGAGCATAAGTGGGGGATTGACAGAGAGAGAGAGGGAGACACAGAATCAGAAGCAGGCTCCAGGCTTTGACCTGTCAGCACAGAGCCCGATGCGGGGCTCGAACCCACAAACCCACGAGATCATGGCCTGAGCCCAAGTCAGATGCTTAATCAATTGAACCGCCCAGGTGCTCCTAGCCAGTAATTTTAATATAACCTTTTTAACCTGTAATTTTCCCCCAAAGACAAGCATCTTAGAATAACGTATTCTTTCATTGTTTGTATACTGACAGATTGAAAACATTTCCTGAAATGCTTACATTTCCTGAAATGTTTATAAAACTTCATAATTACGGAAAATATTAGTTGACTAACTTTCGGTCATCTTTGGCTAAAATTTGCCTCTCAGACTCTACATCCAGTCTGTCAGTATATCTCATTCATTCTACCTCCAAAATATATCTAAAATATGAACACTCTTCAAGTACCTTTATGCTACTCTCTTGATTCAAGATGACATTATCTCTCACCTATATTAAATATTATATGTGATCTCAATACTTCTATTATTTCCCTTTGTGGTAAATTCGCACTTAGTAGCCTTAGTGATCCATTTTAACTTAATTCGATTTGTGCCATTCTTTTTGCTCAAAACCATGCAAGGGCTCAATATTTCTATCAGACAAAAGCAACGACGTCTACATCCTACATGATACAAATTCCAGTTACCACCCCGACCTCACTAACTACTCTTTCCGGACACATGCTTTGTATTGTTCCACATATATTTCTGCCACAGGGTATTTACACTAGCTGCTGCTGCTGCCAGTAGTGATACCCTCATGGCTAACTATTTTATATCCTTTATATCTACGCTTACGTCACTTCTTAGTGTGGCTTACCTGACTACACTATTTAAAATTGCGACTGCCATCTCTGTGAATCTTGACATTTCCAATTCTCTTTACCCTGCATTACCTCTTAATAGCACATTAACCTCCTAACAAACTATAAATTTGTGTTGCTTCCCCTAATGAAATGTAAGCTCAATACTGAAAGCTATTTTTTAGATATTTTGCATACTGATCTATCTCAAGAAACTACTCCATGCTAAAGGCATTTAAGTATTTATTAAATATTCTTGAATGAATAATCAGATTAAGGAAATAGGTATTTTTAATGGCTGCTAATATTCATGTATTAAATGCTTATAAGTTAATAAAATATTAATTGTTCAGGGATTGCTCTAATGATGTATTTAGATCACCTAGATTTAAACACAATGAATGACCATAGTATATAACTTTTGGGTTTGTTTGTAATGGATATGGGAAACTGGTTACCAAAGATTTTTTTTGTTTTAACGTTTATTTCTTTATTTTGAGAGACAGAGTGTGAGTGGTAAGGGCAGAGAGAGAGAGAGGGAGAGAGAACCCCAAACAGGCTCTGCACTGCCAGCACAGAGCCTGACACGGAGCTCTTGACCTGGACCCAAATCAAGAGTTGGACACTTAGCCAACTGAAACACCCAGGCACCCCCAAAGATTTTTTTTAAGACTGGGAGGAAATTTCTGACATCTTTATTCTCTGCCACTGAATCACAAAGTATAAAACCATTTGCTGTAATAGTTATCTATTTTGTGTATAAACTATGTATGTCTGGATATATTATATAAATATATATACAGAAGTTCAAGATCATAAAATATTGTTATAAATATTAAAGACAATTACTTTCTATTTACTCTGAATGTACTGTTTTGCTGAAATAAATGCATACATTTATATCAAGAATATATATATATATATGATGCAAAACTTTAATAGAACATAACTATTTATCATAATAGTTAATCACAAATCTTCCCCCTTTTTAAAATTAAAACAAACATTTTTAATGTTTTAAAAATTCAACTGATCAGATTAACAGAAACCTGCCGTTAATTTAATCAGCTATCAGTATTTAGCACCTGCAATATCTCCAGATAAATAAATCCTTTAAATTCTAAAATGAAGTAATAAATAAATTAGATAAGCTAACATTTATGAAGCCTGCCTCTATGAAAATAAGATGATTTTGAGTTATATTTGTATTCTTTCTTGTAACATGTCTCCTACGTGAAAGATTATCCATCTTTACTCCCTATGTATTTCATTAACCATTATGAAGTTAATTGACTTAATTATATCTTAGTAAGTGTCTCATATTAGGCAAAAAAAAAATTACTCCTTTTTAAAATGCTAGTGACACAGAGGAGTTAATCTAAAACTATAATTACAGCCACAATACAACTGTGAATACCTATCTATATCCATATATATATTTATATCTATATTTCAGCATTTTAAAATAACAACAACAAAAAGGTAAAACTAGGATGTCTATCTAACTTTTCAGTTAACAGAGGAAATATAAGAGAAAAAACCTACTGATGTTTCCAATCCCACTTACCCTGCTTTATTTCTTGGTGGTGTGTATAAACAATTATAAAAAATTTAGAAATCAAATAATTCTTTTGATATTAACTATTAGTTTAAAAAGCAATAACTGTGGCATTATGAAATACTTATGATAGTTTTGAAATTACTCAGCCCAGAGAGCAAGCTGGCATTCTACAGAATTTTTGAAAATCAGCTATAAACATGTGTGTATGCAGGTAACAGATCTTGGCTGGGATTTTTTCAGCTATTGTGGCCACTGAAGTGGCTAATTTTCTCCCAACTATGAATGCTAATTAGGTGGAAATGAGCTACAGGCTAAGTTTCTACATCACATTGTGCAACCCCAAGGCTCAGAATGTGACGGTATCGCTGCAGCGGAAGGAATTAAGCTTCTCTAATCCTGCAGTTTATTAAGTGCTCACAGGCGGGTAGTCACTCTAGCTGGGGTGTTACTTTATATATACCTCTATACAGCCCCCTAAAATGGGATTGTTAACAAAGAAACTTCACCACTACCACAATTTTTGTCTCTATGAATAAAAATGAAGGCTGACAAAAGAAGTACTTAACAAAATTTGTGGGATGTACCTAAGCCATACTTAGGAAGTACTTTGAATAATTAAAGAAATGTATCAAAACAAAACAAACAAAAAGATATATAAAAAAAATTAACCTGAGGAGAATCTAGCTAAAGTAGTCCCTCTCCAAGATAAGAGACGGGAGAGAAAAATCCTAGAAGACAGGGTTCATGAAAGAGAAAACAAAACCTTGGAATTTTTTTTTTTTTAATTTGGAAGAAAAAGAATGAAGATTTTCTAATAGAAGGAAATGGTTAAAAATATATAAGCAAACTAGAGTAAAAGAAGAAAATTGAAAAAACACATGATAACATCAATGAATTTATTCCAATATATTTGGGGGAAAAAAGGGAAATATCTGGGAAATATAAATTAATTTTTAAAAACTTAAAGGAATATAATCTCTAAAAATACACTACTCATTATGGAAAGTTATTTGGTAGAAAAATTATTCCATTGTAAATAAGATGTTTTCAATATTACAGGGAATTTTTCCTAAATTATGAAAGGTCAAGTCTTCCCAAAACTCTTTTTGACAATAGAAGGTAGAAAAACAGGACAAGATAACCTACTTGTTTTATAAGGTTAGTATAATTTTGTAAATGAAACCAAAATGCAATCTCACCTAAATGCAACATTAAATATGCAACCACTTAGTGGAATATTAAAATAATATGCCATCATCAAGTATTATGGGAAAGGAAAAATTATAAATATAAGCTTATAGTGGTTTTTTTTGAAAAGTAACATAAAACAAGCTGCCGTCAAAGTCATATAATGCACAGATAATGAAAAGCAGATGGTTCTACATTGTATCAATCACCTTTACATTGGGGAACATTTTGGAAACAACACACTACATTATTTTTCCCATGAACTCTGGTCGCCATTATGGGTCATTTCAGTCTACCAATGTAATGTCACTGAATTTGGGGTTTAGAAGTGATGTACGTATGGGCTTTCATGATCCTTTAGGAACTCACTCCAGTACACCCAGTCATCAATATGGACATCAATAAATGATTCATAAAATATCCTGCGAACTAAAGAATTGAAAGAGGGATTTGCATAAACATAAAACTATGTTAAATGGAAAAAACAAATTGCAAAACTATGTTTAATCTGAGGTGATTTATTAAAAAATGCCAAAATATTTTATAGCATTCATGTGCAGCATATGAGTTTATGAATGTATGGACAGTGTTCTATAAGAAATATATCCACCAACTTCAAGATGATGCTTAATTCTGGACACTTGGCAAAGGATTGGCAATTAGATCCAAGAAGTCATAAGTGTCTTATCACTCTGTACTCTTATTTATCATATTTCTCTTAGAATAAGTATCTATAATATTTATAAGCTTTAATAAATATCTCTGGAGAACTAAGTAAATATGATTTTAATAAGCTCCAAAAATTAATTTGGTTCAGTATTCTACATAAGTCTTAGTTCATTCTTTCTCATAATTGTAAGTAGAAACTTGCCACATTTTTCAAAGTGATCTTAAGAAAATTGAGTTTTCGGGGGCGCCTGGGTGGCTCGGTCAGTTGGGCGTCCGACTTCGGCTCAGGTCATGATCTCACTGTCCTTGAGTTCGAGCCCTGCGTCGGGCTCTGTGCTGACCGCTCGGAGCCTGGAGCCTGTTTCAGATTCTGTGTCTCCCTCTCTCTCTGCTCCTCCCCTGTTCATGCTCTGTCTCTCTCTGTCTCAAAAATAAATAAACGTTAAAAAAAATTAAAAAAAAAAAAAAGAAAATTGAGTTTTTGTTTTAAATATTTCATTGATTTTTTCTTAGTAAAACAAGAAAGATTTATTGGTCGTATGAAAAGGATGAGTCACATTTGGAAAAAAATGAAATGATCAACTAAAGAATAACTTATACCCTTTGAATTTAAAATGTTATGGAGGAAGCAGCCCATAAGAGCTGGAAAAGTTGCCCAATCTGTTTTGTAGATAGCATCTACCTTTACCTAGATTAAAATATAAACAAGAATTTAAGAAAAAAAAATTTAATTCATCAATTACTTTGTTATATTAATACAAAATTATTATGATACTCTAATGCTGTATGTCATAGCAGATGATTTGACAAGACAAAAAGGTGTCTTTGAATGACATTGTTGAAAAGTGTTAGTACCACAGCTGACTTTCAAGATAGTAGAGTGAGAAAAATATAGTGTTGAACAGGAACAAGGACACAGAAGTGGAGACTCCTTCAAGCACAGGAGTCAAAGAGGATGTCCTTGTCTGGGATGATAGAAATAGTGAGTAGGAGGCAAATTCACTGGCCTATTCCTTTTCTCCCCACTTGGTCTCCCAGTAGGGTTTTCCAAGGGCAAAATTTCATCAGAAGTCTGCTGGATAGAAAGATTAAGAAAGAAAGAGAAGGTTCACAGAGGGAATAAAAATTATTAGAAAGAACAGAGGCAAATAATTAGAATAAAAGTATTTTAATAGTAACTTAAAAAAACCTCTAACACTATAGGGTAATTTTAGGATACTGAAAATAATAATTTAAAATATTATGAAATACGCTGTAAAGAAAAAAAAGGATTATTTACAAAGAAACAAAATTCACAATTACATCAGCAACACTGGATACAAGAAGATGAAATAATGATGATGGAATCCTTAAGGGGCATTATCTTGAAACTAGAAACTTTTCTCCATTAAAATCATATTGAGGACTGCTTTTGCCCGTGACAGAGCAACTTCCCTCATACCTTACTAGAAACCTGGAAAAAATACATGAAACAGTTGTTTTCAGACAGTGCTTGCCGAGTAACCAATAAGAGAAAGGAAAGAAAGAAGCAAATCTCCATGACCACCCTTGTTTTTGAACCTGGAAGCACTTTTCAGGATGAAAAACAAGGAGAGGAAACCCAAAAAGATCATAGCAGTCTCACTGATTTGAAGAGAAATGAATAAATCTCAGTGCTCACAGAGAGTGTGGAAATATTCAGTTTATACCTGGTGGGAGTGGAAGGACTTTACTGAATACCTCTTTCAGCAAAGACTTCAAAATCTACCTTGCTTTCACATTAAGGGGTATGAGAGGTCTGGCAAATAAACCTTAAAAAAGGAGGTCTCAAAAGGATCACCTTGATCTGCAAATAATCCAAATGCATACCAAATACTGCTACTACCAATAATAATAATTTTGTTTAAGAAGACAACAAAGTCTAGACATTCCAAAATGTAGCAATCAAAACTCCCATCATTAAATAAAAATTACCATAACTGTGAAGAATCAGAAAAATATGACATATAACAATGAAGAAAATCATAGACAGATAGAGTGTAACTAGAAAAAAAAAACTTTTAAATCACTATTCTTGATATGGTCCAGATTTAAAGGAAAGTATGAGTATAATGAGAAGAGAACATGCAGATAGGAAAAAAGAATCAAGTGAGTTAAATTTGGTGAGTTAAAAAAACAATTATTGAGTAAATTATAGCATTGGATAATCTGAAGAGCACACTAGACAGAGTAGAAGAAAAATTAGTGAACTTGGAAATGTGACAGTTAAAACCTTCTAAACTATAAAGAGAAACGCATGCTGAATGAATGTAAGATTCTTTCCAGGTTCGTAAATTTTAAAATGTGGGGGGGAAATGTATGTGCTACAATTTATAAAAAAGGGTTAAAGCGGACTGTGTTGTGAAGGATTGAAAGTTTGGCTTAAAAGTTTGACTTTATTCCTAGGCATTTGGAACCGACTGTGTACCTTTAAGCCAGGGGAATGATGTGAGTAGAGCTGAACTATATGTATTACAACATCTTTCTTCCTCCAGAAATGGAAGAGTGAGTGCAAAAGATTGTCTATCTGCGTTTCGGGATCATATTGCTAAGAAAAACATAAACACATCTATTTAAGTAATTCACATTATTTTGCCCAGTTACTACTCAGGGATTCACTCCTCTATGAAATATCACCCACCACCACAGTGCTATGCTAATGGTCCTCTTTTCTCCTGCCCCGACACCCCCGTAATCTACACATTGGGACAAGGTTGAGGCATTTGCAGAAAATAAATATTAAGGGGATCTTGAAACCATGATTTGCAAAGCTGGGGATCATTATCTCATCTCATGGTGTGCTATATTCCATGGGTTTGCTTGTATTCTCAACCCAAAGATTGAATAATGAATACAATTACAGCAGTAGGGAATCTGACAAGATAATCAGAAACAAGCACATAATTATGGAGACTAGTTGGGCAGAGCGATAGTTCTTCACCTACATGAAATGAAAAGGTGTATTTCTGAAAATGAGTTCATGCTTCGGGAAAACCTGGATGAATCATTTAAAGTAAAATTTTCAGTTTGCTGTAAAGACATAAGATAATTCTGTGTCAAGTATTGAGAACTTAAATTTAAGGTGATGAAAAGTGCTAGTGTAGAAAGGAAGAGTTCTGTTTCATGCCTTCGCTCTCAAAACTGAGCGTGATGAGTTTAAAAACGTTTGTTGAGTCAACATGCCATAAATGGACAACTGAGTTTTCTATCACTTTAATTTCAGTGAAACTGTAAGTAGAAAGATGTTTAAAAATTTGCTTTCCCCACAACGTTTTTTTCTTTCTTTCTTTTTTTTTTTTTTTTTTTTAACGTTCATTTATTTTTGAGAGAGAGACAGAGCGGGAGCAGGGAAGGGGCAGAGAGAGAGAGGGAGACAGAATCTGAAGCAGGCTCCAGGCTTTGAGCTGTCAGCACAGAGCCCGACACGGGGCTCAAACTCAGGAGCATGAGATCATGACCTGAGCTGAAGTCAGACGCTCAATGGACTGAGCCACCCAGGTACCCTCCCCACAATAACTTGTAAATATTCCGTTTTTTTCTTTTTTTTAATTTTTTTTAAAATGTTTGTTTATTTTTGAGAGAGAGAGAGAGAGAGAGAGAGAGTGAGAGAGAGAGAGGGATTGAAACAGAGTGCAAGCAGAGGAGGAACAGAGAGAGAGGGGGACACAGAATCTGAAGCAGGCTTCAGGCTCCCAGCTGTCAGCATGGAGCCCGATGCAGGACTCAGACTCATGAACGGTAAGATCATGACCTGAGCTGAAGTGGGATGCTTAACTGACTGAGCCACCCAGGTGCCCCTAAATATCCTTTTATAATTTTACAAAAGTCATGGATGGTATAAGTTCCTTTAAGAGTTTCACTTGTGTAGGTTGATTGAAGAAATATGAGATGCTGGCGAATTCCTGCAGATTCTTTTGAAGAGATTAGAACCTCTGGCAAAATAGTGAAGAGTAGAGACTCTGAAGCCAGGCTGCCTGGCTTTGAACTCTTGTCTCCCAAGAAGTGTGTGAATGACTTCCATCAGGTCACTTGTGTGCTGGAGGGCCACAGTCTTATTTTTGCAAAGCAAGGTCAAATGGTTTATGTCAGGATTAAGTGGGTGAATAGTTATCAAGCTGTCAGATAGCACTTGGCATATGGTGACAAGTATGTAGTCATTTACTGTTATAAGATATTCTTTTCTGCAGGAGATTAAGAAAATATTTTTTAAACTATGTTTATTGCCAAGTCTCTCGACCAAGTATAAATTCTGCTGGGAGGAAAAAGTAGATTGTTCTGGGTTCTCGTACACGCTGGGAGAAAATACATAAGAAGACTGAAAGTACCCCCTACCAGGTATCAGTTAACTGATCTCTAACCCCTTCAGGACTAAAAAGACACAGCAGAAAGGCTAGGATAATTTATACAAATGTGCTATCAGTCTCTATTACAGGGGAAATATTGCCGAAAAGAGTAAGCCCCTGGAAAAATTATCTATGGCCATAATGCTTTAGGCAGATAGTACAGTTTGGCTAAGCATATGCCAATACCAAAATCTTTCCCTACCTGCCCACATAAAAAAATCTGAAAAGTATGAATATGTGTAGTTTAGTTTCCATGTAGCAGATACAAACAATAACATTTAAACACATTTCCTGGGTTGGAGGCGAGCTACTTCAGAACACTTCTTCTTTCTTACTTAAGGGTGAATCAGGTATAGGTGATACATCTTTTTACTTTTTCCTGCTTATCTGGAGCTTAAGTGGAACATTTTCAACCCTGAAATGATAGGCTAACCTATTAAGTATAATAGAGATGAAAGAAAGAAGGGGGTGATACTGCTTAAAAATAGCCCAAGTCCTGGCTGCTACCTCTTGCTTTCTTGGTTGGTATATGTGGGGAAAATAATACCTAATCCCTTAAGCTATTATGAGTTGCACTTTCTGATTTTTTAAGCCTTCAAACACATTTCTAAATGATTTAAGAGTTTCTGAGGGCGGCAGCTGTACTTTAGATATACTGAAATCTTAGGATTTGTAGATGTGAATGCTGTTTGAGGATGTGTAACATGCCAAGGACTTTATAGGAGTTCTGGAGAGAAGTTTGCTGCAGCTCCAAGAGCTGCCTATAAGAAAATCACACAGAATGCAAAGAAAGGCCGTCAAGTACAACTGATTGAAGCAGATAAAGCTAAACGTCTAAGTAGACATTTCAAGAAAACAGGAACAAAAACATTCAAACAGTTGCTAACAGATGCTACAGTTCCAAACAGCAGTGTCAGAATATAGATACTTTGTGCCTCTGACATGTCTGTCGTTCTTTGCCACTGTAACATATTCCTCCTAATGTAGATGGGAACATCATACTCTATTGTCTACATAAAATGGGAAGTAAAAAAAATGAGCACATAGGGGATATAGTTGATTTTCACTAAAGTATCATGATGAAGAAAGAAGCTATTTTATTTCAATGAAACTTTTTTTTAAGTTTATTTATTTATTTTAAGAGTGTGATAGCACCAGTGGGGGAGGAGCAGAGAGAAAGGGAGAGAGAGAATCCCAAGCAGGCTCCGTGGTGTCAATATGGAGTTGAACGCGGGGCTCAAACCCACAAAACTGGGAGATGATGACCTGTGCTGAAACAGAGAGTTGGATGCTTAACCAATTGAGTCACCTGGGTGCCCCTCTGATTAAACTTTTATTAACTGCAGGAACAGAACCCTGAGTGCAACTCAAGTTAATTATAGAGACCTTAAAACTTAATTCGGATAGACTTAGATATAAAACGTTGAGAAAAAAAATTTAAAAGACATGGATTTATGGAGAGATAAATACTCCATACTCATGGATTGGAACAGTTAACATAATATTCTATGTTGCCACAAATCTGTATATGGATTCATTGCAATTCACACCAAATCACAGTAGTCTTTTTGTTTCACAGGGCGTGGGGCTCACTGATGGCCAAGAAAACACTAAAAGAACAAGAACAAAGTCGGAGGACAAATCCTACTAAACAGTATGACTTGGTTTAAAGATGTATTAATTAGAGGTGCCTAGCTGGTTCAGTCAGTCAAGCCTGCGATACTTGATCTCCAAGTTGTGAGTTTGAACTCCACGCTGGATGTAGGGTTTACTTTAAAAAGATGTATTAATTAAGACATAATAAAGATGTGATTAATTAAATGTAAAATGTTAGGATAAACAATGAGATGGAAGAGACTGTCCAGAAACTCTACTAAACCCACTGATTCTTTAGAAATCTTCCCATTTGTTTTATTCCCAGGATACCAGAAAAATTATGCAGGGCTACGGAATTCATTATGTCAAACATTCTGGATTCCACTCGGTTCTGCTCCCCATTATGGTCATGGTGTCCAGCTTTAGTGGTTCAATGGCCTCCGCCACTCCAGGAGCCCATCATCTACCCTAACCTTCTACCCATTATCCTTCTAGGACAGCGACCATCACCATCCCTTATTTAACAATGTAGGTGTCAGTGTTTTTGTAAAGGACTTGCCCTTTGGGTCCACTTGAAATATGTAATGGTTAGAGCAATGAATAAAAAGTTCTTGCTTGATAAATAGACTCTAACATTACATTTTTGGATACCTTTGTCTATAAGACATCAAGGGAGTTATGGTGTCTGATCCTCTTTGAAGGCAGGCCAAGTTGAGTTCCATTCAGCCAACCAAACAAACTACTGGAGCCACTTCCACTGGCTTGAACCAACACAAGCAGCAGTAACGAAAGTAGTCAGACATTCCTCTTTAGAACATTTTCTTCACTTGGGTTTCCTTTACTAATTCTCTCATCTCCCCTAATTCCTAACCACTGGGTTCAGTGTTTGGACTTCTTTCTCTGTCTAGAGATACTCCCTTTGGTCTTCTCAGCCATTTTTATTATTCTTTACGTTTTTATTTATTATTCTTTATCTTCTGTATTATTCTTTATATATTTTTTCATAATTTCAACTTCCCAATCTGTATCCCTAGCCTAAATATCTTCTTTAAACTCCAGACTCTTACCTCTACCCACTTTTTAGATTCCCCTACTTAATTATGAAAGAGAATATATAGAATAATTCCAAAACGAAATCCTGGAGTACCTCCCTGCCCACCATCCACCGTTTCTGCCAGAGTTTTTCTTATTTTATCTCAGTTATTGGCCGTTCCATCATTCTAGTTGCGTAAGTGCCATCCTTGTATTTTTTTTTCTTTTACCTCTTATAAGATCGATTTGCAAATCCTGTTAGTTTTCAATAAAAACAAGATCAAATTATAACAACTTCTCACATCTCCCCCCTCTACTCCTCCGACCCAAGCCTCCATCAGCTCTCATCTGAGTTATTCCAACGACCCTCCAATTTGTTTCCTTATTCTGACTTTTCCTCTCTTCTTTTTATCTCCTAGCAGCAAGAATGATCCAGATAAAGCTAAAGATCAACGATATTACTCAAACCACTCCAATAGTTTCCTATTTTACTCAGAATAAAAGCCAAAGTTGTCATAATTACCTGCAAGTCACAGCCTGACATGAACTCCAAACTGACTGACAAAAATTCTGAAATGATCCCTACCTCCATGTTATTCAAGAAGACAACAAGCACAGAACTACCCCGGGGACTTAGCCCTTGTCCCCTCTGACTGAAAGCTCTTTCCCAAGATAGCCCGATGTCCTTCAGCATTTGCTCAAATGTTCCTTCTCCATCCTTTTTGAAAATATACCTATTGTACACCCTGTTAACCCCCGTTCACATGTCCCACAAATATATATTCACATGCCTCACCAAAAAAATATAGCTACTTTTTGATACATAAAAATAGCCCACGTATCTTAGGAATGTCAGTCATGAATTGTCCTAGGGCCGGGTCCTCATTGCAAACGGATTTCCAATAGAAGTTCATATTCACTCTAACTCATGGTGCTAAAATATAATAGCAGAAATGGGAAAAACAGGATAGAAATGCCAGTATTATCATGGCATTTAATATATATTAGCAGTGCTTCGTAAGCTAATTATAAGAATAATATGAAGCTGTTTTATGTATCTTCATCAGTTCTTCACTAGCAAAATGCTTTGTTAACTGCTAATGAAAAAACAAGTACTTAATTATAAAGTGACAGCCATTGAGCTGCAAATTTCAAGGCTTTCATTTCAGTGGCTGATTGTTACCATCTCAGCATCTGTAATGGCACTTCAGAGTCTCAATCTGTAAAGCAAGTATAAAACATGTTTCCACTATTTTGATTGAGTATGAAAATGGTTGTCTGTTAAAATGCCATATTCATTATATTCAATTCAATTTTTTTTTTAATCCACCAGCCCTGCTCATGCAAGAATCCCTTTCCTTGCTGAGTACCTGCCAAAGGGGACAAAGAATGTATAAATAAGATGCACGGTCCTCTTGTCAATGACAGTTCTTTTCCTGAGGACCGCCTACAAAGGATGCCAATAGTCCCTAGGTGCAATTTTATTCCTTCCAGAGAATTCCTTCTCCAGGTACACTTGGTTAATACCCTGCTTTCATCTGCTAAATAAAAGGAAAATGCAGACCTGTCTAAGCCGATTAATTTTGACCTATTTTGGAATACCTTAACATGTTCTTTACCTCCCGTATATTTCGGGGTTATGTGTCCCCGGACATTCTCTGTAAAATTGGTGAGGCACTTGCTGTCTGAAACTATTAGCAGAGCTAAGGGAGGTTGCTCCGAAAAAGCATCTTACAGGAGGGGCAGTCACACCTCCAGTGACAGCACTATCCCATTTCTTTGATTCTGACTTTTCTGCATTTGCCTAAGACAAAAGTAGGTTTGCAATGACATTTAAATGTGAACAATTATATTGGAATGGCCATTTCCTATAGACACAATTTAAAGATTTTGTGACTAGTGCTTCATTGTCCTACAGGTTTTCCATACATACATACAACGTCTACATCGGTCAGAATATAAACAACAGTGCATAATCTGAATTCAGCTACCTCGCTGATCATTTAGGACCATTTTCACAGTGTTTTTGATTCTAACTTTTTTCATTTCTTAAATGACGTTCAATAAACCCAAGAAACACTTTACCTTCCAAAAGTGATACGCTCAAAAATTCTTCTGTTGGATTTAATTAGTTGAGATGTCTGTGAGTAGGTAATTAGTTCACTCAGTAGATGAATTCAGAAAGGCTTCTCAGAAGGCAACTTTATTATATTTTAACCTTCAGGTACCAGGGAGAAACATTTGTTTTAAAAATTAATACTTCTAATGAAAATGTTTTTTTTTTCCACTAGTGTAATTCTAAATATATACCGCATCAGATAATACGTGTCATCATTTGTCAGTAATTTATGCTCCAATAGAAGATTTTATACATTATTGGGAAGCCTATACAAATAGATGTATTGTTTATGAAAAATACCAAATTTGAGTAGCTATTACTTGGAAATATATATATATATGTGTGTGTGTATATATATATACACACACACACATCTATATACACATATATATGCTTATATATAAATATATACATGTATAAATATGTATGCTAAAATGTATATTTATATATCATATGTTTAGATATATATGTGGGTGTTAGATACATATGCGTGTTTTATATATTTACATATCATACGTTTAGATATATATGCGTGTTTTACCTTAAAGAAGACTACTGAATAAACGGCATTAATCATACTTGGTAAGAGTGAATTTTGTCTTCATATTCTTATGGAGTTAATGATTTTTCCGTAACAAGTGTTTTAAATAATTACATTAACTGACACATTTGATTTTCAGCATTGATTGTTCAGATCACTGAGATAGATCCATGGATTCCTGTTACCACATATATATTGTACCACTGAGAGGTCAACTTGACATTCCTCAAGTCAAGCAGGCCAATAGAGCAAACTCAATCACACTCTAAACAATCAGCCATCTATACAATTGAGCTAAATCTGATGTCTTTATAAAGTAATGAAAATGTGCTTACCAATTTCAAATTTCCCTCAGTGAGAAAAAAATACTTTAGTGGTTCTGCATTGTAGATTCGGTAATTGAACATAGAAAAGGATGTTTGTAATTTTTATTTGTGCAATGGCATTTGAGATATGAGCTTTTGCTTTTCTTGAGATTTTATCAATATTCCATCCTGGAACGTTTGTTACAGTAGCGTGTAATGTCCTTGTATGTTTATGGGCTTAATGTAGCCAATGTATATCTGAAGATATTATTTTGTATACTCAAGTTCATCCACACTTCTATGTGATACATACCCTATATCAAATGTTTGCTATGCTTTTATAAATCACAATAATACGTTAATATCTTTCATTAAATTGTAAGTAGAATTTTCATGAGAACAGAAATAGAATGTATTTTTCAATCTGGAAAAGAAAATGCTATGGTGAAATAGTGTTTCCTTTATTTGGATAATTATGTAAGTCTTATTACTTCATATACACATATACACACATTTTAAATAACTAAAATCAATCCTTACCACTCTATGTGCTATTGTTTGACCAAGAAGCCATTTCAACTGAATATTTACACTCATCCCTCATAATAGCTAGGTCTTGTTTTGCTTATTCTATGAAGGTTGACTGTCAGATACCCATTTTGCATTCATAATGTTATTGCCTCACCAAATTGGAGAGTTAACTTAATTCAGTTCCTTAGATTTTGTCATGCCTTGTCATTTAATCAAAATGGGGGAAAGGGTCTATTATAATCACTGAGGCAGCCGGAATACACAGTGTCAAATAGTTGTATTATCAGGAGGACATTTTAGAGTAGGCACAGGAGAATTTATTCTTTTCTAGATGTCTCCTTATTTCACAGGTATTAAATAGTACAGGGATATTTTCTGCAAGCCGCTCTTGATATACATACATTATAAGCACTCGTTACAAATTGGACATTTTGATAAATGTACTGAACAAAAAAGCAATTTGGTCTGTGCTGTGATTATTCAAATAATTACATCATCAGCCAAGATGTACTATTTTTGTTTTTATTTTCAGTTCTTATATTTTTATGCCTATTATGTTTCCTTATGCTGGGTAAGGTCTCTAGTTTAATATGGAAGATGATAGTGGGCACATGAGCTCCTTCCTCATCTGAAAGAGGAAGGAAACTTTTTACCATTATATACAACATTTGCTGTAGGTGTCGATTACTTTTAACTATCTATACCCCCTTTTTATTCCTAATTTGCTAAGAGCTGTTATCATGAATGGATAGTTCAATTTTATCAAAAATTTTCCTTCATCTCTTTTTTATTGAAGCATCAATTAACATACAGTGTTACATTAGTCTTAGGAATACAGTAAAATGATTTAAGGGTTCTATATATTTCTCAGGGCTCAGCATAAGTGTACTCTCAACCCCTTTTATCTATCTCATCCATCCCCCCACTCACATCTCCTCTGGCAATCACCATTTGTTCTCTGTATTCAAGAGTCTTTGTTTGTTTGTTTTCTCTTTTTTTTTCTTTGTTTGCTTGTTTTGTTTCTTAAATTCTTAAATTATTTTGTATAATTTAATTATTATATTTTTTCCCTCTACGAATCTTGCTGGTCCAAGGACTGTGAGAACCACTATTTAGACTTTGCTTCAGTGAAACTTGTTTTTTGTTTTTTGTTTTGGTTTGGTCGTTGCTGGTAAACTCACTTGGGTTTGGTTTAGCCAAAAATATCTCTGCTTTGTTGTCATTCTTGAACGGTACTTTCATTGGATATACAATTCTAGGTTGATAGATGTGTTTTTCTGTTTCAGATTTTTGAATATATTATTTCACATACTTCATTCCTTTGATGGTTTTGAAAAATAAACTGTCAGCCTAATGTTTCTTGTTGAAAGGTGTCTTTTTCTCCCCCCTCTCAGTGTTTAAAAAAAAAAATCCTAAACAGGCTCTTTACTAACAGATGCTGGGCTCGAACCTATGAACTGAATGTTGAGATTGTGACCTTAGCAGAAATCAAGAGTCGGATGCTTAACCAACTGAGCCTCCCAGACATCCCAGGTTCCAGTCCTTCTTAAAGAAAGTCCCAGAATCTTGAAGAAGCCAAGAATTGTTTTTAACAACAACCCAGATACTTCACAGTTTGTTTTGTTTTGTTTGTTCTTATTTTTTTTTCTTCAGGTTTCACTGTGACTTTTATGCACAACTTAGAGCTGTCTTTCCTCAAATCCTGGATCTGTAGCTAAAGACTGCAATCTATTTAACCACATTTTTGTTAAGCCTTTTTGCACTTTTTTTAAATCTCTTTTTTAAGTTTTATGAGCTATAAATTACATACAAAAAAAATTAACTCATTTACATTATGTAATTCAATAGGGTTTAGTATATTCACAGAGATGTACAACCACTACCGCTATCTAATTTTACATTTTCACCGTTCCTAAAAGAAACCCAAACCCGTACAGTCTTCCATTCTGAGTCCTAGAAAAACAGCAGTCTACTTGCTATCTCTGTAGATTTGCTTATTATGGTAAGTCGATATGAATAGAATCATACAACCTGTTAACTTTTGTGACTGGCTTCTTTCATTTAGCATGTTTTTAAGGTTTCTCCATGTTGTGGTGGATCTCAGGACTTTATTTATTCCAAAATAATGACCTGTGTAACAGCTGTACTACATTTCATTTATTCATTTGTCAATTGATGAACGTCTGGGTTCTTTTTTGCCCTTTTGTCTATTATGAATAATACTGTCTTAGACATTTATGTGCACGTTTTTGTGAGGATGTATGTTTTCATTTCTCATGGTAATATACCTAGGAATGGAACTGACAGGTCATGTGTACGTATACGTTTAACAATTGTGAGGAGATGGCAAACTGTTCTCCAACGGGGCTGCACTATTTTGTGCCTTTTGCCAAAAATGGATGAGAGCTTCCGATTTCTCCACAACCATGACAACACATGTTATTGAGCATCTTTCTGATTATAGATATACTAGTATTAAAGGATGGTATCTTATTATAGCTTTCATTTGATTTCCATAGTGACTATGTGTATATTAATTCTATGATGCAATAAAATGACAACATAAAAACATTGCAAATAACCACAATGCAGAGGGAATATCTTTTAACAATAATTTCTCTTGTATTTCACTATTAAATAAGTGTGAAGAATGAATGAATAAGTGTGAAGAATGTTCTGGACCTAAAAATTGTCCTAATTATTTTTTCAAGAATAAGTCATCATGGGTTATTAATATTTTATCAACAGTTCTTATTCTCATTTTTATGTTTGGAGAATTTGGTATATCTATACTTAAACTGGCATATTTATTGTAACAGAATAAATTGTAAAGAAGGTTAATATGTGTAGGTAGACACAGAGGAATGATAAGGTTTGTTAAACTAAATTGTAACCGCCTTAAAAAATTTTTTTTATGTTTATTTGTTTCTTGAGGTAGAGAAAGAGTGCGAGCAGAAGAGGAGTAGAAAGAGAGGGAAACACATAACCCAAAGAGGGTTCCAGGCTCTGAGCTGTCTGCACAGACACTGATGCACAGCTCAAACTCACAAACCCCTAGATCATGACCTGAGCTGAAGTTGGACGCTTAACCGTCTGAGCCACCCAGGTGCCCCTGTACCCATCTTTTTTAAAACCCAGGGAGGTGTTCTGACGGAGCTTGGAACCGATGAATAAGGTTAAGGGCATCACAGGCACCAAATGTATGCGGGCGAGAATGAAACAGGAGGAAAAGACTCGCCCTACAGGGGAAGGGATCCTTAAGGAGGAAGCCACTAAGGTCTCTGAGAAACAGGCCTTATGTCCAGTATGGTGGCGGGAGAGTTAGTTTTTTGGGCGGGAGGGGGAGTTAGTTACTGCGCAGCAGCTAAATCAGGGTATGGTCCGCAGTGGTTTGTTCCATGGAATGGGTGTCTCAAGGTCTGGTAGTTTCTGCTCTGCTGTTGCTAATAAGGGGCTGTTTACCCTTACCTGCCCAAGGTCAGTCTGTCTCCTGTCTCAAAATCATCCTAAATGTACATTTTCAAATGATTTAAACTTAACAAAGTAGCAAAAAAAAAAAAAAAAGCTCGTTAAATTTCTTGAGAATAATGTATTTATTTCTTATTAATTTATGATTGACTTTAGCTTTGCAATGTTAATTCCTTCTGGGAGGTAGTACACATAACCTTCTGTGATTTCTTTTATGTATTTAACACTTTAGTGACTTCAAGCAATAGATTTAAATTCAAAGATAATAAAAAGTATTGAGTAAAACTGGTAAGACATTTACTGCACTGAACTGGGTTTGTTTATATCTGTCTATCTCCCATTCATCTGGCAGAACCTTAAAATGTGGGGGTCTTTATTCATGTTTGCATTCTTAATATGTAGTACAGTGTTGGCATAGTAGAAAAACTTTTAAGGTAGTTGTGAAATAAATAAACTTATAATAGGACATAATAAAGAAATGTCAACTTGGGATCTGGTATTCTCAAAATACAAATGTCTTGATAAAAGCTGTATTATATTTAATCATTGCACCAATGAACATACAAGTCTTTTATAAGAATTTAAAATGTTTTCAACTATATTCAGACTACATTACCATCTGGCATTCTACCCCAAATGGATGAGCACATGTGTTAAAAGATGCCTGTGTTTTAAAAAAACATACTAAGTGATCACATTGTCTGTAGCTTTGCCCATTACATGCAAGGCACAGCCTTGAGTCCGTCTACAATTTTAATTCCCTTGTTTTGCCTTGTAATATAATATATTCAAAAGTTCCATTAATGAGTATATGGAAATTTTTATGTTGGGGGAGGGCAGGTTGGGGGGGGAGGGTGAAGGGAAATGTTATTTTGCCTACCTCAGAATCGTATTTCTCATAGTACTTTTCTATTCTTCTTTTGTTAAAAAAATTTTTTTAATGTTTATTTTTGAGACAGAGAGACAGAGTGTGAGTGGGGGAAGGTCAGAAGGAGAGGGAGGCACAGAATCTAAAGCAGTCTCCAGGTTCTGAGTGTCGGTACAGAGCCCAACGTGGGGCTTGAACTCACAAACTGTGAGATCATGACCTGAGCTGAAGTCGAACACTTACCCGACTGAGCCACCCAGGTGCCCCTCTAATTTTAAAGTAATATTTGGAACAAAAGTAGGCACCTTTTCTCGTATTTTGCACAACCTTTAAAATATACTGTGACCATGTGCTTATTCCCACATGTCCCCTAAGTGTTCATGAAAATGTTAATATCCCTTTTTTAAATTATTCTCTAAAAGAATGACCAAGAATGCATTATATCAAAAACCCTAAATTCAAATGCCAGAAAAAACAATAGTTAAAATGTTATTTTGCTGTAGTTGTTGTTCATGAACCCTAAATACTGAACTTTTGTAATATGTCTAAAATTATAAATCTTGTCTTTAAAATAATCGATCATATTTTTTGACCCTGAGAGAATTGTCAATATTTATACTTGATATTTGTGTAATATGAAGATCATTTTTTTTCCATGTTCTACAGTGATGCTTAGTAATGGATATCTTTTCAGGTGAATCACAGGGATAAATATAAATCAATTATTATAGAAACAGAAAATACCTTTTATTACTAAAAAATAAAAAGTAAAAACTGTGGGGCACCTGGGTGGCTCGGTGGGTTAAGCGTCCAACTCCTGATGTCAGCTCAGAGCATTATCTTACACTTCATGATTTCAAGCCCTGCATCAGGCTCTAAGCTGACAATGCAGAGCCTGCTTGGGATTCTTTCTCTCCCTTTCTCTCTGTTCCACCCCCACTTGTGCTCTCTCTCTCAAAATAAATAAATAAATTTAAAATTTTGCAAAAATAAAATAAAATAACATAACATAAAATAATAAAATAAATAAAATAAAATAAAATAAAATAAAATAAATAAAACAAAACAAAAAATAAAAATCACAGACCAGGTACTAAATTAAAAGGAACACTAGTAGGCCATTTGCTTTGAAAATGTTTGGAAACCAACTTGACAATAAATTGCATAATAAAGAAAAAGAAAATGTTAATTTCCCGTTTCATTTGCAAATATCACAATTTGGGAGTTAGTTTGTTCTTTTATCTTAAATAATACAATTTATATTACTTTAAGGAAAATGACCATCAAGATACAGGTAGGTAGTAAAAGTTGAAAAATTGCTCATGGCCAAAGGTAATGCCTCTGAAAGTAGTTCTAAGCTGAAAGCATCAAGATCACCTGGGAACTTGTTGGAAATGCAAATATTCAGCCCCACTTCAGTCTTGAATCAGACATACCTGAGGTGAGAGGCCCACCAATCCTTTAAAAGCTCTAAAGGTGATCCTAGGATACTATGCAATTACAAAATTTCTTGTACACTTGAAGTTTTCATGGGTTTATCTATATACTTTCAGATACTTCATTCTTATGATTCCTTAATATCTTAGCAAAGAAATTATATATTGAGGGAAACGTTTGAAAACCACTTGAAGAAACTCATAAATAGTCCAATCTGGAAGAAATAAAATCCAACTATTAAATCCTAAAATCCAATAAAATAAAAAAAAAATAATTACTTATATAATTGCCTGAATAGCATCAAAATCCCTAGCAATTTAGAAAGACTTTGGATGCATAATTTATATATGTGGTTCCTTCTGGGGAGATTGAGTGTACTCATAATATCCTGGAAAATCTTACATAAATAACAAAAGTCATCATCCGCATTGATGAGAGACCATAAGGCAAGCTGAGGGCCAAGGACAAGATGGCACAACACCCCTCCCCCAGGTGGCTTATGTGACATTCCTCAGCCACTGCTGGCTGCCCAAGAACAAAGAGAGGAAAGGGGGAAACAAAGGTTAATTGATGGAGATCACAGTTATGCGGGGACATGAGTCTCCATCAGTTTATAAATGTCTCAGTAAATTACAAGAAAGAGGCAATCTTACCTGTAGCCTAATCTCTAGAAACCCATAGACTCAGTTTCCTGGAGACCCTTGTATCACCCTTCTCTCCATAGTGATTTGGGGAAGAAAGGCAAGAAGGAAATCACAGGTAAAATTAAACTTCTTTATAACCTGCAGTCCACTGACAAATATTTGAGGCAAATACCATTTCTCCAGGAACCCCCTACTGTCATAATGTTAATGCCTTCCTAGAGGGAAACAACCTTAGCTTGACAAGAGCAAGGCCCTGGCATCTTACGAGTCTTCTTTAGCATATCAAAGACCCTCTGGAAGCCTCCCTTTTGGCTTTACCTCCCCCAAACTCCATAGTATAGAACTAGTCATTCTTTTAAATTTTTTTTATTAGTGTTTATTTATTTTAGAGAGAGAGAGAGAGTGATCAGGGGTGGGGCAGAGAGAAAGGGAGACACAGAATCCAAAACAGGCTCCAGGTTCTGAGCTATCAGCACAGCTCGAACCCAGGAACCACAAGATCATGACATGAGCCAAGGTTGGGTGCCTAACCCACTGAGCCACCCAGGCGCCCCTATAACCAGTCATTCTTCACAACTCCAGTGCAGCTTTTCCTGCCCAAAGGTCCTGTCACTGTGCTTGAATAAAATAACCTTTTTTACAACAAAGGATTGTTTTAACGCTTGTTTCTTGGCTGTCTGCTTTGAACCCCCCACCATTCCAAAACCTCATCACATGAAAGTTGTTTTTTTTTTCTTCCCCCCCCCCCCCAATGCAGCACTCTCTTGTCCTTTAAGAGGTATTATCTCATCGGAAACAATTACTTTGCACGTTTTTTATACTGGTGATAACAGCAAAACTCGAACAAAGAATTCCAAATTTAGCTGGAATTTAAAGTACTGATTTTTTCCTCTTAATGTAATGTACACTAAATAGGCAATAAAACTTGCATACATTTTTATTTTCTAGAAAGAATTTCATATTTAAAAAAATCTCTAGTAAAAATAGAATTTCAATATTTTTGCTCTCTCTCTCTCTCTCTCTCTATATATATATATATAGAGAGAGAGATAGATATAGATAGATATAGATATAGATATAGATATAGATATAGATATAGATACAGATACAGATATAGATATAGATATAGATATAGATATAGATATATAGTAGGGGAGAAAGAGCTTCCGCTTCCTCTGCCTATGGTTCTTCTAGCTGGACTTAAAATCAAATTAACGTGAGGCATATTAATATGAGAAAATTAAGTTTAATAAGTGCTCTTATGTGGGATCCACACAGACAAGAGATTCCAAAGACAATGAGCAACATGCCACTTATATGAACCAAAGAGAGGGGTAGGGACCTGAGGATACAATGGGGAGAAAGACCACTAAGTGGAGGTGAAAGGAGATGTTTGCAAAACAAAGGTTGTCATGCTAAGCAGCTAGGTTTCTTGGGTAAAGGAGAGTCTGTTAGTAGAGCTCTCCTCTTGAGTGTAAATTTAGGCATTTAAGAGGGAGACAGAGAGCTTTTCCTGTATCTGCTTGATTTGATTACTTTGAACTCAAAACCATCTTTATGCTAAAGTGGTAGGTTTTGGGGTATCTCATCCTGCACCCACCCCTTCAATATGTACAATTCTTTTTTGCTTTTCCCCCGAAAAAACACTCCCCTCTACTCCAAGGCCAGGATGCCTTTCATGCTGATTCTTTGAAGGTCAGTACAAATGTACAAGGAGCGAAGTAACATTTGAAAAGTGGATTGACAGAGTAGGCTGGTTTGGTCCCCAAATGCTTCAGATTAAACTTTGATCCAAGAGGGTGGGAGAGACCCACCCTTGGTCCTTGTCTCACGGAGCCAACATAGGAATCCTGCAGACAACAGAGAGTGAGCAAAGAGACAGAGTTTATTGAGGGAAAGTCCAAACCTCTCAAGAATGAGAGGGGTCCTGACTGGGTAGCCACAGAAGATTTTTGTGCCTGACTTTTTATTGGAATCTTATCACAAAAGTTTGTGAGACTCCACTCATGGCACCTAGCCCAAGCGGGTCTGGAATCCTTTTATCCTTTTTTCTTCCAAACCCCGCATCTTCTTCAGCCTCCCCCTTGCAGCTACAGCCTGTCTCCCCCAGGGTCCTTTATCTCTCCCTGCCTAATGTTAATCCTTTCCCCACTCAACATCTCTATCTATTAAACAATGTTGAGTTGCAGCACAAGTGAAGTTACTTAGGCATGTAATTTCCTATTGCTATTTTAATAACAAAGAGATACAATTATCAAAAATTTAAAATGAGATAGAGAAAATGACTATGTGTTTTAAGAGTTTTAAATACAAACTAATAGGTTATGATTAAATAGTCACATTCGTCTTTAAAATTCTTAAAGAGTTGATAGAATAATGATTTCAAGAAGTGTTTCTCACTTCAGCATATTTCAGAATGTGTTTTCTAAAAAAAAATTGCAAAAAAAAAAAATACTTCCCAAAGAAACCTAAACATGAATAGGACAGGGGCACCTGGGGGAGCTCAGTCAGTTAGGCATCCGACTTCAGCTCAGGTCATGATCTAATGGTTCATGGGTCCAAGCCCCGCGTCGGGCTCTGTGCTGACACCTCCGAGCCTGGAGCCTACTTCAGATTCTGTGTCTCCTTCTCTCTGTCCCTCTCCTGCTCGTGCTCTGTCTCTCACTCTCTAAAAAATAAATAAACATTAATTAAAAAAAAAATAGAACAAAGGCTCTTTGGCAGTGCTAGCTAAAATTCTCATTCATCTTTCAGTTCCAGTTGATGAAGGAGCATAAGGCAAGTTAAGGGCAATGTACAAGCTAGTATACCTCTCCACCTCCAGGTGAGATGCGTGTGGTATTTCTCAGACACTCTTGGCTCCCCAAGAACATAGAAAAGGAAAGAAAACAAACAGTTGACTGATAGTCATGCAGGACAGGCATCTACTTCAGTTTACGGATAACTTAGTAAACTGCAAGGAGAAGGCAATCTTATCCACAGCCTAATCTCTAGAAACCTATAGACTCTTTTCTGGAGCTCTAATATAATCCTCCTCAAGATGTAAGGGGGTTTAAGTGCTTGCCATGGTGATGTGGGAAACGAAGACAAATGAAAAATTAAATTTGCTTACTGCCCACAGTCCATTGACACGTCTTTGAAACTGACAGTCACTTTCCTCTAGGAGTTCAACTGTCTCAGTGATGATACTTTGCTAGGGACAAAAGGGAATCTTGGCTTCACATTATCCTGACCTACCAGGATCCTGGTGAGTCTCCTTAAACAAATAAAAACTTATTTGGAAACTTCCTTTATCTCTACCTGCCGCCCCTCACCTCACCAATCATACCTCAGGCTTATGGTTCCTTGATATACATCCGAAGGGTCTCATGACTGAGGTTTTACTAAACAGTAATACATGATGTTTTCCTAACAACAGCTAGCCCCTCAACGTCCTGGAAAACTTGCTTCCTAAATTCCTTAGAGACTTACGCTGTCCCTAATCCCCTCCCAACCTGAAGGTATATAATCAGTCACCCTTCACAACCCCAGTGCAACTCTTTCTGCCCATGGGCCCTGTCCCTGTGCTTTAATAAAACCACCTTTTTGCACCAAAGACGTCTTCAAGAATTCTTTTGTGTCGTCGGCTCTGAACCCCACTATCACCCCCAAGCCCCATCACAATCACCTGCTTTACAAAGTTTTTAAATACAGACTAGCAAATGTACATCTTTCCCAATGTCAAATAGATATTTGGTGGGGGGTGGGGGGGGGGGAAACTTACCCAAATGCTTATTTAATACATTTCATGCATCAGATTAGAAATTACGGTTTTCCATATTTAGTTGTTGAGACTTTGAGAGTGTTTGTAACTGACCAAATTCCCAATGTTTACAATTTCTTTTCAAGAGACAACTACTAAATAGCTGTGTGGTACAAATTAATTTAAGTGTCATTCTCCATGTTTTTGTTTTTCTTGTTCTTTTTTTTTTTTTTTTTTACATAATAGCTTAGTCTACTATTGAAGTGTTCTTTTTTTAAATGGAATGAAAACATACGTATTATTTCATAGCACAAAAACTGCTATGAATTGTAGTTTCTAAAAATAATAAGTATATAAAACATGAGAGAATCTCATGCCCTACTAATTGTGACTCTTCCATTTTTCCGTTAGGTAAGCTCCTTCGCATCTAAAATATATGATCACCTAACATACACATACGTGAGCGTAAGTGTTAATCCGACCCTGAAATTAAGTGATGTTGATTTTGTAAATGGCTAAAATTGTTAACTCTAGTATTTTCTTCCAGAGGGCAATGAGAACTATTTGCAAGAATGTTTCCCAGTATCAAGCCTTGGTTCCCTCTGGGTAGTGAATTTTTGCTGACTGCTTTGCTGTTTCATTTATATTATATTGCCTAACACTTTGAGAATAATATAATGACTTTATAATATAAAATAAAAACTATTTCCTTTTTGAACCTAAAACTTTTTAATTTTAATTATGTGATATATTGTTGAAAGACCCAATAGATTTTAAAGCGCTGTAGATCTCACACTATAGAATAAAGAAAATTACACTGTATCTATCCAAAATTCATATAATTTAAAAAAAAAACACTATATGGCAAGGCGGTTATTGCCAGAGGTGATTTATTAAATGCTCCTTCTTTTGTTTATTAAGTTAGAGGGTTAAGCAAGTACCTGGAGAGTTCATGGGGACCCGTAGGATGGGGACTCAAAATCCAGCCCCCACTGAGTTCTCTTTTCCAAAATGGAACTCTAGTTAGATACCATTGAAAGTTCTTTTTGCTTCATTTCCCCAGGCTTCTTAGAATTATTAACCACCGTGTCCTCAGAATAAATATAAGAAAACATAAATGTAGTTTAACTTTATCTCAGGATTATAAAAATCAGTTAACTTTGGTTCCAGACACTTTGGTAAGTGAATCATTAATCTATAGAAGTGACATGTTCTTAATAAACTATGTAGATTAAATGAGTAAGCCTGAATTCAATGTGTAGACAAAAGGGCAGTATGAACTTTATGAAACAGGTAATTATTATATTACTATTCAAATTTTTATTTAGGACAGTAAATACCAAGTTTAACCAAATTGAAGTTATCATCATCCGTGTTTCAGAAAAACTAAAGTATCAATCTAAAACATACAGCAAAATACCTCAGATTTCTAGTGTAATGAATCACAATGTTCTGGGGTTCTGTTTGTTTGTTTCTTTGCTTGTTGGTTTGTTTTTTATTTATATATTATGTCCTAGTATAGTAGCCTTATAAGGCCTTATAAGGCTTTATAGTAGCAAGGGGTGTGGCAGCATTGGAGAAGTAAATAAATTCCCAAACTCATTCTAATGAACAAATATCTCATTAGGGAGATGGTTTGACTCTGAACTCTAGGATAGCATTGCCCAAAGTGTATTCAGTGAAACAACAGCATCAGAATTCAGGAACACTTCTTAATTTATTAATATTTGTGGCCCATCTCAGAACTAATAACTTGGAATCTCAGAGGATTTGAGCTCTGGACTTTTGAAAAAAAGTTTGGATATAAAGTGAAGCTGGAAATGTAAATGATTTCCTCACCTGAGATGGGCAATGTGGCATCCTGGGAAATGGATATCTAAGACAAGTCTCATGGAAAGATAGCCCATTTTATATTAGGAAAACATTTATCTAGTTTATGTACCCCAAGTAGTCACAGCTTAAGCCTGTCATCCTGGCTTGACTAATAACAGTGTCTCCTTTCAATTTCTAAAATGAATCAAAGAGGAAAATAAATTATATGGTCACCCTATTCATCGAAATCTACTGAATAGTATCTAATAGATCCTGAAGTCCAGACCTGTATATACAGATGTCGGTTTATACCTCAGAGGCTTTATGTGTATTTTAATCTAAAATATCCAAAACTTAGACCCTGAGACCCCTCTAGAAAAAAAAAAAAAGATAAGCTCTTACATATTCATATTTTGGTAACAACTATCTATCTTAATATTTAAAGCATGTGGATTTGGCCCCACAAATATGCATTTTTAGCCAATTATCTGGGTAACTATTTCTTAGAGTCAAGTGTTTGAAGCAATAGTTTATGATAGCCAGTATATACTCCTCAAAATGTATATAGTAATTCAGATGCATTACCTATATAATAAGAATATATATAAGTAGAAGTAGTTAGAAAGAAGTTTTCATTCCACTACTGGGAATGTTCAACAGAAATTGATAGGCAAAAACATTTTGTGTATTACTAGTGTTGCATTTAATATATATAATTTATTAGATGTGTTTCATTTTCAAAAGTAAATTTAGGGATTTCTGGGTGGTTCAGTGCATTAAGCGCCCACCTCTTGGTTTCAGCTCAGGTCACCGTCTCACGATTGGTGAGTTTGAGCCCCGCATCACACTCTGCACTGAGACAGCTTGGGATTCTCCCTCTCTCCCTGCCCCTCTCCTGCTCTCTCTGTCTCTCTCTCAAACATAAATAAGCAAACTTAAAAATAAAAGAGTAAATTTTAAGTGATAAAAAAATAAGACTAAAAAGGAGCTCCAATAAAGGGAATACATGAACAATATTCTGCTCTTAAGAGTATGTAATACAGATACTAAACATCAAATTGGGTTCTGGAACTTCATAACAGCCAGAGCAAAGAATATGTTAAATATTTATTATTATTACAAATGAGGAAAACATAATCTTCACTTACAACTCTGATAACATAGTATTATGTAGATCACTGATGCTATCCATTTAATCAATTGTAGCCACACCTTTAAATTCATGGAAACTATAAGCTTTATTATTTAAACAAATAACTTACTAAGTGAGAAAAATGTATAGTTTATTGGTGGCTTATAACAAGTGATAAGACGGTCATTATATTATTTTAAATACCTTCCAAATGAAATCTTTTCTTTAGAATAAACATATATCAGACTAACTTATAAAATCTATGGGAAGGGATTAAGAATATATAGCAAATCATTATTTATTGATGAGTTGAGTACAAACTAGGCTGGTCTACAAATTCAAGTTCTATTTTTTTTTTCCTTAATATAGTTTCAAACAATGTCCTTTCTGGTATGTATGTGTTTATATACGAGTGTGTTTTAATATGGGAAGATATGTTAAAAATCTATTGTTTGTACTGTGACTTTCCTTGTGCTTCTGAATTATTTTTACAAACCAAGCATTCCCCGATATCTTTGGGTTTACATCATGATCCCTGGTATTCATTGCCTTGGAGAGCACCAACCTATTTCATAGACTTTTGGGGAAGGAACATCAAGAATAGAGAGAAATATAATGACAAATAATGTATAACAAAAAGTAAGACTTCTCATGCTTCATCTGATTCTATACCTAAAGAAATATTTGAGTTCAATTTATAAACTGCACAAGGGTTTAATAAATTGTGCTTTGGCCTCATAATTTTCTAAATTGGTTGATTTCAGTCTCTTTATCTGCATTTAAATTCTGTGCAAATATCCTTATTTAAGTTTAAATGTTCTTTGCCTGGGGAAACAAAATAAGGATTATAA
Source organism: Panthera tigris (assembly GCF_018350195.1). Taxonomy (NCBI): domain Eukaryota; kingdom Metazoa; phylum Chordata; class Mammalia; order Carnivora; family Felidae; genus Panthera; species Panthera tigris. Next base: position 20,740,199 of record NC_056668.1, on the reverse strand, counting down.
ATTTTTCTTTCATAAAATAGGTGATAGAAAGCAATTGTTATGCATTAAACTTCTCAGTAATGACTAATTCTTAATGTAGGGAAAACACTGTAGGGAGCAAATTTGAGTTTATTCAAAGGATGAGTGATTTTTTTTTGTTTTGTTTTAAATGTTCTCACAAAGATAAAATGTGTATCATTATAGATAATAGGTCTTCTGTCCTTTTGAATTTGACGGCATTTAAAGTTCACGTTATAAAACAAGGACTTCAGAAAAAGAGAAGCATTTAAAGTAAGTACTGAACACTCATATAACGTGAAGACACTAAATTCAAGGCCTTAAATCTGCATCTCTCTAATTAAAAATTAATATTGATAATAATTAATAATTTCCATTTCTGGAAAGCCATTTTGAACATAACTAAAGAGTTAATTCATTTATACTTATTTGGGGTGACTGGGTGACTCAGTCAATTAAGTGTCCGACTTCGGCTCAGGTCGTGATCTCACAGTTGGTGGGTTCAAGCCCTGAGTTGGGCTCTGTGCTGATGGCTCAGAGCTGGGACCCTGCTTTGGATTCTGTGTCTCCCTCTCTCTCTTTCTGCCCCTATCCTGCTGACACTGTCCCTCTCTAAAAATTAAATAAATAAACATTTAAAAATTATACTTATTGTATGAAAAAATATTTAAAGATATATTATGTGAAAAATTCAACTCTTCACCAATATTTTTTTGTTTGTGTTTTAGCATCTGCATAAAGCCATTATGCTATTAATTAACAACAAGCATTGAGCATGTACACGAGGTTGTGGTATCTATGAACACCATTTTGAAGCACTGAGTGGGTTTGAACATGCCCTTTGTATGGGATCTTTGAACAATACCCTGAAATTGTATTTATTTTTTTTTATATTTGTCCAAAATCACTTCAACTGATTAAAGAAAAAAAAATTTTGTTTTATAAGCTGTTTCCAAAGATAACACAGTTTTTTGAAAACCTAAGCAGGTAGGAATTGTCGATAAGCATTTAATGAGAGAAAGTGGTATACATCAGTTTCAAAGAAAGAAAAATATCAAGCATGAAATGAAGTTATGGTTAGTACCTCAGCTGCTCATATCCAGAAAAGAAAATTTTTCCCAAAAAGTTTGAGAGTAAGGAGAAGAAAGGAACAGTAGCATAGTAGCTAGATAGTGTCAACTCAAAGAGATGAAAGGCATGTGATCAGAGCTGCAAAAACAAAACAAAACAAAACAAAACAGGCACTAACTAGAAATTGTGGTCTAATGAGGAATGAACATCATGTCACAGGAAAGACCTCTCTGCCATCTATGATTCTTAATTGCAGAGCTAGAAGTAACACCTTAGTATCTTTTAAAATAAAATCAAGTTGGGGCGCCTGGGTGGCTCAGTCGGTTGGGCGGCCGACTTCGGCTCAGGTCATAATCTTGCAGTCCGTGGGTTCTAGCCCCGTGTCGGGCTCTGTGCTGACAGCTCAGAGCCTAGAGCCTGCTTCAGATTCTGTGTCTCCCTCTCTTTGACCCTCCCCTGTTCATGCTCTGTCTCTCCCTGTCTCAAAAATAAACGTTAAAAAAAAATTAAAAAAAAAATAAAATAAAATAAAATCAAGTTAATCCCAGAAATGACTACTAAACTGAACCAACAACCCTGAAGCTGAAGATTAAAAAATCTCAAGCCAGAAAAGTCTTCAACTAGCCTAAGGGAGTCAGCAAAGTTCATTTATCCAAGATTTAGTTAAGTAAGACTAGATAGCATCTTACATGTATAGGTGTCTCTCTAAATTTTTCTCATTCTTATCTCTTCCTTATTTCTGTATTTCATATTCTATTGAGAAGAGTGAATTAATACTGATCAAAAGAAATAGATCTCTCTGAAAAGCCAAAAAAGATTATTCCAGTATAGACATATCTGTAGATGTTCAGAAGACCATGGATGGAAAATAGAAAGAGGTAAATTATGGGACACCTGGGTAGCTCGGTAGGTTGAGCATCCAACTTTGGTTCAGGTCACGATCTCACGGTTCACAGGTTAGACCCCAAGTCAGGCTCTGTGCAGACAGCTCGGAGTCTGGAGCCTGCTTAAGATTCTGTGTCTCCCTTTCTCACTGCCCCTCTCCCACTCATGGTCTGTCTCGCTCTGTGTCTCAAAAATAAATAAACGTTAAAAAAATTTTTTTAGGGGCACCTGGGTGGCTCAGTCGGTTAAGTTAGTGTCCAACTTCAGCTCAGGTCATGATCTCACGGTTTGTGAGTTCGAGCCCTGTGTGGGGCTCTGTGCTGACAGCTTGGAGCCTGGAGCCTGGAGCCTGCTTCAGATTCTGTGTCTCCCTCTCTCTCTGCCCCTCCCTTGCTCATGCTTTTTCTCGCTCTCCTTCAAAATAAACATTATTTTTTTAGCAAGAGGTAAATTATGTTAAAGGTATTGAAAATATCCAGCACAAACTATTGAATCACTGTCTCACATTTCTAATGAAAAATAACAAAATTTACCTCTGATGTCCAAATAAAATTATGTTAATTCACCTGTGTTTCAATCCAGCAAATAATTAGTGCCTAAGAAAACAAATGGTTTTACTATGATTGTATAAGCATACAAGCTGAACATAATTAATTAACTATAAGTTGTAGAGCCGAAGTAACTCCTAGTTTCTGATGGCCAAAGAAGAAACATAAAAATTGATGAGTTTAGTGGTGCCCATGAGAAGGAAGGTGACATGTACATTTTATTTATTTATTTATTTATTTATTTATTTATTTATTTTTAACATTTACTTATTTTTGAGACAGAAACAAAGCATGAACGGGGGAGGGGCAGAGAGTGAGGGAGATACAGAATCTGAAACAGGCTCCAGGCTCTGAGCTGTCAGCCCAGAGCCCGACATGGGGCTCGAACTCACGGACCGCGAGATCATGACCTGGGCTGAAGTCGGACGCTTACCCGACTGAGCCACCCAGGCGCCCCGACATGTACATTTTTAAAAACAATTAAAATAATCTGTGTTCATTGACAACTTAGAAAGCATCTGTAATTCTCATAGGCAACCGGAAAACAATATCGTCAGTGAAAAGATTTTAAAGTTTAGCCAATACTTTCCTTTTCTTCCACTCTTAAATTTTCATCTTTGATCCAGCTTTCTTCATCTCCCTTTTTTCTTTCCACACTACCAAATTAATAAAAGATTATTGTAAATCTTCCCTCTGAAAATGCTAGAGGAAGTGATGTCTGAGCCCTAATCACTGAGCTTCTCGGCCACCTTCAGCAAGGGAGACAGGGTGGGGGAAATGGGTGAAGACAGTCAAAGGGGACAAACTTTCAGTTATAAACCGACCCAGTTCTGGGAATGTAATGAACCTCATGGTGGCTATAGTTTAACAATATTGTAAGGTGTACTTGAAAGTTGCCCAGACAGTAAACCTTAAAAGTTCTCATCACACATGTAACTATGTGAGGTGTTGGATGTGTTAACTAACCTTATGAAGATAATCATTTCACAATATATATGTATATCAAATCATCACTTTGTACAACTTAAACTTACTCAGTGTTACACGGCAATTATGTCTCAATAAAGCTGAAAAAAATAGCATCCAAGTCAGACGCTTAGTATTGTGGTCTAATTGTGGCCATTTAAATATAACTAACAGGCTTCAAGGACTGCCCGGACTCCTTCGCATGCAGCCCTGAATGTTGTTTTCTGTGGCTAAATCACCTCAGCCCTCAGAGGTTCCTTTGTCTTCTTTCTTGTGATAAAAAACTAAGGCAACCATTGGGTTCATTGATCGTCTTCATTTGGCTTCCAGGTGGATTCAGACATCTGTCTTTTGTAGTAATAAAGTTCTCCTCATGGTCTCTTCTGCATTTTAGTACTTATTGTAGCTTGGTAACCCGAAGTATTGGATTGCCTGACCTTGAAACTTATAAAAAAAATCAAATATGATGATGGGATATTTTGGAGATATTCAAGATCATTTAATTTTACAAGTATCAAGAGATCAATGAATCAATAAAAGAATGAGTAATTGAATGTCACATTATTACCATAAAAATATGTGCATACCTAAAAAAGTGAATTTCCTTAAAACATAGTTAGTATACCACAGTTCTCATATGCTCAAGATATAAAGAAAATATTATCCTTTTTTAAATGAAGCGAAGGTTTTGTTTCGTTTTGGTTTTTTAATGAGGTCCTAGCTTCGATTTCAAACACTTTACTCAACATCATACGCAAAGCCTACATGCACGTACACACACAAACACACCCACACAATACATCCTTCTGTTTGTACTCAGAAGTAATGAAAATTATATGTGAATTTATGTACAAATGCATTCTTACACTCACAGATAACAATTTCATTAATCTCTATAAATAAAATTATTTCTAACATGTTGAACAAAGGAAGGCTCATTTTAGATAGCATTCAATACTTATAAGGAGTGAACAGATTAAAATGGTTTATATATCACCTAATGTGCAGAAGAAATACAAACTTAGATGTATTGATTTATTACTTATCTAAAAAATACACACCCACCTAAAGAATCTCTGTGAGATTTTTATGGTATTCTGTTGTGAAAGATAATTCAATGTTCCATACAAAAGTAGCACCTGAGGGTGAGAGATCCGACCTTCCTCACCTTTAACTCACTCAAAAGGCACCACTGCTTCAGATAAACATTTCGGTGTGAACGTAATGGAAGTCCTAGAAGCCACCTACTATTCTCAGGAGGTCTATATATCCTCCAAGTGCTTCTCAACTGTTCAAAGACTTTGGCCCCAGGTATCAGCTCACCAGGTAGAAGTCATGAGTAAACATTAGGACAGTTTTCCAGGCTTAGCATCTTACTAACAGACTTCAGGTACATTTCAGTCTGAGTTATGGTTCTACATACAAGGTAACTTAAAACCATACATAAATGCAAAAGCAAAAAAAAAAAAAAAAAGTGACATGTTCAGCCTTTAGAGTGTTCATTTATGAGTGTGGTACTTCTTGGTTATAGGAATAAATCAACTTTAATAGGTAGGGTCTATAAACTCAGAAGTAAATATCAAATGAGTTTAAAAATCAATAACCTAGATAGAATGTGCTTATGGTACATATTGTTTTCCTTTTGCTGTTATAACACACTTTTACTAATTTAGTGACTCACAGCAACATAAACTTATGCTGTTACAGTTCTAGAATCAGAAGTCCAAAATCACTGGGCTCAAGTCGAGGTGTCAGCATGACTGTTTCCTCCTGGAGGCTCTGAGGGGAGCATCTGTCTTTCCATTGTTTCAACTTCTAGTGGCTGCCTCTATTGTTTGGCTGGTGGTCCCTTCCATCATCAGAGGGCATCACTCGAACCTTGGATTCAGTCATAGCATCCCCTTCTTCCCGGCTGACTCTTTTTGTACCCCTCCTCTAAGTACCATTGTGATACATAGGACCAATCTGGATAATCTGCGATACCCTTCCCATCTCAAGATCCTTAACTTACCTTTGCAAAGTCTCTTTTGCCATATAAGGTAACATCCACAAATCTGGGGGATTAGGACATGGACATATTTGGAGACCGTTAATCTTCTTACCAAGTGAGAGTTGTATAGTTCATAATTATAATGGATTCCATGACATGAACAATTAGGTCTACAATTAATATTTAAGAAAGTTACAGTATGACTAAAAAGATATTAACTTAGGGGCGCCTGGGTGGCTCAGTCGGTTAAGCGTCCAACTTCGGCTCAGGTCACGATCTCGCGGTCCGTGAGTTCGAGCCCCGTGTCGGGCTCTGGGCTGATGGCACAGAGCCTGGAGCCTGCTTCCGATTCTGTGTCTCCCTCTCTCTCTGCTCCTCCCCCGTTCATGCTCTGTCTCTCTCTGTCTCAAAAATAATAAAATAAACATTAAAAAAAATTTAAAAAAAAAGATATTAACTTAAAAGAAATATTGTTTGCTGCTTATCAACAATAACGTAGTAAAATCCAAAAAGTATAAGTCTGTCTCACATCAAAATACCAAAAATGAGGAATTGTTTTATAATATGGAGAATTAATCCAAATGGTACTGATATCAGGTAATTATTTCCTAATTTTCATATATTTCACTGTGACTTAAAGCAGATACACAGATTTGCCTTAATGTAAGCAATAAGATGAACCTATCTGATGTTTTAAAATGGTTGAATTAAAATTCCTAAAACTTGAGAAATATGTTAATAGAAAGAATATTGATTGAATCCTAACATTTAGGTTCCCTGGCTCCCAATACTACATCTTAGTATTAAGAGATTTCTACACTTCTTGATATTAAAAATAGCAACTAAGCCTCTGAAATGTAGTGTAGCTTCTTAGTAGATAATTTGTTCTTTGAAGAAGCAGGGCGAGAGGGAGAGGGGGAGATGGGTGAAAGAGGGAAGGAAATGAAGGAAAGAGAAGGAGGGAACTTAATAGAGTAAATTTTCAACCTTGCTAAGGATTCTAAGTCTTCACATTAATAGCTCTTGGTCCTGATCTATTTAACCAATGAGTGGATTTATTTTTTTCCATAGCAATGAATGCAGATTTATTTTTTCTTGTTTGTTTCAATTTAAAGTAGAAAGAATTAATAGAACGCTATCTCAGACTATATGTGTACCTTTGAGTGCTTATGAGGTGCAGATTGTTCAAAATATTGCTAATTAGATTGATTTACAAGGCAAGGCCAGCGCCTATTATAATTGGCTTTAAAAGTCATAAAATTTATTTTCAGATATAATTTTGTGTTGGTTCACAACCTAGGGACCTTACTGGGTAAGATCTGAAACAGGCCCCTGTACACAGAAGGCAGGGAGAGATGGAAGAAAAAGGCAGACCACTCCAGATTGGTCTGGTGACAGTCAAGAAGTAAGAGAACTTACCTGCCAGGTTTGCCTTGGGAGGCCACAAGATGAGTAGATCTCTGCACCCAACTCCCAGAATCCTAAAAGTTTATATAGAGGACTTAATCAAGTTCGGTCTCACATTCAGTCCAGATGATGTCAACAGCATATTATTCTCAAGATTGTGTTTTTGAAACTGACTCCTTTTGTGGGAATTGGTGGGTGAAATGTACATTCCAAGGATAGGGAAGAAGCTATGGGGCGTCTGACTGCTGATAACCTCCTCCAACAGTCTGTAATGATAAAGGTAAACTAAAAGTAGAAATACAACTTTTAGTTCATTTTAACATATTCATAGTAGAATATTGGGTAGAAAAATTGGGCTTAGTAACAAAATTATCAGTGGTTGAGTGCGTGTTCTCTTTTACTGTTCTTTGTTTCTCCTTTTTCTGAGCCTTCGTTTGTTTTAGAGATTATCTTTCAGATGTTGCATTTCGGGAAAACATTTCTAAGACAGTTTATGATGGACTGTGAATTGCTATGAACTGTTATTGTAAAATAGATATTTTGTGTTGAAAAGAGCTTATGCTCCAGGTAATATCTGAAATGGTGTGGAGAGATGTTTTTTTGATGTTTCAGGGTATCTAAAAAGTTTCCACTGAAAACAGAAAACTTGACTATTTTTGCCATCCTATCTCCTTTTTCATTAGCCATTTTACTCCAAAACAGGCCAACAACATATGACGTGGCTGAAAACTCTTCCAACAGAGCAATTGTAAATGACTCTAAAAAGAACTTGACTTACCTTCCCAACCCCCACACTCTTAGTCTGAGGGCTATGATTGTCTCAGAGCCTGTTGCCAGTGCCTTAAATCCTTTTGGGATATAACATGGAATAAAAATACATCTGCATTCATCCCATATTCTAGGAAAACTAACCACTCACTCAAATAATAATGTAAATGACTTACTGTCAAGTTATCTGCATTTAGATATGTTTGATGTTATCATGTATATATTTTTAACCAGAATGTTCCCAGTGGTTGCGTGATGTCATAATGTTGTGGTCTATTTAAAATCATTGTTTTCACTTGTCCCACCACCTCACAAATAACCTCTTAAACTCTCCTCTTAAACTGACCAGGTAATGTCCCTATCGTGCACTCAGTCACATGAATCAGAAAGCAAGGTCCAACCTTGATCCCCTCTTCTCTCTCAACTCTTAGATTCAGTTGGCTGCCACATCTCACCATTTCTCGATCTCAAATATTTCTCTATTTTACCCATTCTCACTGCTTCTCGTTTGGTTTCAACCCCTGTCATCTTTATAGTGATTATGTGTGTTTTAATTATACATCTGCATGGTTCTGTCCTAATTCCATCTGCATTCCAAATTGCTGCTATGTGAATCCTCCTAAAAGGCAAGTGTGATCACATTTCTACCAGGCTTTAAATCTTTCCTTTGTTCTCAGTCATATACTAGTATTTTCTACATTGCACATTATAGCCCATTAGTGGATTATAAAATCAGTTTAATGGGTCTGAACCAACAATGTTTTAAATAAAATAGAAAATAATACATTAAACAACAAGAGAAGAGGAAATAAGGATAAGAATATTTTTGTGAGTATGCACATACACATTAATCTCTGCTATGTAGACATTCAGACATGTTTCTCAATGTGGTTTGCATTCAGAATTGGGAAAGCCATAGGCCTGTACCATAAAAATCAAAGCTTCTTACCATAGCCTAAAGACGCTTCAAGATGAAGCCTGTGACCAAATGCTCAACATCATTTCTTATGACTTTGTCCCCTTGTACTGTCCTGAAGCCTCAACTATTCATAATTCCTTAAACTCATTGTGATTTGTATATTGATTCCAGACTGTCTTGATATTTTAACACAGACATTATTTCCATTAAAATAATATTATATGCCAGCAGTTTTCAAACCTTAGCACATATCAGAATTACTCGAAGGTTTGTTCAAACATAGATTGTTGAGCCCAAACTCTCAAAGGTTTAATGGAGTGCGTCGGGGGTTGGACCTAGGAATTTGCAGGTGATGTGAATACTGCGGTTTCATGGACCACAGTTCAGATACTGCTGTTTTATATCCAATCTCTCGATCGCAAAACAAGACAAGTGACCCTTGTCTGGGTTGACTTTGAGCATGCTTTTATTACAGGTATATAATATTTTACAGGGTTCTTTGTTAAATGTAATTGTCTTTATTTTCATGACTCTTCGTATTCTGTATATAGCATGAATAAGATGAAATTTATTTTGGAGCAAGAAATAAAATTTTCTTCTAGTTGGACTACTTAGTTAATGAGTAGCCCATAATAGGTGCCAAAAATTCTTTAGTGAAGGCCCGAGTGAAACACATAATTTTGAAGTCTTCACCTTATTTGTCTTTTCGATTTTTTACTTTTCTTATATTTAAAATCATCAGCAGTTAAAGGGCATGCTGGTGTGCTGACTGCAGTTGTAGCTTTCAAACTTATCAGGGTAGTAATGAAATGCCTCAGAGATAAAGGTGAGCTCGGAGTTATTTCTTGGCCCCATTACTTATATATTTATAATAATGAGAGACATCGTGAAGACATTTCTAGAAGATATTCCGAAAGCCAGTTTAAATGTCAGATAATTTTCTTAAATGTTGTGTTCAAGAGGTGAAAAAATGTTTAGAATGGAATTGAAGTTAATGTCACAATATGTTTCAACAATGTTACAAAGTTCAGTCAAACGTCTGTGCAAATAATGGTTTGAAAGAAAGACTAGTATAAATCAAGTTTACTTTTAACTTAAGAATTTGAAAGAGGCTGTGTGTGTACTTTATAAACTATACTTCATTGCCAGATTCTTTGAAACACATGTAAACCATCCTTGCCATACTATTCTGGATCATCATTGTCTTAACTTCAGATACACAGGTACAAATCAGATAAAATGTATACAAAATATGCAAAATCCAAATAGGTGCCATTTAAATCTACGTAGAAAATTGTCGTCCTTAGATTAGGAACATTATGAAAAATCCAAAACTTCAATTATGAAACTCAGTAAAAGAGAAATTCATACCTCTTTCTTCCTAACCCAGGGAACAAAAACTAAAAGAAATTATCAAAGAATTTGTGTAAGGTTATGTATTAGAAAGGATGTTTAATTATAGATATCAAGACTCATTCTTGTTATTTTGAATATAAATTAATTTACTGAGCTGCGTGAAATCAGTTTGAGGTCTCAAGCAATTCCAGGAAAAATTCCTAGAGCTATCCAGTCGCATTGCACACCATGAAGACCATTGTGCCTGTCACAACAGTGAAGTCACAGAATATGACAGTTGCAAACTCAGTTACTGGACTCACATCCATCCTACCTCTTCTGTAAAAATAAGGTGTTAATCTGAAAGTCTCCTGGTAAATAAGCAGCAACGTACCTGATCACAAGCAATCCTCTGATCGGTAACAGAGGAGAGTCCCTACTTCAATTCAGTGGGTAATGATTTATTTCCAATAAATAATGCTGGGCTAATTAGATATTTACCCTGAAAATGCATAAATAAACCATAAGACTTACTTCACTACACACTCAGTGATTAATTTGAGATGGATCATAGACCTGAATATGAAAGCCAAGGAGAAGAAGGAGAAGAAGATGGAGAAGAAGGAGAAGGAGAAGGAGAAGGAGAAGGAGAAGGAGAAGGAGAAGGAGAAGGAGAAGGAGAAGGAGAAGGAGAAGGAGAAAAAGAAGGAGGAGGAGAAGAAGAAGAAGAAGAAGAAGAAGAAGAAGAAGAAGAAAAGGAGGAGGATGAGGAGGAGGGGGAGTAGGGGGAGGAAGAGAAGGAGGAGGACAAGGACAAAGTCAACCTGCTTGAAGAAACCACAAGATGATATCACCTTGACTGTTAATAGAATATTTTAAACAAGGCAAAATGTCCTAAAACAAGAGATAAATAGGGGCACCTGGGTGGCTCAATTGGTTAAGTGTCCAACTTCAGCTAAGGTAATGATCTCAGGGTTCATGAGTTCGAGCCTTGCATCAGGCTCTCTGCTGTCAGCACAGAGCCTGTTTCAGATCCTTTGTGCCCCTCTATCACCTCTCCTCCCCTGTTCTTTCTCTAAATAAATAAATAGATAACTCAACCTAAAAAAAGATAGATAAGTGGATTTCATTAAAATTTAGAATAAAGTTTTTTATCAAACGATTACGTTAAAAGTGAAAAGACAACCCACACAGAAGTGGAGAAATATTCTCAGTTGGTAAAACTGAGAAAAATGTTTGTATACAGAATACATAAAGTATGGCTACACATTAATAAGGAAAGGTTATAAACCCATTTAACAGTGGATACAATTATTAAATGGAAAACAAGAAAGCACTAACTGGCTTATAGATATTTGTAAAAGGTGCTGAACATCATGATTTAGAAGATAAATAAAGCTATACCCACAATGAGATACTAATCCACACCACACTAGTAAGAAATTTAAAAGGACAGATCACATCAAATGTTGTTGAAAATATGGAATAATAGAAACTCTTTCACATCACTGGTGGGAGTACCAACTGGCATAATCCGCTAAAATAAAAATGTGTATACTCTGTGATTTTGCAATTCCACTTTAGTCTTTAAAGGTTCAAGGTGACCTGGGATTATTGTTGGTGGACTTGGACTATGTTCCTGTTCTTTTTTATTTTTTTTAATTTTCTTTTTTTAACGTTTATTTATTTTTGAGATAGAGAGAGACAGAGCATGAACAGGGGAGGGTCAGAGAGAGAGGGAGACACAGAATCCAAAACAGGCTCCAGGCTCTGAACTGTCAGCACAGAGCCTGAAGTGGGGCTCGAACCCACAGGCCGCGAGATCACGACCTGAGCCAAAGTCGGAGGCTCAACCGACTGAGCCACCCAGGTGCCCCTACTATGTTCCTGTTCTATCTGGAGGAAGATATCATCAATACATCTGGACCTTAGACCCGGCAAATCCTTGTTATCTTTTTGCTTCTCTCTTGTTTTCCAACTTGCTCATTTTTTTTTTCTCATTTTTCCCATTATGTATGGTTTTTCCCAGGAAGAATTTTGGTACAAAATGAGCTAGGCTACCATTGAAAGAAGGGTTAAGTACTTTTTCCTACTGCAATATCTTAGAATTAAATGAAAAGTAAACTCATATTCACTTCTGGAAATGTACGTGCTTTATATTTCAAGTGCTTATAACATGTAAGGGGATTTGGTGTAATAAAGAATCTGACACAGAAACCTATACTCAAGTAAAGGGGATTATCTCAGGAATACCAGGAAGTAGGACCACTGGGACATTCTTAGAGACTGCATACTACACGTGAGATACTTCTCAGGGAAAGAAAACAGAAGACTTTTTTTTTTTTCTTTTTCCCTCAAGCGTGTGGAATTTTCTGCACGTTGTAGCAAACAAATGGATGAAAATGACAGGGAACAAATGGATGAAAATATTTATTCTCTAATAAACATTTCAAAAATATTTGGTCAATGTTATCATTCGTGTCCTTTTAGGTTTGCTATAATGGGCACTTGATAGTTATGACTTTCTATGTATCCAATAAATGGGTCAACCACTTGTACGGCACTCAAGCCCACAACCCCAGTTTGTTTCCTGGACTTACTGTGTTGAATAGGAAAACATACATCTGCATAGGCTGAATAGGAAAGGACAGACCAGCTCCAGATGGTATGTGTTGCCGTCTCACTCTTCCTTTATGATCCTTCCGTAATCATCATGGTGTGACCATAAGTTGTTTTTTCGTTTGTTTCTTTTGCTTTGTTTTGTTTTGTTTTCTCCGATAGTTTCCAGGACTAGCATGAACAACTGCATTCCAGAGACAACACAAATATAGGTGACTCCTTAATTGTGTCATGTTTGTCTTAAGGAATATTCTGGTCCACTTTCTTCTTCCTCTCCTCTCCACTCCATGTCCCATTCCCAGGCAAGAACTCAGGCTTCCTTTCGCTGACCCCTCCAGCTTTTGTGTCTCCATCTGCACCTATTGTAATTTCCCCTTGATGAAACCTATTTTCAGATTTGCCTGTCCCCTTCTTTGGATACATGGAGACAGAGTAATTTATTCACCAAAGTTTGAGTCTAAGATCAGCAAGAACCAGGTTTATCATAATTAGTCCAGATGCCAGCTGTTTGTGAGTCACAGCCCTCAGCTTCAACCCAAACACTGCAACTCATGGAGGGACCTTGAGTATCTTGAGAATCCCACAAGTAGCAAGACTCTTGGCAAACCCCCAAAGCTACAAGATCAGCTGTGAATGTGCCTCATCGGGGTGAAGAATGTAAGAAGTGAGCAGAAAAGGAAGGGTTTCCAGCTTTGTTGGATACATATTTCATGGCATTTTGCTTCGCTGAGAAGAGAAATGGGTATTTTAAATGAGGATACTTATTTAAATACCATGTCAGTATATTCTACACATAAAGTTGCATTTTAAACATAGGATTAACACATATTCAAATTCTAATTCTGTCACAAAGGGAAATTGTCATGAGGATAATAAAAGATAAGCTATCTAATCTTTGGCTAGTGAACAAATATTTAGCGTGTACCTAATATGTGACAGATCCTGTATTAAGTATTAACAACATAGTGATCTCAAGAACGAACTCTGTCCTTACTTAGTCTACATTTTAATATATTACAATGTGATCTGAATCTTCTCAACTTAAGTGGATAAATAATTGTTGAGGGTGCTACCTAGTGAAGTTTATGATAAGCAAGAACCCATTGTTTGGAGAAAGAAAATCACAAACGCTGGACAGGAAAGATTTAAGATATTTTGTCATGTTATAAAGTACAAGAAATACCCAAAGAGCCATAGTATAGTAAACCCAAAATTAATATACAATCACATTTAAAAAATATGTGTACTATGACCAAAATAGATATTCTGACACCTGAAAAACAAATCAAGCATGCAAGGGGCTTGGAAGCTGTCTATGTTTCTAACAACAAGTAAGAAGGTGAAAAGACTGAACAATTGGCATCTCCTTGTCTGTGAGAGAGGAGAAAACAGCTGTCCCCATAAACACATGAAGAAAGGCAGTCATGGCTTACCGGGGAAAAGAATGCCACAGGAACCAGTGCCATGGTAGGAAAACCTGAAATACAACTGATGAATTTGCTATAAGTTCAGGTGTAGACAAGTCTGAATTAAAAAGTCCAAGGAGATGGGGCACCTTGGTAGCTTGGTCGGTTAAGTGACTGACTCTTGATTTTGGCTCAGGTCATGATCTCACAGTTCATGAGTTCAAGCCCTGTGTTGGGCCCTGTGCTAACAGTAGAGAGCCTGCTTGGGACTCTCTCTCTGCCCCTTTCTCTCCCTCTCTCTCTCTCTCAAATAAATAAGTAAACATTAAAAAAAGAAGTCCAAGGAGACCCACTCATAGGATGGCCCCAACAATTTTGTGAAAACATGTTGTTAACATATTTTAGTTAAACGATATTATATATATATAATATAATATAATATAATAATATATAATATATAATATATAATATATAATAATATATTAATATATATAATATATATATTATATAATATATACAATATATATATTAAGGTTACATATATATATTTTATATATATTATATAATATATATATATATTAGGGTTAAAAGAAAACCTTTAATTTTATAGAAGTAGTGGGTACCATAAGGAATATAATAAAAATATTATATAATTTAATATATGTATTATATAATATAATAAAAATTAAAAATATAATAAAAATAAAATAAAAATATAATAAAAAATAATCCCAAAGGTCAAATAGTATAATATAGCATTCAAATCTCACACACTAAGATTATTTAAGAAAATTCAGTATTTTGGCAGCTATTTTGTATGCAGTGATATAAAAGTCATAGAACATTTCATTTAAAAGTTTGGGGAAAAATGAGGTGCCTGGGTGGTTCAGTTGCTAAGCATCCAATTTTGGCTCAGGTCATGATCTTGTGATTTGTGAGTTGAGCCCTGAGCCAGGCTCCATGATGACATCTTAGAACCTGAAGCCTGTTTCAGATTCTCCTTTCCCCTCTCTCTCTGCCCCTCCCCTACTCTCTCTCACTCTCTGTCTGTCAAAAAAAATAAACATTACAAAATTTAAAAGTTCAGGAAAAATTGTTTACCAGTTGCCTCTATATTGATGATTCTGTCTTAATTGCTCTTTCTTATCATATAGTCACTCATTAACTCCCAAAATGTCACGCTGACTACAGTATCACTTCTGAAAGATAATCTACCACTTTCTATGTACTAAACTATGACAGCCGCTCCCCATGTTCCCATCGGTTCAGTCCCTTTGCAGTGTTTGACACTTATTCACCCTCATCTTCCCCTTGAAGATTGTTTCTCCTTTGGTTTTTGTGATGGACTCTTTCCTATTATACTTTCATTTTTTTTAAGTTTGTTTATTTTGAGAGATAGAGACCATGTGCAGGGGAGAGGCAGAGATAGAGAGAATACCAAGCAGGCTCCTTGCTGTCAGCATGGAGCCCGATGCAGGGCTCAATCCTACAAACCACAAGATCACGACCTGAGCCAATATCCGGAGTCAGAAGTTGAACCAACTAAGCTGCCCAGGCGCCCCTATCCTTTCATTTCTGATCAGTTACTCCCACTTCGATTCTCAAGCCAGCTCCTGGCAGCAATGTTCTTATTTTCTGACCTTTTATGGATCTGTACCCTATCTTTAATCAGATGTTCTTGATATACCTGAGATGTATGCTGTTTGCTTTCGACCACTATATTCATCCCAATTATCTTGTTTGCCAATAAAATTTTTACTTGGTGCTTAAGATTTAGGTGACAAGATTCCTTCCTTTGCAGTTTGCCTTTACTTTTATTCTTATATTTAATTCACAGGGACTTTCACATGTCTGCATTTCCCAGGACACAGAAATGGCTCTGGTATATTTAATCATTCAAATTATGCAACAGAACAATCAACAGCTTTAAATTCAGAAAACCTAGATTTAAACTCCAGCTCTCTCACTCATAGAGGTGCTTAAATTTTAAGGAATTTAATTAGTGTCTGGCAGACTTAGTCTCTTCATATGAAAAAGAGTTCATAAGAACTATCCTATATGATATTTATGAGAATTAGAAGATATAAGAATGGGCAGAGAACATTTCTAAGGTTTACTAGAAGCTCTCTGCATAGCCTATTCTGTCCGTGCATAGAAGCGGTTACCTATATGGATGGTTACAACTGATGCAATTGATATTAGCAATCAGTTTGGTATTTATTCCATTCTTCTCCACTTTTTAATAATCATTTAGTGAATTGATTTCTTAAGCAGGAAATGTAGTTTTACAATTTAATGTTGAATTAGACTGTTCTTTGAGTGTAGAGTTAAACTTGAAAATATCAGCCTTTCTGAAAACATTCACATGCCAATCAGAATTAATCACTCTATGGCTCCATGGTGCATCATGTGACCTTTCTCAGGTGTTGATTTCTGTTCTGTGTTCGGTGATTTATATGATTACCCATACCTGAAATATGAAGTCAAGTCTTCATAGTAAACTTTCTCCATATTTAAGCAAATTTTTCATACCCACCATTAATTCATTTCTTGCAAAGTCTTCCAAAGTAAATTTTATACTGGCAACTTAATTCATATTATAAAATACACAAAATCATTACTGGGAATTATAGAAAGAATTTATTTTGTTTCTATTTTTTTTCCCTTTGGAAGTTCTAAACTTCCAAAAAAGTCCTAGTTCACATAAAACCCAAGTAGACTGTTAGAAGTATAGGTGCTTATACCATTCCTGACTTCCAGGTTATCTGGAGAATATTTGGCTATTTTCCTACACAATGGCCACAATCCACGTTAAGCTACATAAACATTTGTTTTAGAGATAAGTAAAAATCAATACAGTTGAGCCTAAAACAACACGGTTAGGGGCGCCAACACTTTACACATTTGAAATCCAAGTATAACTTTTGACTCCTCAAAAACTTAGCTACTGATAGCTTACTGTTGACTAGAAGTCATACCAATAAAATAAACAGTACTTAACACATATTTGGTGTATGCATTATATACTGTATTCTTATACTAAAATAAGTTAGAGAAAAAAGTGTTATCAGAAAAAAAAGGATGAGAAAATACATTTAAAGTATCACACTGTATGTCTAGAGAAAAATCTGCGTATAAGTAGACCCATGCAGTTAAAACCCATGTTGTTCAAGGGTCAATGGAAACTTGAATCACCAATGTTGGATGTGAAGAAGTTTTCTTGATTAGATGAGGTGAAAGATCGAATACAAGACAGCCTGTGCTTCTCACAGGGAATTAAGCAGGAAAGAAAGAAGCCCAGGAAAGTTTGGTGAGAACCAAAGAAGAAAACAGTGCTGTTAGGGTTTAAGACGTAAGACTCTGGCTAAGATAAAATGAAGAAAGAAAATCTTGTTATTTGCAAGCACAGCCAGGACTAATTCTGTTGGAATAACAGCCATTGGCAGTAATCTTTGTCTTTTTGTAGATCGTCCATCCATAATCTTTCAGTGCTCCTGCAGGGAAATCCAATAGTTCTTTACAATATTTTATTGCATGTAAACTTCCATTAGAAGTCAGCAAATTATGTGTAAGATCTGTAGCTATTTCTAAAACCTATCTGAGGGAACCTTAACAACTTGAATAATATTCTAGATGACTAACATGGCAAAATTCCAAAGCTCTGGTTTACATGTCAACATCTACTCTTTAAACTATTTTATTAAAAAAAAAATTTTTAACGTTTATTTATTTTTGAGACAGAGAGAAACAGAGCATGAACCGGGGAGGGGCAGAGAGAGAGGGAGACACAGAATCTGAAACAGGCTCCAGGCTCTGAGCTGTCAGCACAGAGCCCAACGCGGGGCTGGAACTCACGGACCGTGAGATCGTGACCTGAGCCGAAGTTGGACGCTTAACCGACTGAGCCACCCAGGCGCCCCTCTTTAAACTATTTTAAAGTAACGTTCAGGAAACTAAGTTCACAGATGTAGGCACTACAAACTTAGTAGGAAATAAATCTTAGTCTCTTGATGAATCTTTTAAGTCCTTAGTCTTCACCAGAGTTCTTCTCGATGGATAGTGGTTTTGTAAGGTTAATTGATTTGAATTGGATATCATACTATTATTCTCTGTGCTTTTTTTCTGAAAGGGAACATCCACTCTGCTATAACTCACAGCGGAGTACAGTCACTGTGATCTGCTGATAAATGCTGATGGTCAATTTTGCAGTGATTGACCCAGAAGAAGATGGGCCAGGGTGTTTGGAGTGGAGCCCAGTGAAGGACCACAAAATTGTTGCAGAAGCTATACCAAATTTGGAATAAAATATTATTCCAGCAAAAGTCCCTAAGGTTATGTTAGACCCATGATATCAGCACAATTACAGGGCTACTCTCAACATTCATTTCAGGCAAGCTAATTTTCTTAGAAATTCTCAAAAACCAAAGAGCAAAGACTGAAAAGAAAAAGCTACCTAGTTCTAAATAAAGAAGCCCATTCTTATCAGTTTGTTCAAATATCACAGTCAGCAGCATCCTCTAAATCCTTTGTTTATGTGTATACACACAATCTGATGTTCCATAAAACTTGCTGCCTGCATCCACAAATATAAATGTAATTTCTGTTGGTAATTTTAACAATTAAAAGGCTGGTGTTTTGTGCCATTTCTTGTGAACGGTCTCGTTTGATTGCAAGTTTTTAGTTATACTCCCCAACTAATTCTTCTTTTTTTCCGTTTGTAGTAGCAAGTGGAGTTTTGTGGCAGTATTATTTTTAAAATTATTAACCCAAGTCTATATAAAATAAAGGAGCACATAAATCAGTGACCCAAGAATAGTTAAGTATGCTGGACACATTATTTTTTTCATAATTAATTGTATTTTTTCACAATTAAGTTTTTTCTGAGTTGTGCTTTGAATAAAATGCACAAATAAAATTCCCGTACCTACAAACCTGAGTCATTTGCTTGCTTACCTAAGTACACTTTCCCTTTCTATTAAGAAGTGCTGTAGTAATGCAATATCATGGCATGATTGAGAAAATATGGTATTTCATTTCCCAATATATTACAAAAAATATAGGTAGATAGATGATAGATAGGTAATAGAGCAAACATGTGTTTTATGTATTATATATATTAATATTATATAACTGTATAATTTAGAACTGGAGTCAGCAAACTTTTTCTGTAAAGTTAAAGAAAGTAAATATTAGACACTGCAGACCATATGGTCTGTCACCATTACTCAATTCAACCAGCCAATTTGGCAGAAAAGCCATCACAAACACTATGCAAATGAATGTGTATTGCCAACTCCTGATATAGAATGTATGTATTATCTATAGTATACTATAATGCATATTTGGATATGTAAATGTTATATAAATATGAATAACCTGAATCAAATATTTATAGACAAACATGCATGCATGTGTTTAACTATGTAACAGATTAGGTTAATCAATACTAATGACAAGATAAGTTAGGTAACGTCAGTTATACGAATTTAAATATTACCTAAATTTGACAGTGGATGTTTCAAGAAACTAAAATTCTGTGAAAGACAGGAATTTCAAATTTCTTTTAGTATGGGATTGGAAAAAAAAAATAATTCTAAAAAAAAATGGATCCTGCCTGTAGGATTGGATAAACTTATAAAATAAACAAAGTCTTCTTTCCTAAGGATCATTTGATCAACAGGCCACATCCTGAAGCCTTTGCTTGGCTGGCCTGAAATGATGTTTTGTTTTGTTTTCCTTTGAGCATGAAAGGGCACTGCAACCATGCAAAGCTATAAAGATAGAACCTGATAAAATGTCTGCCAACTTGAGTAGGGATGGCTGGCAAGATATAAATAGGAAAGGATTCAGAGTCTCTATTCACTCCAAGGAGGAGCCTAAAGACAATATAGAAACAGACTTGAATCCGGTGGAGAGGACTTTTAATCAGGTTTAATGTCACGTAATCATGTCTGTAATCATGATTTTTGTGTTTATCTGCTTCTTAAGGTTTTAAGGTTCTTAGAACCTGATACATTAGATTTTTAAATTTATTGAAGTATTTAAATCTGAATAGATGAACTTATAATGAGTGTTTACACATATTAATGTGTTAAATTAATAAATTATTTGTCAAGGTATAAGTAACATGTTAGGAATATTGGTTTCTTGATGTTTAAAGAATGCTGATTTTAATAGTCATAAAGTAAGGACATTGAAAAAATTCCAAATTTGTTTCTTATAAACTAGATAGAATCCATCAACATTCTAAAAGTTAAATGTGATAAAATCCCAATACTGAAGACAAACTTGAAACCTAAATCTATTGTCAATAAAATATAAAGAGGAAAAAATTCTCATAAAAAAGAAATGATCATTTCTAATCATTAATAATACAGATATCACTGCCAATATACGATTATATTTCCTGTTTTCTATTTAATTTATTCTTTCAACATTTAGTAATGATTGATATTTCATATAAATATAAGTATTTTAACAACAAAACATAATGAGATAAAGTATCAAAAATAAAAATAATTACTTGTGTGTTATAGCCCACAGTGCAGCTGAATTCTTTTTACTTTACTGGCAATGATGGGTTGCCTTGTCGAATTAACTGATAGAAAACACGTTTTTTCTTGGAACTGTCTCAATATTCTATTCTTGACATTAATCTTCCTTTTTTTATGTGCTTCTAAAAGTTAGCTTCTAGAAGGAGGTAAGAGCCTTCTGTCACATTATTAAGTTTAAGGGAAGATGGGAAATTGTAATCTCATAAATATGGTGCAGGGTCAGAAGATATTTTTAGTTTCTTGTATTTTTCCTTCACTCACCACCCCACATTACCATATTTTTCTCATCACTAGAAGAAGGTTTACATTCACCCTGTAAACTCCCAGGAGCTGGGGTGCCTGGGTGGCTCAGTCGTTAACCATCGGATTTCAGCTCAAGTCATGATCTCACGGCTTGTGGGTTTGAGTCGTGCTTCTGGTGAGCCCTGCTTTTCTCCTTGCACCCTCTCTAGCTCTCTCTCTCAAAAAAAAAAAAAAAAAAGATAAACTGTCAAGGCTGTTAAGAGATTTAAATACTTTGAGAGATTTTATAAGTTGTAAAATGTTACTAAGGTGTAACACTGCATTGTATGTCCTCACCAAAAGATAAACATTTAAACATCAAAACAATTGTAAATATCACTCAGGCAGATTTCCATTATTTTCCATTTAATTCTACAAAACTCTTTCTTTAAAAACAGTTTCTACAAAACATGTTGCTACCTGTAACATACCACTGACTTAATTAACTGAACTTTTTGATTTATGGTTTTAAAATGTATCTGGGGGAGCCTGGGTACTCAGTAGGTTAAAAGTCCAACTTCGGCCCAGGTCATGATCTCAGGGTTCGTGAGTTCCAGCCCCATGTCGGGCTCTGTGCCGACAGCTCAGAGCCTGGAGCCTGCTTTGGATTCGTCTCTCTCTGCCCCTGCCTCACTTACACTCTGTCTCTCTCTGTCTCTCAAACATAAGAATAAACATTAAAAAAAAATGTTTTAAGTGTGTCTGCAATATTTCCCAAAGAGTAATATTAGTAACAATTTCCTTAATTATGACTATGAATATGCACAGAATTCATTTTTTAAAAGAATTAATCTAAATTTCATCAAACGCTCATTGTATATTAGAAAAATGGGTTAGTCCTTATTACAACTTTTGTTTCAAATAATGTTCTTTAATTACATTAAAAGAATATCAATTAACCAGTGATACAGTGATCACAATTACCAGTGATACAGGTAAAGAAGTGAACCTTAAAACAGATAGTAACTAAGAGAGTGATGTGCACATTCTCTCTTTTGATATTTCTATCAATCTCCGTGAATTTAATGAATAATTAATATTCACTGAATAGATGATTCCAAATTACTGCCTTTTGATGAGATATAAAGCAGTTCGTGATATATTTTACCTTAAAGAATGGTCTGTGGTTCATATCTTTGTCGTATAGACATCCTAGGCAGTGAATACACGACCCGAATATGCTCACTTCATTTTATTTTGTCTCACTGCCAGTCTTTTAGAGAAAATGTAGACTGGCATCTTTGGGGTGTGTGATCTTTAGGAGTAATCTAAGGAACAACACCAACGTCTGTCAACTTGTCTGCTGTTTGCAGCCTGGAAAAAACTTCACATGCCCTCATGTCCCAGAGGTTATCCAAAATAGGCCTGACTGTCTTAAGAACAGTTGGTGCTTCATTCTGAGATTGCTTTCCAAGTTCAGAATCCTTATTAGAGAAAAAAGAGGCTTAGGAAAACAGATGTTCAGTTGAGTGGAAAGAATAGATAACAGACATATCCATGAATCAAAATGGATATTTATAAGAAAACAAAGTAAACATTTTTGTCTCTGTATTATTCCATTTTAACACAATATTGTAGTCAAACATTAACAGTTTAGTCAGAATTACAAAGAACACTCCCTTTTTAGCCATGGCATGAATTCACAGGTGGTAGGATATTTAAAAAATTAAAGCATTTAAAAAAATATATAATTACCAGGAGTCACATTTGTCAACTTTATTATAGGACAATTGATGGAAATATTTAAGAAACTGTTAGTTTTTATTCCTCTGTCATTTCTGTAATATAACCATGATAAGCATTCTGATTTGGTTTGATTTAGTAAAATTACTTTTATGAAAAGTAATATGTGGAAAAATTATGTAGTGTAAAATATGTAAATATTTTTAATGAAAAGATTAAATAGGATACAGACAAGAACAGTAACCAGTGAATGTCAACTAAAAAATTATTCAATTATTTCTACCATAGTAAAGTTACAATGAGTAATAGAACAAACACAACCAAGCTTAAAAAATAAAACATTAAAAAACTATGCTTCCTTTCCTGAAGGAATTCCTTCTAGAGGCCATCATGATCCTAGATTTGTTACCTATTATTTTCATGAATTAATTTAAACTCTCTCTTTCACTTTCTCTCTCTCTCTCTCTCTCTGAACAAAATACAGTGTCACCCGTGATATCTTAATATTATATAATTTCTATTACCCTACTTTTAATAATGCCCCTTATATACATTACATTTATGCTTCCAAAATGTACATATTCAATATCTTGCTATTTGACATTTAAGTTGCTTCTATGCCATGGCTATCGTAAGCATCACATCTATTAATAATCTTGGACAGGTCTCCATGAGTATGTATGAGTAAGTTTCATGAGGGCGTGTATTTGGTAGTAAAATTGCTATATCACGTTTTAGGCATTTCTTAGGCACTTTAGGTTCTGTGCATATTTTTTTAAGTTTATTTACTTTGTGAGAGAGAAAAAGAGAGGGAGTGTGGGAAGGGCAGAGAAAGAGAACAGAAGAGAGAATCCCAAGCAGGCTCCACACTGTCAGCATGGAGCCCCACACGGGGCTCAAACTCACAAACTGCCAGATCATGACCTGAACCAAAGTTGGACACTTAATGGACTGAGCCACCCAGGCACCCCTGGTTCTGTGCATATTAATACCAGAATTAAACAAGATATTCTATTATTCTCTAACTTTATGCTATTTTGATATTGTCAGATATCAAATGTTTTGTCCATCTGAAGTTTGTGAAATTATACCTAACTGTACTTTTATTTTACCTTTTCCTGAAAAATTGTAGGCTTTTGTTCTGCATCATTTCATATGTTTACTTATAAGCATATTTCCTATTTTGTTAATTGTTTTTTTATATATATTTCCTCTGCTTTAAATATTTTGTTATCTAATTGATCCATAGGAGTGGTGTGTGCATATGTGTGTGTGTGTGATGAGTTTTTGATTACTCGAAATGTTAGGGAATTTATTTTTCTTTCACGACTTGAGGTAATACTACATTCTATTAAAATTATTAGGCTCAATTTTTCAATTTTATTTATTTATTTATTTATTTATTTATTTATTTATTTAGTGTGAGAGAGTAACAGAGCATGCAAGCAGGGGAGAGGCAGAGAGAGAGGGAGAGAGAAAATCCCAAGCAGGCTCCGGCACCCTCACCCTCCCCATATACATGTCTCAGTCTCTTGTTGTTGGACATTTGAGTCGGTTCCGGTTTTTAGCTATTACAAACAGTTTTTGAACATGGTTCGAGCACATATTGTTATCTTTTCCTTCTCTTTCTTCTCCTCTTTGTCCCCCTTCTTCTCCTTCTGTACCTTCTCTTCCTTCTTTTTCCTCTTTCCTTCACTTCTACGTCTTCTTCTTTTACTCTTCTCTACCTCCTATTCCTCCTCCTCCACATCCCTTCCCTTTTTCTCTTCCTTTCTTATTTTTCTTTAATTTCAAAATTGACTATTTTTGGCAAAATGGTTAGCAGTATAAAAGAAAAATATAATGAATTTTGTAAGATCCAGTGAAAAATCCTGTTACAATTATGGTCAATATTGCATGAATTTGTGGTTTGTTTTGGAAGAAAATTATGTTTAGTAGAACAACTATGCATGAATCTAGTATACATTTTTGTATATTTAAAAAAGTGCTGTGTTTAAGCTTTCTCCTTATAAGTTTTGCACATATTTTTTTTCTGTTGTAAAATTTGGTATTTGTTAGTAAAAGATTCATACTCATTTTAGGACACTTAGGAATTCATAGTACCAGAACTATACATGTATTGATATTAGATAGAAAAATCTTATTTTTTCCATTCAAATTGTCACTGAATGTCTTCACATTTTTGTCTGCTTAATCCAGAAACTACTGAGAGAAAGTCCTTAAAACTACTCCTGTGATTTCGAAACTGTCAACTTCTACATCACTTCTATTAGTTATTTGCTTTGTGCAACATTGAGCTATGTTTTTTGTGCACATAAGTTTAGTATTGTTATATTTTTGGTTGGTGAATTAAATTGTTCTTCAGAATGTATATAGCCTCTGTATATCTAATGATATATTCTGCCTTCATGTCTATTTTGCTTGGTTTCCCTTGGTGTTAGTGTTTGCCAGGTGTAAATTTATTTTTAATGTTTAAGAAACAAAGCAAATGATCATGGGGGGAGAGAAAGAGAAGATAACCAAGAAACAGACTCTTAACTATTGAGAACAAACTAATGGTTACCAGAGGGGAGGTGAGTGGGAGGGATGGGTGAAATAGGTGATGGGGATTAAGGAGTGCACTTTTCATGATGAGCACCAGGAGTATGTAACTGTTGAATCACTAAATTGTACAACTGAAACTAAGATTACACTGCATCTTAACTAACCGGAATTTTAAATAAATAAATAAATAAATAAATAAATAAATAAATAAATAAAATATTTCTAACCAGATTTTATATTTTAGACAAGTCTTTTGTAAACTGCATAAAGTTGACCTTTTACAAAGTAACCCCATGATAACTTTATGTGACAAGTTTAATTCTTCCAACTTCTGTATGGTGACTAACAAGTTTGAATTCTATTCTTCCCATTTATTATTTGCTTTATTTTTTGTTTTTCTTCTTTTTAATGTTTATTTATTTTTGAGAGAGAGAGGGAGCAAGTGGGGAAGGAACACAGAGAGAGAGAGAGAGAGAGGCTTGGACTCAGGCTTTGCCCCAACAGCAGAGAGCTTGATGCGGGAGTTGAACTCAGGACTGTGAGATCATGACCTGAACTGAAGTCAGAGGCTTAACCAACTGAGCCACCCAGGTGCCCTGATCTTTGTTTTTCTTCTGATTATAATTGAACTTTATGATGTATTTTTAATAATAAAAAAAAACCCTAAAAACAGTTTCATTCAAAAAGCATGAAGGGAAATCTTTTGTTGTTCTATTTAAAAATGATCCAAACTTATTAACACAATTTTTCATTTCAGAATATAAATTAAATATTAAAATTTCTCTGTAAGTTTTTTCTTGAAAAAGTGTCCGATAGTGTTTGCTGACAGTATTCTTCAGCACCTTATTTCTCCAATTCTTTCTTTAGCAGAATTTCTGTGTGTTTTGCTGGAAGCATCTACTCTTTCACCATCTAGTATTCATTTCACCTGAGAGGGGGAAACACTACATTATCTTTCTCTCTTGTAACCACAGCCATGTTATATTGCAAACGGTGATACTATTGATTTCTTCAGGGTATTTTCTTTATGATCTCACTCTTTTCCCTGAGGGTGGAAGAAGAATGGGGAAGGAAAAAGCATGGTAGTAAATGGCAACTTATGACTTCACTCTTTTCGTCTGAGGATGGAGGTAGGAGAGAGATGGAAGAAAATGGCAGTGAATGGCAACAGAGAAAAGATGAGGGTTGGAGAGAGGGAGAGAGTGGAGGGCAAGTTAAGCAGCAAGATAGTGGTTTCATTTAGAGACATCAGGGCCCTGGGGTGCCTGGGTGGTTCAGCTGATTAAGCAATTGACTTCAGCTTAGGTCATGATCTCATGGTTTGTGAATTCAAGCCCCATGTGGGGCTCTGTGCTGACAGGTCAGAGCCTGCTGCGGATTCTGTGTCTCCCTCTCTGCCCCTCCCCCACTCACACTCTGCCTCTCTCTCTTTCAAAAATAAATGAATATTTTAAAAATATTTAAGAAATATAGAGACATTGGGCTCTTTTCTTTGTCCACACAAATGCAGGGGCAGGAGCTGGTGATTCCACTTCCAAAATCCAACATGACATTTCTATGCTCCTGTTCTCTCCTTTGATTTCTTCTGCCACATACATCAAGTGTTTATGATTCCACTGTTTTTTCTCTCTCCTGGCTAGAAAGTTTTATGATTGATTTTAATTATGCATAGTTACCATAAAACATGAGAAATACTACACTATAAAATATTAATTCTCATACTTAAGTGAATAAAATAAGAAGGAAATTAATATACCAAGACTCCACCCAAATAGCACTTGGAATTCAGAACACTTTAAATAAATTCATTCTCTTCCTAAAGGATTTTTTTTCAGATTACTGTTTCACACATCCAACTGAGCACTTAACTCCAATTACAATCGTCATAAAGAGATTTTCCATTCACTGTATGTTGAAATTTACCGGGTGTTTTTGGCACCATTTTATTTTATTCTCAGATTAAAAAAAAATTTCTTGGCTCTTTAGTAATTTTTATTTTAATTAAAATTCAAATGTCTGAATTTCCTGGAATTTATTTTGTTTTCTTTTCTTTTCTTTTCTTTTTTTCTAACTGTTCTTTTGTTCTCCCACCACTCTTCCTATGTGTTTGAAATATTTTTTTCGTATATATCTTGGCTAGCCTCAGTTCTAATATCCCTAAAAACCTCAAACTTTGTTATCTTGAAACACAAGGTTTTTTATAACTAAATTTTTGAAAGAGTTGTAGAGCATGCTTTAGGTTACATTGGTTTTATTTTTTTCTGTAATATCCCAATTTTTAATATGAGATTTTTTCCCAGAATAACAATTGTCTCATATTGCTGAACACAGTAATGCCATGTGATTTTCAAAAGGATTTTGATAAATTGCCTATACTACCTTTGCATGGTAGAATATTCTGTGTTGAGACTAGTAATTACAGATTCTATTATTCACAATAATATGAACTGGCAAAGTAATATGACTGAACATGTTTTGTCATTTAGTAAGTAGATAATTTTAATTTGTGTGTATGTGATTTAGAACTAGGATAAAAAGTGTAAACAGTGTTTAATTAAACACATTGTGGGAAAAAATTAACTCACAGAGGTTAAACTAAACACAATTGCAATATAGAAGTTAATTCTGTACATGTTCAAACATTCTAGGAAGTAATGCATCCAGTTTTTTTCTCAATTAAAAGGATTAGCCTGAGTTGGAATTGATCATAAAATTCCTTAAAGAATAAACAAAAAGAAGAACTCTCATTAGAAAACTGTATTTGCATAATTACTGTAAAATGCCAATTTTATATGAAAAACAGGAGCCAGAAATGTTTCAAAATCTCATTTGAATAATACATGCAAATGTGCTGGTTCTGCATGGCTAAGCCAACAGCCACATCAGTGAAAATATTTACCTTGGAATGTCAACAATAGGAACAACAATTTCCAATATGTAAACAGAAGCATCAGCATGAAATACACATTCTTTGGAGACAGATCTCACCTCCTACTATCATTGTTAACTAAAACAATACATTTATGATGCATTTATAAAGCAACAGTAATATATAAAATCAGTGGCCCATGAATTTTTATTTAGACTTTAAAAATTACATTAAAGTTAGGTAAATTCATATGCAACTCATGAAATAAATTATTTTTATTGAGGTATAATTTTCATGGGATAAAATACATAGACCTTAAATATTTTTTTTTAATTTTTTGTTTTTTAACGTTTATTTATTTTATTTTTGAGACAGAGAGAGACAAAGCATGAACGGGGGAGGGTCAGAGAGAGGGAGACACAGAATCTGAAACAGGCTCCAGGCTCTGAGCTGTCAGCACAGAGCCCGATGCGGGCTCGAACTCACGGACCGCGAGATCATGACCTGAGCCGAAGTTGGCCGCTTAACCGACTGAGCCACCCAGGCGCCCCAGACCTTAAGTCTTCAACTTGATTAACTTTGGCAGTTGCAGAAACCCATGTTAGCACCACTATTTAGAATAGTTATTTAACCCAAAACAGTTACCTCATGACCCAATCAGCTAGTTCTTCAACTGGAAACAAGCTCTCATCATAAACTCATTTTGACAATCTTTGGTGTTCATATAAATGAGATCATGGGTGCATTTTTCCTGTGTTAGACTTTTTTTTTTTTACTCATGATGCATTTGAGATTTATCCATTATGTTGCATGTATTAGTAATTTAATCCACTTTTTATTGATGAGTAAATTGACTATACTAATAAACCAAAATTTGTTGATTTATTGTGCTACTTAGGGATATATGGGTTGTTTGCAGCTTTGGGCTTAAATCGTGTCTTGCATATTTTGCATCTTTTGTAAGTTTCTACATAGTAAGTATATGTGAAAGCCTGGGTTATGCGAATCATTTTTAAATGTTAAAATGTGTAGTACTATTTTAATATAGCCTCGCCTAGCCCACGCCACAGGCCTTTTCCCATCACCCAAATATTTATTTCCTTTCTACCTTTTTTCTTCTCTCCTCCCTCCCTCCCTCTCCCCTTCCCTCTCTTTTTTTCTTTTTTCTTTCTTTCTTTCTTTCTTTCTTTCTTTCTTTCTTTCTTTCTTCCTTTTTAATTATTTATTTTGAGAGAGATAGAGGAGAGAGAGAGCATGAGCAGGGGAGGGGCAAAGGGGAAAAGAGAGAGAAAGAAAGAGAGAAAGAATCTTAAGCAGGCTCCAGGCCCAGTGCAGAGCCCCACATGGCACTTGATCTCATAACCATCAGATCATGACCTGAACTAAAATCAAGTTTTGACCCTTAATAGACAGAGCCATGCAAGGCACCCCACCATTTTTTTTAAATCTTTGATTCTCATCATTTGTTTGTTTATGTGATTGATTGGTTGGTTGGTTTACCACGTTGATTTCCCTGCATTTGCCCGTGGTGATGATTTCACCAAAATCCCATCCAATCATCATGTAAGTTTCAAAATGTTCCTAGCTTCATTAATGCCTCAAGCCCAGGTCACTAAGCTATTGGCATATTGATGCGGGTAAGGGTAAGTTTATGAAGGTCTAGTAAAGTGGAGAAGTAAGGGAATTAGCTCAGTTAGTTGTCTACATTGACTGAATTCACAGAAAAATTGCCGTCTTCAAATAATATGTATTTGAAGATACGTGAGGGCTATGGTTAAAACTATGGCTCAGGATCTGCCTGGAAGGAGAAGTCATCTAAAAGGAAATGACTGGAAATAAGCATCACCGTCATTTGCCTGAGCTACTACTATAGCACTGCTCATGTTGCACCTTTCAGGGCATATTAGGAATGTTTTACTACTCATCTTCAGAATAAAACCATATTCATGTATAAATCAGCCTTTCTTAATACTGCCAGCTTCTGGCTGGGCAGCTTTGCTTGCTATTAGTGAAGTTGCTAAGTTCACTTCCTACTGTAATTTTCCCAGTTCTCTTTGAGAAAGAAGTTATTGATGGCGTTAAATCATTGCTCGCCACAGGCAATTCTTACAAATGTTGCATCAGTCTTATTAAACATTGTCCCCTTCAAAGAGAATTAACGTAAACCGAAGAGATTTTTGAAATAGCCCAAACAGGTTTTGTGGATGAGTTAGGTTGACTGATCATCGGTATGTCTAAACACCAAATCACCACTTGTAATTGTCTTCTTGACAGAAGCAATTGAGAGCAATAGTCTGCGTTCACCGGAACGGATGGAAGTTCCCCCATGTAGACAGGTGGTGTCGTGTGTATGGTGTGTGGAGGGACACCGAGGGAGAGGAGTTGGGTGGAGGGATACCCTCCCGCCTGCCTCCAAAAGAGGCACATCGTGAGCCACGGGAGGACAGCTTAGCTGGAAAGAAGGCAGAGAGTGGATTATTTTCATTATTCTGGACTCCCTCGATTGCCTACACCTGTATTTATTCATACAATTCCTCTGTGTAGGCATCCCTTCTCTACTTGTCGCAGTGTGTGTAAACTCTTGTTGTTTAAACTATGTCACTGATAAACAGTGTTTGCTCGCTGGTATGTATCAGTAATGACTGCAAAGCAGAGAAGACAAATGAGCAAGTGTGTAACTTAATATTCTATGTATGCTTCGCAATTTTTGACTGTAAATATTCTCTATTGAATGGATGCCTCAGTAAAAGGTCCTCAAGTCACATTTTACATTTTTCACAAAAGGAATACTTCACTTAATATTGTTTTGTTCTTACACGGTACTGACATAAACTTATTCTCTTAGTAGATGAAGGTTTTTGTCATAGAATGCAATATAATAACAATAAATTATCATTGGGCTTTCAAATGCATTTATCCAGAGATTTTATCTGTTTTTCACCTCTTCTTTTCTACCTTTCTTTCTTCAGTCCTTGCTTCCATGATTCTTTTATTCCTTTTCTTTCGCGTCTCTCCCTTTCTCTACCCCTTCCTCCCTTTCTTTTTCTTTGCTGTTGTTATTGTATTTAATCCACCGATCTCATCTTCATTTTCTTTAACAAATAATCGAATGCATTTGGTATAATACTCTTACTCACATGTATTTTCATTTAAGTATTTGTATATTTTAATTTTCATGAATGGCCTTATGCTATAGTTATAATTTTGTATCTTACTACTCTTAGTACTCTGTCAAAAATCTATGTTTTGTGTGTACACAGCTACTACGTGCTATGATTAACCATAATGCACATCCACCTTGTTTTACATATTCAGTGCACAATGATGGGAGCAAAGATTCCATCTGATAGGTTGCTATTGCAAAAAGCGATTTCACGCTTTTGCTTTATGAACATGCCTGAAGATTTTTCTGGCCACATGGAAAGATACTCAATCTCACTAATCATTAAGGAGATGTAAATTAATGCCACAATAAGATACTCCCTCATATCTATTAGGATGGCTACAACAAGAAAGAAAGAGAGAAAGAAAGAGAGAGAGAGAAAGAGAGAGAGAGAGATAAAGAGGGAAAGGAAGAAAGAAAGAAAGAAAGAAAGAAAGAAAGAAAGAAAGAAAGAAAGAAAAGGACAAAATATTTTATAAGTCTCATATTTTGTCTTTGGTGATGAATCAGTCATTTAATGTAATCATGTATTTCTATTATTATTTCAAATATTTTCTCTCTTTTTCCCCCTCATATTGACCTATTTCTATTTTATTATTTCTTTAACCAAAACGTTTATCCATCTCTTTAGGAATATTATATGCTAATATTTAAAATCTTGCATTATGGGGCACCGGGGTGGCTCAGTTGGTTAAGTGGCCTACTTCAGCTCAGGTCATGATCTTGTAGTCCGTGGGTTCGAGCCCCGTGTTGGGCTCTGTGCTGACAGCTCAGAGCCTGGAGCCTGTTTCAGATTCTGTGTCTCCCTCTCTCTGACCCTCCCCCGTTCATGCTCTGTCTCTCTCTGTCTCAAAAATAAATAAATGTTAAAATAAAATAAAATAAAATCTTGTGTTACATACCAAAATCCATTTTTATATCTTTAATGATATTTTTATATGAATTTATTTTTTTTTAATTTTTTTTAAAGTTTATTTTTGAGACAGAGAGAGGCAGAGCATGAACAGGGGAGGGGCAGAGAGAGAGGGAGACACAGAATCCGAAACAGGCTCCAGGCTCCGAGCTGTCAGCACAGAGCCCGACATGGGGCTTGAACTCAGGGGCCGTGAGATCATGACTTGAGCTGAAGTCGGATGCTTAACCGACTGAGCCACCCAGGCGCCCCTTATTATATGAATTTAAATAAAATGGTCTATCTGTTCCAATTCATCTGCTTCCCAAAGAATATGGTTTGGTGTTTTTTCCTTCATCTCCACCCATTATGCTCCTAAGATATCTAGTTATTTGTTTTACATTACCCTGGGGATACCCTTCACTTTAATGGTGAAATGTGCCATTGGAGGGCCTAAAGCCCAGACCATAATTTTTATTCCTTCTCATGAGTTTAGGTGGACAGGAAGGAATAAAGCTCAGGACAGAGAAGACTCATAGACCTCCTTGTGACACAGAAGTTTAATTAGGTAGTAAGCAACTCTGTGATAAGATTTTTTTCTTTGGATCTTTCGATAGAGACAGCCTTGAAAAGGATCCTCCAATGGACAAGTTGGTTTCCATCAGCTCCTCTCAGGAAGACACAACATGAAAGTCCCTCCTTCCCCCCTACCCCGCACCGTGTGTTTCCTCCACTGCACCTGCTGCCATGCGTGGCACTTGACTTATGCACTTGAAACAGATTTCGATCAGCCTGGAGTTTTCTCTTTGTTTCTTTCAAATGTAGTTTGTCATCTATCCCTCTGTCTTTGTTTTTACACAGTTTTGATTTAAGAAGGAAGGCAAAGTCTTTTTATTTTTTATTTTTCTTAATGTTAGGTTCTGGAACTCTTAAAATGGTTTTTAAAAGGCTCTTCTTTGGGCGCCTGGGTGGCGCAGTCGGTTGAGCGTCCGACTTCAGCCAGGTCACGATCTCACGGTCCGTGAGTTCGAGCCCCGCGTCAGGCTCTGGGCTGATGGCTCGGAGCCTGGAGCCTGTTTCCGATTCTGTGTCTCCCTCTCTCTCTGCCCCTCCCCCGTTCATGCTATGTCTCTCTCTGTCCCAAAAATAAATTAAAAAACGTTGAAAAAAAAAATTAAAAAAAAAAAATAAAAGGCTCTTCTTTTTCTTATTAATAACTCCTCATTTTGAATTGATGTCAGTTAAGAGCCTCTAAATTTATATAGCATGCATATCCTTTTCATACTCATTTTTTAATAAGTAACATGTAAATTAAAAAATAAATAAAAGTGAATTCTTACACTTCTCTTTAACTTCTTTGGTTATATCACTTGCTAATAGTAACACTAAAATCGGATGGTATTTTTTTTTTTTTTTTTTGGAGTGACCTCATGCAGATGCTAATGTGGCTACAGGTATAAACAGTTTAATTTCAGGGTAGACAATAAACAACCTTACAACAAATGTATTGCTTTATACAAACATGACTGCAAATCAAAAATCAATTTAATATATTCAACATAGACTAAAAGATTCTTAGAATTCATTTTTGATATGGAACATTTAGAAAATTAAAAACATTGGTAAGTGTCTTTGAAATCTTACATTATCTTCTAAATTATGTGTTTCTTTTTTCCTAATAAGTAATGTATTTTTGTAATAAAATGTTATCTTAACAGAAAAAAATGGCTACATTTGAATAAAATAAAAGAGTAATATGCAATAATTCATGTCTACAATTCAATTTCTAGCATAAAGATTAACTTCTATTTGCCAATTTCAAACCTCATCAAACCTATATGGCACACGTCAGTCCACTATTTAGGGTGTGTTTTCATTTTAACTGTAAGGTTTAAAGTTTGGGGAAATATAGTGAATCTGTATGTCTTGTGTAATATCTTAATTTTGTTCTTGTAATAAATCACGTACATATATTTTACAATTTTTTTACCTGCCTTGAATTTTCCTACCTCAAAATCATCTCACTTGAGGTGACTCTACTGTAGATGAAGGATTGAAGCGAAGTTTATGTCAAGTAAGGCATTTGGTGGCGTTTTGGAGGCGAAAATAAACAATCTTCCTTTGAATTTAGAAAATTGAACGCTAAAGTAAACATTAAATCAAACGATAAAACATCCTTATGGCAGATTGCATAGTGTATAAAATATATGTTATGGTAGCATTTTTGTTAAATGTTATTGTTAAACATTTTGTTAAAACAATTTTGTTGAAAAATTGACAAAGAGAAAAATCCGTTTTCTTAAAATTAGGAGATATTTGAATTCTGATGATTAAACATAAATAGGTATGGGTTAATAATAGTTGTTTATTATAATTACTGGAACTAAAATAAATAGAGTATGGTAGCTTAAATTCACATAAAATCTTAGCATCAGAGTCCATCCTGGGATGGACTGAAAGTTCTTTTGACAGGAAAAAAATTGATGTAACTTTCACATGACATTTATCATAAACTTGACAACAATATATACAATACATATGAAAAAGCTTAAGTGATTTTAGAGATCTTGTTAGGATTTCGCACTTTGCCTCTAATATATATGTTCTTCAAAGTAGAAATAAGGATTAGAACATTTGTGTAAAATGATGTAACAGTCACACATAAAAAGGAAAATGCCATTTGATTAATGTTCCCATGTTTCAATAAAACAGTGGATAAATTTAACTATATACAATGGCCTAGGTTACACATAGAAAGCAAACTGTGAATAATCACTAATAAACACTACTCAAAAACATCTTTACAGGTGTCACTTTTCTTATTAAAAAATTAAAATTTGAATTCTAATTGCTTAGGCTATGTAAGATTTTGGAAACGTGCCTTGAATTAAAATATATATTTTACATATTTTTTATAAGTAAAAATAATAATTACACGGTAACTAGTAAGTACCAGAAAACAAAGAGAGGAAATTACCATTGCTTCACTTTTATAAAAGGAACTGCATGCATCATAGATATATTGAACACCAAGTTCTGCTGCACTTCTTTAAAGCAAATTAATTAAGGTAATTTGTGAGAACACCTGCTGGTCCTGAACAATAAAGTTATCAGCTATCTGCTTTAAAAGCTTTCAAGTATTAGTTCTGAAATGTTGGTTGTTCATTTGCCAATTATACAGTATTCACAGTTGCAAGTATTCAATGACACTATATCCCCTCATTATAGAATTACCTCAATTAGAAGCTCTGAGCTCGATTGAAGTATCTTTACCATTTAGCCCCAAATTGGATACATTTGAAAGCTTATTTTCATTAGCCTCTTTTAAAATGTAAATTAACCAATTTGAAAATAAAGTCAAATAGCACAAATTATTTTGGGCATTAATCTTTTTTAAAAGAACATTTTCAATCACAGTAACACAGAGGTCATATATATACATATATATACACACACATACACACACACAAATACACACCAATTACGTAGAATTATATAAATCTACTCCTATATGCTAAATTTTTATTCCTATAATACAAAAGAATATATTTTAGGTATGGCTTAATTTGATGTTAGGTGAATTTTGTTTTTTTAAATGGAATTAAAAACAAATCCAGTGATAGTTTAAAGTTACCAAAAGCAATCATTTTATGTTTCATACTAATTATTGGTGCCAATTTACAATAAGGGGAATACAGTATTTTTTTCAAAATATTATGATAATTTATGTTTGTTAGACAAGTTAACATTTGGAGAGGACATTGAATCAAATAAAACGTATGAACACAGTACTGACTTAGAAAACCATACAAATTACTTTAGCATTATAAGAAATATATTTCTATCACTACACTTAGTATTTTAATCCAGCACTTCCTGGAAACTTTAGTGAGTTTTAATGAATTTTATGAATCCTCTAAGAATGATTGAAGTTTGATAATGTATAATAAATTATGCTTAAACTGATTACCATCAAATGTAGCTGGCTACAGGAGAACAATGACAAGGTCAGTGAGAGTCATTAGTTTTCAAATATTTGATTTCAGCTGAATGGCTGGATATGTCACCTTTTATTTTAATCATGAAGTACACCTGTCAAGGGAGTAGTTTCAATATGATATTTTGAATGAGGCTGTACACAGAGCTTCCTTCATGATTCTTCCTTCTCAGTAACTAGGGGTAGTGGATGGCTTGCTTTTATCTTCCCATGATGAATAGCCAAAAAGTCCAAATTAATACTACTGGATAAAAAGTGATAAATCTGCAGATGATGTATGACAGAGATTGAGTGGCCTATGACTCCGCATATGGAAGCTACCTTGTAAATATGCACAAATATTCTCAAATTATTTCATATTATGAATCATCTTAAGGAATTAGAGAAATGGTGTAACCGAGAAGATATTTATATGTGTATGTGTGGAGGTGAAAGCAATGTTTTTTACTTAAATTCCTTTTAATTCAATTCAATACATGAATATTACTGTTTCAAATTATATGGTGTGTGTGAAAAACACACACCCTCTATTTGAGGAACTTAAGATTCCAGAAATGAAAGTAAGGTTAAGTATTAATATAGGGGGAAAATACCCAAATCACTAAATGATATAGTTCTTAATATGCTCATTTCTTGACAGGATTTTAGTAGATTATCTGTATGTTACTTTTTAGCACTTATATTGTATGGTTTCATGGTCATAGGAGCAACAAAACTGCCTCATCAATACTGCATAATTTATAAAAACGGTCTCTATATTCATTTCATGTGGCAAACATAGTTTCAGTCCCAAAGTTAAAGAAAGTAAGTGAACAACAATAAACAAAAAAAATTGTCGGCCAATTTTCCTTATACCAATAGTCATGAAGATCCTAAATAAATAACAGTAAAAACAATTAAACAACAGAGAGAAAGAACAAAGCGTCATAGTAAAACGAGGTTTATTTCAGGAATTTAAAAAGGTACAGCAAAATTAATCGCATAACATAATGTACCATGTGGATAGAATATTTTTAAGGACTAACTAAATAGATATTGAATTAACTAATTCTACAGACATTTTAATAAAACCTTTCAAATAAAAATAGAACAATGATTACATGATAAAGGTCATCAAATATTATAAGTAATGGATAAGATGATAAAGATAATCTCACGTTGTAAGTAATAGAATACACGGTGCATCCCATCCTTAAAAACTCCTTTGCAAGAAATATAATTCACATTTCTCCCAGCTGCATATACCTACAAAAGGGAGTTCAGGATCACAGGTTTTGAACATACTTAAGGTAGGTTTAGCTAGAATTTTCCTCTATGCGATTGTACCAATTCACCCACTCTGTTAGCCCATGAGTACTGCAGATGTCCCACAGCCTTGCTAAACTTCCTATTGCCATCCTTTTAAAATGTTACTTATCCTAGTCTATGTGTAGTTGTCTACTGATGTGTGTTTTCTTTTTCGTTTCTTGGATAAAAATCACCCTTTCACGTACATATATTGGGCACTAGGATAGCCTCTTTTTGGAGATCCCTTTAACATTTTTATTTCATTGTCGGTCTTATGTTAATTGATGTCTGAAGTAACTTTATACTCTCTGTATACTCTTTTGTCAGCTACATGTGTTGCAATATTTTATTCTGTTTGGTTGGTTGCATTTTCACTCTCTTAATGGTGTCTTGGTGTCTTTTTAGAATGACAAATTTTTTAATGGTGAAAGTCTAGGTTGTCAATCTTTTTGACTTTTAGTGGTTTTATGTCTATACCAAGGTAAGGAATATGTTTTACGATCTGTATGAAATTGATTTTTGTATATGGAAGGAGATGAGTCAGGATGTTTTCTTTCATAATTTGACCAATTCAATCAATTCAATCAATTGAAAAAAACACCTCTCTCTGACTATACCTTAGTATCACCTTTGTGTAAAAAATCTTGCAATGATATATGTCTGCATCTGTTTATTGATTCTATAATATTCCAGCGGTCTGCTTGTGTGTCCCAGTTGTAATAACGCTAATTACTGTAACTTTATAATGGGTTTGACAGATAGTAAAGACAATCCTCCAACTTGGTACTTCTTTTTCATGATTGTCTTCATTACCTTTTGAGCCATCGCATTTTCATAGATACTTCCCAAACAATTCATAACTTTTCATATATACAGCTTCACAATATAAAGACAAACAAAAATAAAACTACTGTGATTGATTAGAATTGCATTGGATGCAAGAAAAATTAGGGGGAAATCGACATATTTATAAAATTGACCTTTACAAAGCTTGGACATGATATCACCTTTTATTAATTAATGCCTTATTTAGTCTCTGTCACATACCTTTCTTTCTTTGTAGATATATTGCAAATATTTTGTTGGACTTATTTATAACATTTACCTTTGGGAAGTAATAAGGTTTGGATGAAATCATAAGGCTAGGACTCTCAAGGTGGGATTAGAGACACCAGAGAGTTTCCCTCCCTTTGAGGACATAGAAGAAGGTTACTTTTCTGCAAACCATGAAGAGGGTTCTCATCAGAATCTGATCAAGCTGGCACACTGGTCTCACACTTCTAGCCTCCAGAACTGCGAGGGAATGAATTTCTGTTTTTCAAGCCACCCAATCTATGGCATTTTGTTAGGTAGCCTGGACTGACTAAGGCAATCCTCTCATTTTTCTTCATATCTCTGGTACATTCCATTATGGTCATGGCTTTTCTGACTTCCCCCAAAATGTTCCCTGCTCATTCTGCTATGCTTCTAAGTGCTTTCTGCCCATATAATTTATTTCAAGAATCACATTTGACTTGGTTTGTTTTTATGTGTCTTTCTTAACTTTGTGTTCTTTAGCACTCATAGGCAATATTTAGCACTGTTGTTTTTTTTTTTTCTAAAGGAGTGTATGCATTTCCCTAACTTGTAAAACTTCCTCCACCTCATACCATTTGGCTCTTGAAACCTATATTAGAATTCAACAACCTTTTAATATCTCAACCTTTAAGCTCTAATTCCTTACTCTCTTCTTAAATCTTTGGCTATTTTCAAGTTCAGAAACCTCTCTCGTTAATTTTTTATTCTCAGATGCATTATACCATACAGCTATATAATGGCTTTTTCATTAAAAATTAATATGTATTTCCATTTTGAAAATGCATTTGCCCAGGTTCCCAGATTCTCAACCATGGCCAAAAAATCTTTGGATGAATACTATTCTAGGCTAACATTATTACTTCCGGAGAAACAGGAGTGATCAAAATTTTGAAATGAAAGAAAAAACTGGGGTTCAAATACGAGAGGATGCTCAAAGTAGACATAGATTTATTGACTTATTTCCACTAAATGAATTTATTATTATTTTTTTATTTTCAAGTTATTATTTAGATTCTAGTTAGTTAACATATATGGTAAAATTGGTTTCAGGTGTAGAATTTCGTGATTCATTACTGATGTATAACACCCAGTGCCCATGACAATGAGCACCCTCCTTAATGGCCATCACCTGTTTAGCCCGTCCCTGCCCCCACTTCCCCTCCATCCACCTTCTGTTTGTTCTCTCTAGTTAAGAGTCTCTTGGGTTTGCTTCTCTCTCTCTTTTTTTTTCTTCCCCTATATTCATAAGACAGACACATATTTATAATAAGAGTAACTCATTGCTTTTCTCTTTGAATGTCATCAGAGAAGCTTAAGGAACTCTTGTATCTCCAAATAATCGGGGTAAACTAGTGTGAGGTGAATAGGGAGTAGGAAGAGACATATATCTGCTGGCTCCCTCTGATGTAGCATAAAGTTTACACCACAGGCACCAACCCTCTACACTCCTGCTTTGCATCTTCCAGCCTTTTGGGGCTGGCGTCATGGCCGTTCAGTGGCCCCATTGGTCTCTGTAGTAAAAGTCACTGAACCTAAGGCAAGCTAACTAAATTGAAAATATGACATATTTACTTCTTCATGGTGTCAAGATTATTTGGTTGTATAATCAGATAGCTAGTAAGCTACCACATTGCCTCTAAATTCAAAAAAACTTCAGTGCATATGTTAAGTCGTGAGGAAAAAACTAAAAATGGTCTCTTGTTGTTTTCCCCTAATATGTACAGTTACAGCGTTTTGAAGCTGAAAGCTACATAGTCTTCTTGTGGAAAGTCTAAGTGTCCTTGGAGTCAGATATCTAGATCAAGTTAACCCCAAGTGTCTGTTTACATCAGATACATGCATGTGTCAAGCCTGAGAGCTTTATATTGATTTGTTTTAATTAACACATCTGTCACTATGGCCGGATTTGTTTTTTTCCTGTGTGTTCATGTTTTCCTCTGTTTGATGATTTTTACTCAATAATGAAATATTAGAGCTACACACACTTGGATATAGGTAAACAAATATTGTATAAATAATGTTTCTCTTTTAAAAATAATTTTGTGCCAATATACGTAGGTGAGATATGGCTTTCATTGAAAGCAAAACGACACACACCCAGGTTCATTACCTTTCAATCTGCTTCTCATAAAGGCTAAAGTTCATGAAATATTATGATTAAATTTATTTAGAGACAGAAAAAAATGAACAACAACAACTTTATATTTTTATAATGAAAACATAAAGTTGTTTTATGCAAACCTGATCGTGTGTGATTAGACACAAAGAAGTATTTCACGATGATGAAATCAGAAATTCTTGTTTTGGACATATAAGTGTGTTTTTATTTAAACAAGTTTACTAATAATTTATCGCTAATTAGTATGTAGCATAAAATCAGTATCATTGGCTTTAGTGAATTTAATCACAATGCTGAATTTTATCCCAATGTTTATGATTTTCATTGATTATTCATTTAGTAGTATGATGTTCTACTTCCAATATCATGAAAGAAGAAAAAATAATACTCATTTATATTATTAATGAATGAAATATTTATGAATGGTGTAACATTGGACTTACTTTTGTTTTTATAACCCAAAGAAGGAATGTTATGGATCCAGTGCTCCATATAAATAATTCATATATCCACGTGTCCCTAATATTTGTTCAATTAAAGGGTCTCATTCTCATTTTAATTCTTGTTAATAAGTGGTAAATATATTTTGAAGAAGCTTATAGAATTGCTTAATCCATCTTCTGAAGGCCTTGTCAGATCAAAGTAATGCAGTACTATGCGAGGTAATCATCTGGCTAATTCAAGAAAAAATTTTGTTTAGGGTGTAAATTGGAAGACGAACCATTTTAGGCATTCATTAATTATTCTTTTCTAGGAGATAATTAAAACTTGGTGAATGTTACTAGGTTACATGTTACTTTTATTGTGATTCTGGCAGAACATGTTCTACAACATTGTTTGATGAGATCATCTTGACGTAGAAAAAAAAAAATGGACAACCTCTGTCACCTAGGAGGAGCCAAAGATTACCTGAACTTGACAGCAAAAATTCCATCCATTAAAGAAAACAATAAATTGCACGTCATAAAATGAAAAACTGTTGTTTTTACTGCCCACGACCACATTCAAGGTATAAAGATAAGCTACTGATTGGAAGAAAATATTTGCAAACCACATATCCAACAAAGCACTAGTGCCTAGAATATATAAATAAAAATTAACACAAGACTCTTCTCAGTGCAAATGGGGTTTGTCCATGTAGCATTCATATTATTGGTAA
Organism: Panthera tigris; assembly: GCF_018350195.1. Lineage (NCBI taxonomy): Eukaryota > Metazoa > Chordata > Mammalia > Carnivora > Felidae > Panthera > Panthera tigris. Next base: position 20,698,662 of record NC_056668.1, on the reverse strand, counting down.
TCTGAGTCTCCTTTACCACAGTCCGGCAAAGCCCAGCAAAAACCATGATCTCCTTAAAGGATACCAAATAGTATGAAGAACTCTTGGGGTGAAAACTTCACAAAGAAAGCTTGGATTACAATTCATGTGGCTGGGATAATATTCTATTTCTTTGAGTCACTCCTTAATATCCATTATTACTTATTATGTATATGATGCTTATCTCAATGCTCTTCATGTAATAAACTTGGTAAATGATATGAAAATTCACATGTATATTTACATGTATAATATAAATATGTGATTATTAAAATATATTTTATTTAAAATATATTGTCAAATGAAGTTATTCTAATAATAAATGATACTTTTAAAATTGCACTTGTAAAAATTCTTGTTGGAAAAACTGCATCTCAAGTAGGAAGCTGCAACTTTTTAGGAAGCGCTTAATATATACTGAAACATTCTAACTATAAAATATACTAAAATTTAGTATTTTGCTATACATTCTTACAGTTTAATCGAAGAGGATATTGTATATACTTCAGTTGGTGATAATGTTCTAGAATATTTATTGTAAAATGGGCAATATTGAGTCTGCACGGTTCTTGTGACTTGTTTTTGAACTTGTCATTTTAAATCTATGTAAGTAGCTGAGTTTTTTTTTTCTTTTTTTTTAATGATTATTTATTTTGACACAGAGAGAGAGAGAGAGAGAGAGAGAAAGAGAGTAGGGGAGGGGTAGACAGAGAGGGAGAGAGAGAATCCCAAGCAGGCTTCGCACTATCAGCACAGAGCCCCACACAGGACTTGATCCCAAGTAACTAGGTCTTATAATCAGCAATTGTATAAAGTAGAAAAGATCACACCGATGCTGCTGTTAACAAGAATTGTGTGATGTCACTATGAACATTTTGTTTGTAGAACAAAAGAACCAGAACCTGCACTCTAACAAATAAACTCTATTTCTGTAGTAACTTTTTATGAGGCTTATAGGTAACATAATTAGAAAACTCACGATTCCTTATTATTTTGCTCATGTATTTTGTTTGTTTCTCAATAAGTTTAGTTTGAACTTGCAAGCACCTCAAAATGTCTGTAATTCCCTTATTTGTAGAATAGTGGATTCCAACACTGGCTGAACAATGAAATTATCCAGTGAGTTTATAACAAGACCAAATGCTAATGCCTGGGACATGTCCCAGCTTAGCTAATTTAGTAATTATTATTCCTCAGAGTTTTTTTGTTTTGTTTTGTTTTTTTGTTTTTTGTCTGGAGAAGCCAGAGTTGGTAACACTGCTATAAATATGGAGAAAGAGGAAGCTTAATCTGGTATTTTCACCTTTCCCACACCTAAAGACCAAAGAAATGTACAACTGAGAAGCTTCTGCAAATATTTTGTATTGCTAAGATTGGAAACATAAAGAGGCTATTATTTTAATAGTAAAAAAAAGATGATGATTTTTTTGTTTGTTTGGGTTGTTTTGTTTGATTATTATTTTTGTATATATCCATAGGGCCGGTACAAATAAATTATTATACTGTGGACATGAAGACAGAGGAATTTGGAGTTTTCAAAAGATGGTTCACGAAAACAAAAGGAACAAATATTGAGACAGAGATCAGAGCTCTGAGGTAAAATGAGGAGATAAAGACTGTGACGATAGGCCTGATTAATTCAGATTTCCCGGGGAGGAATAATTTTCACTTAATAAGAATGTTGTTAAGATAGTTTAGCTTTCAGGGCGCCTGGGTGGCTCAGTCGGTTAAGCATCTGACTTCGGCTAGGGTCAGCATCTCGTGGTTCGTGGGTTTGAGCCCCACATCGTGCCCTGTGCTGACAGCTCAGAACCTGGAGCCTGATTCAGATCCTGTGTCTGCCTGTCTCTCTGTTCCTCCCTGTTCGCACCCGTCTCTCTGTCTCTCTCTCAAAAAGAAATAAACATCAAAAAATTTAAAAAAAAAAGATATTTTAGTTCATCAATTTTTTACTGTTTGACAAAATGAATCACGTTTTCCATATAAAATTTTTAATCAGTATATGATACATATGTACACAGTCATAATTTATTAACTAAAGTGACTTGGGAAATGGGAGAGCTATTAAAGAATATATAGGTAATTAAAGCATATATATATATATATATATATATATAAAATTTATATTTATATATACCACAAGTATCACTAAGTCTGGGAATGTAGCTGAGGTAAAAGGCATTATGAGAAGGGGAGAAAAGCTGTGGAAATCTTCAGAAATATCAGAGTTTTTCCTAGATTTAGAGAGAAAATTGAATCACAATTTTAGCAGGCTCGAGTGTTTTTGGATTTGTGGTTGCACTACACGTTTACTCAAAAAAAAAAAGTATTGGGAAACCAAATAAGGTAAGTTAGAGACAAAGGTAAACGTAATGTGGTTTAAATGCAAATCAGCAGTCTCAAGTCTCTATTGCGTCCATGCGCAAGCTGTCCCGAAGAGTCACAGAACTCAGAACTGCCACAAGATGAGGAACAGCGTAAGAACGTTCCTGATGCTTCTCTATCTACTAAAGACCTTTTCCAACCAGATGCATTAATTAAAAATGGGCTTATAGTCGTTTTCTCCTACTGAAAAATGATTTAGATCTTGACACAATGTAAAGGAAATGGGAAATCAAGAAAATTAAAGCCTCTGTAGTATGAAAGATCTCAAGATCAGAAAAAAGGAAAATATCTCTATGTCTGAATTGAGACAGGTCATATTTAATATAAAAAGCAGGACAGAATGAGAGGGCAGTTAGATGATTATCAGTGTAATTAATTAAAGAATTGGAAAACTATCTGAGTCAGTTCACCTCAATGTATTTACTTAGATTGCATTTTCTTTTTAATAAATTCTTTATTATTTGGGTAAAACTTATTAATAATTGTACTGATGCTACATATGATCACATGGACAATAATTATCTTTCGAAATGTCAACAGGTTGGATTTTGAGAGAGAGAGAGAGTGTGCGTGAGTTGGGGAGAGAGAGAGAATCCCAAACAGCCTCCACAGAGTCAGCATAGAGCCTGACAAAGGGCTGGATCTCACGAACCATGAGATCATGACCTGAGCCAAAATCAGGAGTTGGACACTCAACTGACTGAGCCACCCAGGTGCCCTGACACAAGAAATTTATTAAGCCAGTGATCATTAAGGGATACTATGACATATATGCTTTTCTTTTAATATGTTTACATTTCACATTGTAATTTAGTTATTTTATTTTATATTTATTAAGAAAATGAAACATTGCTTGAATTACTAGAGATTAGTTTGTTTTTATTTCTAAAATGTGCTTTCTCACGTGGATCTATTCTTTCTAGTTTCATTGAGATATAACTCACACATCACAAAATCTATTTATTGAAGTGTATGAGTCAATGTTATTTTTAGTATATTCACAGGATTGTACAATCATTACCACACTCTGAATGGTAAAACATGGTAGAACAATTTTTTCACCCTCCAAAAAACCTTGCACTCATTAACAGTCACTTTCCATATATCAGGCAACAACTAATGTATATTCTGTTTCTACAGACTTGCCCGTTTTGAACATTTCATTAAGATGCAGTCTTGCAATATGTGGTCTTTCACAACTGGCTTCTTTCACTCAGCATAATTTTGCAAGAGTCATTTATGCTGTAGCATGTTTAAATACTTGATTAATTTTATTGCTGAATAATATTCTATCATAAGTATACCTAGGAGTGGAACTGATGGGTCATATGGTAAATCTGTCTTTAGCTCGTTGAGAAAATGACATTTTTCCAAATAAGCTGCACCATTTTACATTCCCATCAGCAAAGCACAAGGATTCCAATTTCTGCACTTCCTTGACAATACTTGTTTATATTTGGGTATTTTTTATTTTAGCCATCTTAGTGGGTATGGAGTAGTATTTCATTATGGTTTTGATTTGCATACTCCTAATGGATAAGGATGCTGAAGATTTTCTTATGTGTTTTTATAGGACTTCTTGTATCTCCTCTATACAAATATCTATTCATAATCTTTGTTGTTTGAGTTATGAGTTTTTATTTGTCTGTCTTGCTGTTTTAGGAATTCATTATATATTCTAGATACAAGTTCCATATCAGATTTACGACGTGCAAATATATTCTCCCATTCAGTGGGTTCTTTTCACCCCTTTGATGTGATTATATGCAATGCAAAAGTTTTTAATTATGGTGAAGTCATGAATCTCTTTCTTTTGGAAACTTGTACCTTTTCTCTGAAAGCTAAGAAACAATTGTCTATATATTCTTCTAGGATATTTTAGCTTTAGATCTTAAAATTTTATTTAAGATGTATTTTGCTTTCATTTCTGTGTAAGGTTGTCAGGTAGGGTGGGGGTCATTTTTTTGCAAGTGGATATACAGTTGTACCAGCATCATTTGTTGAAAAGATTTTCAAATTTCTTTGGACCTCTTTGTAGCGAAACAATTAACCACAAAGGTAATAGTTGATGTCTGTATTCTCAGACATCGTCGATCTATACATCTATCCTTATGTCAGTACCACACTGTGCTGGTACTAGACTTTTCTTTTTGAGTAGCCTGTTTGATTGCCAATTCAATCTCTTTACTTGCTGTAGGTCTATTTATATCTCCTTTTTTCTCCCTGGGTCAGGTTTGGCAGCTTGCAATTTTTTTGGAACTGCTCATTTTATCTAATTATCTAAGTCATTGACATACAATTGCTCATATCTTCCCCTTAAATCCTTTTTATTCTTATAAGGTTGGTAACTTCTTATTTTAGGCTTTTGAATTTTTCTTCCATTTTTATTTTGATAAATTTAGCTCAAATATGTCAGTGTTGTTAATCTTTACAAAAAAACATTTTGGGTTCTGTTGAATTTCTCTATTTTAAGTTTAATATTCTCTATTTCACAATTTCAGCACTAATCCTTATCCTATTCTCCCTTGATGCAGATTCAGTTTGCTCATCATTTTCTAGTGTTTTAAGGTTGCAATGTAAGTTCAGATCATCTTTTTTTAACATAGTCATTTTCAGCTAAAAGTTACCCCTTAATGCATAATTCATGTAAGATGGCTCAGGGACTTTTCCATACTTTAACCACAGTGCTTCTGCTTTTATATGATTTATAAATTGACATATAAGCAAGATTTTCTTTGAAAGTTGGGCTCTGTGTGTATGTGTGTGTGTGTGTGTGTGTGTGTGTGTGTGTGTGTGTGATTGTGTATGAATGTTTTAAAGCAAAATTCAGAGAAAAATCTCATACAGAAGAAAACTTAGTTGGAGCAGAGAACATATAAAAATAACAATGAATTGTAACTAAGCAAATCATAATGCAGTATAAAGTGTGCAAACAGTATCGGGTATTACGTTATGCATTTTATAACTTTGCCTCTGACACTTATAATGGTAACTTTTTTAATGCAAGTTGAATTTTTTGGAAATGGGTATGTAAAAACCTATGATTTTAAAACACACATACAAAACAAATAATCAAGAGCTGCTAAACTCATGTTTCAAGAACATATCTAGTATACACCTCCTACAGTGCATTATGTTATACATTTTTCCACCTAAAAATTCCCTTTAATGTAATCTAATATAAAATAATAATATCCTAAACTGTGCTCTTTAACGAAGCTTACTCTAATGAGGTTTGTGTACATATACAGTGAGCTGGTAGAAAAAGGCAATAGACGCACTTTGAGGACCATTTAGCTTCCTATCAATTATAAAACTCCATCTAGAAAAAATAGCAAAGAAAATCTATTTAGCTCACCATTGGATTTTGCTCCCAATTCCAGTGGAAGAGTTTCCATCTGGAAATTTTGGAAAACCTACAAAAATTGAGAAAAATCATTTGTAATTTTTTCTGTCAATAATAAATGATGTATTTCTTCAGCATGTCTTTATTTTTTAATTGGGGTCATCAATTATAAGAGGCTTTAAAAACATGTATTCCTGGGAACATACATCATGAAATAACCTAATTTTTCCTAGTGATACAAAAACGCCAAAGGAATTCATGATAAACTCTTCCTCATCCCATGTAATAGTACTTGCCAGAATAGATATCAATATCCCTGACAGAGGGGGAGAGTGTGCTCTCTCTATACCTCAGAGTATGTTTTCAACTTTCTAAAAAAGCTCATCTTAATGATAGGAATATGTCCTACAACATTAGAGTTAATGTGGTATAATGTGTATGTATTTTGTTTTAACTTAAGACCAGTTTTATAACTTAACCTTCTTTTCCTACCTCATGGGTGTTGAATTCCATTGTTGTTCATTAATTTTTAATTCCTTTCAAGCAAGCCATATTTTTGTAGTGCAATTTGATTCCATTCTATATCATGGAAGAAAGAAAATGATTATTTTTTGTCTTGCATTTTATGTATACCATAGTCGTGGGCTAATGGCATCACATTATATACTGATATTATTTGTCAGCACTTGAAAGAGATGCATGACTAATAATGAAAGACCTTAAATAATGAGAAATTGATAGCACAATCATTAGATCAAATTTTATTGAAATTATCACGTAAATAATCCACAACTTATCTTTTTTTTTTTTCCCAAAAGTAACCTAATCAATAAAATGGTATGGAGCACCAGAGGGGAGAGACTGATATTCATCACTTCTCTAAAAATGAAAGTCCATTTATAAAAATAATCTGTACAAGCACTATACACATGGTAATCCAAGTATGAAAGTGTACTATTTATGTTTTTCATTGTTTACATTCTTACTGTAATATTTTTAGATTTGGGGCTAATGATTGATGCTTCAGTCGTGATTGATCTAGAGTTTTGTCCTGTGAGAGCCTGTGCAATATTAATAGAAGAGCTTTGTGGGAAGAGACAAATATTGGGAAACTACATCATTAATTCACTTGACATTCCTCATTTCAACCTGGCTACACATCAGCTCTCTCCCTCCTTTGGAGCCATTTGGTAGCACAGAACTTTTTCTAGTTGTGTGGACCTATAAGAAAGGAAGAGAGGTTCTGTAATGCCTTATGGGTATGCATCCTGTGCATTCATGTTCATAAAATCTAAATATGACTCTTTTTTAAGCTACAGATATCTAGTTTGAGTAAGATGCATGGATAACAGCTTTACAGATGTAAGGGGATTTACTTGGAGGTCATGTGTAGAGCAGACTAAATTTAGGTGGGTTTTTTTTTCCTTGTTTGTAGCAATAGCAAGTGAACACTAGAAAAATATCCTAAGCACCGGAGGCATTTTAACCCAATTAACTGTATGAATCTATCCAATATATTTTCAGACATCATAGCTGTTGTATTTGGCATTTCTATTCTTCAATGTCACTTCTCATTAATGCACTGGTTCTGTTACTGTCATTTGATGACTTCTCCACTGTCATTTTACTTCATTAACTGATTATTTTCTAATTGCTATTTTATGCCACTGTTTGATTCATCAGCTTTTAATGTTCCACTTAATTGACTTCTTTGTCTAAATGATGTGAGAGAAAATGTGGCTGAATTAATCATTTAGCTTCTGAATCCTGATATAGTGAGAGCTCATTTTGACTGTTCCATTTTCTAGATAGCAAAACCAAGGCTAGGTGTCTGCAGTCTACTCAAACGTGTTTCATTAAAAGAGTTCTTATGCCTGAGTTTTCAATTTTTTAAGAAGGTAAGTAGCTTCAAAGGTGTCTAATATACACTCCATTTTGCTCATTTTAAAAGTTTTGTCACCTTGTATTTTATTCTATAAGATTTCACTTGGTAGGATTTTAAATCATAACTAACATTGTATTTTATACAATTTAGTGAAATTTTTATTTTAAGTTTAGTTTATTTTGGAGACAGAGAGAGTGCATACGTGCATGAGTGGGGGAGGAGCAGAGAGAAAGGGTGAGAGAGAAAATCCCAAGCAGGCTTCTCACTATCAGCATGGAGCCCCATGAGGAACTTGAACTCAAGAACCGCGAGATCATGACCTGAGTTGAAATCAAGAGTCAGACACTCAACGGACTGAGCCACCCAGGCCTCCCAATTTAGTGAAAATTTTAAATCAGAAAACTGTCGATCAAAAATATTGGTAATTAAATAAAGAGTGTGTCGAGACCTTGTTGGAGCAGACATTGCGTTACCAAATAGTAATTTTAAGGAAAATTAGAATAAAAATAGAAATAGAAATAGAAAAAATAAAATAGAAATAAAAATAAAAATAGAAAAATTCTATTTTCATGTTGAACATTTTCTGATTGCAGCTCTCACTGAAGAGGAATGTGGGTCTTAGAGAATTTAACATGGCCAATTTCATGCAACAAATAAGAGACAGAATTGAAATTCAAATCAAGCTTTGCCAAACACAGAAGCCTGAGTTCTATCTATACTCTTAGCTAAGAAGCAAAGAGCAGGGAGTCAAAAATCAGATGGCATATGTGTGCTGGGAAGAGAAAGAAAGGCTTTTATTCTTCATTGGATCATGGTCATATCTTACATCCTCATTGACAAAGCTCTAGGAGGTTCCAAAGCTCTGTGCTTCTTTGCCAAGAATGAGGCACGGGAATCTCAGTTAAAGCCGGAAATTCAATGAATGTGGTACAAACTCAGGGATCAAATGTAACCTTGCCCTGGATTCTCATGCCCTTGGAAGGTTACCAGCTCCCATTCTTACATGACCCACAGATATGTCTCCCCTATTTACCCCTGATCTCAAAAGCTCTCCCACCCTCTTCTCTTCTTTCTGAATATGTCTGTAATTAGCTTAAGCTTCTAAATCCCACACACAAAGCATCAGAAAAGGTGGATGCTAGGTGATTTGATTCAATGTGAGCTGAAGAGCTCCAATACTGAAAATACTGTGAGAAGCTCTAATTATTAAATAAATGATTCTCCATTTAAGAAAACAAGCCGTTGCCACACAGTGTTAAATACACTGTAGTGGATAATTGTACAATAAGCATAAATACCTTGAGACCAATTTATTTGGGAAAGGGCATCATGACATTGAAGCTGGATTTTGTTAACACTTTTTTTAAGAGTAGTTTAAGGTTCAAAGAAATATTGAGGGAAGGTACAGAGGTTTCCCATACATCTTTACCCCCAAAGATGCACAGCCTCCCCCAAGCTGGATTTTTAAGAGTGAGTAAGAATATACCTAGACAAAAAAATGAGTGGCTGAGCTCCAGGATATAGCCTCTGAAGGATAAGGAACATGTCCTGTGGCACACTGCAAAGGCTGGTTTGGTTTTGTTAGCTATGCCAAAGGGAATGATCTGGGAGGTCAACAGCAGTCACAGAATCATGAATGATCCTACCACATAGAGATGTTTAGGCTTTGCACATTGGCATTGTCATGTACTGAATATTTGTGTTCCCCTACCCTCCAAATTCTTGTGTTGAAACCATACCCACCATAGTGATGTTATTAGAAGGTGGGACCTTTAGGAGGTAATTAGGGTAAGATGAGGTCTTGAGGATGGAAGCATTTAAGAATGGGATAAGTGTCCTTACAAGTATCAAGGGAGACTTTCCTTGCCCTTTCTGTTTCCCGCCATGTGACGGTAGAATGAGAAATCTGGGGTCCACACCCCAAGAGAGGGTTGCCACCAGAACTCAAGCATGATGGCATGCTGACCTCAGACTGTCAGCCTTCAGAGCTGTGATAAATAAATCTCTATTGTTCATAAGCCACTCAGTTTATAGTACTTTGTTATAGCAGCCCAAAGGGACTAAGACAGGCATTAAGACAGTTCTGATTATTTAAGTCAGGGAAAATAACACGGTTAGAAAATGTAAGAGAAAAGAGATGCGGGTCATTAGGCAAGGAAACACTTAAAGAGTTCCAGCAAAGGAAGGGCTAAATCAGGCTAGAGATAGCAATATTATCTGCCTTAGCTCATGACAAGTCTGTTTATCATAGAGGAATCACATGAATTGCACAGAGCACTAATACAGCAAATACTCAGTCACTATGAACTCTATATGTTTCACAGGTGAAACTCATTGAACAAGAGTTGTCCTTTTTATCATATTTTGGAATTGAGCAAATTGTGATGTTTTCTCAGAACTAAGTACTTGTATATGAGGAAGAGGACCATATCTCAGGATTTCATTTTCTTTTTTTTTAATTTTTTTAAGGTTTATTCATTTTTCAGAGACACAGACAGAGCATGAGTGGGGGAAGGGCAGAGAAAGAGGGAGACACAGAATCCGAAGCAGGCTCCAGGCTCTGAGCTATCAGTACAGACCCCAAAGCGGAGCTTGAACGCACCAGCTGGGAGATCATGACCTGAGCTGAAGTCTGACGCTCAACTGACTGAGCCACCCAGGCGCCCCTACAGTGTCAAGTTGTAAAGCCTTTCATACGCAGGTCCCATCCAAGTATGCTCCTTTTTATTCTCCAAAGTAAATCCATATTCATTTCATGTTTGCTATCACTATGCTACGGATGGAAGTTTTGTGTTCCCTCAAAATTCCAATGTTGAAATCCGAACGCCCAAAGTGATGGTCCCTTTGGGGGATGAATAGATCAAGAAGGTGGTGCTCTCATGAAAAGGATGAGTGCCTGATAAGGAGAGACACAAGAACTTGCTCTCTCTCTCTCTCTCCTCTCAGCCACGTGAGGATAGAGCGAGAAGAGTGACATTCGCAATCCAAGAAGCAGGACCTCGCTCGACAGCAGATGGGCCAATGCTTGATCTTAAGATTTTCTAGTCTCCAGAAGAGTAGCACATACATTTTTATTCGTAAGTCATCCGGTCTATGGTAATTTGTTATAGCAGCCCAAACTAAGAAACAATGCCTCATTATTCGTCTATTATATCTGTTTGCTTATAACTTTTCCTAGCAAAGAATGCCCATATTCTTTTCCTCCTATGAGAGTCCATCTGCCTCTATGTCTGTAGTATCCTTCTAATTCAAACCAAACTGGTCTACTTCTTTGCTTGACTAGTACACATTTCTCTTTAGAAGTTTAAAGAATGTTTATATTGAAGTTTTTAATTCTTTGTAATTCTCCATAGTGTCTATCACAATCTTTAGTTTATAAAAGTTCTCCTCCTCAATTTCTCATTCTTCCATTGCTCAACCCATCATCAGCAGATAGATTTACATCTTAATTCAGAAAAACAGAAGACATCAGAAAGCATTGCTTATATCTGCCCGCTACAAAACACACAAATCTAATCAAAAAGAGCTGAAGGCCAATAACTCCACTTATGCAGTGGTTCTAAGCAACTCATTTTCTCAGCTATAAATTATTAAATTTCTCCTTTAATATTTATCTTTTCCACAACTGAATACCTCTCATAAGCTTCAAATAAAACATCTGCTTCCACGCCATATGGTCCTGACCCACACAGCCCTCTCTTCTCTCTAAACAGTGGTTTCAGTAGCATTTGTGTACTAAATATTTCTGAGAATATCTCTAGCCAGACTTCTTTTTTAAAAATGTTTATTTATTGTATTACTTATTTATTTTGAGAGAGACAGAGAGTGAGCAGGGGAGGTGCAGAAAGGGAGGGAGACAGAGAATCCCAACGAGTCTCTGCACCATTTAGCAGTCAGTGCAGAGCCCTCTGTGGAACTCAATCCCATGAACCGTGAGATCATGACCAAAGCCAAAATCAAGTCAGACACTTAACTGACTGAGCTACCCAGGCACCCCTCTAGTCAGACTTCTTTTATGAACATCAGACAGCATAACCAATGGCTTTTGAAAATAATCACCACTTGGATCAATCAAACATGTACAAAGCAGATTGATAATTCCTCCCCACCTTCAAACCTGGTCCTTTCTCTGAGAATGTTAACACCAAAAAGCCCGAAACCTGGAAGTCATTTGCAAGTCTCTTCTTGTCCTTGTCCCCCCCAAAAAATGAATCCTAAAACTTTGTCACTTTTACTTGCTAAGTATCATTTAAAGCCTTCTGCTTCTCTCCTATCTTCATTCTTCTGCTTTCATTCATTTCTCAATAAACTCTAATATGGCTTTTGTTTGCCATATTCCAGGAAAATTACTGACTGTTGTCATGTGGAAAGAGACACAGAGAGAGAGAGAGAGAAAGAGAGAGAAACACAATCTGTCCGCAAGCTAGAAACCCAGGAAAACTGGTGTTGTAATTCACTCCAAGTCTGAAGGCTTGGAAACAGGGGAGCCAATGGTGTAAATTCCAGTCTAAGAGCAGGAGATGAGATGTCTCAGTTTAAATAGTCTTTTGTTTTATTCGGGCCTTTGGATTGGATGATGTCCACCCATATTGGGGAGGGGAATTTACTTTACTGAGACCAATGACTCAAACGCTATCTGATCTAAAAACACCCTGATGACACATCTAGAAATAATGTTTAATCTGGGTACCCCATGGCCAGTCAAGTTGATATGTAGCCTATTTAATTGGCGTGTTTTATTACTTTATGGGCCAAATGGCATACTTTGTTAAAGATATCAGTTTGACTTGGTGATAAATTATTGTATATGAACCCGGCTGCACTATAATTAATCTATTTGTTTCAGCTTTGAGAACTAATGGAAATGGTTACAATAGAATAATCTCAGGTATTTACTGGAATTTAATTAATTAATTAAGAAATAAACTTGAAATTTAAAAATAAATGAATTAATTTTAATGCTTTTATGTGGTTTTCTCAATAAATATTGGTCTACTTTAATTGTTCATCAGCATAGACAAATTAAAAGATATACATTCCTCTTTTAATCTATAGGAAGGCACACTGATTACAATCTTTGAGGCATATTTGAAAATTAGATTCAGTGAGTTTTGTACTCTGTAAAAGAAAAGGATAAGTAAGGTTCATGTGAACACTAAAAGAATGTAACTGACACATTAAGCCTATCACTTAAATCAGTGACCTTATCCCTGGGGTGCCTGGGTGGCTCAGTTGGTTAAGCATCTGACTTCGGATCAGGTCATGATCTCAGAGTTTGTGTGTTCCAGCCCCGCATTGGGCTCTGTGCTGACAGCTCAGAGCCTGGAGCCTGCTTCGGATACTGTGTCTCCTCCTCTCTCTGTCCCTCCCCTGCTCATGCTCTGTCTCTCTCTGTCTCTCAATAATAAATAAACTTTAAAAAAATTTAATCAGTGATTTTATCCTTTTATTTATATTCTACATGAGAATATGTTCTATATTTGTTTGTGATCGAATATCATATGATATTTTCATTTTAAAGCAACTTCCATCTGTTAAACCACTCAGCCTCTGGAAATCTTAATAACAAATATCACATAAACATGAATGTGTATCTTTTATGCAGAAATACATTTGTTTCTATTGGAAACTAAAAGAGATTGCTTTCAGGCATTTGTTTGCAAAGACAAAACTTTTCCTTCCCTTTCCTTTCCTTTCCTTTTCTTTTCTTTCCTTTTCTTTTCTTTCCTTTTCTTTTCTTTTCTTTTCTTTTCTTTTCTTTTCCTTTCCTTTCCTTTCCTTTCCTTTTCTTTTCCTTTTCTTTTCTTTTCTTTTCTTTTCTTTTCTTTTCTTTTCTTCCTTTCCTCTTTCTTTCTTTCTTTCTTTCTTTCTTTCTTTCTTTCTTCTTAACATTAAAATTTCATTGTGTTAAATGAATTTTTACTTAAGTCATGCCACATCATAGTATAAGGCAACATAGTGTTGATATCAAAAGAATATTTTCACAGGCATTCAGAAAAAAAATCAAAAAGAGTATAATTAATTTCTTTTGAAATTCAGCTATTCAAAGTGATAGTATGAATCATAATATTACTCTTTACATAATACAATAAAATATAAACTTTAAAAATTATGTATTTTTCAAATTAAGTTCTGACCTGATAATTTCTTGTGTCCTACCTATGTTGTTGAAAACCCCTACAGCCAAGCAATCAATCACATTTTGATTTAAAATTTAGTATATTATTAGGTACTATTATTTAGTTTAATATTCACTATATGATTCTATGGCTACAACTCTAATTTTCTAAGATTAAATTTGTTAGTATATTCATAATATAATTTGAGAGATTAGATGCTAGTTAAAGTTACTGAGAGCTATGTTCTTACAGAGCACACAGGAGCACACAGAAGATATGCCTACCCTTCTTAAAAATTTTAAACAATATTTTAATGTTAGCAAACTGACTATTATGGGTTAAATTGTATCCTCCGCCCAAAAGATATGTCGCAACTCTAAGTCTCAATACCTCAAAATGTGACCATATTTGGAAATAGAATCATTGCAGATATAATTATGATGAGGTCCTTCTGGAGTAGAGTGAGACCCTAATCCAAGGTGACTGTTGTGCTTATAAAATGGCCGTGTTAAGACACAGAGACAAAGAAAGGATGTCAGGTGAAGATTGAGGTAGAGATTAAAGCAATGAATCTACAGCAAGGAATGCTGAGAAATGTTGGCTGTCACCAGAAACTGGGAGAGAAGCATGGAAAAGATTCTTCCTCAGAATTCTTAGAAGAGACACACTCTGCTAACATCTTGACTTCCTACCTCTAGTCTTCAGAATGGAGAGGTGGTTGTTTTAAGGTAGCCAGAATATGGTACCTTGTGAAGGCAGTACAAAAAGTTAATATACTAACTAAACTAAGCTAGCAGCTCTGTATGTGTGTGTACCGACATACAGGAACACAAATAAACACATGTGTGTGTGTATGTACTTAGGTAGCTTGGTTCAGCCAAAGTTCTACTTGTTTGTAGCCCAGTCTTAAAGGTTGAAATTATATTTTTAATCAACAACTATATTGTTTGGGTGTGTGTAACTGATCTCATTAAACTAAGCATGAATAATTATTTTTTTCTCCTTTAATGAATATTTAAAATCAACATGAATTGGAGGTTAGTGAGTCCCATAGGTGTCCTCAGTCACAATCTCACTTCCATATGGAAAAGTGAATACCGGGAAACTTGTTCTGTTTGCACAATATAGTCTCGCCTGTGTCCTTTTTAATCTGTCTACACTTTGAAGGAAATGTTCACTCAAGACAATAAGACATATTATAGAGGTAAGACTACTCATCATGATAAATTAACCGTAAGCAACAGAATTCTCCAAATCTATAAATGTACGTAAGATTATAAGTGTCAAGTGTCAAGGATTATAAATTATCAAGTGTCAAAAATTGCTTTAAAGAGTGAGGGATAAAGGTCTTGCTGGGTGGCTTCTATCTTATTCATCCAATGTGTAGTATGTCTCTACAACATCATACACAATCCACATAGCTCAAACACGTTCACAATTAAAAATAATTATAGTAACTCTAACCATAGTCTAATTAACAAGTGACCAATTTCAACATGAACATCCTTTCAAAATTCACTTACATGAAACAACAAAATCCTTTAACCTTTAGCTATAAGTCTTTATTAATTAGAAGTAAAGATGGCAGAAATGTTGACCAGCTATTTCTGGAGTGTGGATTTTTATATAAATCATAGCTAACAAAACCTGGAGAGTGTTTTCCCAGTTACAGACACTAACATACAGATAAAACACAGTTGACTTCTGTTTCCAGCTATGGCAGATTAGATTCTGTGAGAGCACATCTCCCACCAAGAACAACAGAAAGTACATCTGTTTTAAGACATCAGAGTACTAATAAAACAATGAGAATTGGAAGATATAAAGATATAAAATTTTAGGTAAGAGTCAAGTGCAAAGAAAAGATTCTCTCTTTTTTTGACGTTTTATTTACTTATTTTGAGAGAAAGAGAAAGGTAACGAGTGGTGGGGGGGGGTTGTGGGGGGACAGAGAGAAAGGGAGAGAGAGAATCCCAAGCAGAGCTTGATGTGGGACTCAAACTCATGACTGTGAGATCATGATGTGAACTGAAATCAAGAGTTGGACACAACCAACCTAGCCATCCAGGAGGCCCAAAAAGAAAAGATTCTAAGATTTAATGGATATTTTTCTCCTGAGACATTTGCCAGTGTTTAAGTAGCAGTCTAGATATTGGTAAAGTGAGGGAGCTTTCAAAATTCTCACTAAGCTAGGATATCATAAATGGAGGTCAGTGTCCACCAAGGAGCAGGAGCCCTGGTAAACATGTATGAAGGGCTGGCTACTCCTTGGAACTAATGGTAAAATGTAATTAGATAAGCCTGCACAAAGATTCAAATTCAAGCTATTCATCAGTGCAATTCCAGATTGGATTAAAATTGAAATGTCTCTATCTTGTATGTCCTAACAGCAAATTTTCTCTAGAGCAAGATGAAGTTATTCAGAGCTTGACGTTTTTTTCTAAAAATTTTCAAATACATTATTGAATTTCACTTTTTAAAATCTGACAAAAAGAGACAAAATAGGGGCTCCTGGGTGGCTCAGTCGGTTAAGCAGCCGACTTCGGCTCAGGTCATGATCTCACGGTCCGTGAGTTCGAGCCCCGCGTCGGGCTCTGTGCTGACAACTCAGAGCCTGGAGCCTGTTTCAGATTCTGTGTCTCCCTCTCTCTGACCCTCCCCCATTCATGCTCTGTCTCTCTCTCTCTCTTTCAAAAATAAATAAACGTTAAAAAAAAATTTAAAAAAAAAGAGACAAAATAAAATAGCCAAAAATGAAGAAATACATATATAGATTGATCTATCATCTATCTATATATCAGAGAAAAATAGAAAAGCAAAAGGATTCAGATGTTTCATGAAAAAGTGTTTCCAACTAAACAATAATATATGACATATATGTGATATATGTGTGTGTGTGTGTGTGTGTGTATGGAAACAGATTAGAATATAAATATATGTATATAAAAATATAAACATCAAGTGAAAAAATAAATCATTATGAAGTGAGATTTTCTATATAGTTTAAAATCACTGAGCATGCAGTACATATGCCTTGGATTGTATTTTATTATCAGGTTGTGCTGTCCAATATTTTAGCTATCTTTCATGTTTAGCATGTGATATGTATCTAGTCTTAATGTCATTCTGTAAGCATAATGTGCATTCCAGCTTGCAAAATTTAGTTTGAAAAAATAATGTAAATCATTTGTCCAGGATTTAACCAATAATTATAAAGACAAGAAAATAATGAGCGAGAATCTCTGAAAACCCACTTTTTTCTCTCCAACAAGTGATCTTAAGTTCAAACGCTGTAGGGGCAAGAGTTGGGAGTCATTCATCTGCATTTTTGCTCCACTAAAACAATGGTCCCCAGAAATTTTTAATTAGTCTGATATAATAAATCTTCCCAACTCTCCTTGGCGTACTCCTATTACTGAAAAAGGCAGTGCATATTATTTACTTTGTTGTTTAATATGTTAATGCCTATGATGATATGTTTTGGTCAAATTAACTCAAAATTTAGAGACCTATTCTTCTAACTCAATATTCTTCCCAGTAGCACATATATGATTTACAATTGTGTGATGGAAATTAATCTTGAAACAGCACTATTATCATTTCTAACATTATTACTCTCTCATTAGAGCAAAACCTGCATTGTTATTGCTTTAACTGAAGATCAATTTCTCAATCATTGAATTACATAAACCCCGAGAGGGATAATACTTATTATCTCTGTCTTCAATTTGCTAGATTTTTTGACCCGTCGGTACATCTAGATTTAGAATGAATGTTAATGCAGTAGCTTATCTTTAATCTGTGAAAATATCTGACAGCTGAGATTTGGTAATGATTACCGTCTTTGCTACCTCTGCCCGTATGTTTGAAAATGTAACATCATTCTACAAATTCCGTTTTTGTACATCCCGCCCCATGCCCAGGGTGGGAGATGTCTCCATAGTTGTTGCTGTGTCTCCATGCTTCTTACTTTCTCTCAAACTTCAGAAACAAGACATGATTTATTTTTCCTATTTCTGTTATTTTAAAAAGGGGAAAGAGGGGCGCCCGGGTGGCTCGGTCGGTTGAGCGTCCGACTTCGGCTCAGGTCATGATCTCACGGTCTGTAGGTTCGAGCCCCGCATCGGGCTCTGTGCTGATGGCTCAGAGCCTGGAGCCTGCTTCTGATTCTGTGTCTCCCTCTCTCTCTGCCCCTCCCCTCTTCATGCTCTGTCTCTCTCTGTCTCAAAATAAATAAAAACATTAAGAAAAAAAAAAGGGAAAGAGGTCATTTTTGGTTGTTCTATAAGTCAATTGTCTTGAAGCTAACTGTCATAATGTTAGCTTATGAGCAGCTAAGTAAAAGGTCCAATAAACTACCAATAGAAATGCTATGAGCAAACCTTCTTCCCTATAAGGAATAAAAAAATCTCATAACATTTTTAGAGGTTGATTTATCTTATGAGACCTGTAGTTGCCATGAAGTTGTGTCAGTGGACCATCCTACAAGAAATAATTCGCCATTCATCTACAGAGAATTTTTCTTTGACTCTCAGCTGAGAGTCAGATACAAAAATTTATCCTTCACCTTATAAGGGATACCTTGACATGGCTTCATACAATGGACTCTTAGAGGTCCCACTGTGGTATAAGGCCCCTGATTTTTTTATCAGATTGATTTCCTACCCTTTGACATGCAAAAGTCTATCCACTTAGTCTAGAATAGTTGCCACTTCTTGCTCACTATTTCCAATCAGCATATCATAAATCTAATGGAAGAGTGTGGTATTCTATGGAAGGGTAAGGTAGTCAAGATCATTGTAAACTAAATCATGATACACAACTGGAGAGCTGACATATTCCAGAAGTAAGATAGTAAAGGTGGATCGCTGGCCTTACCAGCTGGAAGCAAACTGCTTCTGGTAGTCTTTATTTTTCTTTAATTTTTTTAATGTTTATTTTTGAGAAAGAAAGAGCACAAGTCGGGGAGGGACAGAGAGAGAGGGAGGCACAGAAACTGAAGCAAGCTCCAGGCTCTGAGCTGTCAGCAGAAAGCCTGACACAGGGCTCTAACCCGTAAACTGTGAGATCCTGACTTGAGCCGAAGTCAGATGTTTAACCCACTGAGCCACTCAGGCGCCCCCTGGTAGTCTTTATTAACAGAGATGGAGAACAATGCATTTTCCAGGTTAATAGCTGTGTACAGGTACCAGGGGATATGTTAATTTACTCAAGCAATGAAACCACATCTGGTACAGCAGCTAAAAGTGGAGTGACTATATGGTTAAGCTTATGATAATCCACTGTCGTTCTCCAATATCCATCTGTCTTTTGCACAGGCCAAATAGGCGAGTTGAGTGTGGGAATCACAGGCCCTACATCTTTCAAGTCCTTCATGGTGGTACTAATCTGCAATCTCTCTAGGAATGCAGTAGTGTTTATGGTTTAGTATTTTCTGGGTAGAGGCAGTTCTTGTAGGTTCCACTTTTACCTCCCTAACACAATAGTCCTCACTTAACAACTCAGAGAATGTGGGGATTCTGCCAATTGCTGAAGATGTCTGTTCCAATTCTGCCTTCTAGACCTGGAGAAATAATCACAGTATAGGTTTAGAAACTTCTGGGTCCACTATGACATGAACCACTGCTAAAACTCCATTGATCACCTGAGAGAGAAAGAAAGACAGAGGATGAGAGAGAGAGAGAGAGAGAGAGAGAGAGAGAGATTAGAGAGATTAATTTTAAGGAAACTGGCTCCTGCAATTATGGAGGCCTGATAAATCCAAAATATGCACGGTAGGCTGGTCGGCTAGAGACATACAAGGAAGAGTTGCAGTTCAAGTCCAAAAGCAGTCAAATGGCAGAATTTCTTCTTGCTTAAGAAGGTCAGGTGTTTGTGTTTGTTTGTTTGTTTGTTTGTTTGTTTTATTTTTAATTAAGACCCTCGATTGATTGGATAAGGCCCACTCACCTTAAGGAGGATCATCTTAACTCAAAGTCTACTGATTTAAATGTTAATTTCATCTAAAAATATCTTCACAAAAATATATTAAGTGTTTGACCAATTGTCTATGCCTATCATGGCCCAGCCAACTTGACATATAAAATTAACCATCACATCTGAGTTATAGTGCATCCATGATCCTTTTGTCGCTTATATCTAATATCTTATCGAACAGCATATATTCTTCTGTTAACAAATTTATTCAGCTTTTTCAATTCCTTGGAAAGTCCTTTCTCTTTACCTTTTTAATATTTTACTTAAGCCAATGTTTTAGAGAATTCCCAAATTCTATGGATTAAATATTTGCCTTGTCTATACTTCATACGTTGAAGATATAATTATCAATGTAACGGTATTCGCAGGTGAGGTCTTCAGGATCCAATTAGGTTTAAATGAGACCATGGTGGTTGGATCTCCATGATTGGATTCATTCCTTTATAAGAAGAGAAAGAGACCAGAGGACCTGCCCCTCCCACTCCACTATGTGAAGTTATAGCAAGAAGGCAGCTGACAACAAACCGAGAAGAGGGCTTTCAGTCAATAGACATCAAATCTGTCAGTTTCTTCATCTTGAACTTCCTAGCCATTAGAAAATGAATGTGTGAGGGGCACCAGGTCATGATCTCGCAGTCCGAGTTCGAGCCCCACGTCGGGCTCTGTGCTGACAGCTCAGAGCCTGGAGCCTGTTTCAGATTCTGTGTCTCCCTCTCTCTCTGCCCCTCTCCCATTCATGCTCTGTCTCTCTCTGTCTCAAAAATAAAGAAACGTTAAAAAAAATTAAAAAAAAAAGAAAATGAATGTGTGAAAATTTAACTGTTACTTTCTCAAACCACTCTGCTTCTGATATTTTGTTCTAGTAGTCTGAACTGTGACACCAGATTTACAGAATATATATTCTACTTTCATTGCTTCCGTTTTATTATCACGGTCATTCCTCTTTCCTTTTAAAAAAGAAAAATAATGTTTATTTTTTTGAGAGGGAGGGAAAGACAGAGCATGAGCAGGGAAGGGGCAGAGAGAGAGAGGGAGACACAGGATCCAAAGCAGGCTCCAGGCTCTGAGCTCTCAGCACAGAGCCCAATGCAGGACTGGAACTGACAAATCATGAGTACGTGACCCGAGCCAGTCAGACATTTAACCGACTGAGCGACCCAGGCGCCCCTCATTTCTCTTTCAACTGCAGTTTGGCTTTCACCCCAAAGTAGTACTGGGATTATTTTTCCAATGTCTGCAGAGAGAACTAAATGACAAAACACTGACCTTATTCAGTCTTCCTCTGCATTTATTCCTCTTGCAAAACTGCATTGCTAACATTTTTCCATTTTTATTTTTTTTCCTTCTTTGCCTTGCATAGCATGACATTAGCTGATTTTTTCAACTTTCTTTGTGTTAACGGAATAAGTTAGCTATTATGTAGTAATAAATTAACCCCGAAATAGGAGAAATGATTTTTCTTGCATAAAAACAAAAAAATTTCTATTCAATATCCAAGCTGCTTTCGTATTTGTGATCTGGCATTTCAACACATGACCCCCCTGGTCACCACCAAAGAGAAAGCAAAGAATGGGGCAGGCACGCTTATCTGTAACAGCCTTAGCCCATAAATATCATGTGACATTGCTGTTCACAGTCCATTGGCCAGAACTGATCACATGAATGATTCTGAAGGGGACTGAAAAATATCAGGGAAACAATGAGAATATTCTGGTAACTAAAATGTCGCTTTGTTTATCCTTTTCAACATTAAAATAACCGACGAATACAAAATGCGAACAAATCCAAAGGAATACAAACCAGAGTCATATCTAGTCATCGCATCAGTTGGAAATTCAAGATCTTTGGGAGTTAATGTCTTCATCAAGTCTGGCTTATGGAAGTTCTTCTTGATTTGAAGATTTATGTTCTAAATGAATATTTCCCGTCCCAAATATTTAATAGTTGAACAAAGATAGCATAATTGCAATAAACACCACTATTCAAAGAAAATGAAATGAAATGTAGGAAATACATAATATTCTTCAGTCTATGGTATTTCAGAAATATCATTGGTCTATTGGGCAGACATTGTCAAGCCTTTTTCTATAGAAGTGGGGAAGTTTTCTTGATAGCATCAAATTCTTTCCCAAGGGAGTACCTTCTTACCCAGTGTTCTCTAGAGCCCTAGCTGCCTTCCAAGGAATCTTTCCTTATCTCATTAATTTGGGCTACTTCTGAAATGAACATTAGTAAATAGACCCCTCTTTTTGGTTGTCTATTCATGCACAATAAAGCATCTTAAGATTTATTGTATCAAAAAAATCCCCACAATTTGTTGATATAATTGACAACAGGTAAAAGGTCACATTCTAATTTGGCTTTTGACCAAGCCAGTTTAATTAACTGAGAATTATTATAAGCATGTGTACCTCAAAGCCTTTTGAGACCCCAGCTCTTAGCACTTGGAGAGTAGAATCAATTAATTTTGCCAACACACAAATACCCTAATTCCTGAACTCTCTCAATTTCCTTTCAGGGCTCTTTGCAAACAAGCACCATGAAACCTGAATTTTCGACCCCCTTATAACATTTTGCCAAGTGAAGTTAAAATTATACAACAGAAAATATCAACATCCAATTTTATATCTTCCTCCCTTAGAGCTACAACCTTATTAGGCACATAGACTGCCTTTCTAGTCGTTTTAGGAGATAACCTATAAATTATTTGCCACCGTATTGCATGGTTCTCCATCTGCCAGGCTTTTGGTATCAGTTTTTGTCCATCCTCTGTCCATACATCTAGCCAGTGTCATGTATTTTGGGATTTGTTATATTAGCACATTCTCCCTGTTGACATTCAAAGATAAGAGTTAATGCTCAGATTTAATTAATTACCTCAAACTGGAAGTGAGGTCCACGTTTCTGTTTCTGAAAACTGAGTCTTAACCAAAAAAGACTTGGATATATATAGTCTTTCCATATGACAATGAAGAAAGATCAGTATGGGAAATACACATTGCCTTCACTCTATAATTCGATTTTTTTTCTTATTTGCATTTGATAAAATGTAGTCTGACCTTATTTTTTTCAAAAGAATCTCTTACATTCACAGTTTTATACTATTTAAATTCTCTTCTCTTATGCTCTTCTCTCAAGTGAATTAAATGTTCATTTTGTGCATAGTATAGACTTATGTCATTTATTTTATATCATTTTGACACTTATTTTTCACGATTCTCCTCTAGGAGATGTTTACTTAATTATATAAAATAAAAAGGCTATTAATGAAGAAGGTAGAAAAATTGTACAAATTCACAAAATGTATGTAGAGTAAAGGGTGGAATAAAAACCCAGGTTTCAGGGTGCCTGGGTGGTTCAGTCTGTTGAGTGTCTGACTTTGGCTCAGGTCATGATCTCACAGCTCATGAGTTCAAGCCCTGCATGGGGCTCTGTGCTGACAGCTCAGAGCCTGGAGCCTGTTTCAGATTCTGCGTCTCCCTCTGTCTCTGCCCCTCCTCCACTAGTACTCTGTCTCTCTGTCTCTCTTTCAAAAATAAATAAATATTTAAAATTAATAAAAAACTGGTTTGTATGATTCAAAAATAAATGTTCTGTGTATTAGAGCATGCTAATCTAAACACACCATGTCCACGTCTTCAACTCTCATTTTGATAGAGTCTCATTTACACAATGAGCTTCACACTTTTCTAAGCTTTTAACTACATGTCTAAACTCACTCATCAGCCTGCCATATCTTAAGTCCTGTAATTATCCCAAACTCAGCATGTCTCCAAGCCAAATGCACTGCTTTCATCATTTCTCCAAGAACATCTCTTTCGAGATGCCCTTAACAACAAAAGCCCAGAATCCTAGACCTCTTTTGGGAGGCTGCACAAAGCAAAGTGGATTATTGAAACCAGAGTTACAACAAACGTCACCCACGATCAAACAAGGAATGAGATTCTGTCCTGCAATTCCATCAAGGGACAAGCTGGAGATACGAGAACAGAGCGAGCAGGTACACAAGAAAAGATGGGAAGATGAACCTGGGGACTGTACCTTCTGCACTGGCGTTTAGCAGCTGCAGAAACCCCAGAAGGACATTTGGACTGGGCTGTGAGGCACAAGTCCACTGAACTAACCCAGATCCTGTCTTTTTCGTTTCAGTGTACTGACATATTCTTTTGGTTACTCATGATTGTATTCTTGGAATCAACTTAGAGTCCTAAATCTTTCTTGTTTTCCTGAACCAATCCCCCTAATTTTCATGCAAACTGTCAAGTTTTTATTGTCTTGCTCCCATTCAACCTATTCTAGGATCCTAGCTCAAATGCTTAGCTATTTTTACTTGGCTTATTGTAATCTTCATTTAGCTGGTCTTTAACTTATTTGTACCATCATTGTTGATTTTCTGTCCAATAGCCCTCCCTGCTCCCATTTATTTCCTCAGTGGCAAACTCATCTTGTAGTTTTCCAAGCTAAAAATCCAAGATATTGGTTGTTCAGACTTGTAAAGGCACTTGTACCCAAATCTTTCTTAATGAAAGATAGTGGAGGAAATTCGGAATTCCTAGCAAAGTTTTCCTTCCTTGAACACACACACACACACACACACACACACACACACAATTGTGAGAAATAAACCTACAGATGCAATCAAAGAAGGGGTGCAGAGACACGGAGCACAGCTTTAATCAACGTTCTTGCAAGAGCGGGTGTTTGACAGACAGGCACATTGAGGGCAGTCACAGCAGACAATTTATCTTCTAGCCTGCAAGTTTCTCCTCTTATACCGCATTGGCTGAGTGCTACAGAGGTTACAGCCTTACCCAGACATTGCCTATGCCCACGTAAGACCAAAAATAGTCTGATTGGAACAAATGTACATTTCCTGAGCTGATGCAGAGACTTCCAGTCCCTCCTTTGGTCTTTGGCACATGCTCATTGCAAAGCCCGTGAGACCGAGAGGGGAAGGACCAGGAAGTGATGTGTCCAAGGGTTTGGGACTCCATTACGGGAGGAGGGAAGGTTTATATATATTTCCAATAGATGGTAAACCTGTTCACTAGAGAGCACAACTTTTATTTGGTATTTCTGCAAATGAATCATCTCCCTTACTTCTCACAAGAACAAAACAGTTCAGTTTTCTTCTTCATTGGCAGTAATTGATAGTATTTGCATGCGATACTTGGGGCAGGTAAAAAGCTGTGTCCTTGAGAAGAATCTATTGATCCAAAGAGGATGACAGAGCGAAAATAGGAAAAATTCCTCCATCTTTGATAATGTTGGTGCGATGAACCAACTCCGACAAGGTTTGCTCTCCTAATCTTATAAAACAAATGTGTAATGAATGCCTTTATTGTTTAAGCTAGTATTGGTTGGGGGTTCTGTTTCTTGCAATAGAAATGTGGAAACCAATGAACTCCTGCTTCTTCTGTATTTATTCTCCCTTTCGCGTCAGGTTAGTCAATGTGGTTCAGACATGACACACGTTTTCATTTTCATGTTTCTTTTGCTCTTGTGGTACCTCCTGGGATGTCAGGGTCATCCCCATATTCACTAAACCAAAATAACTTTCATATTCCGAGGTTCAGGCACTAAGAAGCTCCCCTTTATTGCTCTAACTAGATACAACCTTTCCATCTCTAAAACTTCACACATTCATGCCTTTGGACCCTATGAGGGATCTGTCACTGTTGGCAAAAAGCAGTTTTGGTTTACCACAGACCTGAATGTGCAAAGTCACACCTACGTAGCAATTATGTGATTTTAAGAAATTTATTTTACCTCCCTTCCTCTCAGATTGCCCATATTAAAAATGAGTACTATGACACTTTTTTGTTCAATTATTATGAAGATTAGATCCCAGCTATTCCCTTACAAACTGTGTGATTTCAAGGAAATCCTGCTTAAATGTTCACATTGTAAAATCTGGATAATAATGGCACTTACCTTACAAGTTTTTGTTGATGATCAAACGGCTTAATATAAGTAAAACATTAGAATGGTACTTAGCCCACAGAAAACATGTCTACAATTTTTCTGTTAATATTTACGGTGCCTAACACTGAATATGTTCCTGCTAAATGCTAAGTATTATTTTTACCATAATCATGTTTTTATATTATTTATTAATATTTTCACTCATTTGCTTACCTAGAAAACACCTCTAACATCACTGTAAATAATTTGAGTTCAGAAGCTATCATATAAGGTGTTGCGCCACAGAGAAAGATCTCAGGAGGTATTTTAAAATTATACTTATTCCTCAAATGCCATATAACACAAAGTGTAATACAATTCTAAGACTGATTTAATGTCTTAGATATTAAGAAAAAAATGAAGGTCATTATTGAAGTGCTCATAAAAATAACCAAATTGAATCAACATCATTGTCCACTGATAAAACATTGACTAAATAAATCAGGGTGCATTCAGACAAAAAGGTCTAATAGTTACTAAATAAGAGAGTATCTTAAAATACAGATTTTTATATACGGCAAGACTAACAGACAAGAGATGGTTACCATTGAAAAGGTAACTTGTTCTACTCACAGATCCCAAGAGGAGGGAACATGTGAGAGACCGCACCAGGATCCGCAAAAAGAAGCACTTTCTTGAAGGTCTAAGAAATAAGGAGAAAAATGGTCATAAGCCTTATTGTAGTTTCTGAGGAAAGGAATGGATGAGGCAAGTAAGCAGGCTTTGAATTGACTAATTTGCATAATTTGCACAGGATCCCGGTGGTCAAAGGTGCTTTGTCTGTTTCTCTAGTCCCTGGCCCTGGGAATGATTAGGTCAGGGCAACAGTGGTCCTGAGTGCGTGAGTTTCAAAATGGAGATTGTTGGAGGTGTGAACTCTGAATTGGTTAGTTTGCATGTGAAAGGCACGCTTGCAGACCATTTGTGTGCATCCCCAAGGAATTAGCTACTCCTGGAAGAGCAGTCTCTCCGGGGTCAGCAAGGCTCCAAAATGTCAAAGCATCAAATGCAGAAACTGGAAAATATGATGTTACCAACAGGTAAATCAGGACACTATGCAAAGAAGTCCGTGGAAGGTTATAATGCACTATTGCTTAACAAGAGTGTTAACCTGACGCCGCTGAGCTGTGGTTGTTCATGATGTTAGGATGCCCAGAAACATGACACTGACGCAGGCAAGTAGAGATGAAATGTATTCGCTTGTGATTTACGATGTAACGTTTAAAGTCTAAAACTTTTCTTTTGCAGCTTGCTTACATTGCTTATTAAATGTGTGTAGATGATGATATGTACCTGGTTTTAGCAAGGTGACCAGTAGGGTGTAAAAGACTCCGGTACACTTGTATTTTGACTCAATCAAGACGACTAAGGTTTCTGACATCGATCTTGGTGAGTCACAATCAAAAGAGCATCCCCTACGAGACAGAAGAAAGGACTCTGAGCCCTGTGTCTGGAAGACATGGATTTCTCTGATCTTTGGATTACTTTCCTGCTCTCCCATGTGTCTTAATCAAAGCCTTGCGTGAGTGTCCCTTGTAGAGTCTCCTGAGTTCTCTCAATTACCTGACCCGTTGTAACTGCTGTAACTCTCTCTGTCTATATATAATATCATTTCTCAAGAGGCAAAGGTGTGTCTGCACATATGCATGTGTATATGAATTAAGTATGAATCAAACCATATTTTTTTACCAGCTTAGCAAAATAAGAGTTAATATACTGCCACTCATATATTGGTCTCTTTCATAGATACTGGTGGCAAATATCATAAAACCAAGTAAGAGAGTCATATTATTACCATTTTAATTCGTAGTTTCCATCAACATCTAGAGTATATAGATTTTAGTAATTTAACAGAACTTAATGGTAAATGTAAGTAATAGAACTGGATGAGTTAAAATATTTAAATGCATCGTCCACAGCTATATACTCTATGTGTGTTTTCTTACATTTAGATAGACATTCTTAAAATCTAGAATACACTTCCTAATGCCACATAAATGGACAGTTAAATACCTTTTAAATGGTATGATTTCAGAAAACGCTGGGCATACCTGGACTGGCTTTTCCTGCCTGTACAATAGACCTTAGGTGAATATTATTTATTCGAGGAAGGTATGTGTCTCATTTCCCTAAAACCTGACAAAGTTACAGGGCTGATAGGTCTGGAGAGCTCACTTTAGTTTACTTCCCATATTTCCTGGCTCAGGGACACAAAACAAACTTCACCGGTACTAGCATCCGTGTGTATTACATTTTTTACACAATATGAAGCACTTTTTCCCGTTCATTACCTTATGTGGTCTGTGAGATAGATTGTAGAAACTATTAATTATCTTCTGCGGGTTATGCACGATGCCATTCCAAATCTTTATTGCTTGCAATGTGGTCCGCATTTATCTTTGAAAGTATATCCAGCAACTGACTTCACCTTACCATGAAATGAAAATATAATGTTAGATTGAACTATGTGTTATTCATATTTCTATCTGCAGCACTGATAAGTATTTGTAGAGTCAAAAATAAGTAAAATCACTTGATTAATTACTGTTTATATCACTGTAATGGAATAAATGTGCCCTCTCAAAATTCATACATTGAAGTTTTAACATCCAATGTGATGGTTTTAGGAGGTGGGTCCTTTAGAGAATTAACTAGGTCATGAGGGTAGGGTACACATGAGAATGTGGAATTGGAAGGAAGGGCAAAATACACAAGGAGATAATATGTTGTAGTTTGTGGCTGAATTTCTACAGAGTAAAAATTCTGGTCACACTCACAGTTAACAGTGGAGGAAAGTGTTATAAGTCAAGACTATAGCATCAGATATTTTCTCTTTCTGTTTTCTAAGTGTCTGCCGAAGTCCCATTTAATATCGCACCACGTATGAGGAAGGGTCTCGGAATTAGAGGCGTATGAGCTTCTAGAATATAACATATACATGCAGACATTCACAGGCTATGCCCTTGACTCTCTTCACTCTCTCACACCCCCTTATGTGCAGAAATGGCGTGGGTGGAGTTCATGGCTGTTGCCTCACTGCCTGAAGTAGGCAATCCCTCTTCCATGTACATATGAAGAAGATAGAAAGGCCCAGGAAATGTATACAGTCTTCCTTCATGGGCCAATTCAGAGGTAGCAAAACCAGTAAGAATAGAAATTTTGACGGGGGCTCTGAGAATAAGGCATAGAATGCCCGTAGCCTAGATGTCACTGGAATTGATACAACATGAGCTCAACAAATGAGGGCCACATGGAAAGGAAAAATAATCAAAAACCCTGCTGCAGCAAAGTAATTTTAGGACACAATCATCGAAAGCCATTAAATTCAATCTCCACCTGTACCACAGATCAGCAGGGTCTATAATTGCTGAAGGACTCTCTATGGGTATGTTTTTTTCACTGAAGGGAAAGACAAAAGGTTGTATCCAATAGAGTCATTTACGGGCTGGTTGTGGAAGTCATAGGTGTGAGATCTGATGAATAAGTAGGTGGGCAGAAAAACATTCCTTCAGCTAGGACTCCAAAAAAAGGGATTTCTCTCTAAATCCTCTTTGTTTGGGAAGGATTATGAAGCTGTGTTCCCACTTAATTACCTGTTGCAGCCCATTCCTCTGCTGCCAGACTACATCTCCTTTGCTGGCTTCCATAGTAATGTTGCCAAGGTTGCTTCTCTTCCTGTTATTACGCCTTGGCTCAGTGAAAATTCTCCTGGCCATAGCCCAAGGGCACACATATGCCCTGACATAATGGTGCCAAGTTCCTTCCCGAATATCTTTCACTGTGTGTCTTTACCTTGTTACAGTGTGTGCAGGGGAGTTCTAGGGCACAGTTCCAAAACGATTCAGCTCCTATCCAAAGGGGTGTTTCTTTTTATCAGATTACGAATCTCCTCCTCTTCATTTTTTTTTTTTTTTTTTTTTGCCTAACCACCTCATTTGAGTTTAGTTTTTACTGCAGTTGTGGCTATAGACAGATCTACATTTAGGCACTCCCAGGGACTGACTCCAGAAATTTGGCAGTGTTGATTAGACTACAAAGTTTGAGAAGCAATCTCATTCTACGTACTGTATCTCTATTTTTTTTCCTAGCCGGGAATGGTCGCGCAAAATATATTTGACTTCTGTTTGACCTGTTAACACTTTCTTGCTTCAAAGTAAGGAAGTTTAATATGATTTAATCTCTATGTGCTCAAAGATTCAGCATTAAGGGTAACCATTGAGAGGAAGGAAAATAAGCCACCCCAGAAGGTGCCACTTTGGCAGGTGAGTTGTTTTGTCCGTTGAGAAGCAGGACACGCAGAAAAGACTTTGTGCCTCTCCCTTAATTGCCTAAAAAATTTCAGTAGGGGACCTGTCCCAGGGAGGAAGTTATTATCAGAGACAACTCTGTGTATACCAAAGATTTCTGTGCATGGCAAAGCAAACACTTGTTTTCCAAACATTTGCTCCTCTCATCTTCCTGTGAACTGGCTTCCTCCTCTTTGAAGCCCAACAAGTAGTGCAAGAGGCCTAACCCCTTGTCCTTAGCTCAGGATGGTATATAAGCTTCAATATCCAGACCACCTGGGAGTCTCATATGTTCTATGAGGCTCCCATTCATGTGAAATTAAATCTGTTTTTTTCCTGTCAATCTGCCTTATGCCATTTGATTATTAGACCTGCCAATGAACTTAGAAGGAAAGAAGGGAAACGTTTTCTGTCCCCACACCGCATGGAACCTTCAAGTTCCAACTTGCCTGATCGTTACTTTGACTTGCATATGTGTACTTGGGTTTGGTCTCATTTTTCCATTTCTGGATTTGTACAGTGTTTTGTTTTTTTTTTCTTTCCATTCTAAATGTGTCACAAAGGTGACATATGATAAATTATGAGGTATAGTCCAAGTACTCTGTCATTAATGTCAATGTCCTCCTGCCAAAGACCACCAGGTCTTGATCTACTTATAGTTGATCAAATTGTGTTGATTGCTCATTGCAACAATGGAGACTGCACACAGTGAGAGGAACCGGGGGGCAATATTTCACTAAGACTGTGTTAGAGAGGACTTCACGTTGGAGTTGGACTCTAGCTAGGTCATTTGGCGGGGTGGGGGAGAGGGGGGTGGTTCAGGAAGCATGTCTTTGCTAAGTATCCCATGCTGTCAGGAAATGGCAATTATTCTACGATAGGTATTAATCTTATCTAAAAAGACAGGGCTAGAGCAACGCTAAAGTGGTAATTAGTGGAAAAGTAGCAGTCTTTTATATTAGCCAGAGAGAGAGAGAGAGATGTTCGGGATTTTTTTGTTTGGACAAAGTTTTTTGTTATCGTTGCTGTTGTCGTGTGTTTATTTGTTTGGACAATGTTTTGAGTTTTGTCTGTGGTCAGACAAGATTATGAAGTAGTCTTGCTTTTGTCCTGAACAATTACCATCAGAGCAGCTTTGTTTGAGGCCGATGTTCTGTGAAATTGTTGATGTTCAACAGAACGCCAAAGATTAGCTGTCCGTGCCAGGCTAGCACCTAGCAACACCAAAGCCTCACTCTTAGTGCCAGACCAACTCCCAGATGTTGGGAACGGTTTTGTTCTTTCTTAGCAAGAATCAACACTTTGTATTATTGAAAACCACTTTGTGTCTAATACATGTAAGATAAACTGCTATACTTAAAATGTGTAATTTGATAAGTTTTGACATAGTATACATCCATGCAACCATCACCACAAACTAATAATCTAATCAGCCAGTCCCCAAAGTTTCCTCTTACCCTTTTGTAGTCTTTCCCTCATGGTCCTTCCCAACCCCAATCCACCTGCAGGCAGCCAGTGATCTATGTTCTATCACTGCATATTAATTCACATCGTATTGGGTGAAATACACATGGAATCACACAGTGTGTACTCCCTTTTTTGAGGGGACGGACTTCTGGCTTCCTTCACTCTGTTAATTATTTGGAGATTCATCTATGTTTTTGTATACATCACTATTTCCTTTCTCTTTCACTTTTGAAGAGCTAATTTCAACGGATATAGTACTCTAGGTCGTTTTTTGTGTTTTGTTTTTGTTTTTGTTTTTGTTTTTTTCGGCTCTTTGTATTTCAGCTCCTTCTTTTCTGGCTTACATGGTTTTCGATGAGACATATATAATTCTGTTCTGAATTTTTGTAAAAATAAGATTTTATTTTCTCTCTCTGGCTTCTTGCTTTTTCTTTTTATCTTTTTTCCCCATAGTTGAATAAGATATGCCTAGGTGATTTTTGTCATTGTCGTTGTTGTTGTTGTTGTTGTTGTTGTCTTATCTTGCTTTTAGCTTTCTAAACTCCTTGGATCTGTGGTTTGATATCTGTTATTACCTGCGCAAAGGTCATGGATATTATAAATTCAAATATTTCTTCTGTTACATTTTCCTTTTCCTCTGGTACTCTAATTATGGGTATATTAAACATTTTTTATATTGTCTTAGAGTTGTATCTTCTCATTTTTTTTCTTTCTTTTTTCTTCTTATTTTAATTTGTGAACCTCTGTTGATCTGTCTTTAAGTCACTGATTCTTTCCTCAGATTGAGTCTACAAACAGCCCATCTAAGTCATTCTTCATTTCAGTTACTGCTTGATTTCTATAATATCCAGTGATATTTTTCTTAAGAGTTTCATCTCTTTATTTATCTTACTCATCTGTCTTTGCATATTGTCCACTTTTTTCCATTAGTTATTAAAATAGTAATCAAAATAATTTTAAACATCCTGTTTGATGATACCAACATCTGTGTTATATCTGAGTGTGGCTATGATGCTTGCTTAGTTCCCTCAGACAGTGTTTTTTCTTATCTTCAGGTAATTTGTTTTCATGTATGTGGTGATCATTTCTCAGATGAATCATAGAAGGCAACCCACTGAAGATCTCTCAAGTTCTCACTGTGAGTGGCTCTTTCCTCTCCAACACCCTATACTGCACACTCTAGGTAGCTTCTCCTCTCTAGATTCTAAGAACCATCTCGACTCAGGAAGTCTGTTGTGATCCGCCTGGCTTGCCCTCCCTGGACTACTATACAGGGAACTCACAAAACTCACAAACCAGTCAGCTTCGGCTTTTTTGTTTTTGTTAACTTTTTTTGTAAATTTATTTTTGAGAAAGAGAGAAAGAGCACAAGCAGGGAAGGGGCAGAGAGAGAAGGAAACACAGAATCTGAAGCAGGATCCAGACTCTGAACTGTCAGCACAGAGCTCGATGTGGGGCTTGAACTCAAGAACTGTGAGACCTGAGCCAAAGTCAGTCACTCAACCAACTGAGCCATCCAGGCACCTCCCCCGCCAACCTTTGCTTTGATGGTCTTTCAGTCCACTGTGTTTCATTGTCTAATGTCCAGTATCTGAAAAAACATTGTCAGTTTTTTTTGGTTATTTCAAGAGCGAGGGTGATTCCAGTCTCTGTTACTCCATCTTGGTAGGACACAGATATTAGAGGAACAATCACAGGGATTACTGAATGCTGTAATTTCACAAATAAATTCAAACAACTTCAATATTTTCCCTACAATTCAATTCCCTCATTCTTTCTTGATTGTTATAGAAGAAGTTGGATGTGAAATTACACTGAAGGCAAATCATTTGCCTTCAAACTGAAATTTGTCTCTAGGTAACTTTTCATCTACCACATTTAAAGCTCAATTTCATTTGAATGGTTTACAAATTTAATTTCCTATAATGTTATGAATTAAACTCCTTTGTCAGGGCACCCGGTGGCTCAGTTGGTTAAGTGTCCAACTTCGGTCCAGGTCATGATCT
Source organism: Panthera tigris (assembly GCF_018350195.1). NCBI lineage: Eukaryota > Metazoa > Chordata > Mammalia > Carnivora > Felidae > Panthera > Panthera tigris. Next base: position 20,665,210 of record NC_056668.1, on the reverse strand, counting down.
CACTGTTCATGAGTTCGAGCCCCGTGTCTGGCTCTGTGCTGACAGCTCAGAACCTGGACCCTGCTTCGGATTGTGTCTCCCTCTCTCTCTGCCCCTCCCCAGCTTGTACTCATTCTCTCTCTGTCAAAAATAAATAAAAACTTTAAAAAAAATTTTAAACTCCATTGTCTTTCTGTTTTGTCTTTTATGATATTTATTTGCACTTTACATATTTTTATTGGTATTTTTGTTTTTTATTTATTTACATTTGTTATTGGTATTATATATTTTCCATTAGTCTTCTGAACCAAAACGATTTTTCTATGTATTTATGGCAAGGTTGTGCAAACATTAAACTCATCAATGAAACCAAATTAATTTTCTTCAAACAATTCAAAACACGTTGACTCTGTTATTGACTTCACAAGCTTCCATATGAAATAAAATTCACGTGATTTACAGCTCTTTACTTCTGTGTTGAGACATCAGAACATAATGTAAAATAAAATAGAGCACAATTAAATAATCAACAAATACATTAACTTTCTAGAAAGTTTTTTCTATTCGCATACACACGCATACACACAGACACACGTTTATTCATTTTTCCATTCAATAGAAATTATTTACATAACTGGAATGCATATATAAAAATACTATGTGTTCAACTCATCTACCGGATACCATGTGTTTATTTAATCTCAAGTCAAATATTGTGTCATTATTTAATTGGTAAAATATTTTAAGACAAAACTATAAAAGTCCAATTGAGTTAATAAGAGTAGCCTGTAGTGAGGCCACCCAACAGACAACTCTGTTAGAAATGACCACAAGAGACAGTGTGTGATGTAGCAGTGGGCACATAATGGAAGCCCACCAGAATATGCCAAGAGAGTGGAAGGGTAGGGGGACTTGGTATTTCTCATTCCCTGGAATCACGTAGACCATATGACCTTGGGGTCATCTTGCCATTTCGAAAAAGACCATCATCATCGAGAGAAGCCAAGAGGGGGTGCAACTAATTGAAAAATAACCCTGAACCGCTGAATCTATCTGTTCCCAAAGCAGTACCATTCCTTCAACTTTTAGCTGCATAAGGCAATAAAATAGCTTTTTAAACACTTAACCCAGTTTCCACTGAGCTTCAGTCACTGCAGTGGTGACAACAACAAACAAGTTCTGATACAATTATTTAATTTTCTCTGTGGGAAAACGGAGGCATTCCAATTGGTAGCATGTTTTCTTCTAATTAAGAGTGAACAGTCTGGGAGGGCTTCAGCCATTTTTTGCAACTATGCAATTTTTGCAATTCTTTTCGGAGATTTTCTTGTGGGCATTCTATAAAAGCTGACTATATGAAAGTAGCTCTGATACCCCAAAAGGGAGTGTTTAAAGGCCCATTTCGTACACAGTGTAGAACATGTAGTGTAGTATGCACTTTAAGTAATTCAAGACTGATGAAATTTAATAAGTCATTGAATAAAACCACATATGTTAAAACATTTTAGTAGGGACTCATTTTATAATATTATGGATATTCATTTCTGATGACAACGTTAACTTGCTCACCTGAATTTCTCAATAAATACTTTTATTTTCAATTCTAACTGCCCTCCATTTGAAGGACTATTTTTAAGAATTTCAACTGGAGGAAGAAAAAAATGTGGGCAATCGTATCGATGAAATCCTGGCTTTCTAATATAGCCTGCAAACTTTTAAGTTTACTCCTCAATTATTTTGAAAACTCTTGTGAGTAGGTAAAGAAGAAAATGAGGACACAGTATGCTAAAAGGTGTGGCAAGACTTCTTAGTAGCCTCCTGTCTACTTAGCCTTATCTAGGTGATCTGGATGAGCTCATCTCCTATGCTCCATTTCCCTGCTTGCAATTAAATGGCTTATGACTCCCAGTGGTCTTTGAATTTAATTACAAATGCCTAGCGTTGATAATTGTTACCCGAAGAAATAAAGAGCGAATGATACCACAGGCCTTGTGTCTACAATATCTCCATCTTTCTTCATCACCGCACGTAAAGGCTTCATGCAGAGTTTAAGAAACTGTCCACTCAGTTTCAAGTTTCTCACTTCTAAAACATTTGAAACAACATACTTATAGTTAAAGGAGAAACCTGTATCGAATCCTGAAAGGGCTGCCATCTTACTTAGGATAATGCCACCATAAGATTTAAGATATGTAGTGAAGTATCTTATTATTACAACGTTTTTTTTTTTTAGTAATTTTTTTAATGTTTCTTTATTTTTTGAGAGAGAGAGAGAGAGTCCGAGCACGAGCAGAAGGGCAGAGAAAGAGACAGGCACAGAATCCGAAGCAGGCTCCGGGCTCCGAGCTGTCAGCACAGAGCCCAACGTGGGGCCCGATCTCAGGAGCTGTGAGATCACGACCTGAGCTGAAGTTGGATGCCCGACCGGCTGAGCCACCCAGGTGCCCCTTATTCGAATGTTTTTTTTTTTAATTTTTTTGAAGCAGATGGTGGACATGCTTAAGTTTTATGGCTTCTGTTTTTTTTTTTTTTAATTTTTTTTTAACGTTTATTTTTGAGACAGAGAGAGACAGAGGGAGACACAGAATCCGAAACAGGCTCCAGGCTCTGAGCCATCAGCCCAGAGCCCCATGCAGGGCTCGAACTCGCGAACCGCGAGATCGTGACCTGAGCTGAAGTCGGCCCCCCAACCGACTGAGCCACCCATGCGCCCCGTAATTTTGTTTTTAAAGCAGTAAATGAATCTGTCTAACAGGGAGATCCTTTGTAAAATCTGTATATTTTTAAATGCCATTAGTGTGGTCCACACTTTTAGATGCAATTGACTGGTGATAATATCGAATGCCAGTTTTGGCATTTATCTGTAACAAGATGTACTGATTAAACTCATTCTAATAAGCGAATGTTCAGACCATTAAACGAGTACAATAAAAAGTAAGTGTTTGCACCAGCAATGGCATCTCTCAAAGATTAGCTCTGATTTGTGGGTGCAATGCTATAGGCTTCAAGAGGGGGAGACTCATCTAGTGTGTTACACTGCTTGAGTTCTTAGGTTTTCCTATACTTGTAAGTTTGTCTGCATCCAAGCTCTATTTTCCCATTTCTGAAGGCAGGTTCTTGCATTTATTTAGTGATATCTGGTCAAGCCATTTTGGGGCTGTCTCCCCTAAATACTGGGGCTTGAGTCATTTTCCACACACCCAATAGGCACCAATTGGGCAAATACTCAGAACTGCTTTCTAGACAAAGGGATGCAGCCTATTACTAGGGGGCTTGTTTAATGAGTAGATAATTCTAAAGCCGTTTTGACTGTGGACAAAGTCCAGGGAATCCGACATACCAGTGACTGAAATCCTGCTTCACCTAAACATTCCTCATTTTCAGGGGAGTTCCCATAAAAAGAAAATGTCTAATACAAAATAATTGCAGCCTTTATCATTCTCGAATGGGTCCTATAAGAGGTTATATCATGTAGTGTGTCGAGGGTGGAAGTTCTGACTCCCCGATAAATTTTCTTGTACTAGTAGATTCTTCTCACCTTTGCCCGAGGCTTGCTCTGCCCGAAGACCTAGCTAGATACATTCCCACCTCTAGTAAATGGGGGGGTCCACTTCTTGGACTCCGGGATGGAAGTTTATTACTGCTTTCTCACCTTCACAACGGTGAATCTAGTTATTCTGAGCCTCTTCGCTTAATGGTCTCTCATTGTTACCTTGTCACCTTCCTTCAGTGTGTGAAAGATGTCACTGAATGAGGCCTCTGAGAAGACGGCTGTGGCTTTTCCTGCAACTGTATATTTCTCTGGCTTCAATTTTTGGTTTCGGCTTTGGATTTTGTTTTTGCTAAAATGGCAGCTACAAGAAGAGAATAGAGTGTGCTGTTTCTTTTCTCCTTTCTTCCTTTTTTTCTTTTTCTTTTCTTTCTTTTCTTTTTTGTACTTTCAAGTTTTTATTTAAATTCCAGTTAGTTAGCATACAGTGTAATATTGGTTTCAAGAGTAGAATTTAGCGATTCATCACTTACTACAATCCCCAGTGCTCATCACAACAAGTGCCCTCCTTAACCCCCATCAGCCATTTAAGCCATCCCTCTGTCCCCCTCCCCGCCAGCCACCCTCAGTTTGTTGTCTCTAGTTAGAAGTCTATTTTAGGGTTTGCCTCTCTCTTTTTTTTTTACCCCTCTGTTCATTTGTTTTGTTTCTTAATTTCCACATATGAGTGAAATCATATGGTATTTCTCTTTTTCTGGCTGACTGATTTCATTTACCATAATATAGAATGATCCGTTTCTAACTGAAGATAAAGCTTAGCATTCTCTCATTAGCTAAGCATTATTTGTGGAGATCCTGGTCCAAAAGCTTAAGAATCTGGAGGCCCTAGTAATAATCTACTTCCAAAATCATTGAGATTATTCAAAGAATCCAGTTACTTATAGCTGTAAAGCTGAAGCTTTGACTTCCTTGCTGGCAGCTGGAAGATGTTCTCAACAACAACAGTCTACTGACATTCCTTCTCATGCGTCCTGTCCATCTTCAAAGCAGCAAGGGCACACACGTTCTCAGACTTTGAATCTCTTTTAATTCTCTTCTTCTGTAGGCCCGAGAAAGCTCTTGTCTTTTAAGGGCTCATGTGATTATAATAAGCCAACCCAGAGGTCATGCAACTTAGCATAAGCACGGAGGTGATAACTCATCATTTTAACACTTTCCAGGCATTAGAGGGGGATGTCTTTAGTAGGGGGGTGGGGGGGGCAATTTAGAGATTCGGCCTAACACACCTGACAAGGGAAAGAACTTTGGAGAGTATGGTATAATGGTTAGAATTACGTACCCGTGAGTTAGCTAGCCTAAGCCCAGTTTTAAATCCTGGTTCTTCTGCATTTATGCTGCGTATTAGTTGGGGACATTTTAATCTTCTCTGAAAAGCAGTTTCCTCATTTACAGATGCGGTGAACACCATCACATACCCCATAAGGCAGCTGTGAAGATTAAATGAGATAATGTTTGGAAAGCATCTGGCATTTAGGAAGCATTCTATAAAGGTTATAACAGTAATTGTTACTGCTTCATCATATCTGTAAAACATTACTTAGCCTGCAAAAATCCCCCCCCATGTGTTCTCACTTGATTCGTATGACAACCTGCTAAGATAGTTATTAAAATTGAATATTTACTAAAAAGTAGTCCAAGTAGGTAGGATTCAAACTTCGTTGTTGTTGGTGTTGTTTTTAATGTTTATTTATTTATTTATTTATTTATTTTTGAGAGAGGGGGCAGAGGGAAAAGGAGACAGAAGGTCTGAAGCAGGCTGTGTACTGACAGCAGAGAGCCCAACGTGGGGCTTAAACCCATGACCCATGAGATCATGACCTGAGATGAAGCCAGATGTTTTATCAACTAAGCCACCTAGGTGCCCCATTTTTTTAAATTTCCATTATATATGTTTTCTTTGTAAATTTTTAAACAGAGACTAAGATATTTTCTGTACATTTTTTGGTTCACGCGGCTGATACCATTCTGTAGTTTCTTCGTAAGGTTTAAGTCCATCGACTAATGTAAATAATTATCGCTTTAGCAAATCTGTTATTCTCATCCATTTGATGCAGATTTTTTAATCTAGTACACAATTAAAAATGTTGTGAAGGGCACCTTGGTGGCTCAGTCAGTTGAGCGTCCAACTCTTGATTTCAGCTCAGGTTATATGATCTCACGGTGGTGGGATTGAGCCCCGGGTTAGCCTCCATGCCGAGCGTGGGGCTTGCTTATAATTTCTTTCTCTGTCCTTTTGCCCTTCCCTGCTCTCATGTCTCTCAAGAAAAAAAAAATGTTTTGAAAACTTTGCACCTCTAGGTCTTTTTTTGAATTTCTTTTAAAATCACATTAGTGAAAATACCATAATAGCAAAATAAATGTTCATCTACTTGGCATTAAATAAGTCTTGGGGCACCTGGGTGGCTTGGTCAGTCAAGTGTCTGACTTTGGCTCAGGTCACGATCTTGCAGTCTGTAAATTCAAGCCCCGCATCAGGCTCTGTGCTGACCGCTCAGAGCGTGGAACCTCCTTCAGATTCTGTGTCTCCCTCTCTCTCTGGCCCTCCTCTGCCCATGCTCTGTCTCTCTTGCTCTCAAAAATAAATAAAACATAAAAAAGAAATTTTTAAAGAAGTCTATCTACGATCATAAGTTAAAATTGAAATTTTAAACAAAATGAAAAGTATTCGATTTTATATTTCTTTTCATGTCTCCACTAGTTGATCTGTAAATACTAAATGTCAATAGAAATGCCTGTCACTGCCTTATATCTTCATGTTTTCCTGATTTTATAGTAGCCTAAGATCAAAGGTTGAGTGTAGCCTGTAATATTTATCATAACGATGTTTACTTTTATCTTGGAGTGGAATAAAAATTATTAGTGTCCAAAACCAGTTACCCAGTAGGAGCTTAATTCCTACAGAAAGACTTGTCCAGTGGGTTCTGCAGCAGCCATTCATTCCCAAATGAGTCTCCCTTGTCTCCCAAAGCAGAAAGTGAGGGGCAGAAACACTGCAGCCTTTTCTTTCCTCTACCAGTTTCCTGTCAGTATCTCCCCAAACCTGTGTTTAGGTAGAAGGCAGTTGACAATGGAGCCTTGTGACGCTCATTGCCACAAGATATTTACAAAATTCTTAGAGAACAAAGGCAGGTAAATAATGAACACGAGGCTGTTAATCATTATGCTTTCTGTTTACACTGTCTAATCTATCAGAAAACTTTACATTATGGTGATTAGTAATTTGGAGAAAAATGTCTTAACATTTAGTAGCCTTGACTACTTTTAGAAACTTCCATTCTGCAAAGCTTAGTTAGGACCACTTTTGAATAACTTTAGATACTAGTGGGCACCTTTCTATATTGTAGCACCTCTGTATCCTTTCAATGTATTTTTTTCAATTTATATTTTTATTAATATCAAGAGCCATAAAACATATTAATAACATGCTTTTTCCATTTTTTAAATTCCCATATCTCTCGCATTGAGCTGAATCCAAAGACTGGCTCAACAATTTTGTGACATATGTATTGGCACATAGTTAGATTGATATATCAAAATTACAAGTATTTGGATAAAATTTATCTAAATAATGATGCCACTCATTATATTCTCTTCAAAAATAAAGTAATGATTGCACCCTAAGTTCGAATGCTCATTGGTAATTATTCTTTTGTACTTCAAAAGTACTTGACTTACTTGCATTTAATATATTTATAGGGGTACCTGGGTGGCTCAGTCAGTTAAGTAACCGACTTCAGCTCTGGTCATGATCTAGCGGTTTGTGAGTTTGAGCCCCGGGTCAGGCTCTGTGCTGACAGCTCAGAGTCTGGAGCCTGCTTCAGATTCTGTGTCTCCCTCCCTCTCTGCCCCTCCCCCACTCACCTTCTGTCTCTCTCTTTCTCTCAAAAATGAAGACACATTAAAAAATTAAAAAAAAAAACAACAAAATAAAGTATTTGTAGTCACAATTTAAGCTTGATAATCTTCTCTGGGATAATATTGGTGCATTTTATCAGTTTATTTAATATGTTTCAATAATCATTAACCTCATATTTCCCATTAACAGTTTTTGTTACAATAATACTTTACTTTCAAATTCTCATTTCAAAGTTCCAGTTTATAGTAAGTCCAGCAAATGTTAGCGCGGTTCATTTTCTCTATATATTTATCTTGGAATTTGATATTATCATGTTTGGGCTTTTGTTTATTCATCACCATATGATCATTATAACTTGTATCCAAATTATTTTATTTTCAACATTTTAAGGTCTACATTTCTTAACTTAAAAAATACAGTTGCTTTCATTTCATTTATAATGAAAGACAGTATAGACTGCTAAGACCACAGACTTGATATCAGATTCCCTGGGTTCAAATCTGTTTTGCCACTAAATAAATATGTGACCTTGAATAAATTCTATTCCTTATTTTCTTCACAATAATGGCAGCCAATTGGGTTGTGAAGCAAATTAAATCAATATATGAATCACATATGAATCACTATAAATATTATCTGACATAGCATAAACATGATGAAATTATTTTTCAATTATTATTAATTCTTAAAACCTAGTTTTTGTTTCCTTTCACACAAGTTGAAGTATTGGGATCAAAATCAATTTTATTAACATATATGTCCTATTTTAGCAAGCCATTAAAATCTATTTTTATTGAAAGTGTTATAAACATTTACTTTCCAACAATTTTTTTTAAATAATTAGTTGGTATTTTAAATATAAATAATATCATGGAACAAGTAATTAATGACTTTATTTGATTACGTAATATTGAAAGCACTAAGCTTTACATGTTTTGCTTTATAGACCCTTATGATTATCCTACATGATAATTGTTATAATTAATTACAATTTATACGTGACGAGACTGAAATTTAGTACAAATAAATTCCTAATATCACACAACTGGTTAATGCAAAAGTGCAATAGAAATGATGTTCCTGAATGCTGAGCCACAGATCTCAGCCATTCTGGTGTAACTTTATTTAATCACCATATATAACTAGAATGATCTTCAGTATTTTTTTTTCTGTAATACATCTTGTTTATATCTGTTACTCTGGTTTAATGGAGTCACTTTATATTCACATTTTCCAGTTTGTTCAATATATTATATTTATAAAATATAGTATTTACTATTGGGACTAGCATGAGTATTTTTTTTTTCCTAAAAGAAACAAGGATTCCATTTCACCAACCTATACTTTCATGAATTTTCTCATGTTAACTTTTACAGGAAGCTCAGGCAAATCCACTCACACATGAGGTTAACACTTTAGCAATTTTAAATGAATTAATTGGTGTCAAATGGTGTGAGATTTTGAGGAGCAAAGGTTAAATTCAGGATGCATCTTTTCATTTAATACATATTCTCATCTCCTCAGCCTCCCCTGGGAAAGAATGGGAAGATCAGGGGACCATGGCTCTACTTAGAGAAGGAGCGGGAGACTCAAGGACAGAGACGACGCATGATATCAATAGAAAGAGAGCACACAGATCTGGAACAGCAATGACAGGACGTACTGGAACAGACACATGCAAGCATACAGATTAGTCACTAATTCACTTCAATTATTCCTGCATTGGTCTAAAACATCATCACACACAACAATGAAGAAACATGATGAATACACCCAAAGAACGATGTTTTAGCACGGTTCAAGGATGTGGAAACCATGTTATACACAAATAAAGGTGCTTCAACTGAAGAAAAAAGATAAGCTAGTGAGTCATTAAACATCCAGAAGGACTGCCAAGAAGGAGAAGAAATGCATCCGCATGCTCTTTACCTTGGCCAATTCCTGTTTCTGGAAAATCACCCCCCCACCCCACCTCCTTCAGATCTTCACTCAGATGTCACCACGGTAGTGAGGCCTCTCATGACAGCATGATCAAAATTAGCAAAATTGCCTCTAACGCACACACATACTCCTTCTCCCCAGTCTCTCGTTTATTTTCTACACGTCACATAATGCCAAACAACAAGCACTGAACTGGTTTGTATTAATTAATTAATTAATGGAACTGAATGTCTATCTTCCCTAGTAAATATAAATTGCACAAGAATAGGGTTTTGGCCATCTAATGTGTTTACTGATGAATCCCCAGTGCTAGAAACCACATGGGACACTCCATAAATGAATGATAAATTAGGGAATTTGCTCTGCTTTTCCTACAGGTTGGAGCATAGATCTGAGGGAGTCGAAGATTTAGCTCATCATATGATGGGACAGTGAAATATGGCTCCTTGTGAGATAATAGGCTCTCAGATCATGAAGATAATCATCTTCTGAGTGACTTTACGACCATTTGACAGAGGCATTCTTCTGACCCAGAGGACTGGATGGGAGACTGAGTTTGCTTCTCTCTCTCTCTTTTTTAAAAAAAGTTTATTTATTTATTTTGAGAGAGAGAGAGAGCAGGGGAGGGGCAGAGAGAAAGTAAGAGAGAGAATCCCAAGCAGGCTCCACACTGATGTGGGGTTTGAAGTCACAAAGCACGAGATAATCACCTGAGCCGAAATCAAAAGTCAGACACCTAACCGACTGAGCCACTCAGGCACCCTGAGTTTGTTTCTCTTTAAAGTAAAGAATCTAGGGGGGCCTGGGTGGCTCAGTCGGTTGAGTGTCCGACTTCGGCTCAGGTCACTATCTCACAACCCGTGGGCCCCAACCCCACATCAGGCTCTGTGCTGACAGCTCAGAGCCTGGAGCCTGTTTCGGATTCTGTGTGTGTGTGTCTCTCTCTCTCTCTGCCCCTAACTCACTCACATTCTGTCTCTGTCTCTCTCAAAAATAAATACACATTTAAAAAAAAGTTTTAAAGAATCTAGACCTCAAAGGATGAGAAAAAAAAAAATCTCAAAGTTCTGAACAAAAATATCCCATTTTTTTTAGAAAACGTTTTCCTTCTTTACCTTTTGGGAATTTGTTAATTTGGTTTTGCTACGTCCCATATAACCCGAAAGCACTCATATATCTAATATTTGAAAGGCAAGATTGAAACAAGCGAGAAGGTCAGAGAACCTTCCGAAGGTCGAAAAACTGTGTGGGAAGAAGAAGCCCATAGTAAGTAACTAATTTGCATTTTTGGCTAGTCAGAGCCAATAGAGAACACAGGCATCCCTGTCTTCAAAGAAAAGAACAAAAAACGAAAAAAAAAACCTCTTGTATGAGACTGTTTTTCTAGCCCTTTTGAATATACTAAATCATCTTTATTTAGTTATTCATATTGACTTTATAATCTCACTGACTCAGTGAAAGAGTTCAAGAAAATGAAATAGGCTTAGCACAACAATGCAACCTGAATCAGCAAAGGAATGAATATGTTGTTTTGTCAAATCCCATTGCCACAATAGCTCCGTCAATTTATTTGAAAAATGTACAAGCCTGGAGTTTCGGCACTGCTTAACAGCCAAGGAGAACAAAGTATATACAGCGGGATACAAATCTTCTATACCATTAGTTCAATATATTTCTGCATAGCGGCTTTTCAAAAATGGGAGGCATATTTTGGCATCAGGCTGTTTCAAAACAACAACAACGAAATCTGAGAGATCTATGCTGAAAGCTGTCAGTGCCTGGAAACACTATTTTTACTTTCTTTGCCATCAGACTGCAGGTTTGGCTTAGTCCTGATCTATTAATTCGCCAAGAATACCTTAACGCAGTATCATCAAGTAGACTTGCAATTTACTGAGTATGTGACTCACGTAACTTTGAACAGGGTGCGTAAATCAGTCCTTAATTAAAAATTTGTTGACTGATTGTAAGACCTACGCCTTAGAAGATTGCAGGAAAATATGCTGGAAAACAATACCACCTGGAACACTACTTCCCCAATCACAACAGAAGTATTTGTTTATATTTTGCTCATTGGAACCAAAAAGGGGTCTGCACATAGCCCGTGGTGAGTTGATTAAAATCACAACAAATGAAAGAATAGTTTTCAGTAAAACATTCTCACTTGACATTCTTTCTACTGAGTAATACTGTTAGCAAACAATGCTACGGTAACGTTTTAACAAAATATATGTGTATAGTAATGTGCCAGTCGGATACTGTTTGTTTTCAGAAACTGCTATTTACGTGCATTCATGTTAATGCTCACATTAATCTCATCTGATAGCTTTTTTTTAAATCCTTGTTTAATGAGGAAACTGAGACTGAAGGAGAGTTGAAAGTCATATAAACTTCAATTTGTTGCAAGACACATAATTAAAGAGAAGCTAAATCTGTCTTTTGGTAATACATATATATATATATATATATATATATATATATATATTGGCTGGAGTAGTTATGGATGGTACTAACAAGTTGGAATACATATGAAAGAAACTAAAGGAAAAGAATATCAAAGAATAAAGAAACAAACGCACTCACATGCGTGTAATCGATAGTTTAGTGAGGGAATTGAAAATAAAACAAGCATTTGCTTAGCATCTTGAGAGAAGTTAAAGGGAGAAGTGTTTTCAGGAAAAATGCTCTTAATATGAGTTTCCAGTATAAAATCCTCAAGTTTGAGGTAATATTTGGTTACCAAATAGGAGACTTTAAAGTGAGGCTGCTAATTAAAATATTTTCTTGATTCACACTTTTTTTAATGCCAAAACTACAGATGAATAAGCATGTTCATTGGTAATGTAGTGAAAAGGCCTAAAATCTCAGCCAGTTAATTTTGAGATATGCCTATTTACGTGAAATATAAAATATATTCTAGAGCAGCCTCATGAATGTGAATGAAACTTCCATCCATCCCTCAGATTTGAAAATGAAAGAAAATGTAAGAAAATCAAACTTCATTTTTACTGACTCAGCTGAGAGGCACGGGGAAAGCTAAGCGGTGTAACAGTAGAAACAATTCATCCAGAAATGGGGAGGACTTGATTCAGAGAGGTTAACGCAAGCGTACGATATGTTCCTCCATAAAGCAGGGATAGTGGAATGTGTATGTGTGACGATTTTGTCCGATCCTTTCTAGTCTGGAGGAGAGGCAGCAAATCTCCACAGAGGGGAGCGCAAACCTAATGTAGCAGAGGACATATTGTCACGAAGACAGAGGATCTTTGGTTCCTTTGGTGTGTGGGCAGGAGAGAGGAAGTCTTAGGAAAGGGCACCGATAAGGTCTAATGGGTTACCAAAGATCCAAGCAAAGGAGTTTGGGTTACAGGACTTGAGAAAAAGAGTTGTAGTAAGAAACTGAAATGCAAGTCAGGAACACAAAGTAATGTTTCTCTTATAAGGCCAGAATTCTAGGGTACAGATAAAGGACTAAAGCTCATCTATATGATCACCCAGGTCATATAGGGCCACTCATAAGCATGATATACTGGATTGGGGGAACTTAGATAAATTCCAGGATCAGCTCAAATGATAATAAACTGACAGTGATCTGCTAAGGAAATCGATCAACTCCTCTGAAAGTCTTCATTCCCAAGTGAATGATTGTCTGAAAAATGACAAACCCTTTTAGTGAAATGCACAAAGGTCAAATGTTATCCACAAGACTCAAGAAATTAAAACAATATGCCCTCAGAGAGATGAGAGAGCACTTGCTTGAGGGAAAGGACATCTTAGAAAGATAATGCTATCTGTATTTGAAGGAAAGACTTTCCATGGCTAGACCACAGTCTTTCTGGTGTCTCGCCTGGTATAAGGCCAACCCAAAAGACCCATCATTCAGAAAAGGATGGAATTCAAGGCAAAATTGCATGTTCTTGACAAATGTAGGCCACTGTTAGTAAATGCATTTTATATCACTGTGTTCATTCAGCAAAGGTTTATTGAGTATCTAATGTATACTAGACTCTGTAAGTTGATGATGAAAAAAATGAATCAAACCTAGTCAATGTTCTGAAGGGTCAGAACCATTCCATTATTCCATTAATAAATAGACTCCCTCTTTTGCAGATTAAGAAACTAAACACAAAATGTTGCTGATTTATTTGGATATTGTACGCTCATCCGCAATCTTGTATTGCATTTTTTTCACAAAAATAAGAATCAGCAAAAGTAACTCTACTGTTTAACTTAAATGGTATATAAAATCCAGCTAGCTTTGTGAAGGCTTAAGAGGCTGTGACGTCAATATTCAAAGCAATGTGATTTGTTGTAGTAAAAAAGTGAAAATAATCCAAATATTTATTTACTAATGAATAGATAAATAAAACTCTATGGAGATAGATATAGATAGATATAGATATAGATATAGATATAGATATAGATATAGATATAGATATAGATATAGATATAGATAGATGGATGATATAGATATAGATATATACACATATACCATGGAATATCATTTATCAATAAAAAGAAGTAAAATACGGACATATTTTACAACATGGATAAATCTTGATAGCATCATGCTAAAATCAAAGAAAACAGTAAAAAAAAAGTTACGTGTTGCATGACACCATTTTACATGAACTTCCAGACCAAGCAAAACTGTAGAGACAGAAGTTAGATTAGTGATTGCCTAGAGCCTAGGGTTTGGAGGGAAATGGGAAATGACTACTAAAGAGTGTGGGCTATCTTTTTGGGGTGATGAAAATGTTCCAAAATTGACTGGGGTACTATTTGCACAACTCTGTAAATATACGAAAACCATTGAATTGTGCAATTTAAGTTTCATCTCTGTTAAACTGCACGAGTGCATGCACACCCCCCACCCCCATATAAATCTAGAGAGTCTTAACCACAATGTCTTTTTCTAGTCCTAAAAGTTCAACTTGCTAGCAATATGACCTTGATTAAGCTACTTACACTCCCTGTGACTCATACCTGTTATCTGTACAGTGGGTATGAAAATAGTACCTATTTTGTAAGATTATTGTGAACATTAAAATTAATTGATACACACACACACACAATACATATATATATACACACACACACATATGAAGAACTTACAGGAGTTCCTGGTACATGGTCAGTGCTAAATACATGTTTGTTCTTCTGCTGCTGTTACTATTTCTACCACTATTAGTAATAGAATGATGATATCTATTTCTAATATTAATATTAATAAATAATATTTAATTATTAAAATAATTATCATTAATGTAAATCCAACCTTATTGAATACATGGAAAAGGTTTGAGACCTCTGTTACTTTAACTACTACACATGCTGATTAAACTGTAGCAAAATCTCTACCAGATCCTGTTGATTATCTTTAATCAGTTACATGGAAAGCCTTGTCCTGGGACTTGGACCTGTAGGAAACAGAATGCCACAAAGACCACAGGTGCGTATTTATTCAGGTTCCGAGATCTCTGAGAAAACTCGGGATCGTAAGGTTAAAAATAACCTGAAAGGACTTGAGTGAACTGCCCTTGGGAAATGTGGTCTGTTCTTTAATACACAGATGGGGATGTTTTGCTTAAAGGAAGCCAGTTGTATATAGCACATTCACTCCCTTCTTTGTCTTTGCTTCTATCGTAAAGATTCTTATCGGAACATATGTATCTGCAAGACTGCTCTCGTACGCAAGATACGTACAATAGCTAAATCAGATGTACATTGTTGACATGCTTTGCTAAGCTTTGGTTGTTAATCATTGCTGTTGTTTTTCCTGAACAGGTATGTAAGAAGATGTACAATAAACCTCGGTGCCTCCAGCTGTGGGCTCGGGGTCCCCTGTGCCTCGCTATACTGTTGTCTCTTTTTCTCAGTTGCTTGGCCGCCCCAGGTCCACGGCCCTTTGAGGTCAACATAGACCCATATTTCTAAGTGAGAAGATTAAAACCTTATTTGATATAAGAGGGAACTTATGTCTTTTTTTTTTTTCCTACTAAGGTAATGCAAATATTATGTGCACACCCTGCGAATGAAAGCCAACCTAGTAAGCTTGGATAATGGCTCTCAGTGCACACCAGGCTCACTACATATTTTCAAGGAGGATGTCACAGTTATAATACCAACTTTATGGTGAGGATATGGGATAATAACAGACCACTAAGGGATTGACTATAACCACTTTTTTCTCCCCACATAAAGTCCTCAGGATATGGGCCCTCCAAAGGGAAAAAGCAAAATCTTTAACTGTTATAGCTCTACTCTCTTTTTTATCTTCACATCTCTGTAAGTCTTGATTTAGGCTAAATGCATCATTAATCTTTAACATATCCACCTAAGAACACAATTAAAGTCAAATAGAATAATGAGTGGCATTACAAGGAATACAAAGTAGCACGCTCAAGAATGGAATCAACTATTCCATATGCTGCATAATTACACACACCCACTAACTTGCAAAGAGCCAGTTCTAGGGGGAAAAAAAATGAACTCTTTGATGAATAAGAGTCAGAATATGTTAACTAGTCAGTTGATTTGGGAACAAAGCCAAGAACCAGAAGGTTAGCTTGTAATGTTAAATCCTTTCAGGCATGAACTGTACCTTGAAGTTTGGTACGTATGGTTTATTTCTTGAGGTCTCTTATTTTGATTTCAGAAAACACGAGTTTAGTCACAGATGCGCTATTTACTAGTTGGGTAACATTGAGCCAAACTTGAATCCAACTGTCATATATGGGAGCTTGATTATATCGTTGGTCCTCAGTCTTCATTCTGTATCAGAATCACCTGTAGCAGAGCCTGAGCACGACACGCAGAGATATCCTTGCCACTGGTTATTCCAAAGTGCAGCCACAGCTGGGAACCTACCACAGGAAATAATCTCCAAGGTTTCTCCTTGTCTACATCTAAGGTTTTCTATCTGTGTAGATGTCCTGATTTGGTTCTCAATACCAACATAGCATTGTTTCACAGAAGAGGACGTTTAAATGAATAATAGAATGCTTTGAAAAATAATTGTAAAAAAGTTATAGTCTTTTAATTCTACTGACGTGATGAAGGCCAAGGAAATAAAGAAAAGAAAATATTTTGCTTATGTTCCCTTAGCAAAAAGAAAAGGCAATAGAGAGGAAAAAGAAAACAAAAGAAAGCATAAAAATCTACTATCCATATGTTATCCTTCCTACTAGATAAATCAAGAAAAAACCCTGTAGAGGAAGAAACAACAATACTTTGAAATGGTATGCTTTTCTTTGTCTTTCTTTCAAACTATTCTTATATAACTTCATGTATTTAAAAAACTGTTTTTAAATAGTTTGACATATTCAAAATAGAATATAAAGCTTAGGAAACATTAGTTTATCTGTCACTCTTGGTCCCACTAAGCCAAATCAGTTACCCAGAAAAAATTCACGGGCTTAATTTTAATCACCAGGAACTTGGCTCAAGTTTTATAGCTTTTCCTTCTCGCCCCATAACCCTACGATTGCAAATAAATACAGTACACACATTCCCGGGGTCGATCTCCACGAGGCCATTGTATTCCTCTCTTGACCAACAGCCCACACTCCCTCACCACTACACCACACAATCTAAGGAGAGGACACGTACTCTGGACTGATGAATAGTATGAAATCTTTATGCCCCAGATAGATCAAGGTTTTCTCCCAACCCACGACCTGTCAGTCGACCATGGATCTTAGGCCTTTAGAGGACCACAAACTTTACGTTTCAGAAGGTGGACCTTTGCCTCAATTAGAATAGCTCCTTTTGTTTGGAAACTATTTAAAGTTCCTTACTGGCAAAGTCTTTTCTCTCTCCACAATACAAGTAGAGAAGTAATACACCTGCCTAAGCACTGTAATCAACACTTTTGCACATATTGTTTAAAAGGCTCAGATTCCACAATCTAAGTATTAGTTTGCCTACTTAATACTTGAAGAAACTGTGACTTGGAAAGGTTAAATCATCTGTCACAGGTCCCGTGGCTTGGCTATGTGGCCAGACATGAAGCGTATTTCCCACCAGTTGTCCATCGGCAGCAAATCTTACCTTGTGGCTTGACACAATATGATTGTCTTTGTTCTGCTTTGAGTTTTTTCACTCTCCTTTCCATCAAACAGGCCTTGTGTCCACTTCCTAACTTATGGATAAGAATCTTTTGGGTCCCAGAATGATGTGGAGTCTTTTTGCTTCTTTTGGGAGCTATTTAGGGCTCCAAAAGCAAATAGGGCCCATGATTGTCCTCTTTAATACTAAATATTTTCGAGGGAGATAAACACAGTAAACTCTACTATGACACGTGCTATGTGCACAGGTCAATAACAGACTCCTTTTTATTTCGTGACCAAAGTTGCATTTCTTTTTTTTTCTTTTCTTCAATTATCCTAATGGATTTCATGATTACCAAGGTTGCTATCAAACTAGATTTTATTGGATAAGTAGTTTTCCTTCATATTTAAAATTAACTAGTTGTAGGCAAATGACCATGATAGTTGGTTTCAATAAAAATGATGTTCTCAGTTGACAGGATGATTTAATTCCAGCCAAAAGCAAAAGTATTGCTTATTTTAATTCATGCATTCTTTGTTCTGAAAAAAAAATTACAGTAAAACCTTGGATTACGAATAACTTGTTCTGCAAGTGTTCTGCAGGATGAGCAAATATTTCTAATAAATTTTAACGTGATAAATGGGTGATATCTTGTAATACGAGTCTACCTGACATCAAATGTCACATGATCACAACTGAGCCCGTGGTCTCTCTCTCTCTCTCTCTCTTTCTCTCTTGCTGGGGGATTGTGGGTGATTGTCCCCCATGCTTGGATGTTCAGTCTCAGGCCATAAGATTTGGCAGAAATCAGTGATTTTTCAGAATGTTGGAAGGTGCCCACAACTGGTCCTCGTGTACTTTTTGTCTCTTCAAAGCACCTTTGGACAGTCCTTTGCTTTTCCATACAAGAGTAAGCTTAGGGATGCTTTGTCTCCTTGGAGGTCAGACTGCCTGCAGATGTAGACCCTTTCTTCTGCTGCCTTATTGCCAGTTACATTAAATACAGTATATGACAAAAGTTTATTAATACTGTACTATAGTCATCATCTGTGAGACTGTATATAATTGCCCCCATGTAGAAAAAAGCCCATTGAGCCAACAGATAGCAGTGATTCGTCAGTGAGAGTGAAAGTCACCCTGCACAGTAACCCTCCTGTCTCTTGTCTCCTTCACACCAGCCACAAAGGTTTACAAAGGTATAAGTGCAGGTTAATTTGTTTATTTTTCTTTATATTTTATATTTTCTTTATCATTTTATATTATATTAAAGTATTGTAATCATTTTTACATTAATATTTTTGTGTTGTGGAACGAAACATCTGAGTTTCCATTATTGGAAATTCGCTTTGATATACAAATGCTTTGGATTACAAGCATGTTTCCAGACCAAATTATGCTTACAAACCAAGGTTTTATTGTAGTTAAAGTTATATTGGAAATCGATCGAGATGTCTGAAGTTCCAAATATTCTGGAATAGACCTATTGTTGTAATGTTTCCTTGACCAGAGGCTCCTATAGAATGTGTTATTATTGTAACCATAATTTTTATTGTTTGACCTGATAAGGGCTTTTATTTCATAAGTATGATTTCTCACATTAAAAGGATTCCTCTCCACTAATAGCATTGTTTCCCTAGTATGAGTTTCGCATGTGGTATTTTAAGTACTAATGACAGCAGCTACTTTAATTGAACAATTACTGTTTTTGAAGCACTGTGCTAAGAACTATTGCATAATCCTGCTGCTAAATCCTTTCAACAACACTGAGAGACAAATATTATTGAATTCATTACACACATGAAGAAATACAACCAAGATTGAGCAAGATTGGTGTTAAACCGGATCTTTTTGACTTTGGAGTTTGAAACCTTTACAGAAGAATGCTGCAGTCTCTCACCCACTTTGTTCTTCCTCCAGTTTGAGTGATTTTCACATGGCATTGATGTTACCCTGTCTCTCTTTTACTGAAAAACTCAGATCGCGGTTTTTCACACCCCTACAGAGAACTAGTTGCAAACAACCCTTCTTGCTTGTTTGTTTTTCATACGTGGGACTTTCACATGCCAAAGAAAAAAATATGTAAGCTCTGGAAACTGTCATGGCTTATGGATTTGTTTGTCTTTGTCACTTTTTAAATGGATATAGTTTCCCTTCCTCGAAGGTTGATTGAAAATGCGTTTTCATTAACATTTTTTGTTATGGTAGTGTTCTGATTAAAATTAAATGGCAAAGTGTAAGGAATTTATCACTCAAAACTTGAGTCTAATTACTCCAAATGATTGAGGATAGACTTTATGAGTAGTAATTGTCAAGAAAAAAAAAAGTACTAACTAATTTGTAAGAAAAGGCAGCATTTTAGAAAAATTCCTTCATTTGAGCTGAGGTTTTGCCTATGTCTGACAAATCAAAGGCTTTAAACATTATCTCATGTATTCAAACTACCTATGTATGTTAGCATTTGAAAAATCTGTACTGCCATTCCTTCATTAATAAAAATATCAACTGATTTTGCAGCAAATTTCCATAGCATTAAAGCAGAGTAATAACTAGTTCTAGAAGTAAATGATAAAATTTTCTCTTTCAAAAGCACAAAAGTGACTTCTCTACAGTGTTCCTAAGATAGTTATTAAATCCAAAATTAGAGTATATTGTCCCCACTAGATTTTTTAATCCACTGCATGGCATTTTATAATTTTGTCTTTTTTTTTCTAACCCCCTTAAAGACAAGCAGTAAAGTAAGTGATATTTGTCTATGTCCTAGTTTCCACTTCCCTCTTGTCCTACAAATCACACCCCTCTGTCCCCAGCTGCCCATTTCTCTCGGGACACCTCTGAGCGAGTGGCCACGGACTCTTTGAAGAACACTTCTGGTGGGGGTATGCAAATTGTGTCTGCCAATTTAACCTAACTGAGCACACAGGAACCTGAGGAAGGGCAATAACCAGAAGAAGAATGGTATTTTAGGAATTTCTAGGAAATAGAACAGAGAGACTGACATGCAACCTTCTACCCATCACTCTATTTTTCACTTCTGATTCTAAGAAATTTGCCCTCTAGATCAGACATTATCCCTCGAGGTGTAGCTGTTCATACATGACACTATAAATTAGCCTTACTTGATGAGGTTTTTGGGGTGATCGTGGGTTCATGGGTCCAGAGCTGATGGCCCAGAAAGAATTCTTGAGGACGTCTTTGGTGCAAAAAGTTGATTTTATTGAAGCGCGAGGACAGGATCCAGGGCAGAAGGAGCTGCCTGGGGCCATGAGGAGAGACTGGTTATATACTACGGAGTTAGGGGAGGTAAACTCCAGGGGAACTTTCCAGTTCGATTTTCATATGGTAAAGAAGACTTGCACATAGTGGAGGTCTAGCCACTCTTAAGCGAGGGTTGTTTTTCCCTCTAGCAAAGCATTAGCATTAAGACTGGGCAGTTCCTGGAGAAACGTTTTACTCTGCCAGCCTCAAGTATTTGTCAATGGGCTGCAGGTTATAAGGAAATCGAGTTCTATCTGCCAGTTTCTTCTGCCTTTGTTTCCCACATCACTGTGGAGGGGTGATGGAGACTTAGGTCCTGCGGGACTATGATCTCTATCAGTTAACCATTTATTTTTAACTTCACCAAGCACAGATTCACCACTGGGGATGTTGACTTTCCCTTTATTAGTTAGCAGTTTACCTTCAGTTCAGAGGAGAATACCTAATATGTAAAAAGATATCCTTATTTACCTGTGGTTTTGTGGGGTTTTAAAAAAGTTTTTATTTAAATTCTAGTTAATGGGGCTCCTGGGTGGCTCAGTTGGTTCAGCATCTGACTTTTGATTTTTAGCTCAGGTTATGATCTCAGGGTTGTGGAGTTGAGGCCCCGCGTCTGGCTTGTGCTGGGCATGGAGGCTCCTTAAGATTCTCTCTCCCTCTCTCTCTGCCTCTCTCTACTCACATTCTCTCTCTCTCCAAAAAAAATAAATAAATAAATAAATACATAAGTAAATAATAAATGAATAAATATACATATAAATAAATTATAATTAGTTAACATCTACTGTAATATTAATTTCATGAGTAGAATTAAGTGATTCATCACTTACGTATAACACAAGGTGAGTTTAAAGTAAAGATATGAGTCAAGAAAGGTGGAGTAGAGGCCATTTCCATGTTCTTACCAAGTCGTTACTTTCTACCCAAAACATTATTACTTTTGGTACTAGTAAGTTTTACAATACAACATGAAAAAAAACTAACCATATCAGGCTCTGTACCAGGCGTGGAGCCTGCTTAGGATTCTCGTTCTCCCTCTTTCTCTACCCATCCCCTGCCTGCACTCTCTCTCGAAATAAATAAAATAAACTTAAAAAAAAAAAAACCCTCATCTGTAAGTCATTTGTTCTCTAAATGTTGGAACATTTATATTTGGGAATTGTCATGTTACATTTTTCCACAGGTAATTATTCAGTAATATTTATTTGCTAAATGCATGCAAATGAAAAATATTGAAATTGAGCAATGAGAGCTAGTAATACATAACATTTTTATTGAACTATTAAAATGAATGGGCCCTACACACACAATCAGTTGCATTCCTATACACTAACAATGTACTATCCGAAAGAAACTTAAGAAAATAATTCCATTTGCAAAAGCACCAGAAAGAATAAAATACTTAGAAATAAACTTTACTACGAAGGTAAAAGACTAAATTAACAAACCATTGATCAAAGAAGTTAAAACAAGACATAAACAAATGTAAAGATGCCTGTGTTTCTGGATTAGGATACTTAATATTGTTAAAATGTTCATACTACCAACACTGACCTACAGATTTAATGAAATCCTTATCAAAATTCCAATGGTATTTTTCACTGGAATAGAAAAGAAAAATTCTAAAACATGTGGAAACACAGCAGACCCCAAATAGCCAGAACAATCTTGATAAAGAACAAAGAAATCACACTTTCTGATTTTAAAATATATTACATAGTAATAAAACATTATGTAATTAAAACAGTATAGTATCGTCATAAAGAAAGACATGTAGACAAATGTAACAGAATAATGAACCCAGAAATAAATCCGTGCATATATAGTCAGTTGATTTTCAACAGGATACCAAGGAAAAACAATGGAGAAAAAATACTCTCTTCATTGAATGGTAATGGGAAAATAGGATAGCCACATGCAAAATAATGAATTTAGATCCATAAATTACACTATACATAGAAATCAACTCAAAATGAATTTCTTTTTTTTTCTTTTAAAGTTTAAAATTTTTTTTTCATGTTTATTTTTGAGAGAGAGAGAGAGAGAGAGAGAGAGAGAGCATGAATGGAGGAGAGGTGGAGAGAGAGGGAGACACAGAATCTGAAGCAGGCCCCAGGCTCTGAGGTGTCAGCACAAAGCCCAACGTGGGGCTCAAACCTATGAACCGTGAGATCATGACCTGAGCTGAAGTTGGACGCTCAACTGACTGAACAACCCAGGCACCCCTTCTTTTACAGTTTTTATTTAAATTCTAGTTGGTTAACATACAGTGTAACATTAATTTCAGGTATAGGATTTAGTGATTCATCACTTACATAAAACACCCAGGTCTTATCACAACAAAAAACGAATTTCTTAAAAGTAAGACCTGACACTGTAAAGCTCCTAGAAGAAAATATAGAGGAAAATCTTCATAACATTGAACTTGGCAACAACTTCATGACTTTTACTCAAAACAAAGACAACAGAAGCAAAAAATATATACGAGGTCTTGTATCAAATTAGAAAGTTGGTACACAACAAAGGAAACAATCAACAGTGAAAAAACAACCTGCTCTATGGGAGAAATTATTTGCAAACCACCTATCATATCAGAAATTAATTCATAAAATCTATAAAGAACATTTGGAACTCCAACAACAACAACAACAAAACAAAACAACAGAAGGAGTTAATTCACAAAAGAAAACAAACAGAACAATGAAACAAAACAACAGCAAGAGCTAATTCACAAAATCTATAAGGAACATTTGGAATTCCAACAACAACAGAAACAACAACAAAAACAACAAGCTAACAACCTGATTTAAAAAAAAATATATACTAAAAATCTGAATAGGCATTCTTCAAAGAAGATATACAAGTGGACAAATATTTGAAAAGATACTTAATGTCACTAATCATCAGGGAAATGCAAATTAAAATCACAATGAATTATTACCTGTTAGGTTGGCTACTATAAAAAAAGAAAGGAAGAAAAGGGAAAACAAACAAACAAGCAAATAAATGTTGGTGAGGATGTAGACAAATTGGAATCCTTGTTCATTTTTGGTGGGAAGGCAAGCTGACACAGCCACTAAGGAAAGCAGTGTGAAGGTTCCTCAATAATTATTATTATTATTATTTAATTTACCATATGATCCAGTTCTCATATCTGGCGTTTCATCCAATAGCTTTGATATCAAGATCTTGAAGATATGTTAGCACCCCAATGTTAATTACAGCCCTCTTTACAAATTCTGAAAGCCATCTAAATGTCTATTGAAAAATACACCAATAAATGATGAACATACATATAGTGGAATATTATTCACCCTTAAAGAAAAAAAGAAAATCCTGCCGTACGACACAATATGGATGGACCTTGAAGATATTTATGTGAATCAAAGTAAGAAATCATAGAAGAACAAATACTATATGACCTCATGTATGTGGGTTTGGCTTTTGGCTTTGTCCTGCAAGGCTGAGGATGGCAGAAAGGATTACTCAAGACTCCACAAGTCAAGAGACGTGAGAGGGAGGCTAAGGGAAGTCTGAACTGCTCTGAAGCTCCCGTATTTATTAAGCATACCTTTAAGGAAACATGGTGCAATACATCAGTGGGCTATGTCCCAGTAAGAACATATAGAAAACATGCAGAAAAAAAAAGGCATTCCCAAGACTACAAAGAACCGGTGCACGGTGGATAATAAGATAATATATTTCACAGATAATATGGTCTAAGGAATTCATGAGCACAGGCAGGACCCAAACCCTAGACACACATTAACTAGATACCCGCCTCTGTTCCCAGCAAGGCCAGAAAGCAGTGTTCTGCTTTGCAATGCATTCCTTATAATCTCCTAACCCAAGACATAGCTATTTGATTTCCCACACACTTACATGAGGTATTAAAAATAGTTAAATTCATAGAATCAAATAATGTAATGGTGGCTACCAGAGGTTGGGGGAAGAGAAAGTAGTGAGTTTCTAATCAACAGGCTTCAAGTTTTAATTATGCAAGATGAATATGTTTTCAAGATCTATTGTACAACATTGTGTCTATAGTTAAAAATGCTCTATTATATACTTAATTTGTTGAAAGAGTAGATCTTACGTTAAATGTTCTTACCACAGAAAATAAAATGTTTTCACTTGTACAACAAAAAATAAAAACTTTAGAAGTAAATGATCATGCATGCTTGATGTTACATGCAATATATCACCTATGATAACAAATGTGAGGTTACTGAATTTTCCCAATAAAAGGCAGACATCACTAGAATAGGTGAAAACAAAGCCTGAGAGTAGCTATGTATGGCCTGTGTGAAAGATATCTAAAACAAAGTTTTAAAGATTAAATGATAAAATATAAGGCAAGTGCTTGTAAAAATAAAGCAAATGAGGAAATACTAATATCAGAAAGTGTGTATTTAAGATTAAATGCATCAAATGAGATAAAGGATACTTTAACGATAAAGATGAAATTTTTGAAGAATACAGATTGCCATGAGCTATTTCATCCATGTCAAAGAAGTCAATATATAATGCCAAAAAGAAAAGTGAAGGTATGTGGGGGTTAATGCACACACATAGCACATATGCAAATTGAGAGAGAAAGAATTTTACCCTTCCCCCCAAATTCCTCTCATTGTGCATGTTATTTTTTTTATAAAAATCAATGATGCACTAGGTCAAAATGAAAATTTAAACAAAATATTTAAAGATAACATATCCTGTTATCATAAGCCAGTATGATTAGAAAAAGTTAAGTTGGCAAGAAGACTCTTAACTACTCAGCTACAAGAAACACATCGATGGCCAATTCTCAAATCAAAGAAATATCTAAACGAAAAAATAAATAAATAAAACCCAGAAAACAATTAAGAGGGTACTATTTCATTTAAGTCCTTGAATTAATTTTGAGAATATTTGTTTTAATAAGAATTAGTACAATTTGTCCTAGTAATTTTTTTTTTGATTTTGCCATTTCCATGCATGCAATAGTCTAATTTCGTCAAAAGTGATGCAGGCAACAGAGGCAAAGGAAAAAAAAATTTCCTTGCTGCCTACAGTCCACTGACAAGTCCTTGAAACAGGCAGAGTGACATTTGTCTAGGAGCTCAGCTGCCTTGATGATGACACTTTGCAAAGGACAAAATGGAATCTTAGCTTAAGGTTATCTCGACCCCCTAGGATCCTGTAAGTCTGCTTTGGCATACAAAAATTCCTTCTGGAGGAGTGTCTGGGTGGCTGAGTTGGTTAAGCATCTGACTCTCGCTTTCAGCTCAGATCATGATCTCACATCTCCCGAGATCAAGCCCCTTATGGGCTCCTCACTGACAGTGAGTGTGGAGCTTTCTTGGGATTCTGTCTCTCTGTCTCTCTCTGCCTCACTCCCCACCCCAGCTCCTTCTCTTTCTCTCTCTAAACAAAAAAAACTAACTTAAAAAAAATTCTTTTGGAAACTTCCTGTATCTCTGCATAAGATATATGTTGGCAATCATACTCCAAGCTTGTGGTCCCTTGATATACATCTGAAGGGTCTCATGACTGAGTTTTTACTACACAGTAATAAATGATCTTTCCTAACACCGCTTAGCCCTTCAAAATCCTGGAAACTTTCCAAAATACCTTAGAGACTTATGTTAATCCTAAACACCTTCCAACTTGGAGGTATATACTCAATCACCTCTCACAACACCAGTGCAGCTCTTTCTGTCCATGGGTCCTGTCCCCGGTCTTTAATAAAACTACCTTTTTGCACCGAAGACATCTCAAGAATTCTTTCTTCGTCATCGACTCCAAAAACCCATTACTTCAAACCATGTCAAAAGGGATTTATGGTGTTAACATCATCTTTTTTTCTCATTCCTAATGTCTATTTTTTCCTTGTGAACGTAATCCAAATCAAGAAATCTAGCAACATAATTTGTTACAGAAATTGGAAGCACATAATAGAATAACAAGACATGCTGAAACCCCATCCATTAAAATTGTTCAGCCGTTTACTAATGACATTTCTGAATAAAAATGAAAATTATAAAAATACTTAAAGCCACAAGAATAACTTTCCAAAAATCTCAGTAGGGAATAACGAATTCTAGAGTATTAAAACCCTATCAGCGGAATTCATGGTATAGACATAGAAGCAGAATGTTCCCCCTAGATCAGAGCATTTGTTTTTGGCAGTCTGATAAGGGTGGGATGTGGGTTATGTTGCTAGTCATCACTGTTTGTGATAAACATGACTTTGAATTTGCAAATTACATCCGGCTTGGGTGGAACTATAAATATTCTATGGGCAAGACATAGCTAGGGCTTCCCTCAGTGTGGTGAGACCTGTGATTGGTATTTTCCTGGTGGAGTTGCTGGAAGCTACTCTCCTGAAGGGTCACCAGAGATATTGGCCCCTAAGGGGTATAAGACATCTAAGTTTAGACCCTTCCTCTACCTGCTGAGTGTGAGGATTAGTCCCTTACACATGAGCTCCTTCCTGTAGAACAAAAGTGATACCCATAGACTACTTCTATGGAAAATAAATGCCTCACATTTCCTTGCTAGAGCACGGTGATGTTGTCTTAAGTTCTGCTGAGCATTTTGGTGCAAAGTGTGCCTGTGATAGTCTTCTGACGTTAAATGGTGTTTGGGAATCTAATATGTAGTTAAATACTTTCCTGGTGTCTTTAGTAAATAAAGAACATACATTTTTGGTACAGATTCGAGAAAACTACTACTTTTGCCAATGAAATCCTTTTAAAGCTAAAGAAAACTCAAGAAATTCTAGTGAAAAATAAATTAGGGGTGCCTGGGTGGTTCAGTCAGTTGAGTGTCCAACTCTTGATTTGGGCTCTGGTCATGATCTCACTGTTCATGGGATCAAGTCCTAAGTCGGGCTCGATGCTGACAGCATGGAGCCTGCTTGGGATCCTCTCTCTCTCTCTGTCTCTCTCTCTCTCTCTCTCTCTCTCTGCTCCTCCTCTGCTTGTGCTCTCTGTTTTCCTCAAATTAAATAAATAAACATTCATAAATAAATACATAAATAAATTAGAATTAATGAGGGAAATTCCATTAAGTTGTTGCTATCATATAAATATATTAAAAATGAAAGCACAGGGGTGGCTCAGTCAGTTAAGTGTCTAACACTTGATTTCAGCTCAGGTAATGATCTTGTGGTTTGTGACATTGAGCCCTGCATGGAACTCTGGAACTCTGTGCTGACAACATGGAGCCTGCTTGGGATTCTCTCTCTCTCTCTCTCTCTCTCTCTCTCTCTCTCTCTGCCCTTCCCCCCCCCACCACTCTCTGTCTCAAAATTAATAACTAGACATTAAAAAAAAAGAAAATAATAGCACTTCAATTCCAGTAAGGAAAAAGATATGGAGAAAATATTCCTTATCCATTAACAACAAAACTTTTAAAATACTTAGTGATAATTTTTGAGAGAGAGAGAAAGACAGAGTACAAGTTGGGGACAGGCAGGGATAGAGGGAGACAAAATCTGAAGCAGGTTCCAGGCTCCAGCTGTCAGCACATACTCAGACATGGGGCTCAAACCCACAAACTGTGAGATCATGACCTGAGCCGAAGTCGGAGATTTATCTGACTGAGCCACCCAGGCGCCCCGATGAGCAAACATTCCTACTAACTTTTAACTTGATACACGAGTGATGTCTTGCAAATTATGTTCATAAACCAAGGTTTTACTGCAACTCTAAAATAATATTGGAAGAAATAAAACTATTCATTCATTCATTCATTCAATATTATTGAACATATAGTAGGGTAAGCAGGATATTGTTCTCAGTTTATGAGATCGAACATATAAACAATAAAAGGAGAAGAAGAAATACTCTCGCCTTTGAGGATCTTATAGGTGAGTTTGGGCCACAAAATTCAAGAATTCAAAGTTAATTTTTTTTTTTCAAAAAAATTTTATTTATTTTTGGGACAGAGAGAGAGCGAGCATGAACGGGGGAGGGGCAGAGAGAAAGGGAGACACAGAATCGGAAACAGGCTCCAGGCTCCGAGCCATCAGCCCAGAGCCTGACGCGGGGCTCGAACTCACGGACCGCGAGATCGTGACCTGGCTGAAGTCGGACGCTTAACCGACCGCGCCACCCAGGCGCCCCAAGAATTCAAAGTTTAAATATAAATGATAAGTACTATGGAATAAAATAAATTTAAGTAAATTAGAGAGAATTGAGAGTGAGGCTATATCAGTTTTCTACTGACATGGAACAAATTACCATACCATATGTTTTTGCCACAAATTAGTGGCTAAAAGCAACATGCACACATTGGGTTTTAACACGGTTTAGCTAAGTCCTCTGATCTAAGACTCACAAAACTACTCCCAAAATGTCAGTTGTGCTACAATGTCATTGAGTCTTAGGGTACTTTTCCAGGCTCCTTTGTTGTTAGCTGAATTCATCTTTGCATTTGTAAGATTGAGGCATTGACATCTCAGAAGTCCCCTTCTATTCACTGCCAAATAAATAGCCTTCTCTGAAACATGAAAGTTTTCATCTGTGATGCCAGTAGATCATCTCTGGTTTGGAATCTCTCTCTTCAAAGAAAGGTTAGACTCTGTCATAAAGAGCTCACATTATAAGTTGGTTCTACACAAGATAATCACCTGTTGATTAATTCTATATTGAATGGATAGAGAATTTAAATACATCTGCAAAATCCCTTCACCATTACTATTTAATCTAACCTAATCACAGGAGAGAAATCACATCATCTTAAAAAGTCAGGCCCCATATTTCCAGGAGATAATAGAAGCAGGGCACAGCACCAGGGGGGCAGGAATTCTAGAGTTCTGCCTACCACACATACAGAGTGCTTTTCAAAATTCAGTAGCATCATCAGGCTTAGACGTGTGAGCAAAACATTTAAGTAGCTGAGGAAGTTAACCACGCATATGTCTTGATGAATATCAGTCATGAGCATGTGTGGTGTGTTATGTTTGAAGAACATCAGAGAGATCTACTTTCCTGGAGCAGAATGCGTAGGAAAGAAGCATGTTGGAAATTCAGAAATGAAACAGAGTCTTAGAGGCTATGCTAAAGACTCTGGATTCATTGACTCTGAGTAAACCAGGGAGACATTTCACTCAGGGTTTCAAGGACTGAGTCAGGAGAATAAAGAACATGTTGTATGATTGCCTAAGAATATCAGAAACCTTCCAGCCTTTCTGATCTCTTGGAGGATCATGAAGTTTAATTTGTGCCAAGTACCATTAGATTGAATGTCTTCTTTCCTCCAGTACCAGTCCTCATCGATAGTATAAGGTCCAGGTAGGTGAAAAGATGGATATAATCAGGTTTGAGGTAATGCCAAAGGAAATGATGAAATGAGATATTGGCAGAGTAGATAGAAACGCAAGAGAAATGAAATGTACTAGAGTGATTAAGATAATTAGACACAGAGTTTAAGTTGTATAAAGGATGAACAAACTGCAAACAAAGAGTGAGACCAAAAAAATGATGGTACTCATAAAGTGATCTGATGTACGGAAATGGAATAAAACAAGTTGTCATAAAATATAAAAATGTGAGATGTCTTTGGATGTAAAGATTTAATATGATAAAATTCTTGACTCTGGGAGGGGTGCCTGGGTGGCTCAGTTGGTTTAGCATCTGACTTCGGCTCCGGTCATGACATTGTGGTTTGTTAAGTTTGAGCCCCACTTCAAGCTCTGTTTACAGCTTGGAGCCTGGAGCCTGCTTCAGATTCTGTGTCTTCCTCTCTCTCTGGTCCTCCCGTGCTCACACTCTGTCTCTCTCTCTCTCTAAAAAATATATAAACATTAAAAAAAAATTTAAAAAAATATCGGCTCGAGGAAATTAATTAATTGTAGGAAAAGAGATACCTACATGTCTAAAACTATTGATGGGTTAACTTTCATATTAAGAACCACTCTGAAGACACTACAGTCAAGTCAATACAGTATTTTATTGGTTTAAATCAAATAATTAGATCAGCGATACAGAAGATACATTATGTAGAAATAGAAGGCATTCGTATGATTAAATTATGCACGTATGATGAAATTTTACACACTGGCCAGAAATTAGTAAGCAATACAATAGAGAAATGGGCAAAGGGTGTCAAGGGACCTTTCACATATGAGCAAATTTACATGTCTAAAAATGTATAAAAAGATGTTCAATTTCCTTAGTACTCATGGAAATGCAAATAAAATCATAATTATTTACCACTGTATCTCTGACGGGTAAAATAAAATTTTAGAATGAAAACATCTATCGCTAGCACTTATTGCTAGTGTAGATGCACGTTTAAAAAATATTATTTTTTAAAAATCTGTGCAACAGCCTTTATACTTATTAAAATAAAAATATGTTTACCTTGTAACCCCACTCCTAGAAGTCTATCCCACAGAAATTAAAGTTCTAGTACTTAAAGTTACACATGCACAGATATTCATATATCTGTTTGTTATCTCAAAAATAAGCAAAGTAAATAGCCAGCAATAAATGAATGGGAAAATAAAATTATGGGTGAGTTAGACCATGGAATATTATATAGTCTTTAAAAATGGATACAAAAATCCAATTGGACAAGAGACTTTTTTAAGTATAGCTAACTCTGACAAACAATAAAATATATATTTATGTATTCAATAGATATTTGTTGAATATCCATTTTAGAAGCACACTGTCAAATATTGTAGCCTATAAAAATGTGACATCATAAATTCAAATTTTTTAATTTTAATTTTTAGTTAATATTAAGTACAATAAAAATTCAGCTCTTCTAGGGGGCGCCTGGGTGGCTCAGTTGGCTAAGCTTCCGATTTTGGCTAGGTCATGATCTTGCGGTCCGTGACTTCGAGCCCCCCCATCAGGCTCTGTGCTGACAGCTCAGAGCCTGGAGCCAGTTTCAGATTCTGTCTCCTTCTCTCTCTGCCCCTCCCCCACTCGCACTCTGTCTCTCTCTCTCTCTCAAAAATAAATAAACATTAAAAATAATTTTAAAAACTCAGCTTTTCTATTGCTCGATACCCCTTGCAAGATCTCAATGCCACACGTGGGTAATTGTACCATATTGGACATTGCGGAAGTTCCATCACTGCAGAAAGTCATTTGGAAAGAGCCATGGGATAGTGTTTTTGGTTCTGGAGATAGACTGGTAAACAAAATGATACAGTCTCTGACTACATCTTGCTTGTAGTCTACAGAATGCTAAGAAAATGTAACCTAATTTTTGAAAAATAAATATAAAATATATCCATAGGGATGAGTATGTATTCAAATGTATATTTTTAAATATGCTAATTTACACCTATATAAACATGGAGAATCATACCTTTTAACTTGAGTTACCAGCCTGGGTGAGAGATATTGGCAAAACAGAGTAGAAAACAGCACATAAACAGAAGAGGGTTTTTAAAATAATATCTAAAAATAGCATCATATCACTATGCTTATGCATTTACATAAAATAACATGTTTTATGTAAAAAATGATTTCAGAGAACAAAAAATAAGAGTACAACGTGATGATTTCCACTTTAGTCTTCAGTTATGACAATTTTTGCATGAGAAATACACGGAAATGTATTTTTTCTTAGGCAGCTATAAAATGCAAGACAAAGAGCTTAGTTTCGTTACTAATAATGTGTTTCCCCCAAATTATAGGTATTGTGACTTTATTGATGCATGGATGATGTGAAAAAATTTGGTTGTCCTTTCGTGCAATGTAGAAATTGTAAACATGATACTATTTCAATGAAAGATCATTCATAATTCATAATTTTTAATATTTAACAGATTTTTATGCCATGTGGTTTAACAAGGTAAAGACGCAAACTAGGAAAACATAGGGCAAAAAAGTGTTTATTTCCACCAGATAGAAAAACAAAAATGTGATGTCACATATTTCTGCTCAAGAAAAATTAGATATAATAAAGTTTTATTGAAAGCAACAGAAAACTTGACAGATCTCTAATTCAAAGTACTATTTCTGAGGAAGTCACACCTTGGCTGACTTATTCAGAAATAAGTCCCTTTTGTTGAAGACAGCACAAAAGAGAAGATGATTCCTTCTCATAACTAATCCAAATGCGTAATTTCTACATCTTCTTTTCTCTGGAGAACAATCTTCTTTCATCTAAGTATAAGTCTGACTTCTGATATTGGGTAAAAAGTGGTGGCTTAGTTCAGAGGAAGGCTCCTTCTGAGAAAAATAATAAAATTTGGATAACATACAGAATATCCGCTTCTGAGAGGATTAAAGAGCAAGGTTCAAGGCAGCTATGTTGGGTTGGCGAGTAGGAATGGGTCATGACCCCGAAAAGGAGCAAAATTACCTACAGCTTTATTATACATGGCTGACATTCTCTGCCACTTTTCTGCTTGGATCATTTGCCAATCTGTAAGCTCTGTGAGTTGTAGAAGTTCAGGAGATATTGGTGGCCCAGAGGCTTTGGCATTTTCCCCAAAGTTGGCAGACAAACCTTTGTGTTCAGAGCTACTCACGACAGACGGGTATTAAAGGACCAGGATTAAAAAAAAAAAAAAAATTGCAAAACACTAAATGCAAATTTGCACCACTTTTTACCTTTAGGCAAATGCATACACTTGAGTGTCTGGAAAACTAAGAAGAAAGCAACAGATAAGACGCTAAAAATCTCAAAAGAGCTGTCAGGAGGGTTAAGGTGTTAAGAAAAAACAAACAAAAAATGAAGTTTAAATCCTGCCAAGAAAGGAAAGGAGTTTGTGCAACAATGCATGTTTCAGATGAGACCTCTCAGATACTATTTCCAAGAGACTGAAGCGAATTGAACAGTCCTTACAAAAACTATAATGTAGCCTGGAAACATGCCGGGTCCTGATGAATCAAGATGATTTTCCCTTACACTGCTTACTATATATGTATCTTTGTCTCTCCCTCTCCCTTCCTATCTCCCTCTATGTATCTGTCTATCTATCCATCTATCTATTTATCTATCATCTACCCACCTGCCTACTTATCTACTTATCTATCTAACTTTCCATATCCTTTCTACTATAAATGATACAGAGCTGGACTGATTAATAAAGAAACTTCAGGCCTATGTTTTCACCATCGAAGTCTTTTAAAATACTTAAGAGGGAAATATATCCAAGAAGACAAAAAGACTTCATTTTTAATTATGATTATGATTATGAGTATTAAGTAGTGATTCAAAACGTGAAAGTCATTTGGGGATATTGTGGTACCTGGGAACATGCTTATGAATAATGAATTTGTTATATAGCCATTTGATCAGTTTCTATTTCTGATTATCTTAATGTTTTATTATTATAAGTTCTAGAAAAATAATATTGTTTTTGGTATGTCCAGAGAAGAAATATTCTTTGACAATAATCATGCTTAATAATCTCAACAGTGTGCTAGTTTTTTTTTTTATTATTATTTTATTTTAGAGAGAGAAAGAGAGAGAGAGAGCATTAGTGGAGGAGGGAGAGAGAGAGAGAGAGAACCTTAACTTAAGCAGGCTCCACACCTAGCAGGGAGCCTCTTGTGCAGAATCATCCCCCCACCCTGGGATCATGTGTAAAGCCAAAATCAAGAGTTGGATGTTAAACTAAGAGAACCACGTAGGTGCCCCAACACTGGAGTAGTTTAATGCTGCTACATGTTTACTTGGTTGTTAGTGTATTCACTAAATATAAGTTTTAAAATTATAAATTGACTTCTTGTAGTCCCTTATAACTTAACGAAAAAAGGGAATTTACATAAATTATTTTGATGGATCTATCCTGGAGCTGTTTTACAGAATTGAGAGCTTTGTACAACTGTGCGTCCATTTATGCAAATAAGTGTTTATTAATTAGCTAACACATTGAACTTTATTACATTACATTTACAATCTAAACAGCAATATTTTCGAGTTACAAAATAAGGGTTTTTCAACTATCATCCAAACATCAATTTTTAGGGTGTCTGGCTGGCTCCGTCAGTAGAACATGCAACTCTTGATCTCTTGGTTCTGAGCTCGAACCCCAAGTTGGGTGTAGAGATTCCTTAAAAATAAAATCTTAAAAAAACCAAAAAATAAAAATACACATCAATTTTCAATGGTCTAAAGGAATCTAAGTAGAAAGAAGAGGAAAACACTGAACAAATTTTAACAGCATATGAGAACACTCTCCTTTTATTGTTTCAACCATATATATTATCTAATTTGAACATGAAATAATACTAAATTTGATAGTCAATTCCTTTTTTTCAATAAGTTCAAAAATACAGCAAGTTTACATGAAGAAGGACGTTGTAAATCCCATTAATCCTTATCATAAAGTTATATGATTCATGTTCCATGATTACCTTAATTGTAAACCTGTTTACAAAGAAAAAAAATCAAAATCTTTGAATCCTGACAGCTGAGCTACTGACAAACTTTATATATATTTTTTCTCTCTCATGTAGATTTCCTTTTTCATTAAAATAGTGTGTTTATAATTATCCCTGAATCCACCTTGGAGAAGTTATTCAGACTTCCCTGGTGTGACTGAAGGTTAAAAATATATATTAATTTTACACCAAATTTGGTTTTATTAGGACTCACTGCTGATTTGTGATATTTCATACCATTATATCTGAAATTATAGCATTTCTTGAAAAATCCTGAATCAATGTATATTTAGAGATAAAATTAACAAATCTATGTCCAAAAAAGAAAAAAAAAATATGTAAGAATACATACCATGTCCAGATGAAAATAAGCTTTTGTAATTCAATGAATCTCGAGGATTTTTGGTGATAGACTTTCTAACATGTTGTGTCAGAATGCAATGGAAGGAGCCCTTTCAACTTTGAAAACAATCTGGGTCTTTGAATCATTGAATTGATTGGCTTGTAGACATATTGTTTTAAGTAACAGATTACCTTTCTTTCAAAGATGAGTATGGGTCAAAAGAAATATTGAGGTTAACTAACTACTTTAACAAATATTGCTTTACTCATTTGGTTACGACTCACCAAAACTGTTTTGAACGCAAGGGTCCAAAAAGGCCTACCCCAAATATTAGGTACATATAAGAATTTCTAGAACTCCCTGAAGGAAAAATCATAAATATAGTGAAAATAATTTGTTGAAAATGACACTAATCTAAAAATAAAACAATATTCATTGTAGTATTTTTAATATGGCCATAAATATGCATAACATCCAATAAGAGATGCTGAGTAGAGCTCAATATTCACTAATTGGTCTTCTCAGAGGATAGGAAGGAACCCTCTGGTAAAGGACGGAGAGAACATCAGTTAAGCGCTCCTTTATTCAGGAAGTTCCTTTCTTTCATTTCTCGGTTTCTCCAGTTCTTGTGGGTCTTCTGAAGTATGGACTTATGGACTAATTATTCTTTAAATATACCAATCTGTGTTAAAAAAGTGCACACACACACACACACATTCTTTTTTTCTTTTAATTTTTTTTTTTTAATCTCTATTCACTTTTGAGAAAGAGACAGAGCATGAGCAGGGGAGGAGCAGAGAGAGAGAGGGAGGCACAGAATCTGAAGCAGGCTCCAGGCCCTGAGCTGTCAGCACAGAGCCCAAAGTGGGGCTTGAACTCACGAACTGTGAGATCATGACCCAAGCCAAAGCCAGACACTCAACTGGCTGAGCCACCCAGGCGACCCCCCCCCCCACCACATTCTTCTGTTTAAGTTCCTTGTCATTATTTAACATTAAAAAATACTATTAATTTTTATTTTGTTGTCAACTTTGCAGAATAATAATAACATTTATTGACCTCAGTTGGCCAAATCCTCAAAAGCACTTAACGTGGATAATTTGTTTTAATGCTCAGAATAACTCTGTGAGGAAAGCACCATTATTCCAATTCTCATTCTTCATTAAAGGAAACACAATCAGTGAAGGCAACTGCTCAAACTCACTCTAACCAGAAATTCCAAAGGGGATCTCCCACGTAAGCTATCTCACCCCTGCCTGTTACATCTGCTAGAACCAACATTTGTTGACTTACAGACAGATTTGTTTGGGTTCATTTTAGTTGTATTTGTTTTATATTTTTCATAGAGTTTTGCTGCCCTCCAATGTGTTCTCCAAATCCCTAGCTCTCTGTTTGACTTGTTGACACAGGTTATGTTTCTCTTTATCTCAGCAGTTCCCTACCTCTGACCTCGACGACCTCTGCCCATGTCCATGCACTTCGCCACTGTGCTTCCTCTGCTGGCATCATTTTACACATGAGAGCTTTACAGAAAACAAAGTCATGTCTCTGTTGGAGCCTGAAGCCTGAGCAAAAGAATCATAACCAATGGCATGGTGAAGTAAAACTTTTTGCACACATAGCCAAAATGCTCTTATGTTTCCAATGGTTTTTCAGGGCTTTACTCCAAGGGGCTGCAGGAATACAGCTGATTATTGATTATATTTAATGAAAAAGTCGGTAACAGAAAATACTGTCATTCTCTCCAGATTAAAAAAAAAAAAGTAGGGGCTGATGGTTAAGGGTTAGTTCAATTTTTGTTTGCTTTTTGTAAAAATTTTATAAACTTTCTCTACTTTGAAAACAGTATTCACTGTATATTAATCAATATTTCTACAACATATAGGATAAATCATCCTAACTTGCATCATCTACAGAAAAAAAATAGAGAGTCAGCCTTTATTATTTTAACATGGATGATTTTTACAAAATGATTCTGAAAGACATAAAGTGTATACATCACAATAATTTAAAGTATTTGTTAACATCAATAAGCATATGAAGAGATGCTCAACATTACTAATTACCAGAGAAATGCAAATCAAAACCACAAAATGAGATATCACCTCACACTTGTTAGGATGACTATTATTATTATTATTATTTTGTAGGCCTCACACCCCGCATGGAGCCCAACATGGAGCTTGAACTCATGACCCTGAGATCAAGAGGTGAGCTGAGATCAAGAGCTGGATGCTTAACTGACTGAGCCACACCAGGATGTGGAGATAAGGGAATCTCAGTGCGCTGTTGGTGCGAATGTAAACTGATGTAGCCATTGTGGGAAACAGTACGGAGCTTCCTCAAAAAAATTAAAAACAGAACTGCCATTTACCCCAGCAATCCCATTTCTGGGTATATACCCAAATGAAATCAAGTGAATACTTAAAATTTTTTAATTATTTGTAAAGATTATAGGTGTTTTTTTTTTTTTTTTTTTTTCGAGAGAGAGAGAGAGAGAGAGAGAGAGAGGGAAGGGGAATCTTAAGCAGGATCCATGCTCAGCAAGAGCCCAACATGGGGCTCCATCCCAGGACCCTGGGATCATGACCTGAGCCGAAATCAAGAGTCGGATTCTCCGCCGTCTGAGTCACCTGGATGCCCCTGTATAATATAAATATAAATATAAATATAAATATAAATATAAATATAAATATAAATATAAATATAAATATAAATAAATATAAATATAAATATAAATATAAAGAATATGAAATTTCATTGAGTTCTCCAAAAAATGTCATCTTTTCTTCACAGTCCCTGGTGAATAAGATCCAGCAGTTTTCTTCAGTGGAGTCTGCTGTATCTGTGAGCCGTACTTCTGCTGTGACACTTAAGTACAGGGCTGTCATTAATCCTGTTTAAATCACCTGCTCCTTTTGCAAACACTCTGATCTCTATTACATTCATTGCAGAATAGTTGTTACCAAAATCATAAAGTATAACTTATTTGATTTATAAGACAACAGTGAATCTTTAAGCTAGGGGGAAAGGAGAACAAGGGAAAGAAAAGGAAAGGAAAGGAAAGGAAAGGAAAGGAAAGGAAAGGAAAGGAAAGGAAAGGAGAGAGAGAACAGAATATAAAGTCTTATATCCTTTCATTAGAGAACAAGGCGCCTGGGTGGCTCAGTCGGTTAACTGTCCAACTTTGGCTCAGGTCATGATCTTGCACTTTGTGAGTTTGTGCCCTACATTGGGTTCTGTGCTGACAGGTCAGAGCCTGGAGCCTGCTTCAGATTTTGTGTCTCCCTCTCTCTCTGCCCCTCTTCACTCATATTTTCTCTCTCTCTCTCTCTCTCCAAAATAAATAAACACTAAAAAATTTAAAAAGTATATTTAATACTTCATTTTCTTCAAAAAAAAAGCATCTAGTGCTAAATGCCTTCATTTCATAGACTTTGACTTTGGGCACTTAGTTGTTCAAATATGATAGTATCTATAGAACTACGATTACTCTTCTTATCATTCGACTGACCCAGTGTGATATACACAATCTTTATTTTAAAATATGTTTTTTTAATTCTATCCCCTTCCCATATTCCTACAATTCTCAAATGAAATTAATTGAATTCTATAGCTAAGCTCAGTGCCTGAATATCATTAAATACTACTATGTTGTTGATTTAAAACATGTAATTATTTTTCCATGGTGTAAGAATTTCAGCTTTTCCTTAATATTCCTTAGCCAGTACTTTGTCTGTGAAATATGCTTACCAAAAAGGGTCTACAAAAAATAAAAATTTTCCTAAAAGTGAATATCATATATGTTTGCTTATTTTTTTTAAGTTAGAGACTTTAAGGGAGAAAGGAAAGCAAAAAAGGAAAAGGAATAATTCTCCTTAAGAATAGAGGTCAATTACCTTTAAGTTTTGAACCACCTGGCTATTTCAAATGCTGCATCTACATCAACGTTATGTCATCTAGTAATTGTACATGGTCAGATAAAAGGAATGTGATCAGAATTCAGGATATCTAAAATCATTTTTTCCTTCAAAGGAGGGAAATATTAGAAGTGACAGAGGAAAAGTGCTTTGGTTACAAATATAATAATAAAAACTAGATAATTATATGCATGTCTTTTTTTTTAAGTTCACGTGTTATTGTGTATGTGTGTGAGAGAGAGAGAAAGAGAGAGAGAGAGATTGAGAGAGAGAGAGACTGTGTGCACACATGAGTGGAGGAGGGGCAGAGAGAGAGGGAGACACAAAATTCCAAGCAGGGTCTGCTTTGTCAGTGCAAAACCTGATGTGGGGCCCAAACTCAGGAACCATGAGATCATCACCTGAGCCTAAACCAAGAGTCAGATGTTTAACCAATTGAGCCATCTAGGCACCCCTTTATGTCTTTTTTCTCAATCGTTATAGTCTAATTTTTTGTTTCTAAAACTGAACT
The DNA here is from genome assembly GCF_018350195.1 of Panthera tigris. Taxonomy (NCBI): domain Eukaryota; kingdom Metazoa; phylum Chordata; class Mammalia; order Carnivora; family Felidae; genus Panthera; species Panthera tigris. The sequence continues at coordinate 20,625,458 of NC_056668.1, read as the reverse complement.
GGTCAGATGTTCATAATGAGACCATATAAACGTTTATGACATTACTAATTTATTATATTTGAATAATTTTATTCTTATCAACTTCTGAATCAGATAAATTGTGTATGTCAACTTAAGATAGAGTGATAGATATTGAGAAAGAGTACATTTTATATCCTAGGTTTTCTGATTCAGGACATCAGAGGTAGGTTAGTTGAGTGGTTCTGATTGGGGATCTTTTTTGGGGTTGCGTTGAGATATTGGCTAATACTGGAATATCTGCTTCCAAATTGGCCCACTTTTGTGGTGTTCGATGACAGAAGGCTCCAGTTCTTTGCTACATGGGACTCTTCATGGCTATGTGAGCAACCTCAGGTTGTCGTGGCTGATTTCCTACAGATTAAGAAATCCCGTAGACGGAAAAATAATTTACAATGATTTCATGTCCTAGCCCCGATCACACGACCATATTCCGATAAACTGTTGGTAACACAGGTCAGCTCTATGGAATATGGGAGAGAACTTCAAAGGGGAGTGAATGGGTACCAGAAGGTTACAATCATTTGGGGCTCTTTCCCACACATCCAAAAGCCTTTGCATTGGGAGGGAACAATCTTCCTAGGGAAGAAAAAGCACACAGAAAAGCTATGGAACAGGAAAGAATTTGGCATTTTCAAAGTAGATTAAAAACAAACAAACAAACAAACAAACAAACAAAAAGCAGACCAGTGAGCACCAAAGAGCAAGGTATAGGGAAGGGAGGCAGAAGAAGCCAGATCATATAATAGCTTGTACACGTGGTAAAAATTTCGGTGCTTATCCTAAGTGAAATGGAGATCCACTGACGTGATTTAATCAATAGCGAGCTAGTATGAGTTCACTTTTTCAAGGATTACTTTGGTGACTGAGTAGTTATTAGATCATAGGGAATGAGAGCGAAGGCAGAAAGACCAAATATAGTCATTAATATGACTCGCTATAAGAAATCTGAAATGAAATTACAGCTTTCCCTGAAGAAGTAAAATTTGAGCAGTGTGTTAAAGATACTCATAATTCTAAGAGCTACTATGACCCCTATACTTTTAGAACTCTCACTGACTTTCATCCTTGAATGCAATACCAGGAAATTCATCATGTTTAATCTTCCTTTGCAGGAGACATATTAATTCATATTTTTAGACTTCAGTATAACAGTGACAATGCTTTCTTACTTTAAAATTTACAAAGTAATATGTCCTATATTATCTCTCATTTGTATACAATTCCACTAACGATGCTTTTGTAGCTTTTCCTATACTCAGATATGCTGACTACATTTATTTTCCTTGCGCACATGGCTTTTCTTTGCACTAATATTAAATATATTGAAAATCAGTGTCTGCTTCTAAAGTTTTACCCAGTTCTTCTTGAACTGTTTCTACCCTCAGGGTCTTCACTATGTTATGCCTACTTAGATCTTACGACAACATTTTCCATAAAACCCGGTCACTACATTTATATAAATGCTGATCTTTGAAAATCGAGAGGTAGTGATAAAAAATACCTGTAGCAAGAGACATGTTAGAACAATTAGACATTAAGAAAGGAAATAAAATATGCTACTCTTTTGAAAACTCGTAAAATTACTTTTTAAACTTAAAACCTTAAAAAACAGCTTGTCTCTTATTAGATTTCAGAGATTTTGGTAAGAATGTTACAGGGAATTTTGTTACATACAGTGTATGGTAAAAATACAGCAATAGAGCAGTTGGGAAGAAACATTGTCTTTTTTGTGTTAAATGGTAGTATAGCAGCCTGTAAACCACAGAAATATTACGCCTTATACGATACCATGTGCCTTTTTCAAGGTGGGTGTTTTCAAACCTCTGTAGTCTCTTTCTGATTGCAATCTATATATTAACAAAAAAGCTTTAATGTTCATTCCGTCAATGCACAGTTCACATCGAAATGCAAGACTGTATTCCCAGAATACCAGAGTCACAATCTGAAAGTTTAGTGTGGCAATTCTCATTTCTTTCAAGCAATGAAGGGAATTTAGATAAGTGTTTTCTTTTTTTCTTTTTTCCAAACTTGAAGGTTTTTTTTTTTAATTAAGTTTTTAATTTTAATTCCAATTCTATTAACACACAGTGTTACATTAGATTCAGGTGTACAATCTAGTGATTCAAAGATTCTATACATTACTTAGTGCTCATCAGGGTAAGTGGGTTTTTTAATCCCTATCACCCATTTCACCCATCCCCCATCCATCTCCCCTCTGGTAATCATCAGATTGTTCTCTATAGTTAAGGGTCTGTTTCTTGGTGTCTCTCTCTCTCTTTTCCTTTGGTCATTTGTTTCGTTTCTTAAATTCCACATATGAATGAAATCATATGGTATTTGTCTTTCTCTGTTTCCACTTAGCATTATACTCTCTAGCTCCATCCATGTTGCTGCAAATGGAAAGATCTCATTCTTTTTTAATAGCTGAGATCATAGGGTAGCACTATATTAAAATTTTTGAAGACCCTCTTGACTTTTCTGCAGAGTAGCTGCACCAGTTTGCATTCCCACCCACAGTGCAAAAGAATCCCTTTTTCTCTACATCCTCACCAACACTTGTTTCTTGTGTTTTTGATTTTAGCCATTTTGATGAGGGGGAGGTGATATGTCATCAGAGTTTTGATTTGTGTATCCCTGATGATGAGTGATATTGAATATCTCTTCATGTGTCTATTGGCCATCTGTCTGTCTTCTTTGGAGAAATCCTGTTCATGCTGTCTGCCAATTTTTTAACTGGATTACTTGTTGTGGGGGTGCTGAGTATATAAGTTATTTATATATTTTGGATACTAACCACTTATTGGATGTGTCACTTGCAAATATTTTCTTTCAGTAGGTCCCCTTTTAGTTTTGATGACTGTTTCCTTCCCTGTGCAGAAACTTTTTTTATTCTGATGTAGTCTCAATAGTTTATTTTTGCTTTTATTTCTCTTGCCACGGGAGACATATTTAGAAAAATGTTGCTATGGTCAATGTCAGAGATATTACTGTCTGTGCCCTCTTCTAGGATTTTTATGGCTTCATGTCTCACATATAGGTCTTAATCCATTTTGAGCTCACTTTTGTGTGCAGTGTAGAAAGTGGTTCAGTTTCATCCTTCCACATGTTGCTGTCCCGTTTTCTCAACACCATTTGTTCAAAAGATGGTCTTTTACCCACTGGATATTCTTTCTTGCTTTGTTGAAAATTAATTGAGCATACAAATGTGGCTTTATTTCTGGGCATTCTATTCTGTTCTATTGATCTATGTGTCTCTTTTTGTGCCAGTACCATACTGTTTTGTTCATTACAGCTTTGTGATATGAATTGAGTTATGGAATTGTGATGCCTCCAGCTTTCCTTTCCTTTTTTCAAAGTTTCTTTGATTACTTGGGGTCTTTTGGGGTTCCATACAAATTTCAGAATTGTTTGTTCTAGTTGTGTGAAGAATGCGGGTGGTATTCCGATAGAAATTGCATGAAATGTGCAGATTGCTTTGGGTAGTGTAGACATTTTACCAATATTTCTTTTTACAACCCATGGGCATGGAATGTCTTTCATTTCTTTGTATCATCTTGAATGTTTTCATCAATGTTTAATAGTTTTCAGAGTACAGGTCTTTCGTTTCTTTTTGTTACGTTTTCCCCTAAGGTCAGGAACAAGACAAATATGTTCACTCTCACCACTTTTATTCAGCATAGTACTGTTAAGTCCTAGCCACATCAGTTAGGCAACAAAAAGAAATAAAAGGTATCCCCATTGGTAAGGAAGAAGATAAATATTAATTAATGATAAAAAATGGAATGAATTAAACTCATGGATATGTCTTTCTATTAACCACTCTAGATATTTGTTTATTGGTAAAAAATCTAAATAAGTTAGGGGCATCTGGGTGGCTCAGTCGGTTGGGCGTCCGACTTCGGCTCAGGTCATGATCTCGCGGTCTGTGAGTTCAAGCCCCGCATCAGGCTCTGGGCTGACAGCTCAGACCCTGGAGCCTGCTTCAGATTCTGTGCCTCCTTCTCTCTCTGCTCTTCCCCTGTTCACGCTCTGTCTCTCTGTCAAAAATAAATAAATACTAAAAAAATTTTTAAAAAATCTAAATAAGTTAAAAGCTATTGACATGTTCCACATTACAGAGGCACAATTAAAACACCATGCCTTGGCAAAGAGAAAAGCACATAAGCACAAAAATCTAAAGGAAATATTTTAGTAGTCATGTTTCAAGCATGTGTGTATTTACTTGTATGTGTGTAGAGGTGTACGTTATAAATACAGGATATATGTGTATGTGTAAACATAAATATGCACATATGAATACGTACTTATAGGTATATATTTATATGTATCATTAATTTATTCACACACACAGCCCAAATTATTTAGTTATTCTACCTAAATGACATTTCTTATTTCTCCACCAGTGCTAACAGAATTATAATGCCAATGATAAGCACTAATCACTTCAAAAATTTTTAAATTTTCTAGTAGTCACATTAAAATATATAAAAGCAGTGTCGCCTGGGTGGCTCAGTGGGTTGGCATCCGACTTCGGCTCATGATCTCACAGCCCAGGAGTTCAAGCCACGCGTTGGGCTCTGTGCTGGCCGCTCAGCTCTCTCTCTGCCCCTCCCCTGCTCACACTCTGTTCTCTGTTGCTCTCTCTCTCAAAAATAAAATAAACATTAAAACATATAAATATAAAAAAACAAAATGTGACATTAAGAATTAAGCATACTCATACATTTTATTCAATCCACTATATCCAAATATTATTTTAATGTGTAATCACGATAAAAATGATCATGATATATTTACCATTATGTTTTTCATACTAAGTCTTGCAAATCTGCCCGTATTTTATACCTACAGCACATCTCAATTAGTAATAACAATATTTCAAATACTCACTAGTCATATGTGGCCCTTTATTACCAAATTGGACATCATAGTTCTGGAATGACTTAAGGAAAAAATTTTAATCCACTCTCACTCTAAATTGTTCCTTTAACAGAATTACCTTCCTTAAATGACATATCTTCTGAGAAAGTATAAAGAAAATTCCATGTACGACTTCTCAGCTGCCTGTATCAAGCAAAAGTTTTTTTTTTGTTTTTTGTTTTTTTTTAACATTTATTTATTTTTGAGACAGAGAGAGACAGAGCATGACCAGGGGAGGGTCAGAGAGAGGGAGACACAGAATCCGAAACAGGCTCCAGGCTCTGAGCTGTCAGCACAGAGCCCGACCGGGGGCTCGAACTCACGGGCTGTGAGATCATGACCTGAGCCGAAGTCGGCCGCTTCACCGACTGAGCCACCCAGGCGCCCCTCAAGCGAATTTTTTGACTTCAATTTAAAGAAAAAAAAAAAAAAAAAGATAATATCGTATATTCCATAAAGATATAGATATATCAGAGCTGGTGTTCACCACACGAAAGCAGTCTTTTATGAGGAATGTATCAATCATTCATATATTCTAAAATTAGTTTGAAAATATTTCAGGTACTTTATTTTGCTCAAAAGATTGACACGGAGCAGGTTTAAATGTATACAGTTAAGGAGCAAAGAAAACAGGGAAAAGGAGGCAGAACACCCCTGAGACTTGAGAGCCCTGAATGACTGAATCCAGAAGCCTCAAGTGTTTGAACAAGGAGCCTTTAAAGAGAGGTTTGAGCTTGAGGGAGTATGAATGTCACGAGCTGGTAAAGCTACCAAGATTGCATTCTAAAGCTGTTTATTCCTGAAAGGGAGTGGGGAAATCTCATGGCCAAAGGAAAACAGAATTGAATGAGCTTCTGGCGTGTCTTGGGATTAGTGGTATGCCTCTTACATTATTTTTTCATGGTGGAAAATGAAAGTGTGAGGGGAGAAATACACCCGTTTGGCTCAGAGATCCAAAAGGGAGCGGGAGGTTTAGAAAGGTCAAATCCAGCCTTGGGAGTTTGTTTTGATGCATCCTGAGTTTGAATTGTTGTTTGGATTAATGAAAAATCTTTAACGTACAAAATTGGAAGCCAACTGGTGGAAAAGTTATTTCACAAAATTGCCTCCTTTGCATAATTCCTGGCACAGTTTGAAGTACTGTTGAAGCAAATTCAGGAGTTTGGTGTTTCTCTTTACATTAATACTTTATAACTGGGTAAGGTTAGTATTAAAGAAAAGACAAACAAACAATCGTATTATTTTATTTGGTTCAGAAGTAGTGGCTGAAAAAAAAACAATTCAAAGTGAGAAAGCTAGTATTTCTTCTTTCACTCAAAGTCTCCAGAACCCTTGTCCAGAGTATCCCTTCTTTTTTTTTTAAAGTTTATTTATTTATTTTGAAAGAGAAAGAGAGAGAGAAAGCGTGTGAGAGCTCATGCACACAAGTGGGGGAGGGGCAGAGAGAGAGAGGGAGAGAGAGAGAACTCCAAGGAGGCTGTGTACTATCCGTGTAGATAAGGGGCTGGATCTCACAAACCATGAGAGCATGACCTGAGCTGAAACCAAGAGTCGGATACTTAACTGACTGAGCCACCTAGGCACCCAAAAGTATCCCTTCTTAGGGACATAACCTGCCAGGATCCATTTTTTATCTAAACATATTCTATGGGTTACCTTCTCAGAAGTAGGTGCACTTTAAAATAACAATGAAAGAAAAGCTATGTGTACTTTTTAAATGAAATTTAAAACTTTTGAACTCCCTAGTGTGAGGAAATTATTTGGAACACTGGGATTTCTCCCATTATTCTTCAAATTATGTCAAATGTTCAATTACCCATTCACATCGCAAATTCAAGATTGAGTCTCCAAACTTGGGGAAGTTCGTGGATGGTAGAAGCAACAAAACAGGAATGCCAATGTCAATGATAGAGGAGGAAAGAGGAAAACTCAAACATGCTTTGCACATGAACATGACCAAATTATACTGCACTGAAACTATAGGTTCTGTTGTTCTAAGTAGTTGAGGCCAACATGCATTTACACACTAGTTTTTTCCAGAGAATGGACCCGTCATCTTTCCTGACACCCTCTCCCAAGGGTATAGTAAGATAAAAACGGAATACCTGTAAGACTGGCCCTAAGGCAACTTTGCTACATTCTCCATCATGAAAATAATTTTCCAACACTGCATTTAAAATATTAATTTCTGGGGCGCCTGGGTGGCTCAGTCGGTTGAGCGTCCGACTTCAGCTCAGGTCACGATCTCGCGGTTCATGAGTTCGAGCCCCAAGTCAGGCTCTGGGCTGATGGCTCAGAGCCTGGAGCCTGCTTTCGATTCTGTGTCTCCCTCTCTCTCTGCCCCTCCCCCATTCATGCTCTGTCTCTCTCTGTCTCAAAAGTAAACATTAAAAAAAATTAAAAAAAAATAAATAAAAAATAAAATATTAATTTCTAATTCTTAGCTTTTGAGATAGCATACTCTTTTGAAACTATTATTGTTTATATGTTTTTTTTTTCCTGCCTGTGGTCATGTAGGCATTCTATTCTTGCCTCTCTGTAGTGTCCTTAATGAAGACCCCCCATCTGCCTCATGGACCCAAAAGTTTTTAGATCTGCTCTAACTTTTAAAAATTATTTAAATTACTTTTCATTCAAAGTTCAAAGTACAACCTAATATGGCTTTGGTATCAAAATTAAACTTTAAATTTGTGAAGAAAAACAACAGTAAGGCATAGTCAGTGTTTTTGTTTGTTTGGTTTTTGTCTTTTTTTGTTTTCTGTTTGTTTGTTTGTTTGCTTCTGCAAAGAAAAATTTTAAATTGTATGCCTGGGCAAATCTTATATTCTATATTTGTTACAAACCCCACAAATGTTTGAAAATTGTCCAAAACATAAACATAATGAATTAATTTACCTGACAAATAGTGGTTGCCTTTCTTTTCTTTTTAATGCTTTTTGGTTTGTATATCAGTACAATAAGGAAACCAAATGTGGGAAAGTGCCTATCGTGGAGACTTGTTAACATAGAAATGTATTGTTTGAAGTAAAAAAAAAAAAGCAAAATATATTAATTCTGATGGAAAGACTTAGAATATACAATTTATACATCAGCGTTCTTAACAGAGGACTGACTACCTTAAGATATTGCTTGTTTGACATCTCCAAAGAGTAGTCAAACCAGTTTTTCTTGTTCACATTATCAATTGTGTGTATTACCAAGCTATTCTGTTTTCAGTCACAACTTGGGGACCGACTCACTTGGCACGTTCTTTATTTTTTCTCAATGTTTATTTCTTTATTTTGAGAGAGATTGTGCACAAGTGCACACAAGCAGGGGAGGGGTACAGAGAGACAATACCAAGCGGCCCCATCTGACAGTGCAGAGCCCAACACGGCCATGACCCTGAGATCATGACCTGAGTCGAAACCAAGAGTTGGTTGCTTACCTGACTGGGCCACCCTGGCACCCCTTAGCACATTCTTAAATGAACTGTTGCCCTGCCATTCTACCCAAAAGACGGCTGATTTTCGTTGGTTAACATATAATTAGGAAAGTATATCTAGTTTCATTGATTTTATAATTATTTTATAAATAAATGTCAGTGTTTCAGTTTATTTATCCATACAATAAATACTGGTCTTCAGAAATGAAATTGCCAAGGAAGGGAATGAGGAAGATACTTTAGGGACCAAATGACTGAAAATGTTGAAAAACAATGACCAACAATGTCAATTTAGAAGTCAATAGAACAACAGCCATTTTTCTGGACGGTTAGGTAAAAATAGTGATAAGCTGCTGTGAAATCTGGCAAGTGTGGAAATGGATAAGTCAAGATATCCAAGTATTTAATGTGTCACAATTTGAATATTAGTTCTCTAAGTGATTTCAATATCTTGAGAGCAATTACATAACGGAGAAAAACTGGCAAAATCCCAATACATATCAGACATTAATGTGACTTATTTGTATAAAGGATCTGAGAAAGACAACTCTTCCTAAGTCAATTATGGATGCATTGTCTATGGAATGAATTAGAAGGGTCTATGTTGCTCTTCTTTATAATTCCTCAGATACAATAATGCTTGGTGACCTTTTAGAAAATTGACATGCCAGGATAATTTTAATTGCCTCAGATCCATATTGCAAGCCCATGATGGATCAAATAAAAGATCGTCATTTTGTGGTCTAATCTTACAAAGAATACTTACAATCTGAAAGTGAATGCTAAGTATATTTCCATTAGATTTATAACATTAAAAATTAAAATGTCACACACAGTTGGGAATTGGTAAATGAGTATTTGCTAATAGTTCTTCAGGAAAAAAAATTAGGCAGTTATACATCTACAGTGAAATAAATATATCTTTCATGAAAATTTGGTTGGTTCTAGTATTCAGTAGCGTGCGTATACTGAATTCATTAATTCTTATAACGTTATGGACAAAATACACTTTCCCAAGGAAGCAGTGATGATTCATAGCAATACATTTCTGGGCCGTACAGGCAAGTAATGGGTTATTATAACAACGGACAATATTTGCACTCATGACGGTAATTTTTTGCTTATTTTTTGCTCTACCATAGTTCCATGTAGAGAACTGCAATTTCTTTAACTTAATTGTTTTGCAAAATGTGCAAGTATAAGGTGAATCAAAGCTGTCAAATCCAGGGAATTTTGGACTCAGACTTACCACTACCTCCCAAGGCAAATTAGTTGCTTCACCTCTAAGAACTGTAATTTAACTCTTCATGTAAGAAACAAGAGGAAGAAACAAGCTAGGTAGACATTGATCTTGATTGTTTATTTTGAGCCAGAGATGGTTCCATTTGCTCTGTATCTCCACATCATTTTCACCATCCCTCTTACGGCTAGTTACTAACAATTTGGTGTAAGTTATGACACCAGTCTTTTAATAAATGAAAGCCATACCTAGTCATGTTAGGTCACCATCTGCAATAAAACAATGGCTGATCCACAGTCATTAGGATATATACACACACACACACACACACACACACACATATACACATATATATATAATATGCAGAATTATAGATGACATATATGAGTGATGTATATATGGGTGACATTATAAATGACATATGTAATCTCCATAAATCACTCATATATGTTATCTCTTTTATAGTTCTGCATATGATATATTGATATTTTTTTTTCATTTTACAAATAAAAAAATCTTCTATGACCTGAAATTCTCCACTATTCTACACTAGAATAACTAGCAGAATGAGGCTTAAACCTAAGACTTAAATATTGTGTTTTGTATACTTTAAAATGCTGGGCTTATGTTGGAACCCCACTGAGACATCTCACATGCCTATCCTGTAATGACGAACAGTGTGCTTTGGTAAAGCCATTGAGCTAAGTCTAGAGTGCAACTTCACAGATACAAAGAGGCAATTTATCTCCCTCCATGCAAACATGGCTCCACACCATAAGATTTTTAGTTTGTTTGACTTTATTCCTCAACATTCTCTTTAACATGTTTAAATTGCTCAGCACTCTTCCTAAATACCTCGCATCAGGAAACCCCCATGGGTTAACCCTTTTTACAACTGCATTTCTCATATTCAACGCCATCCTTGTTAAGATGTCTTTCTGTAGTTTTACTCTTTCAATAATGAGAAAAATACATAAGTTTCACCAGGTATTTATGTGAACAAACAAACATATTATTTGCTCCTCTAGGCACATAATGCAATACATAACATTCCAGCAGTGATTTATTGTTACTGTCTTTAAGTATTGCTATTACTAAAGTGCATAGAGATACAATACATTACCTAAGTGAAATAATCTATGGTTATAACTATTCTAGTGTATTTGTCAATGCTGTCCTTCGAACCCTTTGACAATCTCTCTGGGTCTTCCTGTTAGAATAAAATTCAAATATTTTGACGAGCAGTCAAATCCGAGTATATTTTCAGTACATATGGAGAATAAATGCCCCAAAACATAAATCAAGGGAATACTATAATGTATGAGATTTTCTGAAGGTATAAAAGTTTCTCTAGGGGGAGAAACTTAAAATTAGATCTTTAGCAAGCTCAGAATAGAGCTAAGTGTGTGGAAACCAGTTAAAAATCAAGAGCATATTAATGCTCTAACAAGTCGTACTAATAAAATAATTGTGTTCTATTTACTTACATAAAATATATGGAGATATTGATTTTTTGTCATGCAAAAATGCTTCACAAATATCTAGGTATCTAAATCCTCCCAAGAAGATACAGAGTTAATAGTTTGGTATAATTTACGGCAGAGAACAAAATTCTCTTATAGAGTAATCTCACCACAATTTTTAAAGCCGGAAACTAGAACTCTTAAATCCTTTTGTACCTGATTTTCATCTTCATAAGTAGCAGATTGATTGGGTCTCTATCAGCTCTAGCAATGTTTGTTCCTACCTTTATTAATAGGTTGTTCCTTCAGATCAATATAGCAAGAAATAATAAGTGGAGTAGCTCAAATAGGTCTAGATGCCCTGTTGCTGCCTGTTCTCTTCACACACTCCACTTACAGACCCTTCTAGATCTGAAGAAATGATTTCAGGAATTTCAAGTAGCCTCAATTATAAATTGCACTTATAATGGCCAACCTACACACAGTTCTTTACTGATTCTTTTTACATATATTTTCTAATGTAAATGAAAAGCACTCTTGAGATTTTGATTATTGACCAATAACCAGTTGCATATTCATCAAATGCCTGGAACGTGACAGCCCTTAGGTTGGTGCTGGGGAAATGAACGTCAACAGCAGCAGCCAGACTCCTCTACTCCTGGAGCCAAGACTTGGTAATAGAAACAGGTATCGATTAAACAATCAAGGAAAGTAAAATCATCTGTCTGATAAATGCCATGAAGGGAAATTAATGATTGTGTGAGAGCTGATAATAAGAGATTTGACCTAGTCATGCAAGCCTTAGAAGGGTCCTGAGGGAGGTTGATGGAGATGAGATCTAAGGATAATAGAAAGTAGTGAGGGGGATAGAAGAGAGTTTCAGGCAAAGTTCTGGAAGCTGTAGTGGCTGGCCTCATATGTGCAGTGAGGTAAGCAAGATTGGTGTGACTGATACTGAGAGAGTTGGAAGGAGCATGCTAGAAAGTGAGTGTGAAGTTTGGGTTACGTCTCCCTCGGCCATGCTAACACTAATTTGACATCAGGACAGATAGCTAACTATGCATTTGAAAACGATTACACTGGCTTCCATATTCGAAATATTTGTTTATGTGTGTAAATGGATATCAGGTGGGGAAGGGAGACGCGAGGTTACCAGTCTTTAAATACTGCAAACACTTAAGCGAGAGGCAAAGTAGCTAGGACTAACAGGCAACTATGGAGGAGTGGATAGACTTAAGATACCATTAAGAAGAAAAATGATAGGGCCCAGAGATAAGGTAAACGTGGCAGCAGAAAGGCAGATACATGCAAAATATCATCCTCACGTTTGTGAGATTCTAGAGTAAGCTGGATCTTGCACAACTAGAAGGTTGAATCCTCGCTGAATTAGAGAACGTTGAATCATGGTTTGGGCTTAAAAAGAATATCAGGAAGTAAGCTTGTCACATTTAGCGTGGGGTGGCTGGGAGATGCCCAGTGGGAGATGTTTTGTTGGTAGTTGATTGAGTTTGTAAGAGAGATCTGAACCAGAGTAATATCGTTGAGTGTCAACAGTGTAATATAGAATAATATAATAGAGGTTTCGCTTTCCATAGAATCTTATGTTTATAAAATGTGTCTTTAAGTTTGGCAAAATGCATTGATGGAGCAATATGAAAATACTGCAAAGTTCACGTTTTGCAATTGTATTTTAAACAGCAATAACTGAATAATACCTTGGAAAATAAAATTAACTTAGAGCTTTAAAAAGTACTGCAGCATTGGTTTTATGGGGACTTAGATCAGATAAAACTAGAGAAGGAATTTTTCTTTTGGTTACAACTCAATACATATAATTGACAGTCTAAAAGCCTCTGCTAAGAGAGAATTTGAAAGTTACTAAAAGAAGCCAGTTTCATTATGTGCAAAATTGTTCAGTGTATATGTGTGTTTCCATGTGATTTATCTAACAGACACACGTCTGTATAGTACTCTAATGTTTCAGAAAGTATTGTGCTTGATTTACTTATTTTAACGCAGTTAATGAACACACACACACACACACCTATGAGAAAGGCACTTTTACTTACCATTTTGCTGATCAGGAAAATGAATCATAAAGGAGCTAAACATCCTTTGACAGCTCATCCAGCTACCAAAGGAAGTGGTCAGGAGCCAAACACTGTTGGCCCCCTCCAGTGTTCCCACTCTTGTGTAAATGACACTTTTGTTCCTTATGCACTGGCCCAACCTCTCTTTCCTAAGATTCCCTACCCTTTATCGCAACTTCTTATTCCATTGTCATGACTTGCATTTATTTCCTGTGGGAAGAGGATTCTTCCCCACCTCATAAGATCACACTTGGCCATTTGACTTGCTCTAGCCAATGGGATGTAAACAGAAATGACAGATGTCGGTCTAAGATTGGAGAATCCTTAAGGGCACAGGGTGGCTCAGTCGGTTAAGGGTCTGACTCTTGATTTGGGCCCAGGTCATGATCTCATAGTTGTGAGATCGAGCCCTGTGCTGGGCTCTGTGTTGGGGGTGGAGATTGCTTAAGATTCTCTTTCCCTCTCCCTCTCCCTCTCCCTCTCCCTCTCCCTCTCCCTCTCCCTCTCCCTATGCCTCTCCCCCATTTTCTCTCTCTCTCTCTCTGTGTCTCTCAAAAAAGAAAACCAAAGAAAGGAGAAGAATCATTAAGTGCTTTCACCAGCTCTCTTCCTTCCAGCAACAACAGTGTGTGATAGATAGGCCTACTCCTTCATTCTGGGTCCCAGAATAAGTCACACGAGTAGAGACACAAATAACCTACTGCTACTAGCATCAAAAGTAAAGGAAAAATAAATTTGTGGTTGTAAAACATTCATATGAGTGGGTATCATTTAAATTTAACTTCATATTTCTCTTTAGAGGAGTAACAATGAATAAAAAAGTTGAGAAATACTCTTATAAGATAATGAGAATTTAAAGTTGCTCTATTTCTACCTCTTTACCTAATAAAGCTTGACTATCACTGACTTTTAAGTACTGTGTAATGATTCTTCACAAACAACAACAACAAAAAATTTCTATTTATAAGCAAGTAAATGGTATATTCAGGATAGTAAATATTTTAATACTGTAGAATGACGTCACCACAAATATCCTTTTAAAACTACACATGGCTTTATCAACCGCCGTTTCTTATTAAAACTAGAAATCGGAGACTTGGCATTGAAATGTAAAATATACTTTGTTTTAATTTGCATTTGTATTCATAATACTGTGTATAAAATTTTCCATAAGGCTTTTAGGATTTTGTCTTTCTGTTCTGTCTTTTTTTTTTTTTTTTTTTTTTTTTGGCATGGTCCACTTTGGCTATATGTAAATCCTCTCTCTTCTGTATTTTGATTTTCAGAGAGATTTATATTTATTGAATGCATTATGTTTGTTGACTTTGTATTGACTTTTATTAATATAAGTGCTTACTTCCATAGATAATTGTTGAATTCCTACTACGGGACAAGCAAAGTGTTTGCTTATTCTCAAAATCATGTTTCCCAGAATTTTTAACAATTGTTACAATATCATTTTTCTTGTTGCTCAGGTATCATGTAGCAGTCTTGCTTTATTTTAAAAAAATCAGGAGTGTCTGTGTGGCTCAGTCAGTTGAGCATGTAACTCTTGATTTTGGCTCAGGTCACGATCCCAGGTTGAGTCCTGTGTTAGGCTCTGCACTGAGCACAGAGCCTGCTTAAGATTCTTTCTCTCTCTCTCTCTCCCTTTACCCCCTCCCCTGCAATGCTCCCTTTCTCCCTCTCTCTCTCTCAAATAAAAAAAAAAAATAATTAAAATCATCAAAGCCTTTGGAGTTTACCACTATCTAATATCACCGTCATTATTAACAGAAACAAATGCAGAAAATACAGTACACAACGTGAGTAATTAAGATTTATATTAAAATATGTTCAATTTAACCAGGTAAAGTTTGTTTGGTAAAGAAACATTACCATATAACATTAATAATTTTTAAACCTGGAGAATATCAAAAGTTCATTTTTAGTAACTTGAGGAAAACCTCTGGTCTTATTCATTATTTTATATTCAACAGCATGTTCAATGACTGACAGATTGTAAACAAACAAAAAAACAAAGTCAGGAGGTAATGAATGACTAGCTGTTGTTTCCAACGCATCGGCACATCCCTAGGAAATTCATCCTTTAACTGTTTATTCCTTTCATTCACACTAAACTGTGACAAAACATTCCCTTATTAAGTATCTTTTGTTCATGAATGACTTTACTTAGCCATCCTTTAAGTAGAAGAAAAAAAGCTACATAGGGTTAGAATATTATAGTAAATTAATTTGGTTTTATTACCTGTTCTATAGTCCCTCTTATGGTAATGGTTTATATATTTTTCGTATATTTCTTGAAAAGTATTAGATAGGAGCACTGTCTTGGGAGAACTGTAATTCTGGCATATTTTTGAGATCTGTAAAAATGTTGCATGCTAACAGCTACTGTTAGTCCCCTGTTTCTTGAATTCTCTACATATCTTCTCTTTCTTGTAAAGAAAATCCATCAGGAGAGTAGTCACTTCTTAGCCCTTTGTTTTTACAGTCAATAAGAACATAATTCTTTTACCCTACTTTATGAATGCACTAGGCCTTTGCATATTAAAGAACAACATAAATAAAAATGACTCTACGCTTAAAGAAAAAATATAAGAAAAAGAAATCTACTTTTCTTTTATCTACATTTTCCTTCTTCATTTATTTTCTACAACAAATCCATTCCTCAACAACTGATAATAACACTTGAATTAACGCTGTCTCTCTAATCACGTTGAGAAAAGAATAGAATGTGGTTCTAGTCTAGTTGTTGTTGTTTATTTCCTGTTCCTAGAATCATCAGCATTCTCTTCCTGAGTAAAGCAAGCAAGTCATTAATTAGTATAAACAGTGGTTACCTTGAAAATCAACAAGGTTCCAGTACACAATCAAAGCCAGCCATCTACTTAGAATACAACCTATAATCAGGCCAGAGCAGTTGTGCATATTGAGTAAGAGAGCAGTATAGCAGAAATTTGTCAGGCCACAATAATCTAAGATCATACAGCATAAACTAATTTTTTTTTTTTTGTCAAACCAATCCAGTTACAGCAACAAAATCAAATCTACTATATTATTTAAGTGATAAACAATCTGTAGAGTAGTGTAGTTAAAGAGCACTCAACCATTTCCCAAGACGTCCATCGTGCTGCATATCCACCCCAGGGTGCTTTATAGCAGCAGGAAGCATATTTGAGAAATGGTTCATTCCTTTACTTAGCAACACTCACCAGTATGAAGCGTGCTTGAAACTATGTGTTTCTGTTCTGAAGCTTATCGTTGCCTGTATTTTCCTTCCACAATTTGATTTTACCTGCATGGTTGATTTGTTTTATATTGAAACAGATCTGAAAAATTATAGAGGACTAAAAGCATCAGGTTTATGACCTGTCTTGGATGAAGATACCCTTGCTTCTTTTGAATAAAAATAACAAGAGAGTAGAAGATTCTGTTCAATTCAATACAACCTGTGAAGTGTATTAACCCTCTCACTATTCATATTTCTTCTATAGTTCAAAGTACATCACTATGACACCCAGTTTCTTTACTCATATAGCAATTTTTTTACATAATTTTGCATCCTTATCTATAAGCATCATAGCAGTCAATACTAATTAAGTTGGAAAAAAGCCAACCTGTATGTTAAAGACCTGTATATTAAAAAAATACGTATTAGCAACTTGTCATGGATATGAGATCAAATGACAGAGGTTGGTATCTATAGACCAGAAAAATGTAGTTAAAATACAAAAATCTGCACTAAACATTTTAGTAGCACTTGAACAAATTACAAGGGGAGAAAGGGCAGAAATGTTTAAATTTCTTTCATCTCCTGCCAAGTGTCGCTGGTCCTCTGGCTTTATTGCAGTTTCCTTGCCACGACCACCAGCACTGACTATACAGTTGGTGAGCAACTTCTCCATTCTTGAGAAACGTAATGGCTTACATCTGTCTTACATTCTTAGGGGATGTGTCCGGAAACCTAAAGCGAAAACTGCGATGGCTGACTCCTCTAACATTTTCCTCCCCTACTTTCTAGATTATCTAGGACGCATGCAATCAGACGTCTCCATGGGAATTGTTCAGTCAAATGTTACCATCCCGTAGCATGGTGGCACGTCTAATGCACATATTTTTAATTTTTAATCTGTGTTGACAAGATACGATTTCTTAAATTCCTCTTGCTTTGGCTTCTCTTGAGCTATGTAATTCCTGTTCTATTTCTGTTCTTTCAAAGGGATTCACAACCGTACTGCCTTTTGCCCCCAAATAAACATTTATCACATTTTGGTCTTTTCTCTTCACCTCTCTTGCAGTGTTAATGTCCTTAAGTATTCCATCCACTGAATTTACAGGTTACCAAATCGATATTTCTATTGTTAAGCCTCATGTAATCTGTACTACTCCTATAGCAGACACACTGGGATTCCTGAGATCTCTTCATTCTATCCTTAGGAATCCATAATCAGTCTTTACCCAAATCCCCTATATTTTCAACCTCTTCTGTAAGCATTTCTTTAGCTTACAGAAATCTGACAGAAATCAGAAGAGACAGAAATCTGACTCTTTCATGTCACTCTTCCTACTGGATTCTTCCTACTGGAGCTAGAAATCTCTGAAGGGGGTAGTGAGGAGCAATGATATTTCTAGCTCCAGTAGGAGCTTCAAACAATTCCTCCTCCGGCCTTTCTGAACAGTCAGCTTTAAATCTCACGTTATCAGATTATATTATCATGACACTGCCTTGCGGTTGTCATTTACTGACAGTAGATTCGTTTTCTTTCTTTATGACGGTTTCAACCTCCACCCTACACTCTCCCCAGTATAACTAGTTTTAATTGGGATCATTGCAAAATGCACTTAAAAAGTGTTTCCAGTTCTCCGAAGTCTTGATTTTTCTCCGAGACTTCTCTTAATCTCACAATTACGTCAGCTGTTCACTGCTGTGGTCATTCGTTGGTTTTGTTGGTGGTGGTGATGTGTATTTGTTTTAAAATGACCAATTCGGCAAGTCCTTTATGATCTTGATTACAGGGATTCACTGTCCAGCAATTCCTATATTTCTAGCCCATTTCTTCTAGAACATTGATTCCAATAATTCTGCAACTCCGTCAGGATTTCCAGTTTCTTGTTCCTAGCACCTTTTCCTTGTCCTTCATCTTCTAACTGTTCTCACTCCATTCCTTGCTCAGAATAAACATCCGCTGAATCCCTTTTCCCTGATTTGTTTCATTTGATTTGCTTGGAGAAAAAAAAATTATTTATTTTGAATCTGAAAACATGCCAGCAAGTCTGGAGGAGAAGACACAATCATGCTAACGGGATACACAATTAATACACGGCCTTAAAACTTAAGGGGGTTCTTGATACTGTTAGAAAAACTTATCTTTGCCTGAACCTCTTCACTTTTTCACTCTGCTCACCTGCTTCGCATGTCTCCTCTCTTTTCAAGCCTTCTTCCATTTTCATTTGCAGCTAATTATCTTGATTCCTATTTCTTTGAGAAAAGTTAACCAATTGCTAAAAAACACCACAAATTTCCACAGTCACAGGCACGCACACATACACATGACTGTCTCACATATTCTGTTCTCCTACCTGTTACCATAGATAAAACTACCCATCCTCATGCCTGAAATCAACTCCTCCATTTGGACACTAAATTCCACCCCCTCGTGCCTGGTTTTTAAACATTTATCCAGAAATTCTACCCCTCTTTTCTATCTGTCAAATCCCAACCTTAAATATCCATCCCAGATAATTATTTTCACAGTTACACATGTAACCTTAACTTTAAGAAAGCATATATTTTCCTCAGATATTAAAAAATATTATATCTCTTAGTGGGTTGTTTGTACATAGCTGTTAGTTTTATTATCATTACATAATATTACATGTTACATAAAAGTTGCATATATGTGTATCACATGCATATATTACATATACATCACTTTTTTTTGTATATATAACAATTCACAACAAAATCTTTAAAAGACAAATAAGAAAAAAATATGGCCTTTAGAGGGTGATCAATTTATTTTCTCATTGGGATGAATTTCCATTAAAAATTACTTCAGGGGCACCTGAGTGGCTCAGTCGGTGAAGCGCCTGACTCTTGATTTCAGCTCCGGTCACGATCTCACAGTTCACGAGATCGAGTCCCCTGCCGGGCTCTGTGCTGACAGCATGGAACCTGCTTGGGATTTTCTCCCTTTTCCCTTTCCCCACTTGCACGCTCTCACTCTCTCTCAAAATAAATAAATTAACTTAAAAAACTTACTTCAAACATTCAAACCACTTGCTTGCATGTGCGCACACACATGGAAGATTTCATGAATGAATCCGAGGCAAACCACCCCCAGGTTTACAGGGTGTTGAGAATGAGAGAGCATCTGTGTCCAGGAGACCATGAAATACCGCTAACAAACTTCTAGGTCAAGAGTACTTCTCAAGGCCCTACTTCCATCAGAAGGGGCTCTCAATAGCTTTCTATTTTCTATTGCAGTCTGCCTTAATAACTCAGTTTAATTTTTGACACTCTGATTTTTCACTGTTTCTTAACATGTACTTACTTCTCTAAATAGTCTTTCTTGACCATTGCTCCCTCAGAGGGAGTTAATTCCCCCATTCACTTTACTTCTAATTTACTTCATTTCCCCACTGGTCACCAATAATATACGTGTGTGTGTTTGCACGTGTGTTACATCTGTATCTGTGTGGACATGCTTCTACATTGGCTAGATTTTGAATTACTTGACCAAACGGCTATTTAATTGGTCTTTGTGTCCCTGTATCTTCCATAGCCATTTAAATCAAAGTTTTAAAAATTTGAATGAAATTATAAAACTAATCTCCCCAAGTTTCCATTCCCATTTTTACGTGTCTAGTCTTTTCTAATATAACTTTTGCCTCGTCTATCGAATCTTCTTTCTACGATGGCTTCCCTGACAATTTAATCCAAACTGCGGTCCTCTTTTTTCTGAAATAATATAACACTTATAACGTGTATATCAAAACTCAGCACAAATATAGACGACAGATAATGGTAAGAGATTATTGCTATCTCAGCATGGATGCTGGTAGCTGATAAGAACTCTGGCCATATTCTCTCAAGATGTCTTCTAGTCCCAAAACCTGTTCAAGAGTGAAGAAAAATGGCCATGCAACAGATTGTTTGGGCTATGCTAATTGAGTATAAATTCACAGTCTTGGCTCAGAACTTCCTTTTAGTGTTTATGAACACATTGGTTAGAGGCCAATTATTTTGCTGCAATATTATTCCAGAAGCACCCAACTTTTTCATGAAGAAACTGTGTCTCACAAAAGTCCTCTGTAGTTGTATTCCTTCTTCCCCAAACATTCAGGCACATTGTTCTTACTCATCTCTTCCATCCATAGAAATGTCAGCAAAAATAAGACAGGATATATATATATATATATATATACACACACACACACACACACACATATATATATATATACACATATATATATGTGTATATATATATGTGTGTGTGTGTGTGTGTATATATATATATATATATATTTTTTTTTTTTTTTTTTTTTTTTTTTTTGCTTATATCCATGATCTAACATTCTTTACTGCTATCTTCGCTTGCAAGCCTCTAAAAATAGACTCTTGTAATATTTTTCTTGGGTGGTATTGCTTTTAACCCCCATAGTGAACTTTATTTTCTGTTTTATTTTTTTAATGTTTGTTCCAAACTTATGCTCATTGCTCCACACTTAAAGAATATTTATTTGTCCCTTGATAGGAGAAGGAACCACTGAAGCAGACATTATTTTTTAAAAAGAGATCATGAAATTACCCCACTGTAATAAGTCACTAAATATAAAAGGATGACCACTACATCAGAATAATTTTCTAGTAATTTATAACTGAAAACTCAAACTTTCTGTTTCCACAAGTTTCTTTTCTGTCTCCAGTTTTAGTCTAATATCCAAAGCACACTGGAGAAAATAGTCCTCTGATCATTTCAGAAAACCATAATTACTTGCAGCGGAACTGATCCCTGAACTCAGGTCTTAGCAGGTAAAGAAAAAAGCAATCAGCTCATTTTTAAAGGCTAAAAAATAATCATGATTTTTATGTGCTTTTCCCCTTTTACTGCCATTTCATATATAATATGCTAGTAATTTCCGTGGGAAGGGTGCATTTTATGGAGTGGAGGATTTTATTTTATTTTTTTTTATTTTCCCATAATGTTCCCTCTATTACTAACCTCTGATGTTATTAAATCCCACCATGATATTTTTTCTGGTAATAAAGCCTATGAAAGTACAATTTTTCAAAAATTTCATTAAGACCAGCCCATGAACTACTTCCTGACTTATTCCTGTGTGGACAGAGTTCCTCACATCTTCCCACCTCCTGGCGCTCACCCTCCATTATGTCTGAGAAAGAAATCAGATTTGCAATTTTCTTGTTAGTGCAGTGAAAAGGGGATTTGTAGTTTTCAAGAAAATCCTAAGTATTATTTACGCTAGTTTGAATTAATATAGTTGCCAAGATATAAAATTTTAAAGTTTTTTATGAATGTGGAGAATACTGAACAATGTTTTAAATTAAAAAAAAAAAAAAAAATAGACCTGTCATGACTTCTATGTGCCACAATGAAACTAAGGAAAAAAATATATATATATTATATATATTACATATAATATATATATATGTTATATATATGTATATATATATAACATATAATATATATATGTAATATATATGTTATATATATAACATATATATTATATATGTTATATATATGGTATATATAACATATATATTATATATGTAATATATATGTATATATAACATATATATATCATATATGTAATATATAACATATATATATCATATATGTAATATATATGTATATATTATATATATGTAATATATGTATATATATTATATATACACAATATACACAATATATATTATATATTATATATTATATATATTACATATGTTATATATATGTAATATATATGTATATATATGTTATATATATACAATTATATATTACATATATATATTATATATATATATATTCACCTTATTTATCCATTTTCAAAAAAAAGGATTGAAATAGGAATGAATTATGTGTGTTGCTTTTTCAAAGACCAGTTTTATAGAAGAAACACTAAGGATCACTTTCGTTTTGCTTTATATTGGGAAATATATCTCCAATATTAAAATACCATGTTCCCTTTCTTCTAAATTACCCCTCCCCCCATTTTTCTATTATTGGAAGCCAGAATCTTTTAATGTCTGGGTCAAGGATAACCAAAGGTCCTACTTACTTATATACTTCAAAATGACAATTTTTCTTTTATGTTTCCTTTTGTTTATGGTTCGTTTCCTGAGGGAACTTTTGTGACTGCTCCCCATATCTGGTTTCCCCTTGTCTATCTCTTTAGCCTCACCAGTTGTCACTCCAGGCAGTTCGCAGATCACCTGGCCTCCTTGACGCTGGATGATCGAGGGCCTGTGAGTCACTGCCTTCTAAGAAGAGTGCTTTCTCCACTCATTTTTGAAATGACAAAAGTGTAGAAATGGAGAACACAGAAGTGGTTGGCAGCGATGTAAGGTGTGGGAGGGAACGAAGTGTAGTTCCAAAATGACAACACAAGGGATGCTTGAGGTAATGAAACTGTTCTGTATCTTGAATGTGATAAAGTTTATTAGAACTAAACGCATATACAAACACAAATGAAAGTAAAATTGCAGATATCTGTACAAGATGAGTGGATCATATCAAAGTCAATCATCCAGACGTGATATTGTATACACGTTTTGACATTAATACAGTATCACATTCAGGGAAATTAATCAGATAATGGTTCCAAAGGTCCTCTCTGTGTTATTTGTTACAACTGCATGAAAAATTACAAACACCTCAAAATGAAAATTTTAATTAAAAAAATAAATAAACTTGGGCCACCTAAGTGTCCAACTCTTAATTTTGGCTCAGGTCAAAATCTCACAGTTCATGAGTTCAAGCCCCTCATAGGGCTCTGCACTGACAGTGTGGAGCCTGCTTGGGATTCTCTTTCTCCCTCCTTCTCTGCTCTTCCCCTGCTTTCTCTCTCTTTCTGTCTTTCTTTCTCTCTCAAAATGAGTAAATAAATAAACTAACTAGCTAAAAAAATAAATAATAAACTTGACAAAGTTGTATGGTTCATTTTTTCACAAGTGAGATACAGAATATTCACCCACAAATATTGTATAAATTCTACAGAGCTACTGTAGTCAATAATAGTGTTATTGAGGAAACTAGACTATAATTTCCATTCTTATATTTCATGTGGATTTAGAGAAAAGCATACTCTATAAATAGATGGAGTATACCGCAGTCTTCTGATTTGTAAACGTTGGAACTTCCGGATTTAAAGGGAAATATTAATAATACAGATGTTATCATTAATTAATGCAACTCATAAAAATACTATTTGCTATACTTATTAGAACTGAAATGATAGCAGCATCACCAAATGCAACATAAATAATTCAACATCTAGTAAAAACCTACTCTTTTAAGAAATATGGAAAAGTGGAGACAGAAATGATACAGAATCTTGAAAGCTCACACAGATATTGAAATCATGCTATAAATAAGACATTTAAATGTCATTCAACCCTTATTATTCTAGTATTTTGTTCCTAAAATAAGGGCGTGCTTTTAATGTTCTCCTTCAATTATTTTTAGATTTATCTTTTAAAATTTAGTGAGCCTCTAACATAGCTCCTGGATCCTTGAAATTAACTATATTTAAATTATAACATTAATTTTCCTAGCTACAATAACTTTTTTTTTAAAAATCAAACTTTATTACTTTAAACTTAGCACATCATGTAATGTCATTCTTCATTGAAAATAGGTCACCATGCATGACCTTTCTCATAATGAGCGTAATATCTCACAAATAATCACAAATAGTCATTATGTTCTTCACTTAGGCAATAACCTCAAAAATACTTGGATTAAATACTTTCTGAAACAATAGTATTAAGTTAAAAAAATCTTTCTAATCTTCTTATTCACCATGATGGTAAAACAAAACAAAACCAAACCCTCAAGTGTGACATCTACATTTGTCTTTCATAATTTTTATTTTCTTCACCAAAAGTGAACAATTTAATTTTAAAATACCTCCACATGATTGGCATGTACAAATAAAGGATAAGTATATGTTCATTGAAATTTTGTTGTTGTTGTTGTTGTTGTTGTTGTTGTTGTTGTTGTTAGAATTAAAAACTATGCTTGGCCAAACTCACATGAATACAACTATAAGGCCTTAAAGGAGAAAAACTCTATGAGTAACCCAAAAGACAGCACAACACCATAATTTTGAGCCAAGTGACCCTAGCACGTGTCACAGAAACGTAGAAGATACAATGGATCAAATTTTTCCGAAGCTCAAAACATTTCACTTAAATTCTCCCAACGTTTTCTTTAATAAACGAACATTTACCTAAAATTTCAATTTCTCCACATATGACTTCCTACTTATACATCCATTACCACTTTTTGGCCAACAACTCATAAAAAAGTTGGTGCTCTGGGAAATGGACAGATCACATTTACCTTCTACTTTATGGCCTCTGACTTACTTTTTTTTAATTTTTTTTAATGTTTATTTATTTTTGAGAAAGAGACAGACAGAGTGTGAGTCGGTGGGGGGATGGGGGCAGAGAGAGAGACACACAGATTCCAAAGCAATCTGCAGGCCCCAAGCTGCCAGCACAGAACCCGACACAGGGCTCGAACCCACAGACTGTGAGATCATAACCTGAGCCGAAGTCTGACTCTTAACGGACTGAAACACCCAGGTGACCCTGGCCTCTAACTATTTATAAGGTTCAGTTTCATGTCTTTAAAATTGTACCATTTATAGAAATCTACAGAGAACATAATATTATAGATATGACATATTGTATTTTTTTACATTTAAACCCCAAAGAGCATGTAAATTACCCCATTACACATTTTATGAATGCTTAATTTATTTAGTAAAAGAAGAAATGTGTTGTCAAATGGGAACAATATTAGTAGGAATTTTATGAACTATGTTGATTCCAACAAGAGAATAAATTAATTTGTTTAATTGGCTTGTGATAAGCTGTTTCAGAAAGAATACTAAAAATGGCTTCACTTTCAATGTAAGAAATTTGGCAAAGAGGACGATATCATTAAAACAACCAAACTAGGGGCGCCTGGGTGGCTTGGTCGGTTAAGCGTCCGACTTCCGCTCAGGTCATGATCTCACGGTCCGTGAGTTCGAGCCCCGCGTCGGGCTCTGTGCTGACCGCTCAGAGCCTGGAGCCTGTTTCAGATTCTGTGTTTCCCTCTCTCTCTGCTCCTCCCCTGTTCATGCTCTGTCTCTCTCTGTCTCAAAGATAAACGTTAAAAAAAAAAAAAAAAAAAAAAACAAAAAAAAAACTAAAAGGTGTATAACGACAGCACAGAGCTCATAAAGGCAGAATATGAAGCAAGCTACCAATTTAGAAGGAACTGAGAACAATCTAATTTTATATGAAACCAGAACATATCTAAGAAAAGCAAAAACATTTTTCTTATCAGTTTCTTTTTGCCATTGTCACAAATTGCCACAAATTTAGTGGCTTAACAAATGTAAATTTATCCTCTTTTGTTCTGAAGGTCAGAAGTCCAAAATAAGTCTTAAGAGACCCAAATCGAGGTGTGATCAAGGCTGGTTCTTTCTAGAGGCTCCAGGGGAAGGTCCACACCCTGCTAGTTTTCAGAAGCAGCTAAAGTTCCTCACTCTTGTGGCCACATCCCTTTAATCTCTGCTACTTTTCTTACATTGCCTTCTTCTCCTTTTCTAGCTGAATATTCCTCTGTCTCGCTCTTAATAGGACACTTGTGATTATATTTACCGCCTACACAGATAGCTCAGAGGAATCTTCTGAAAATCTTCAACTTCACCACATCCGCAAATTCCTTTTTTGCCACATATGCAACATGAACAGGTCGTAGGGATTAGGACCGGGATATTTTTGGTGGCCATTATTACCATAATCTCTTGTCCTCCAGTTTCTTGAGTGTGACTTCATGGAATACTTAAAAGTCATCAATCTAGTCTCTTTCACAGAGTATTTTGGGAGCAGAATTAATGTGTCAAATTAGGGAGCTATCAAAGTATATATAGGAAGCCCTTGGCTTCCTGTGGAACACAAAGCAAGGATGCACATATGGCTATTTCACACCCAGATTAGTCCTTGTTCACACTTTAAGAATCTAAGGTCTATATATAGAGCTATATGCCTTGCTGGTTATTCATGAGCATGTTTAAAATTCTTATAGATCCAAATTATAAATAGAATCCATTGCATTTGAAAATCTTTTTATGATTAGATTTGCTTTTGTGGACTCGGTCCTTCCCTGTGGGTTGTCTTAGCAGGTGTGTGTCTAGCGATCTTATGTTATCATATACTTAGATGCATCATGTTAAGATAATTTTCTGATTATTGTGTGTGCATTCATCTTGCTACTACATCTGGATTGAGAACACCTTAAGGAATAGAACCAAGTATCTCACTCCATATGTATTCTGCAGCTGCACCAGCATATATCCATCCTTAAAGACAATCTTTAGAAAAAAAAACAAAAAAAAAAAATCCTTTCCCCTACAGGGCTTCGGGAGCCCTCTCACATATTTGAATTTGTTATCTGTGGTTCAGTAACACGTGAAATTCTCCTACCCTCTTTTTACGATGGTAACTGAGGAGTTCACACCTTTGAAGAACACTTCAGGTTAGCATTCTCCAATGTTTCCTCTGAGGACACCTACTGCTGTGTAACCAAACTTTGATAACCCAAGACAACGTAACAATGTAAGGACGATGTCGTGATGGTTTATGAAACAAAATATATTTAATGCAAGCCTTCTTTTGTTTAATTTCATGTTCATCCAAGTAAGATGTGAGTATAAAACAGTAATTCATGGGGCGCCGGGGTGGCTCTGTCGGTTGAGCCTCCGACTTCGGCTCAGGTCATGATCTCACAGTTTGTGGGTTCGAGCCCCGCGTTGGGCTCTGTGCTGATGGCTCAGAGCCCAGAGCCTGTTTCAGATTCTGTGTCTCCTTCTCTCTCCGTCCCTCCCCCGCTCATGCTTTGTCTCACTGTTTCTCAAAAATAAATAAATGTAAAAAAAACAGTAATTCATATCAGCTAATGATCAGTTCCTGGTACCATACCTATAAATATTGTGAATGCCATTCCCAGCTTTGATTCAATTTGGGGGTCTCTAAAAGTATTTTGTTTTGTATAAAATAAAAGTAATATTAGATTTAGTCTTTTTCTGTAGTTTTTTTAATATAGCTATACTAATAAAAATCAACATAAAAACTTAGGTCAGTTCTCTCTAAAAACCTATCTATCTATCTATCTATCATCTATCTATCTATCTATCACCACATATCTATTCATTTATTTATCCTATATTTATTATTACTTATTAAAATTTTATAGTTCAGGAAGTCCAAAAATTTGCTAAGAGACATCTTACATTACTTCAATACTTCATAGACTGATCCACTATAACAAGGGGTTAAACTGAGATTTTCATTCACTAGATAAAGTAGCTTTGTTCGTTTTCTTTAATTTTACCAATGGAAACTTTTTAAGGATGACTTTACTAGGAAACAAAATGTTATTAATATAATTTTTAATGTCATGTTGCCATAGATAGTAAATGAGATAAAAATGTTTCAGTTCAATTTTTTTTTTTTTTTTTTTTTTTTTTTGGTCTATAGCTCAATTTCTAAAGTCTCTAACGCACTGAATTTGAAATTGGAAATCAGCCATGAAACAAGATTAAAATAACTCATAAAATCAAAAGAAACTCGACCTGCAACACCAAACACTCCACACAGGTTTATAAACACACTGCCTTAAAGGTGATGGCAAATGTGTTAAATGTGATAGACAGTGAGGTAAGATGAACAGTAGGTTAAGTGCCGCTTTCAGAAACTTACAAGGATAGTCAACTTGGTATGTTGAAATATACATTTTAGATTCTCACATCTTGAAGTTAGTGAAAGTCTCTAAGCCCCTCTGGCCCAATCCCACTACCTGTAGAAACACCTCCTAACATCTCTCAGCACAATTCAACTTGTTCTGCTTAGAGCTTGCATGATCAGAAAGCTTTCTACCCCAGCCTGTTGAATGCAAAGTGTCAGGTGTTCTAGATGTCCTCCTGAAATGGAACACGTTCCTTCATTTACTAGTTTTACTTCTTGTTCTTGTTGTGTCTCTGAAGCCAGAAAACCTGCCTAACCTCTTTGTAACATGTACGAATTCAGATACCTTCAAAATCATCAGGTCTTTTTTTTTTTTTTTAGTTTTCTCTCTTAAGTGTGATAACGTCCACTTTCAGCCATGGACTTTCATCGTTTACCATGAGGCGCACAAAGAACTGAGAGAAATATTTACTTTATTTTTATACTAATTTTATTTATTTTGTAATTGAAGAAAATATTACATACAAAAAAGCGTTCAGATCTTAAATAGACAGACTGATGAGTTTGCCTTGTATGCCCACCGAACAAGACAAGATATGGAGTATTTGCTTTGCTTCCAAAAGTTGCCTTATACCAGGTTCCAGTTGTTTTCCTCCCTGAGGAGCAATCACTGATCTGCTCTATGTCACTCTGAAGTAGAGAGATACCAGTCTGACATCTGTCAGGAAGTGAGGAAGAACTCCAAAATGTTGTCATTAAGGTATGTACCTGTAGAGAAAATAAATTCCATATAACGTATCTGAAAGATGTTTTCAGGGGGGAGAGAAGCACACAAAACTCACCTCTTATGAGTATTTCTACAAAGAGAAAGTAGTATCTATGCAGTAAGTGAGCTTTCCTAAGATAGATTTGTAACTGGTAATCACCACACGCTCGTTAAGAAAAAGGGTTTGACAGAAATGCCTGATTTTGCTCTCCTTTTCAAAACTGTAATTCCTTCCGTTAATCGTAAGAGGGCGGTGCCTTTGTGTAGTGGTTTCTGTATTAATATGACTGTATTTATCCTACTGAGTAACTAAATTGACTGGCGATTTCACTCTGGACATTACACGCACAAGATGAAATGCTTGTGGTGTGTTTTTGGTTTGTTTGTTTTATTTTATTTTATTTTATTTTATTTTATTTAAAAAAAATTTTTTTTTTTTTAACGTTTATTTATTTTTGAGACAGAGAGAGACAGAGCATGAACAGGGGAGGGGCAGAGAGAGAGGGAGACACAGAATCTGAAACAGGCTCCAGGCTCTGAGCTGTCAGCACAGAGCCGGACGCAGGGCTCGAACTCACGGACCGCGAGATCGTGACCCGAGCCGAAGTCGGCCGCTTAACCGACTGAGCCACCCAGGCGCCCCATGTTTGTTTGTTTTAGATGATTCCGTCCAGAGGCTCAGCCATGATGGTTACATAAGACAAGGAACATGTATCTCTTTATGAATATTTCCCCGAAGAAGTTATCTCTGATAAACTAGATGTATAGTTGATTTTGTTCTCTAAATATCTCTCAAATAGGGCAACTGTACCAGCTTCATGCTTATTTAAACCTCATTTGAAACATTACAACAATCCCTAAGCAACCGATATTCCCTGCGTCTGATGGCATTGCTCTGATCTAAATCATGTCCCTTCTCCGTTTACAGTCCTCTAATGGTATCCTTCTGCTGAAACGGTAAAGATTACTTATTAAACCTTTGCTTCTTCTGACTGCGCAATCTTTATCATTCTCTCCATTCCAACCCTTTGACCCAATTTCAGTCTCTCCTTTCATAGAGCTTTTGCACGTGTACTTCCTTCTTTCCCTCCCATGCCATCTAGTTAATGCCTGTGCTTCCTTCAGACAAGACCCCCCCTTTTTTTTTCTTTTAGTTTATTTATTTATTTTGAGAGACAGAGAGAAAGCAAGCAGGAAGGTCAGAGAGAGAATCCTAAGTAGGCTCTGTACTGTCAGCGCAGAGCCCCATGTGGAGTTGGGACCCACAAACCATGAAATCATGGCGTGAGCTGAAATCAGGAGCCAGACATTTAACCAACTGAGCCACCCAGGAGCCCCCAGATAAGACCTTAATAATTAATACGTACAAGGTTTCTTTAAGTCAAATACCCTTATTTTTTTTAATGTTTTTATTTATTTCTAAGAGCAAGAGAGAGCTTGACCAGGGAAAAGGCAGAAAGAGAGGGAGACACAGAATCTGAAGCAGGCTCCAGGCTCTGAGCTGTCAGCATAGAGCCCCACAAGGGGCTCCAACCGGTGAACCGTGAGATCATGACCTGAGCAGATATTTTAAGCTCATCTGCTGACCCCTCTCTGTTGCAGCAATTGTCACAATTGATATTTTATTGTTCTCATGTAATCACTTGACCAACATTGATCTCCTCCCCCCTGAAGAAAGAAGCTGTACGTGGGACTCATTTATCCCCAATATGTTGCACAAGATCTAGTAGGTAGTAGAGGGTTAATAAGCATTTTTTAAATTACTTAATAAGCCTGTTGATAGTGAAGAGGAGGGCAGAAATCAGTCAGTGGCTATGGGCAGTTCTGATAAATTGATCAAAAGAAGGGTGATTGTATAATCAATTTATAGCATTTGATTGTACCAGCTAAAAATTTAGTTAAGATAGTTAAAAAATAAAATGTCTTTCAGTTGCTTCACTTAGTAGTCAGTTTGTTGACTAACACCCAGAAATTTACTTTCACTAACAATGGAGATTAAAATATTTAATGGGGCAGCTGGGTGGCTCAGTCGGTTAAGCATCCGACTTCAACTCAGGTCATGATCTCACGATCCATGAATTCGGGTTCCATGTTGGGCTGTGTGCTGACAGCTTGAAGCCTGGGGCCTGCTTTGGATTCTGTGTCTCCCTCTCTCTCTGCCCCTCCCCTGCTGACGCTCTGTCTCTTTCTGTCTCTCTCAAAAATAAACATTAAATTTTTTTTAAATAAATAAAAATAAAATATTTAAGATATTTTACTATGTCAAAGAATACTAAAATACCAATTGACTTTCATAACTATACTTATCACCTGAATTGAAATGATATATATAAGTGAATATCATCAATCACTCAAGGGTTTTTAAAGAATAGTATAAAATAAGCATGGATAAACCTATAGAGTCAAAATCATACTATGTGCACTAATCACTAGTCTCAGAATATGTTCATTTGCAGGCATAAAATATGAATGCTGTATAACCATGGTTTTCCTGTTAAGATGAAAATATGAAAATTTCTTGGACAAGAATCCACTTTATATGTATTTTTAGAGTACAAAAATATTAAAAGACCATAGTTTAACAAGCTTGTGTGAACAGGTCTCAGTATGAACAGAAACCATATATCTCCCAAGGAAGAGACGTTTTAAAAAACTGATAAGTCAGGGTCTCTACCAAGAGTAGTAATGTGAGGTTTTGCCCAGATTCAAAGCTATAGGAATAGGACAGGCTAACTCAGGTAAAGAGAAGAAAGAACTGTCCTGAAAGAAACTAAGTCATTTCCCTTACACTCTGTTGCCTCTTTTCCTTTCTCTGTGTTTCTAAGGATATTCTGTTTGCATAATTCAAGGTTCAGGAAAGCTAAGGGAATACAGCACTCAATATAGACTAGACATAAGATGTGATCATTTCTCCAAAATACAGGGTCCTGCAGGACCAAAATATGGCTCCAAACTGTTGCCATGACAAATTTCTAAGCATTGCACAATGCCCCACCACCACCACTGCAAAGCAAAAACCAAACAACCAAAACAAACAAACAAGAAAAACACTTCAGTCATTTCATGTAGATAAGAAACTCTCAGCAGAGATAAGGGATTTAGTCACATTTTTAAAGTGCTTCCCAGCCTCTTACAGAAAGCACTCAGTTTTGTTGTTATATAAATTTAAATATATATATATATATATATATATATATATATGTATATACTTTTTTTTTTTTTTGAAAGAGAGAGAGAAAGAGGAAGAGCTCAAGCAGAAGAGAGGCAGAGAGAGAGAGAGAGAGAGGGAGACACAGAATCCAAAGCAGGATCCAGGCTCCGAGCTGTCAGCCCATAGCCTGACACAGGACTGAACCCATGAACTGCCAGATCATGACCTGGGCTGAAGTCTGTTGCTCAATTGACTGAGCCACCCAGGTGCCCCTGTTGTTATATAGATTTAAGCATCTTTATGTTACTGTACCATACAGAGTATGTAGAAGGAATAGTAGCGTTGCCTGATTCTGTAGAGTGCCAAGAGAAGTGGAAATTAAAAAAAAAAAATTAAAATGCAAAAATACCCAAGCTCTTTGTAGTAGTAATGGATTTCAGTCTTCATGTTTAAAGACTATTATGAAAATTTGTTCTCAAAGAGTTTGCAGTCTTACGCGAGAAACTGAACTTGAATATGACAAAGTACAACAAATGAGTATAGACGTTTCATAAAAGATCTTCGGGCCAAGAACCTTTAGAAATGCATGTTCACATGGAGAACAGGAACATTCTGTCCAGCATTTCATCTCGATTTGTACTATTCCGATGTTTGGTGAGCTTTCCCTATCATGTGAGATTTGTCTTAAAGTTTCGCTCTACTAAAAAATAATAAAGTTTTGATTTATTAAAATATCTTCGAGTTCTGTTTCTAATATTTCACAAAATTTCAGACCGCTCAATTCTTTCCTGATGAAGGATTGATCTGATCCGGTCTGACCATGTGTAGCTATTCTCACTCTTTCCTTTCAGTTGAAGAATCCACACACCGTCTCATACACAGATCCCTGGGATGGGAAAGTTAGTCTTTCCAAGTTGAGTACCTACTCAAGAGAAAAATAAAGGGATTCCTTGTGTTTTAAAATCTTTTTAATAACTAAAAACTTTGCAAAAGGTAAGGCCATTAATTTGCATATTTTATATAAAGATACAGGGGAATAACCCTCAAGAAACACCAAATGATTCCTTTATGTTTTATGGACACAAAATGATATCAGCATTTTAAGTCAATCAAACACTTTGATTTGTCTCATTTCTGCTTGTAGCGATTTTTCAAGTAACAAAGGCCAAACCAGACGTTAAACTCCGTCTCTAGTCAATGACACTCTCGATGTATGAGTCATGCTCTGGCAAGAAACAAATCTCCTCAGACGTGTTGAATTTCAGAGAATGTAATTCAGTAACTGGATGAGGTGTGGACAGGGCCCAGGGAACCAGCTGGGGAGTTGACACAGTCTAGCTACCTCAGGCCTAAAGGAGTGGAGGGGAGAGACAAGGTTATCACGGGCTGGCGAGAGCTGGAATCATGGTGGAGGACCACCTATCTAGACCTGTAGACGTGGAAAGAAGCAGCTATTCCACGACCTGCGTTGTGAAACAGAAAGGGGAAAAGAGAAGAAACGTCCTGAACCTGTTGTTCCTCCTGTCCTCTGAAACCTTGCGAGTGTCTTCTTTTAGGTGAACTGCAAGCCAGAGGTCAAGGGAGGCTGGAGTTGCAGCCTGCAAGGGTGAGAATCCTAGAGCACAGAGAAAAGAGAAAGAACAGAGAACAGAACGAAATCAGGGTACAGTGGGGAAATTTTAGACGAACCAGCTTTTCCTCTTACAAAAATCCCCACTCACAGAATGCATTTATGCATATTCAAATGTATTAACCTTTGTCCAGCTCCTCTCTCTTTAGAGATTATATCTCTTTCACTCCACCCCACTAAGTCATTTCCATTAATTTTATTATGCAAAGTATAGACCCGTTTCCTCTGATTTTTCTTCTTGGCCTTCCCTCCTTTCTTCAATATCCGAGACTTATTAATATGTTCTGCTATGGAGCCACTCCAGGTTTGGCTCTTCAGCTGGAAACAATTAGCCGTGACTTGGGAATTTCTAACACTTCCTTCTTGCTTCTACTAACGCTCTGCACTGAAAGATAAGAGCGATGGAGATATTTCGCTCCCACTGAGATGAATTATGCTATCCTCTACACCTACCTATCTACCCACCACATACACAGGGATGGAAGTAGTTAATATCAATTTTGTTTCAAATCGCATTTCCCTACCCCTGCCTTCTTCATTACTGTTGTTGGTGTTAGAAATTAACCAAATCTGAGAAGGGCTTGAGAGATGAGCTTATCAGAGAGGTGATAGAAACTAGGGTATTTCTGTAAAATATCCTAAAAATGTAGGTGTCTATGGGCTACAATTTTGTATTGTTAATTTAAGGAATAGCAATATTTAATAAAAAGTATTTGCTCGCTGTATATAATTGCTTATTGATTGGATAAACAAAGTTGGCTCTCACCTCTTGACAAGACTTACTACTAGTAAAGTCAGAAAAATCTTTATTCTAGCTTAGAAGGGTCAGAGAGAAGCAAATATTAATGTTATTTTTTTCAGCCATTAAACACACCTTATTGACAGTGAGTAAAAATAGTGAAAGGCTGTGATATGTTAATTAGCAATATAATGCTGCAAAGAAAGTGGTTAAGAAAGAGCTAAGGAAGTAGTAAGTTTCATGTGTTCTCAGGATATCATATCACTGTTTCCTTTAGTGTTAGTTTGGATAACGCAAACTGCTGGAAAAAGCAGACCTAACAACTCATAATGCTGAAACCCAAAGGAAGTTAATTTCTCACTCTCCTGTTTAAGTTAGATTTTCCTGGTTCATGAGTGAATTATCTCCACGATTCAGGGAAGTAGATTTTTCCATCTTGTACTTTTCCATCACTTTCAGCCTTTTGTTGACTGGATCTTGCTAGAGGAAAGAATGAGAGATGTTCTGCAGTGGCCATTTTAAACAGGTCGGTGATAACATATTCTTCCCTGGCTGGATAGAGCTCAAATACCGCCCTGCTCTTGGTATCCTGTTGGGGAGGGGGGTGGGGGTGGGAGGGACATCCATTTTACAAAAACATTCACATAACAATAACATGAAGGACTTTGATTCACATTTCATTGGCTAGCACTCAATCATGTGGCCAAATCTAAGTTCAAAGAAGACCGGGAAATATAGGCTAGGTATATACCTCAGAAGAAGAGAAGATGGATTATTTTTACTGAATACTAGCAATTTCTATTGCATAGGGACTAGAGGACTACAAGAATGACTACTTAACTCTGTAACTCTTTCTAAACATGTATTTGCAATTTTTGTTTTTAAGGTTTAAATTTGCTCTGGAGTGAAATTCTAAGATAAAAGATAAGCTCATCACTTCTATGTTTGATGATTTTAAATGTACACATTTAATCAGTGTAGATTGGATTCAAGTAACTTGTCTTGCCTGTAAATTTGGGTAATTGCATGGGGACAGATTTTTTCCTTGTTTTATTTTCAGATATACTCATCTATTTATATGTAATAGTGTTAAGAGCTACAGTTAAAAAGGGAGAATGAAAATAAATTTCTTTCTACCTCTTTAGAAAACTTGTTTTTATGTACTTATTGCTTCTGAAAACTTGAATATTATTTTAACAATATTTAAAGCCAATCCACAGTCTATTTCAGTTTTGTTACTTCTTCCAGTTCAGCAACATTTGTCATGCGTCTACTAAATGTCAGACATGGTGCTATATGTTGATAATATAATGATAAAGCACAGATTTTTTTTTTTCTTTGCCCTACACAATGTTTACATTCTTGTGTGGTAAAACGATAGCTATCAGTTGAATGCTTGCTAAATTTTCACTTACTCTTCAAAAGTAGGGTAGATGTTATTACCTCCTTCTTATAAACAAAGTCCTTTAAACTCAGAGAGAAACAACTTGTCCATGATTTGGGGATTTATAAAAGTAAATATGGAACAAAACGCTAACGTCATTATTGACACCCTTCCAATCTCTTCATATCACATATGGCAGTTATATTTTTCGTATTTAACTAACATTGCGTCATAAGATGATCTGTTCTGGCAATTTCAATGGAACGTAAGTATATTTCAAAAATGTAAGTTTCTGTATTTAACTTCAAACCATCTCCTATTCTCATTTTCAAATAAATTATGTTTTATTCTAGGGATCTCCCCTCCATTTTCTAATGAAACTATTCTCCTCAACTGTAGCTTTTTAAATTTCTTTTTTGTTCAAGGTGGAGAGATTATTTGCTATTTTTTTTAAACAATGAATAAACAGTGCCATCTTCTGTTGATGTTTTATTCAACAATTGGGAATAAAGAATTGAAAGATCGGGTTAATATAGATCAGCAAAAAGAAGCAAATAATTTGGAGATTTTATGATCTTGGCATAATGTATTACATCTTTGAACACTTGCAAAAAGGCTAATTATTTGAATGGCCTCTTGGGGCAAAGACATATTTAAAACAGTTCTGCGTGATTAATTATCCAAGACCTTTGAATATCCATTCAAACAATAGAGGGAAGGGAGGAGGGAGACAAGTGGCAGTGACAGAAACAGGTGGCAAGTGTTTGTAACAATTTGGTGTTAGCAGTGTTATAGAAATAAAAATTAATAATTTTTTCTGTTTTTATGCCATTAGGCAACCCCCCTCATTTATTTATATCTTTACGAATATGTATTTGATTGTGAAAAATCCTCTAATTACTTATTTGCCAGAAGATGGAAAATAGGAATGTTTTCTTTTTAAATTTTTTTTTTAATGTTTATTATTTTTGAGAGAGAGAGACAGAGAGACAGAGAGCACGCAGGGAAGGGGCAGAGAGAGGGAGACATAGGATTGGAAGCAGGATCCAGGCTCTGAGCTGTCAGCACAAAGCCCCCGACGCAGGGCTTGAACTTACAGACAGCGAGATCGTGACCTGAGCTATAGTCGGCCACCCAACCGACCGAGCTACACGGGCTCCCCCGGAAAGTTTTTTTAAATAAGCTTTTAAGATCCAATGTTAATGAATATTTGTTTATCTGCATGTGGTTCATAGATTTCAAACTTAAGACATAAGAAGTAAGTCTCATAAGTACAAATTATTTTTATTGATTAGCTAAGAAAACATATTTTTAAAACATCTTGATATTTGGAAAATATAAATATTCAAGTCCAATCAGTTCATCCATTGGAGCTTACTCAAAGAAAACAAAACAAGCAAAATTTACCACCCACTCCCCAACAAATGAAGCCTATATATCTGGCCATAATTGTATGACAACATTTGAGTCACTTTTAAAGCATTTTAAAAATAAAATATCTGGATGAGATTTAAGTTTTATGACTGGTAACATTGTCACTAAAGCATCAGCATTTATATTTTAAATCTAGGCCAGTAATTTTTCTTCTAAGGAATTTGAAGTAGTTAAAAGTAAGTCAATGAGAATTAGTGAATTGAAGTTTTCTTATCCATTACTCCAAAAGAATAAAAGCAGGAACATAGATTAAAGGCAGCTTCATCCCATGCTTCAAAAAATCTTGACTCTTGTCAAGCAAGGTTGCTTGCTATATATGATCACACGTTGTGTATTCAGAGACAAATCACTGGCAGAAACAGGTTAAAACGTGTGGGTGAAATTCAAAGCAGCAATATGTGACCAGCACCCTTCACATACTTTAGAGGAAGAATAACCCTTTGTTTTTTGGCTAAATTATTTACAAGGCACTTTTTGCATGATTCTATTTCTTTAAGAGTTATTCTAATGCGTTAAGGTGGGTTTTGTTATATCCATCCTCTCCTAGATTAATATCCATTCTACTGATGAATCTCTCTAAAGGTTTCCCAAATTCCGCAAACACATTTTCACTTGAACTGTTGATTTTGTGTGATAGTAGAGCAATCAGTGCTGGACAGAGATGATTGGAGTTGTATGAAATTAACAAGTGAAAAGTACTATGCCTCCGGGAGTGCTGGATATTTGGGATCCGAAAGGTCACTAGGTTTGAAGAAAGAATCTTCTATTTTTGAGCGCTTCATGTGGGGGTCCTCAGTCTGTTTTTAATGTGTGCTAATACCCATGCTCCATTCCCTGTTATCTAAGGGTATTATATGTTGATTTGAAAATATGAATCACACTTAGAAAACCGTCGATTTCATATTTGTATTGTTCCACTCAGGAAAACAGCAGTGTACAAAAAGGTTTACTGTGACTAAGAATATCAGACTTAGGGAGATTGGAAAATAGGTATCTGCCATCATGTGTACAAATTTTTTAAGCTAAATGCTCTATTTAACCTTATAAAATAGAAAATTTTGTCAGTCAAAAATAGTCACATATTGGCAATTTCAAATGATTCAAGTAAATTAACGGAAGGAGAAATCACTCTAGAGACTTTACCAAAAACAGTTCAATGTACAATTAGGAGATTTGAGAAAAATAGAGTAGATTAATGAAATAAAACATAAGAATAATTTATAAGAGCCAGGAGTAATCGTTTATGCAAGAAAACTTCAAACTAAATTTGGGTATTGCTGGAGGTCAGGGATAGGGGAATACTCCAGACATGGAGACAACGTCATAAATATCTTCTATAGAATGTTTATACATTTTATATCAGGAAGCCAATGTGTGGCCAAGGCTCTATCAGTCCCTGATGACCTTAATATATACCTGTATGGTAAAAAAAAAAAAAAAAAAAAAAAAAAAAAGTAAAATAAGATATATATCTCCAGAAAAAACTTCACAAGTAATAATTTAGTAATATCAGATTAACATAAAACATGGAGGTAAAATTCCAAACACTAGTGTACTGTCTTAAAAATCTAAATGATTCAACAATTTAATAAGACATTTTTAAATTTTATTTTTTTAAGTTTTTTTTTTTTTTTTGAGAGAGATAGACAAAGAGAGTGCATGCAGAAGAGGGGCAGAGAGAGAGAGAGAGAAGGAGAGAGAATCTCAAGCAGGATCTGTGCTGCCAGTGAAGAGCCCAGTGTGGGGCTTGAACTCACAACCACGAGATCATGACCCGAGCTGAGATCAAGAGCTGGATGCTTAACTGATTGAGCCACCCAGGCACCCCTGATACGGGGTATTTGATAGAAAGAATTTGGTGTCACGTTAGTGATTCATGCTGTACAGAGAATTTTTACATTTGCAAACAATAATCAAAGTGGAGGTAAGCTATGCATTTAGTGAGGATAATTTATAGGATCTGTTCTTTGAGTGTAAAGGAATCATACTGGAAAAGCTTTTTTCCTACACTGACTTGGGAAAGTATAGACATCCTAACTGGCACAGAAAATAATTTGGGATCAGGAATGATACATGAATAAAGAATAATTAGAATCATAAAAATAATTCAAATCATTGATAAGTAAAGTGGATTAATATATTTAAAATAACAAAGAGTAAGATTTACAGAAATTAGCATTTCAATTTTCCAAGAGCGTCTCAGAGATTTGAAGTTTTCTAGGCAGTATAAAAATTTTTAAACTTATGTTATGAAAATCATTAAAAAGCTATTTTTATTGTTGTGAGTTTGTGACCCAAAGGGATGTCTTGATCACATCTTGCAGCTTTAGAAAATAACACTGATATCAGCTTGATGGATGGCATGATCTCTGATGGCAGAAGCAATTTCAGTGGCCCAATCAAGAAATTATGAATACGTGTCCCGATAATGTTACAATCAATGGAGTGGAAGTAATGGATACAAGTGACATAAAAGGATATTTTTTAGACTTGGCCATGTGTTATACAAGGGAAGAATTGGAGATGATGCTGAGATTTCTAATTGGGATGATCGAGCAGGTGGTGATACTGTTAACCTAGAGAAAGGAAAGGAAATGAAAAGCCGTGTATTAGTTTCCTATTACCATGGTAACAAACTGCATATACTCTGTGTTTTAAAACAGCACAATTTATTATCATATAGTTCTGAAAGTAAGATGTCCAAAAGGGGTTTTAATCTCCGGGTTAAAATCAAGGTGTTGGTAAGACTTCATTCTTTCTGGAGGCTCTGGGGGAGAATCCATTTCCTTGCCTTTTTCAGCTTCTAGAGTCGGTCTATATTCCTTGGCTGCCATAATCACTTTCCGTCTTCAAAGCCTCCAATGGCAGATAGAGTCTTTCTCATGAGGCTATTTCTCTAATTCTGATTCCTGTGTCCCCTTCCTTCACCATTTAAGGACTCCTCTGATTACACTGGCTTAGCCCAGACAATCCAGAAAAATCTATTTTAAGTAAAACTGATTAGCAATCTTAATTACTTTTGCAAAATTAATATTTCCTTGGGATACAACATGGCATATCCAGAAGTCCTGGGGATTAGGATGTGGACATTTTTGTCAAGGGCATCTATTTTTTCTGCTTACCGCAGTCAAGTTATACTGCAGCCAATGAAGGGTAGCAAAAGAGAAAGATAAGCTTTCAATCATACTGAATCTAAGATTCTGGCTCTATATCCAGATATAAATATCTAAGAAGCAATAGGAAATTTGGATAGACTCATTATTAGAAATTTCTCCAAACTCTTGCCCATGTATAAATAATGCTACGATTAACACAATACACATTTATCAGTGCATGGCCAGGTCAGAAGTCTAGCACTGTGTGGTTTTGTTTTCTGCACAGGGTATCATGAGATTAAAATCAAAGTATCAGCTAGACTGAATTATCATTTGTTGTCTAGGTGGGAAAATGTGCATCCAAGCCCGGTATTGGTGGCAGAACCCAGCTCCTGGCAACTATAGGACTGTGTTTCCCCATTCCCATGCTTGCTACAAACTGAGTGCTGTGCTCAGCTCCTAGAGGCCACTCACACCTGGCCACGTGGTCACCTTCATCTTTAAGTCAGCAACAGCATGTTGAATCCTCTTACTGCTTTGAATCTCTTTTCTTCTGCAACCAGCAGGAAAAAATTATATTATTTTTCATCGTATTTCTTTAATAATTATGGTTACTTTTCTTCATTTTATTTTTTCATCATGATAAATGTACTCTTTAATCTCCTCTATCTCCTCTTCTCCTCATCCCCCTACCACCTCCCCTTTCAAAACCACCATTTTGTTCTCTACAGTTAAGAGACTATTTTGGGGCCTCCGGGTGTCTCAGTCAGCTAAGCGTCTGACTCTTGATTTCGGCTCAGGTCATGCTTTCATGGTTCTTGAGTTCGAGCCCTGCTTTGAGCTCTGAGATGACAGCATAGGGCCTGCTTGGGATTCTCTCTTTCCTTCTCTCTGCCCCTTCCCTGCTCATGTTGTCTCTCTCTCTCTCTCAAAATAAATAAAACTTTGAAAAAAGAGACTGCTTGTTGGTTTGCCTCTCTCTCTCTCTCTTTCTGTCCCTTCGATCATTTGTTTTATTTCTTAAATTCCACATACGAGTGAAATCATATGGTATTTATCTTTCTTCGACTGACTTATTCCACTAAGCCTTATACTTTTTCTTTCTACCCATGTTGTTGCAAATGACAAGATTTCATTCTTTTTTATGGCTGAATAATACACACACACACACACATATATATAATATACATATACATATATATGTGGGATACAGATAGATCTAGATCTAGATAGATATATACCCACACACACCCCACATCTTCTTTATCCATTCATGTATTGATGGACATTTGGACTGCTTCCATAGTTTGGTCATTGTAAATAATGCTGCAATAAATACAGGGGTGCAAGTATCCCTTTGAATTAATGTTTTTGTATTTTTTTGAGTAAATACTCATTAGTACAAATCCCGTATCGTAGGTAATTTTATTTTTTTTATTTATTTATTTATTTATTTATTTATTTATTTATTTATTTATTTTAGGGATGTATGTACTGTTTTCTATAGTAGCTACACCAATTTGCATTGTACTGATGAAACAAATTGAAGACAATGCAAGGAAAGGGAAAGATACACCACACTCATGGGCTGTAGGAACAAGTACTGTTAAAATGTCTATACTACCCTAAGAAATCTTGCATTCCCATAATGCATACTGATAATGAAGGAGCATATATGAAATTAAGGAAACAGTACCATTGATAATTGAATCAAGATAATAATATATCTAAGAAGAAATGTAACCAAAGAGGTGAAAGACCTATACTCTGAAAACTAGAAAACTCTATGATTTTAAAGCCTAGAGTTACAACAGACTCACTTGGGCCATAATGCCAACAGAACTATATAATGTTCTGTAAATGGTAAATGTACATTAATCAAGTAAAATTCATTAGGTTTAGAGTTCAAAAGATCATACAGCTGTGTACAGGGGAGAAGTGGACATATTAGAGATCACTTAGAACTCTGCCTACCTCACTGGCCATTATCATTGTTCCCCCCTTCTTGTCTTATAACTCTTTCTAATCTTTGGACCTAAAATCATAATTCTTATCTTCACTTTGACCCATGGCTTTCTCCCCTACGACAACATTGGTATCTTCCTTCTAACTCTATCAACCACATCTGTGAGCAAGACCTCCTCTTGTCTTTCATTGGTCCCCCAAGTTCCACAGAATACTTGGCCAACTCTCTCCCTCTCTTCCAGGACATGGATGGATAACATGCTGCAGATAGAAGCTTTGGGTTAGAGCCCCAAATTTGGTGTTTTTCGTACAGTGTTATTGGGAGTTTTAATTAAAAGCGAGGGGATGTGGCACCTGGATGGCTCAGTTGGGAGAGCATCTGACACTTGATTTAGGCTCTGGTCATGATCCCAGGGTTGTAGGATGGACCTCTACATCTAACCCTGTGTCAAGCCCCACAAGGGGCTCCACGCTGAGTGTGGAACCTGCTTAAGATTTTCTCTCTCTCTCTCTAAAAATACCATAAAAATGGCCATAAAAAATACCATTAAAAAATGCCATAAAAAATGGCAACATAAGAAATAACAACAAGGGAATGAAAGAGATCTGAGGTTTTTTATTGGACCGTGTATGGAGAAAAAAGGGAAAGGAAAGGAGGCAGGATCGAGAGCAGCAGTGAAGG
The DNA here is from genome assembly GCF_018350195.1 of Panthera tigris. Taxonomy (NCBI): domain Eukaryota; kingdom Metazoa; phylum Chordata; class Mammalia; order Carnivora; family Felidae; genus Panthera; species Panthera tigris. Next base: position 20,582,468 of record NC_056668.1, on the reverse strand, counting down.
GAGGAAAGAGAAGCAGATATAACAAACAGCAAAAATTAGTGTAGGTTAAAATTCTTATATTGGTTATAGAATTTTCTTTCCTGACATTAAAACATAAAATAAAAAATAAAATCTAAATACACATGTATCTGTTAGTGCAGTAAAATACTGACACTCTCCTTGGAGAGATTACTGTCGTGTTTTCAGAGTTAGATTACTTGGAGAGAATTACTCAACAAGGCATTTCCCAAAAGGGGACAAAGGTGAGTGGGACAAGGCAGAAGCATTTGTTCTGAGAAAGATGATGGTTATCAGTGTGCAGATTATTTAGAGTTTCATAGAAACGTCAGTCACATAGAGACCAATAAGGAGATGGAAATGAGTAAATGAGTGACATAGGGCTGAACAAAAACGAATGAAGTCTACTTTCTATTCCCCATGACAGAAACTTGCCAAGATGTGAGAATAATTTTTTTAAATTTTTATTTATTTATTTATTTATTTATTTATTTATTTATTTATTTATTTTAGGGATGCAGACAGCCCATTTTTTTTTTCCTTAATGAGAGTTTGTCAGTCAGGCTGAATAACAGTTTTAATTAGCCATCCCCCACCCCCACCCCCCCCCCACACACAAATACAAATAATGTGGACTATACAGTGGCCTTTAGGTATTCACGAATGAGAGACTTCTGGGTTTTCTGTTATGTCCATATTTAGTAGAATTGTGCTAGTCCAAAATAAATGGTAAGTGCAAAAATGCCTTTGCTGATTTAGGTGAGGAAAAATGCAAATGATATGAATAAGAACAAATAACTTACAAATGTTAATCAATTAGACTTTTTAAAAAACTTAAATATTTAGTTTTATAAATGGCATAAACCTGATGATTGATATATAGTTATTGGTTTCGTTGTATTTGTGAAAAGAGTCTGGTTATTTCATTCTATCATTTGCGACCTGGAAAACAGTAGAGACAAATAATGAGAAAATGGAAAGAAACTTAGTGTCTTGTTGAAACAAAAGCCAAGTTCAATTTTCTGCTGACAATACAACCCTTTTATGTCACAGGTGAACAGCCCTGTACTTGGGCAGCTTTATTATTTAATGGATTTGGGGAAGGAAAGGGGACTTGTGTGGCTTTGTTATGAGATAAGCAAATAAGAGGCAATGATGAGAAAGAGAGATTTGATTATATGGGTCATAAAAGTGTTCATTACCACCCTCCCACATTTGTATAAATGTGTCTCACTTTCCAGAGGGACTGCCTAAATACAAGAGTGGCTCTTCAGGAACAAGGAGGGTTTTATTACTCAGGCAGAAGCCCCATAAATGCAACCATGAGATTTGCTTGGGTCTATTAGGAAGGGGCCCTCATCACAGAAGGTCTGCAAAACCCCGTATAAGGTGCCCGAGGGAGCTTGAGGAGACAACTTACTCCTTATAATATCTCTGAAAAGGAGATTTTCAGAATCCTGGAAGAGGAAACGTATACTGTTTAAATAGCTTTTAATTAACTGCAAGTATCCGTGAGTTCTTTCCGAGTGGGGTAGGAAGGGGCTGTGTGAGCCGCAGAGGGATTTGGGCTACATGACAACTTCCTGGGGCGATCGCTTTGCTCTGCTATTGGAATTATTTTCCAAAGTAAAGGATCGTTTTTTAAATCTCCATGGGGGAGTGGGTCTTTCCTCACTCACCAAGAAATAGCATTAGTTAGAGTTACAGGAGCTTATTTATAGTGTTTATGTGCAGCCATGTATGTTAAATATATATATATATACATTAGTTGCTCTGTGAGCTGTGACTTGACAAAGCTCCAGGGGTCTTAGCTTTACATTTGCAGCAGTATTTTGAGCAGAGGAAAGAAACAAAGTAAGGCCAGTTATCTTGTTCTATTACATATTATTCTATAGCCCCTAAACCTGATTAACTTGCTATCAACTGTATTGAAAGAAAGGACTGCTTCAAAAAGAGAAATCTTGTAGGCATCGACTGATGGGATAAAGAAGTCGTACAAAAACTAGTAGCCATGATTGTGTTGTCTCTAGTAGAGAAAACTGTGGCTTTGGATGACATCAATATACAATTTTTCTTTCATTTTGGTTTCAGTCAGACCCTACCCCATCAACCCAAAAGCGAAGAGCTTTCACAGCGAGCTTTGGTACCCTATTGACCTCTGGCTGTTCCTACTGGGGCACACGTGTTGTGCATTCACAAAGCTACCAACCAGTTTTGCTTAGGAGATTGACCTTTGCTTGTGATGAAAACCCTCGAAAGCATGTTGAAAACAAAAAGGATTTTTTTTCTTACTTTCTGAGGCAAATAAGCAGATCATCTGAAGCCTTCATCTGTGATCCCATGACGCCATTCTGACGGAGCAGGACCCAGCTACGGTCATGGCCTAGGGTCAAAGTCACACGTTACCAATGTAAGAGGAAAATCGCAATCCTTTATTTATGAATTGTCCCCTTCTCATATGAGCCACATTTAAGATAGTGTGGACTTTTAATTTATAAATGTATCATGTTTGCTTTACTCTTGATTTTAAAATTTTCTATAAGTTATGAAAATCCATAGTGTGCTCCTCTTTGATAATCAAAGTGTTTTGAAATTCTGGAATTAGGTGCAGACAAAATTTTTGCCAGCATTGGAAGCGTTGAAATTTCTACAAAATGAAATTAAAACATGTGCTCTTACAGAGTTGTTTAAGGAAAGAAATACACGTTCTGACTTTCATATCATACTGCCACCTGCAATAAATTAGTCTTTAGGTAGCAAAGTAAGAAAAATATTTTGCTTCAAATAGAAAAATAATAAAGAGTTTACCTAGCATGTTAGAAATTAAAGGCTACAATCATAAGAAATAAATTGCTTTGACTTTAAGATTTCAAAACTAAATATGTGCTATGGTCAACTTTGACATTTTTGGAGATGCTAAAAACAGGAGCAGGTATTTACTGGGTGTTCACTGTAGGCATCGGTGTTAATTTGAGTCGTTTTAGAAGCAGATGTTAAATGTGTAAGGTTTTTACTAGGGAAATAACTGCAAAAGAAAATAAGGAAAGACTCTGGGAAGTTGGGAGATCAAACCCCAAGTCTGATATGCAAGTGAAGCAAGCCTGAATCCAAGTAAAGAAGAGAAGAGAAGCAACTCAGGAAGAGACATCCTAGCCTGTCATGCAGGCTAATGTGCATTTGGTATATATGCCAAAAAGTTTTGAGCTGAGGTCAGCTGACAATGGAATCCCATGTTTCTCAGGGAAGGGTCTGCCTTAGTTTCCCTGCCACATTCAGTTATCAACAAGGAGCAACCAATGGGAAAAATGTCTTGGCACACATCGCAGGGATGAATTTCCAAGCAAAGCCGCTAAGGTCCTATGTTGATTAGGTTTCCTGTAGCCAAGGGTTTGAGAAGCTCATTCTCATCGGCTGTCAGGAAACTATTCTAGGTGTGTGTGGAAAACCAAGAGTCAAAAACAGAATGTGTTGCCTTTCTACGGAAACCTACAATCAACTTTGAAATCTGCTTTGATGTTTCCCATATCAAAAATATAAATAAATCAAAATCTTTTTTGAGTTGTCGTTCTGAGCAATTACCTGCCTATTGCTCTCCTCTCCTTCCAAAGTGTATCCCTGTAGGACTGCTGACAATATTGGCTCTATCTTTGGCCCTCCATTTTGTTCATGTTCGCTTGATGACCCCCACTGGGGCTATGTGTTCTGAACCTCTTGGAAATTAATACACATACTTTAGAAATGCCCATTAAGGCTAGGTATGTTTTGGCCTCCCATGAATCTGTTAGCAAGAGCATAGTCTTTCCCCTTCCTGATGCACAAGTGGTGCCATGAGATCAAATTAAAGGATAGCTGTCAATTAAGTGCATGCCAAACCCTTTGAGGTGCATGTGAAAAACATTGATCTCATTAAATTGCCGTTTTGTGTGTCCTCTTGCTCTATGAAATCTGTGGACCGAAGTCCAGACTCTGCAGAGAATAACTTCGCAGCTGTTGTGCCTCCTTCTCTGCCTGATCCCCCCTATCAGTACATTACCCTGAATAAAACACTGTGCAAATTGTATGGAGTCACTCCCTTTATTTTCTGGTGTCAAAATGCCTTTTCAGTTGGGGGAATACTCTACCGTCCACTGCCCCACTTTCTAGCAACCCCACATTCCAATGTTTATGCCAAGAAATACATCTTCCCCTCTTCGCTATCAGTGAAAACAGAATATTCCCTAAATCTTGGCATGGTTTTTGGCCCAGTAAGAAAAAGACAGATGGAGTAGACATTTTCAGACTCCCTCTTCTTCTAATGGTCTACATTCTTTTAAAGGAAGTGGTATGTTGGATTGCATATAGCTCGGCTGCTTTAATTGAATAGCAAAGAGTTCTGACCTCTGTAAGTGGGAAAAAGGAAGGGGTTAGCATGAGGATCTCACTCTCTATATGATCTCACTGCTTTACATGTGTGAAATTTCTGTAAATCAAATGTTTGTAAGTTGCAGACACAAGAAGCCTTACGTCACCGTGTGCTTTTTGTCTACACTTTCATCCTCCCTCTATTGATTCACGCTTTCTACAGTACAGATTATGCTACATAGAACATTGTGTTTCTGTGGGTGGGGAGGGGTTGGGAATGGGTATTGGAGAACACTGCAGAATTGTGTGTCTTCACATTGCTGAATATCCAGCAGATCAGTGAGAAAGCAGTGGACAGAGGCTGGGAAAAGTCAGAGTAGGGAAGGAATGACACAAAGGAAAAAAAGTATCCATTTTCAAGGAAGAGTCCTGAAATAGACATTGAAACATTTGAATTCTAATCTATCTTGAATATTTATTAGCTGTGTGGTGGTAAACAACAACAACAACAACAACAAAAATCTAGCTAATGCTTGCGTTAAATAAATCAGAAAAATAATTGTAACAAGTACTTGTAAAATCTTTGAAAACCGTAAGCCCTATACAGACTAAACAAATGTATTACACATTATCGCATGGCAATAAATATTTACACATATTTCTATTGTTCACAAATTTATATTCCCATGATCTGTAACAACTTAATTATTTGGTCACTGATATAAATGCTTTCATCTGAGTAAACTCATTCCCCATACGTATTACAGAAGCACAGCTCTAACATAAATGATCAGTTCATGTAACAAACAGATTTGTTTCAGGTAGACTTAGAATCAAGGTGAAAATAATGCTGCCATGACTCTGCTTCCTTTTCTCCAGTCAGCGTATCTACACTTCTCTTTTCGTATATACTTTTTTCATTTTTCCGGCAGAAAGACAATTGCCTAACCAAGAAGGATAACTCCTGGAAATCATACCCTATTTATTTGTTATTTTATATATAAAATAATACTTACGGCTAATGATCCAAAAGGAAAATAGTACTCCCCATCGTTCTCAGAAAGAACCTTCGCAGGGTAATTCTCACTGGTCGACCTGAGTCTTAGTGCTTGTTTTTGAATCATCCTTCCAATAGGGATGCCCTGTCATAATTGGCCTGGTTTAAATGCTCAACTTTGTTGCCATGTGGAACATAATATAAAAAATGGCCTTTCTGCAGGGCCACAATTGAGAGAAATTTCAAAGAACCAGTGAAAAAGACTTGAGGGGTCTGTAGCTTAATTTGAATTGCTGGCATAAGGAAATAAATACCAATCTATTATATTTATAGTGTTGGAATTAGAAGAAGAAAATTGGAGACTGGTTTTGTTAGACAAAATTCTGACAGCTAGAAACCTGTGCACACACTGGGGCTCTGGGAGAAAAGCGAATGGAAAGGAACTGGAAAAGACTTCAGGCATAGGAGGACACTAATGTGCCTTACATTGAAATCGTGACTTTACCTTCAGTATCACTTCATATCTAATGTTTCCCTGAAAATGTGATTATGAATTAGGGATTCTATAACATCCAATCTACCTTACCCAGTTTGGGCAGTTCCACTCCTCCAGGTCAAGTGGTCTATTCCTTTTTTCTTTTAAGTTTATTGATTTATTGGGGCGCCTGGGTGGCGCAGTCGGTTAAGCGTCCGACTTCAGCTCAGGCCACGATCTCGCGGTCCGTGAGTTCGAGCCACGCGTCGGGCTCTGTGCTGACAGCTCAGAGCCTGGAGCCTATTTCAGATTCTGTGTCTCCCTCTCTCTCTGCCCCTCCCCCGTTCATGCTCTGTCTCTCTCTGTCTCAAAAATAAATAAACGTTAAAAAAAAAAGTTTATTGATTTATTTATTTTATCCTGGGGTGGGGAGGGGCAGAGAGAGAGGGAGAGAGAGAGAGAATCCCAAGCAGGCTCTAAGCTGTCAGTACAGAACCCGAGGCGGAGCTTGATTTCACGAATCATGAGATCATGGCTTGAACCAAAATCAAGTGTTGGATGCTTCACCGACTGAGCCACCCAGTCGCCCATCAGGTGATATATTTCTTATCAAATTCTACTCCTATGTGGGACCATCTAAACAGGAACAGAAAAATCAAGAAGAAACTCCATGTCCTATCTCTCCTACTGTTTCTCCCTATAGTTTCCAAAATATTTTTCTTTTAAGTATATAATATGTTTAAAATGGCATGGGATTTTTCAATGATCAGTTTTCTTGAAAACTTTTTTTTTTTATGTAAGCCAATAAAAATAATGACTACTCCTAGTGCTTTCTAAAGTGTGATGGTAGGTAGAACTGCTTTCTTTTGACAAAGTCTTATATTTTGTCCCTTCTTTTCCCTGAATAGCTTCATGTTCATTTCTTACAGTGATGAATGTACTGTATACCTTAAGGCAGTTTTAACTGTAATCAAGGAGGTGGGAGTGATCCACGCAGGAAATTACAGTAAATTTTAAGTACATGTTGGTCCTTACAGCGTGCTCACTCATCTACTCAGGGAAGTAACTACTCATTTTGTTGTATTTTTGAAATTTGTTCTTTTAAAGTGACTAAATTATAATAATCTTCTACACATTTCCTTTATAATGTACTCATTACCTTAGCTGGAAATGAAATACTTAAAGACCCCAGTCTCACAAGAGTCATACATTCTAAATGTAAGTAATTATCGAAGTTTGAAATAGAAATACTTCATCTATTTACCATTTCATTTTCTGATTAAGTACTGGAGATTTTGAGTAGTGCCGGACTGCAGGGGAAAAAAATCCTTTACTAAATTAAAAAAAAGTTCTTTTTAGCTTTCTTTTTTCTGAGATTCCGGATTTTTCTTTGAGGGAGGAAGAAGAAAAGTTTAATGTTAGGGCAGAGTGGCACCAATCTTTATTTGAATTTGCTGTCAAAGATAGTCCAAGACGTTAACAAATTGGAAAATGAATTACATGATTTTAGTTAGGTGTATGTTGAAGAAAGGATGGATGAACGAATCGATGGATGAATGAGGCAAACCATCTGTCTTGCTGCCCAGGGTTCTTTCAGCTATTCTACATGAGGCTGTTTGTGCCCTTTAATCAAACGGCAGGCATTGAGACTCTCTCACTCCAGACCCTCTACCCCTCCACCTCTGACCCAGCTCTCCTCTTTCTCAACATGTGGACTCTGCATGTCTCCTTCTGGCCTGCTTCTCAAGAAAGCAAAAATGACAGATCTTGGAGGCTTTCATATGGGAGTTTGATGTCCTTAAGTTTTAGTTTTACCTAAGGAAGGTGTCTGATTCATTGGATTTGTTTATAAATTCCATTAAGCTGCTGAACACCAAAGAAATTCATGAATCTTTACCATGACTAATGTAATTAACATGTAAATATACAAATTTCAGTTGTTTGTGCCATGTGTATAAAAGGTGGGTATAAATAATCCAAACTGGAGACAAAAGCAAAATTTGAACTATTTTATAATCTCGTCACTTTCCAGAAGATCTATTTTTTATTATAGCCTTCCTGGGGTAATTTGTCACATAGAATGTTTCCTGCTGACCTGCTTTTTAAGAAGGTGGACCGATTTTGAACAAATGAAGTGTTAGCTAAAGAGCACAAAATATTCTTTATATTTAATTTTTAATATTTCGTCCTTTTTGCTTCAGATATAAATCAATATAAATAAAGGATGATTTTAACAATATTAAATTCAAAGGTTATAGTAGAAAATCGTCAGGGGATACGTAATGGCGCATAAACAGTATTAAAGCCAGTTTATGATCTAACTGATGTTATACAGCTATAGAATAGTCCACATTGTATGAAACGTTATAAAACAATACAGAGTCTACATATAGGTATGATGCCAGAAAAAAGCTATATCGATATGAAGGACAAACTTGAGTAAGTTGACTACTTACGATTGTACCTCATCATATCATCATCATAAGCAGCAGCACAGCATAGTTATGCTGAACTCACTACATACAGCATTGTATTTCATTTAACACTCTCAATAACTCTTTGACTTATTTATAATTACATTCTAAATATAAGAAAATGAGAATCAGAGAGATCAGGTAACTTATCTCAAGACACACAGCTAGAAAATGGCATCCAACAGGAATTGACCACAGGTTTCTCTTCTTCTAGATCTCTTGCTATCATCTCCTGCTATGCATCCTACAACTTCTCCCAGGCACTCACCTGAGAGTCAAGATATTTACTTGATTTTGCCGCCATATTTCACATAATCTTGTTTTTTCCCTTGCACAGATGGCCTCCATGGAAATTCTCCAACACCCACTTCTACAGTCAAATGTTTTCTTCAATTGTGTATGAAATGGAGGTACAGTATTCCTCACTGTCAACTTAGCTGAAACTAAGATTCTTGGCACATAAGTTTTACTTCTTCTATGTTCTCAGAGTGTTATCCTTGCCACGTCATAAATAATTTTTTTATCTCTTACCTTTGGCAAATTATCATCACTGAAATCCAACATGTTGGAAGATTTAGAAGTAAAATACTGCCTGAGACTTTGAGATATGGAAGCCAGTTAGATTTGCCCTACACAGTACTCATTCTCTAAGGGCCCTGCCATTTCCAGATCACTTAGATCCTGATACTAAAATATATGAACTTAAAGAGAGGCAAAATCAGGAAAAAAAAAAACAAAACTGGTTCGAGATGTACAAAGGACAAATCTCATTAGAAGGATTTACAATCCAATTATATAAGTTCTAAGAGACTGGGCAAATTATTGAGGCTATTCATATTATTTTACTAGAGCAGAATTTCACTGTATTGAATAAAAGAATTATTACCTAGACCTTGAAAGAACTGTTACCGATCTTTGTTCTAATATAATTTGATTTACTTATAAAGTATTTCCTAAAGCTAGTGACAATTGTCACGGTTTGTAATAATAATGTTTCCCTTTTTTTCTTTAAATTCAAATCTTAGACTAGATCTTTGAACAAATATAAGTGGGATTAGTGTTGATATTATTGCTGGTTGAGGATAACATACATTTTTATTTTTAATTGTATTAATGATTAACATTTTCTAAATATTATTTTATAACTATTTCTTTATATAATTTTGTTCTGGTTAAAACCTATCTAAGGTAGGAAATAAAATGGAGAAAGCAAGATGGGAAAAAAAAAACTTCGCAGATCACAAACAGTGTTTTTCATTTTAAACTTCAAAGTTTCTCTTGCATTTGAACTAACAGTTCTCCTCTTTAGCAAGAATAAAGGAGGTGGAGGAGTTGATGAGGGAGCAGAGTTAAATCTTTTAAGAACCTGTGTAGACATGTCTCTTGAGAAATTAAAGAATATTATATATGGAAATGCTTCACTGCTAATTAAAACTGCTGCGCAGTTCTGAAATAAAGCTTAGATAAGGTGTCTGAAACTCTGATTTCTATTCTCAGTCAAATTCTGACTCACTATGCAAATTTGGGGATTTTCCTTAATCCCTTCTTATGATTCCTTTCTCTAATTTCACCAGCAAAGAATTACCTCTCTTAATTATATATATTTTTAATAGAAATGACGATCAGTTTCATATGCACCCTGATTCATTCATTCAAAAATGTCTTTATTAAGTGCCCATGAGCTACCAGTTGTTCTAAGTGCTAGCATACAGCAATGAGCATGAGAGTCAAGATCTCCATTCTGAGGGAAACTTATAGGGAGGCAGGTCGACAATAAATGAGCAAAAACATAAATGAATCTGATAATTTGAGGTTGTGATAGGGATTGGAAAGAATTCAGGGTTCTGAAACAGAATGATAGGGAATTGTTGCATTTCATTGTTAGGGAAGGTTTTTCTGAGAAGTCGACAGCTAAGAAAAGACATGAATTTTAGAAAGCAGTGTTCTCAGTGGAGGACAAGGCCAAACAAAGGAGGAAGTTAGAGGTAAGCTTAGAACGTTCAAGAAACATATCCCTGTCACTTCAAGCTTGGTTAACAAAAATTCCCATGCATGATCCTCTGTGTCTTTCTCTAGTTCAGATATGTAAGCAGTAAAAACTTTGAAGGTTGTCTGTTGAAATTGGTGGAACCAGAACTTCAAAAGATTTGACCTATTTAGGGGCACCTGGGTGGCTCAGTTGGTTAAGCATCCGACCTCGGCTAAGTTCATGATCTCACGGTTCGTGATTCAAGCCCCTGTTGGGCTCTGTGCTGACAGCTCAGAGCCTGGAGCCTGCTTCAGATTCCATGTCTCCCTCTCTCTACCCTTCCCCTGCCCACGCTCTGCCTCTGTCTCTCTCCCAAAATTAATAAATTAAAAACTATATTTGACCTATTTAATCACCATTAAAAGTGAGCTACAAGACAACCAGCAAGATTAGCTTCAGATTTCATGTGAACAAAAACAAATGTTTATTTCACACCATTGCAAGTTGGAGATGTATCTACCTGTAATATGAGCCAGAATTACCTAAATAATACAGTTGAGAACCCGGCTTTTATTTTAAGTGCCGTTAGGATGTGCTAACAGATTTCAAGCAGGGACAGTCATGTGATTTTATTTATGCCCCTAAACTACCACTCTGTCTGGTTTGGAGAATGATTTGTGAAAGACCAAGGGCAAGAAACCAGTTAGGAGCAGAATAATCAGAAGTTGATGGTGGCTTGGACTAAGGTGGTGGTCATAGAGATGCAGGAAAGTGAACATATTGCAGATATACCTGAAGACCTGGAAGACAGACAGGATGTGGAGGTGAAGTACTGAGAGTACAAAAGGATCTCCTGACTCTAAGTTTTATGATTTGAGCAATGAGACAAATGTCGGTATTACTTTATTAAATGGAAAGACAGTAAGCAGAATAATCCAGTCAAAACTTATTATTGGAGGGACTTTTGTGACATCTGTGGTCAGAACGTCAGAGCAGATCAACCCATCTCCGTATTGTGCTTCCCCCATAGATGTTTCTGTGAACTCTGTGGTTTGGGTGGGGGATAAGGAGACAATCGGTGAGAGAAAAACTACTAACAGTTAGGTGAAATGAAACCTAAGGTTTTCTTATTTTAGGAAATATAGTAAGATTCAAAAATACCTGTATACACTGCCTTTAAAATGGACAAAGAAAATTAAAAAGGAGAATTGTTTCAGAAATGACTAAAAAGTAAGTATTGGTTAATACTTAGGTGTAAGTCTCAATTCCAGTCCCAAATTGTGAATTCCACTAGTTTTCTATCTGTAAGTCACTTATTATCCTTAATCACCTTTATTTGCCCATAAATAGAACAGAATATAACAAATATGTTTTTCTCAATAAGCTTATTATGATCATCAAAATAAAACCCAAGAAAAAGCACTATGCAAATTATAAACCACTATAAAATTGTTGGTTAACATTTCTATGACTAACACTTCCAAAATAAATTCAGGTGGTCAGGGTAAATTCTAACTTTAAGAACAACATATTGTCATATTTTGCTAAAATGATATTTTGTCCATGAAGAAGTTGTGTGGAAAACAGAATACATGAAAAAAGAGTATAAACACAGCGCTAATTTCTAAAGACATTTCTCAAATGCACTCCCTTGGAAGTGGAAATTCCAAAATTAATATATTTTGGAATGTTGGAAAGGTTGAAGAAGATAGTTAATTCTATGCCTAGTTACCAGTTTTTCCAAAAAGCGATTCATAGCTTACAATTCAATCTGAAGAATATATATAAACCTAAAGTAGGAAAAATAAAAGACAAAGCATTCATTCAACCTATTTTGAAACTACTAGGCGGAAAACTTACCCTTCATTTAATTTTCAAAAAATGCCTAACACTATTGACATCACTAGCATTGTGAATAGTGACACATGCTGGGCATGAACAATTTAAAAACTAATTTTTCTCACTGTCTGGTAAAGACAGAGTCAAACATACACAGTTAGGAAAATGAATGTAGTTGTTGTGACAGAACAATGTCAGACTGGAATTTAAAACCGATTTCAAAATGCTACGTTTGTGTGCTGCAGAAATGTCTCTTCTGGAAAAAGTTTTTTGTTTTTTTGTTTTTTTGGTTTTGTTTTCAGAAAATGTCAGAATTTTACAGTTTGATTTCAAGGCATATTTTATATATCTCAAAGTTCAACTCTGGAGAGTACATCTGCCAGAGAGTGAAGAGAAATGAACAAAAGCAAACAAAACAAAATAACTGACCCGTCATAGTATCTAAAATGGCCCTTAAAGCCGTGTCCTGAAATTAGCATCATGGAGTAATCCTCTATCCTTGAGTGTGGGCTGGATCTAGTGACTCACTGCTAATGAATAAAATACATCAAAAATACCTGTCACTTCCAAGATTAGATTACAAAAATAGTCTTCACTTCTCTCTCTCTCCTCCCCTGCCTCCGAGAGAAGCAAATTGTGACACTGTGAGAGGCCCTTAGGAGAGCCCATGGGGCAAAGAATGGATTTCTCCCTTCGGCCACCAATCAACATGGATCTGAGAGGAGCCAGCAGAAAGTGAGTGAGCTCAGAAACACACCCCCCTCTTGCTGAGCCTGGAGATGGCTGCATTCCTTCTTCCACCCCTTGAATGTAGCCTTCAGAGAGATCTTGAATCACAGGCACTCAGCAGAACTACATCTGGGATCCTGACTCGCAGGGACCCATAGAAATCATGAACAATTGTTGTTTTCAGCCATTATGTTTTGAAGTAATTTATCACCTTCCGATAGATAACTAATACTGGCCTTTACAACTAAAATTTGGGGGAAATATTTAGCACCATGCTGCTTTACTTAAAACTCTCTATTGTAAAATTTTATTTTTTTTCACTTTCTTCACAAAAACATGCCTCAGAAACGTCATATGTACATATAAAGTCTATTTTATACCATTAGATTTTTCTCTTCATCAGAATATGAAAACTAAAGCAACTACTTTGTCCCCGCCCCCCCCCCCAAAAAGTCTTATTGTTACACTAGAGAAAAGTTGGTGAGCAACCAGCGGTAATATTCCGCAATTACAGTCATCCTTTTAAGATTTTTAAGTTACTTTTCAGGAGGAATTTTTTCCAAACCTTTCAGCTTCACACTACATAAGGGTGTGAACGTAAGACAGTTTCTGAAACTAAAGCATCCACATGTGAGTGTTAACAGAGCTTTAAAATGTAAAGGGGAAAAGTTGTAACTGTCGATCATGGCAGCAGTGTGATGTCCTTGCAAACTGTAAAGCAGCTTTCTGATCTAAATTTAGGGAAGCTGGCTGCGGATCCCCTGTTAAATGAGGATTTGAGAAAACAATTGTTTTAGCCACGCATCTGAGCCGGGATAGTGTTGGCAAGATTACCTTCCAAGCAAAGCTTTCAAAAACAGAGGAGGGAACAAAAAGTTCCTGACGTTTGTACCAGTCAGAGATAAAGTGTTACAAACAAGTGACTCCAAATAATTATTTTGAAGTGACTCAGGGATGAATTTTAGATGTCTGCTAATAAAAGGAAACACTGATTTTCCTCTATATTTTTTAGGGAGTAGCCCTTCCATCTGGCTTATTTCCATGAACCAAGACCTAGAAGAATGTTCTAACGTAAACCCTGGTGTGAGATAAGATTTTAAAAACGTTTGTTTGGGACAACTTCAGTTGTTTAATGTGAGAGGCTGAAGGATAGCCATTTAGCCCGCATTCACTGTTTCCCCTTCCATAGCTATTCTTGTCCTTTCTCTGTATATACATATATACATAAAATAAACTTTTATGAGAAGATGAGTAAGTTAAGAGGTAGGGGTTAACTTTACCTCTTGGCTATTTGGAAAGACGAAAGTATGTTTAATAAGAGAACCACAGCTCTGTCCCCATCAAACACATGATAAATATGGTTTTTAACACAAAGAGGGTTCTTATTTAATAAATTGTGGTGCAATAACCGGGTAAGTACTGAGAAGTGGAACTTAACTAACAAGCAGTTAAGAAAACACTCCATTCAGACAGCATCATTTTGAGACTTGTCTTTGCAACTTGCTGGTTCTCGGTCTTTAGGGAAATCATTTAAGCTCTTTTCATCTTAGTTATCTCTTCTGTAAAATGAAGATGAAAACACTAGCCACCCAAAAAAGTTGGTAAAGATATTTTATCATGTTAATGTATATAACACATTTAGAAGAGAGGTTGGTTCCTACTAAGTTCTCAACCAATTTTAAATATTAAGAGTTTTAACAGAATAAATTTAGAACACAAATACATATAAATGGTTTTATAATATTCTTTAAAAAATTAATGCTTATTTTTATTTTTGACAGAGAGAGAGAGAGAGAGAGAGACGGGGGGGGGGGGAGGGGCAGAGAGAGAGGGAGACACAGAATCCGAAGCAGATTCCAGGCTCCGAGCCGTCAGCGCAGGGCTGGATACGAGTTTCCAACCCACGAACCGTGAGATCATGGCCCCAGTGGAAGTTGGACGGCCAACCGTCAGGGCCACCCAGGCACCCCTATGATATTCTAAAAGAAAATGCAAAGTTTTATGTTGTTTCAAGATGAATGCACTGGATAACTATTGCTACATATCAAACCTAAACACTTAGTGGTGTAAAATATAAGTTATTCATCATCACTCATGTGTCTTCAGGTTATGGTTAGTGCTTCAACTTTTCTAGGCTCAACTTTGAGCAGCTGCAGGGGTCCTGGGAGTCAGCAGTGAAAGGTCAGACACAGCAAGCCTGGTTCTGCTCCACATATCTGTCATCTTCCTCAGGGAACCATCACACTAGCCCATTCCCATGGCAATGTCAGAGGCAAAACTGAGTAAGGAAAATCCTGAAAGATGTCCTAAGTCTTAAGCATGACACCGGCACGTTCTTTAGTTCTCCTGAAATCTTTTGGTTATCACAGGTCACATGCCTGACCATGAAACACAGGGTAGGGAAATAAAATCTGCCGTGTTGGTGGGAAAGACTGCAAAGTCACATAGCCAAGGTGGGAGTACAGGGAAGAGTATATGATTGGGGCCAAAAATGCATCTATCTGTTCACAAGAGAAAAGTCCTTGCAAGGACATTACGAAATAAAGAGTAATATGAACTCTATGTCCGAGCATAAAAAAGGCAAGCAAAATTAAGGGAAACAATAAAATTAAATTCTTTATTGCCAAAGTCAGTATAAAAAGATAAGAAAATCCAATGGAAAACATGAAAATGGAGATGAAAACATGGAGAAACAGACACTCATAGATAATTCTAGATGGGGCCTAACTAGGTAAAATTTTCTTGTGGTCATTCTTTCACTGTAATTCAAAAGTCACTGAAATTATTTACCTTATGCCTATTATTCCTACAACAAATCATATTCTAAAACTCTTGTCTAGGGGGGGTATCACAGATGCACACATACATTGATGTATAATATCACAAATCAAAATAAAATTCACAATATTAAAACATCTTGAAAACAGGTATTATTTTCAATAGGCTCTAATGAAATATATATCACAAGTAACCAAATAAATAGTCACGTTGTAGAAGTAAAAAGTTCTTCACAATGTTTTGTTAAGTTGACATTTTTCAAAGTAAGTCAAAATTAAATAGTGATATTAAATATAAAAACTACTCTTGGATAGTCATAATACACACTAGTCTATTAAAGACTCTGAAAAGCGATGCAGTGGGGAAAAAAAAGCAAAACACAACTTCCTGAGGATATTTGACATCATAATCACCAAATTAGCTCAATAACATCTATTAACATCTGATGAATTACAGCTCAATATAATATACTGTTTAGAATCATGATGCTAAATTTACCAAAAGAAAGTGGTAAAAAAAATCATAAGTAGAATTATACATGATCAAGATGACAATTTTTAACCATATAAAACTGAATTTAAAAATTCAGAAAGAATATTATTTTTGTACAGTGTAATGTACATATTTAAAATACATAATACTGTACTATCATATATAATTGTGTGTGTGTCTATGGAGAGAGTTTAAGAGAAAGAGAGAGAAGGAAAGAGAGATAGGTAAGTGTATAGGTAGAGAAGCTTTGTGCGGAAGTAAAAATTTATATTCTGGAGTTGAACAACTCAAACTCAGCCCATCACTAAATGGCAATCACCTTTTTTTAAATTAAGAGTTTTTAGGTTTTTTTAAATATATATATTATACAATGAATGTGCACTTATATGATCAGAAAGTGATAATTATAGAAGTAAATATTTTTGGTACATTTACATTTCTAAATGGAATTTATAAAAAAAAATATGACCCTGAAAAACAATGTTAGCAGTTACTAAAATGCAAACTATCCTATGAATTTGTAAAAGTAAAAATAATAATAAAAAAGATCCTCTTGAACAATTCTTATTTAGAGATATAGTTCTTAAGTAGAACCCTTTATCTCATCTTTATAAAAGTGTTCTTGAATGTTTTTAAAACCCTGTCTTTAGATTTCTTTAACACTATTGTTAGTTCTCTAATTTATCCAGTGGTGACAGTCTCCAATTCTCCCAAATTACTCTTCAATAGTAGTCAAGAGTTTGAGTTTGCGTTGTATATTTTTCACGGGTAGAGCATTTAAAATGCAATCTTCTGAGGTTTATTCTATGTGGAAAAAAATAAGCAACAGAAATTTTGTAGGAATTCATGCAAATAGAGAAAATGAGGACGTTAGCCAGCTTTATTAAACACATCAAGCATTCAGGACTTTCTTGATGTTCTTATACTCCCATGCGATGTAACTCCATAGGCGTTTCATAAAGCTTTACCTGGACAAAACGGTGTAGACAAGGCCAGTAGCCAGAGTTGTGATGCGGAGCTCAGTGAAGCCAAACGTGAGACAGAAGTGAAAGATTGAAAGCTTGTGACGCACTGTGCTGAGTGGGCAGATGTGTTTTTTTTCTTGTTTTGCTGCTTTTCAACTCAACAAGGCTTACTCTGGAATAATTTAACGTGGCAAATCGATATAGAGAACCAACATTTTACTTTTATGTTTGAATTTTATATCTGAGATTATTCCTATATTCACTGAAAGCATTCGCATGTCAACTGTGGTCAACACCGCCAACAGCTCTTGAAGGGGAGTGAATCTCTCACTTTTAAGTTGTAGACACAAGAAGTGGAAAACTGCAGTGTTTATTCCCTAATGCTTCAGGGATAAGAATAAATATTTTGGGATGTAAACCACAGCGAAGCTATTTCCTCAGTAAGGAGGATGTGTGAAGCCACTTTTGTGAACAGATGAGGACTTGGCCCCTGGCTCCTGAGTGAAGAGAGGAAATGGAGGAAAACAATGGCTGTAGGCAGGACAGAAGCTACGCGTTACCCACATCGGAAGCTGACTTCGCACTAATTGCAGGAGAACAGCTTGAGACTCAGAAAGCTTGCACCAGTATTCATCTTAGCACCTGGAAGACCAGAGAGCCAACTGAATTGCTCCCAAAACCCGGAAGATATGAGCTGAAGAGTCACGGAGTTGGCATGGTCAGCAAGACAAGAGGATCTCTTATTTCTGGGAAAATGCTGAACCGCGAAATTAGATATTTAAGATTATTTTTTTGTAGGACTTGTAGTTTACACATCCAATCTACAGATTTACATCCTTATTAATTTTTCTCCTGATAACTTTGGGGGTCTACAGGAGTAAGGAGCATTTCAATGCCCAATGAAGATTTTCTAAGATGTGGTTATTGTGACTACAGCTAAGGGGGGTGTCTGTGTTTCTCAATAAGCTATCCGTAGACTGTCAATGCCATGTTTTAATGGTTGTATTCTTTTTTTTAATGTTTATTTATTTTTGAGAGAGATAGAGAGAGAGCAAGAGCAGACAGAGCATGAGTGGGGGAGGAACAGAGAGAGGGAGACACAGAATCTGAAGCAGGCCCCGGTCTCTGAGCTGTTAGCACAGAGCCCGACATGGGGCTCAATCTCAGGAACCTCGAGATCGTGACCTGAGCTGAAGTCGGGTGCTTAACTGACTGAGCCACCCAGGAGCCCCTTAGTGGTTCTATTCTTAGTGGAGATAATTACCTCCCAGTATTTCTCTCTCTCCCTTTGATTTATCTGGAATCTGGCTTACTTTAAAAAATATATATCATTTTTTTCAGTCTCCCCTCATTTTATTTTATTTATTTTTTAAATTTTATTTTCTTTTATTTTTTTTAAATTTACATCCAAGTTAGCATATAGTGCAACAATGATTTCAGGAGTAAATTCCTTAAAAATATATCATTTTAATTTCATTAGCTATGCTAGGTAAAGTGTGGTGGTCACTTTCAAGACAAAAGATTTCTACACTTGTAATATTTAAGAGTCTTTACACATACAGAGGTGGCATATTTTCCTAATTGTTATTTAATACATTTATTCTGGCAGAAGTGAACTTAAAATAAGGGAAACATTTATTCATTCACTTTCCTTGCTCTGCTATAACATCCATCTCTCTTTAATGATACTTCAATGTGTCCAATAAGGTCAAGATAGTCAGAAACCATGTGTGGCTGCTTCTAAATTTATTGGTTAAGGCACCGCAAGAATAACACTTAACCAGGATGTTTTTGTTAGCCTCCTGCCATGTCTTGAATTTTTCTTCCTACCCTGCTGTAAATTGCTCATCCCTTAACTTCATTCCATAACTCTATCAAGCACTGACATGACTAATTTGTGTTCATTGCTTTGGATTTATTGTGATGTTGAGTGTTATTCATCCTGGCTTGTAGAAGCTTAACCCCTTTTGGCTTCTTGCTTCTGTGCCTGGCCAGTATTGCTACTGGAAAGCCTCTTGGCTGGACATTACTTACCAAGTGAGTCTCTTTGTCTTGCCCAAGTTCTGAAACGTTGGCCTCCTGACTATATCGAGCTTTCGTTCAGTCTTATACTTTAGCCGAGACAAGCACTTGTTATGAGAAAAATCAGTTTAACCAACCAGGGTTCTATTCTTTCATCTCTCTGATTGTACCATAGATATAGAATCCCTACTTAAAGTGCTAAGTATTGCATATGGGATTATAGATTTGAGTAGTCCAAATGGACCTTATCATTCCCCCAAGTTCAATTGTTTTCTTCCAGAGAGCTGGAGATGTTAAGCTACTTGTTTCCAGTCATACTATTTTATACTACTAAAGGCTTGTATAAAAAGCAAGACGTGTGATTTCAATCTAATTCTATTTTTTCTAGAATTATTCCTTCGAAGTAATATGCTTATTTACTTTGATAGCCACATTCATTTTCCCAAGTGACGAATATTAACTTTAGACACACGTGTATTTCTTATGTAGAGAGTTGTTCAGTGAAGTCGTCCTTCTGACTTACAAATATATGTGTAACTATCAATCTAATCATTTTCACAGTCTCCCAAGTATTTCTGTGCCTGTGACACGAGTGGGGGTTGGGGGTGGGCACAGCCTTAAGCAAAAACAAGAAACTCACAAGGATAACTCCTCTGCTCTCTGATTACTTTTGTGTGCCCAGTTTCTTTTTTTTTCTCTAAGCGATTCCTTTTAATAAAACTATTTGGGGGCAAAATAATGTATCTACTGGTCTCAATCATCCACATATTGAGAAGTGAAATAAAAGCAACTTCTGACAGCTGTCACATCAGAGACAGGATCTAGCTTATGTTGAACATAAGCAATATCATAGAGTAATGTATGACAAAGCCACTATGTGTTGGTGTCCATCAAGACAAAAGACCACATTTATATCTGAGTAAGAAACCACACACACACACACACACACACACACACACACACACACACGTCTAAACCACAAAAGTGACCAAATATCCCCCTCTCGTGGCCAGAATGAGGAATTGCTCTTTATTTACCATTTGGAGCTTTAACTTAACTCCTTTTAATACTTCTTTCCTCCTAGATAAAAGTTAAGACGCAAGATCACATAATTGCTTCCATTTTCTCACAGCATCAAAGGCAGAATAAAACTTCACTTCTCTTTAATCTCCCCAAAATTTCCTACTTCATGCACAAATCATATAATAACACCCTCCCAACATCACTTACTGAGATGCCCCATGATACACTAAGGTATGGGTTCTTCCTCAGCGAAGAGTCAATAACCCAACTTTGACACTACAGGTGTATTCAAAGTGTATTTGAAGAAGGGCAGTGGTGTTCCTACAGAGAAATTCAAAAAGTTATGTCTGCAAGAGTTATTTTGTATTTAAAACCATAATTTTGCAATGAACTTTTTTCCCCCAAATCTGAGAGAAGATTCTCTCAGAATAAAAGAAGTTGTGATAAAAAAAACCATTCAATATCCCTGAAATGAATCATATTAGGTATTATCCCACAGAACCTACCATATTTAGTCCAGGGTCCTGTCATAACCAGCACTTCTGTAAGTAGACCCTGCATAAGAAAGACTAGATTCTCAAGAAATCCATATTGTCAATAATGGTGATTTATTTCCATTTTACTAATAGTTATCAGTTACCTGTTAAGCATGAGGTATCTACAGCAGATTGGATTCTGAAATAACAGACGTTGAGAAGAGATACTTGTTAGGGATCCACACTTGTAAAAGGAAGAAGGAAGTAAGATGGGTCAGAAAAAGAAATTAAACCATGTTGCAGGATGACAAAGTCTTGGCCAATTGGTGGATATCTCTGGATCCAATATTATCCATTAGAGTGTCCTTCATTGGCCCCACATGCTCATCATTTATACTCCAACTCTCAGTCACTAGATACAGGATGCTCTTTGAGCCACGCGTCACTTCAGACAAGATGACTGACTGTAGCATTAACACACAAATACATTTAAAAGTTACATTAGTTTTAGGGGCACCTGTGTGGCTCAGTTGATTAAGCACCTGACTCTTGATCTCGGCTCAGGTCATGATCTTGTGGTTCATGAGTTCGAGCCCCACGTTGGGCTCTGTGCTGACAACGTGGAGCCTGCTTGGGATTCTGTCTCTCTCTCTCTCTGCCCCTTCCCTGCTCATGTGCGCTCTCTCTTTCTCTCTCTCTCAAAATAAATAAATAAACATAAAATATAAATAAATGATAATTACATTCTTTTTACCTATTTCTTCAGCAATGTCTATTTTATGTTGTAGGGATTTCTCCATCTTTCCCTGCAGAACTTCAATACTCTGTCAGCTAATTACCTGGTTCTCCACTCACTTTTATTTATTTCAAGACAGACATTGCTGATTCGTTAATTCCTTTCTTTGTCATTCTTAATCCCATTATGATTAAGCATCTCTCAAATTTATGGGCAATTTTCATTCTGTTTTGTTGTTTCAGAATTAAATTGTCCTGGGTATTAAAATCCATGAGACAAATAATCAAAAGTAAGAGAATAGGAATCCTCGGATGTCACCAACAAGGAAATAAGCAAATAAAATGTGTGACAGAATTTTAACATTTACAAAGAACGAGGAAACTTTATATCAGAATTTGCATAAGTATCTCAATGACCTGTCACTGGCTTTTTTTCAAGAGATTATATTATTTATTCATAGTATATGGCAAAAATAAATCTTTTGCCATCTTTTTTAAAAACTACAAACATAAATACATCAACACACTCGTCACAGATAATGTGCCTACAGCCAGTGGGAGTATGGTTATAAACTAGTTGTTTAGGGTGGATGAAGAGAAGAGAAAAGTGTGGTTGGGGGGTCAAGTGGTCCAAGAGAGAAGAGAAATGGGAAAAGAATTTGGGGTGACAGGGACGTATTTAGTGAGCTCTGACTAGAGACTTGACATTGTACTTGGCATTTTATAGGTTATTTATTTTCTTCAGCAGAATTGAAATATACTTAATATACAAAAAAAATTGCACATATTCGATATACACATTTTGATGAGTTTGGACACATGCATACATCCATGATACCATCTCATAATCAAGGTAATAAACATATCCATCACTTCCAAAAGATTTCTTGTGTTCCGTTGCTTGTGCGCACGTGTGTGTGTGTGTATGTGTGGTAAGGACACAACATGAGATTTATAAGTTTTTAAGTGCACAACACCGTATTGTGAACCAAAGGCACCATGTTGCACAGCAGATCTCTAGAACTTATTCATCTTGCATAACTGTAGCTTTATACCCATTGAACAACTCCCCGACTCCCCGTCCCTGTCTCCCTGGCATCCACCATTCTACTTAATGCTTCTTTGAGTTTGACTATGGTAGACATCTCGTATAAGTGGAATCGTGCAGCATTTATCCTTCTGTGGTTTTCTCTTTTAACTTACCATTCATGTTACAAAGGGTGATATTTCCTTTTTTTTCCAAGACTAAATAATATTTCATTGTATGGATACACCGCATCTACTTTTATCAGTTCATCTGTTGATGGGCATTTGGATTGTTTCTATATCTTGGCTTTGTGCATAATGCTGCAATAAACATGGGAGTGTGGATATGTCTTTGAGATTCTGATTTCAGTTCTTTTGGCTATATACCCAGGAGGAGGATTGCTGTATCATATGGTAGTTCTAATTTTAACTTAAAAAAAATGTTTATTTACTTTTGAGACACAGAGAAAGCACATGTGTGTGAGTGAGTAGGGGAAGCTAGGTAGAGAGAGGGGGGGACACAGGATCTGAAGCAAAACTGTGCTGACAGCAGAGAACCCAATGAGGGGCTCAAACTCATGAACCATGGGGTCACCTGAGTCACACAGGCACCACATTAACTTCTTAAAGAAACTCGTAGTGGCTGTACTATTTTACATTCCCACCTAGAGTTTACAAGGGGTGCAATTTCTCTACATTTTCAGCCATGCTTGATACCTTTTGTTAGACAATAACCATTCTAACAGCTATTCCTATTTAGGATATCAGACCCCTAATGAGTTGATATCTCATTGTCCTGTTGCTGATTAGTGACGGTGAGCAGTTTTCATATACTTGTTAACCATTTGTATGTGTTCTTTACAGAAATGTCTATTCAAATTTTTTACCCATGTATTCATTGGGTTATTTATTTATTTATTTAGCTATTAAGTTATGGGAGCTACTTATATATTTTGGAAATTAGCCCCTTATATTAACCCGTACATGTGATTTACCAATATTTTCTCGCACTTTGTTGTTTGCCTTTTAATTCTGTTGACTGTTTCCTTTGCTCTGCAGAAGTTTTGAGCTGGATATAGTTCCACCTGTCTTGGTTTGCTTTTGTTGCTTTTACTTTTTGGTATCATATAGATGAAATCATTCCTAAGATCAATGTCATGAAGTCTTATCTCTATTGAAACTGCTAAATAGACTCATAAAAAGAGAAAAGTCAAGTAAATAAAATTAGAAATGAAAAAGTAGACATTACAATTAATGCCACAGAAATACAAAGGATCATAAGAGAATACTATGAACAATTATACACCAACAAATTGAATCATCTGGAAAAAATGGATGAATTGTTAGAAACATGCATCCTACCAAGACTGAATTATGAATAAATAGAAAATCTGAACAAACCAATTACTAATAAGGCAACTGAATCAGTAATCAAAACCTCCCAAAAAAGCCTCAGCACTGGATAGGATATATCATTTAATTTTCAAGTATAAATTTATTAAGTAAATGTTATTATTTGTATTTTACCGATGAATAAGATAAATGTTAGAGAGGCTAAATAACACAGAGCCTGTATACCACAACTACAGATAGCCTGACTCTAAAAACATACTCTTTCCACTGCCTTGTTGATTCCAGAGCTGACTACGGGGTTATATTCTGCCTAACTGATTGAATTTCAACGTTACATTTTCAAATTTTTAAATATTTAAAGGATGTATTGATAGTACCTCATCACTACATTAGATCAGATTCATCTTCTTTTCTTTCTCTGAGCTACTTTTTTTTTTGCTTTTTAATTTTTTTTTTATCTTTCTCTCTTTTTTTAATATGAAATTTATTGTCAAATTGGTTTCCATACAGCACCCAGCACTCATCCCAAAAGTTGCCCTCCTCAATACCCATCACCCACCCTCCCCACCCTCCCTCTCTGAGCTTCTTTTTTAAAAAAATTCCTTATAAGTTGTCCATTCCCCATTGCTGTTTCCTTGTATTCATTCTCCATCAAACTCTTCTTCACACCTATGGAGCTAGCTGCCTCTCGAACCATAACTTCAAATTCTTTAAAAATTCATTCTGACAATATGTGTCTTACAAATAACTCAAATTCAATGTGTACAAGTTTGTGCTCATAAACATTCCAACCACATCAGTGTTTTCTCGATACCTGTTTGTGTGTCTGCCCAACACCTCATTCTTCTGAAATCTGAAACCAGATGAGGATTTGGGCCCTTGACCCTTTTCTTTCTTTAGGCAAGTATTTGGTATCAAAAGACAAATATATCTAAAATACCTGTTAGATTTTAAAACATCCATTAGTTACCATGCCTACGAACATCATCAAGATTTACCTATTATTATATCTTGAAAAGATTATTGAAAAAACAATCTGTCTTTTTCTAGTCACTCTTTATCTAATCTATTCTACCCAATAAGTCCAGGTTGGTCCGGTTAAATACATAATCTGTAAGTAGGGTATGACTGCATAAAAACCATCTGGGATTCTTTGTTTAATGATAATTCCAAATCTTGTAACCTGGCATAAAGACATTCTAGTATTATTTATGATATTCCTTAGACCCAGAATGCTATGCTTTCTCCACTAACAACCATTGTTTCCCATCTTCCCACATGCAATTGAAACCCTGCTTCATTAGCTCTGTCTCATCTAGCCAAGGATGATTTGTTTTATTCTGCTTTTAAAAAGAACTTTGTTTATACATTTCTTAATTATTTATCCAATGCTTCCTTAGAGAATGGATGTTGGTTTCTACATTGTTATACACTTATGGGCAGGCATAACACCATTCTTCACTCTTGCTTGGTCAGCCTCCCTGAAATGGATTTTCCCTACATCTTATCATTAACACTAATTGCCTTGTATTATGTTAGATGCACTAGAAACAGCCTAGAAAAGTGATGTATTGAGGGAATAATTTTAGATAAAAAAAAGAGTTAGATTTAGGGGAAAAATAGTAAATGTGGATATTTGCTCAGCTAAAGATTAGATTCCATCTCATCTTATAGGGAGCTCTGGAGTACAAATCACAACATAAAATTCTTCCCACTGTATGGCAAGGAAAAGAAACTTTGGTAATTTCTGTCAGGTCATCATTGGCCTGAAGCTCCCTCCCACTCCCGGGGCCAAAAATGTGGAATCCCCTAGATGAGTCAATTCTTGTTGGAGTGTAGGTGGTTTCCAGACAAGATGGCTGCTGTGCATCATTTGCAGCTAGGGTGTGTGTGTATTAACCGGGTGAGGTGATATGGCCAGGGCAGTAACACTGTCTACTCCAATATCTTTCTTACACCATTCAAGTCAACCTTCTTCTCTCATTAAGTTTCAACTTTTTTCTCTTATTAAGTTTACTTCATTCAGGCTCTGTTTCTTCAAGATTTTATTTAATCACAATTTCTGGGAAAACTTATAAGAACAGAGTTAGTGAGACAAAGTAAATTCCCTTCTGCTGCATTTGATATGGAATTTGTAAATTCCCTTCTCTCCTCCACTACTCATTCTAGATTACCCTCCTCTTGGCTAGCAGTTCTTCTGGAATGAGGGCTTCAAAGTGCTTGAGTGGCAGGCATAGATTGACGTTTAATGGAAATCCTACTGTGTCCCCTGGTAGAACTGTCTCCTTATGACAACCAAAACTTGAGATCCACAGAACCTAAAATTATTAGAACAAGAAGCACAAATACTCCAAAAGGATCATTGAAAATGATGATGAATCAAACACTTCTGTAGCTACCCTTTGCTTTCCAGAACTATGTATTCTACCTCTTGGAGAACTGGCATGATGTAATGATCACTTTTTAAGGCATTATCTGCAAGTATTACAAAAGTGTCTTCAACATATAATTTCATTTTTAGTCAGGCTGGAAGTTTGTAGATAAGCTCAAAAAAGATAACTCCACTCCTCCAATAACTCACGCCAAATACAATCATCTTTGACTTCTGAATTCTATCACACACTCCATTCATTTAATCATGATATCCATTTTGTTTTGCATTCAAAATATGTTGAGAACGATTACTTCTCACAGCTTCCATTGTTAGCAACATAATCCAAGTAACAATAATCCTTCACTTCCAAGCCATAAAACTGAGTCTTCTTTATTTTGTTCTTGCCCCACCTCCAGCCACACTCCTGATAACGGATTTGATCCTTTGTAAAACAGACTGGTCCATACCACTCTCCTGTTCAAACCCTAACAATGGCTCTCCGTCTTACTCAGAATAGAGTCCAAAATTTCCTATGAAAATCTACAAGTCATACTTTGTATCCAAACAATTTGCATTTCAATCACAGATGTGCATCTTATTATTTGTATGGAATTAGCAAGCTAATAGAATTATTCATGTCCCAGTGTAGTATCGAGAATGATATGAGTTGGTGTATATAATATACTGATAGCAGTACCTGGTGTTAAAATAACACCAAATGAAGGTTATCTAATATTTGTGTTGTTTCTGTTTTTATTATTGCTGGTGTTGTCATCCCTGTTATTTTTTTTTTATGATTGTTAAAACAATATTTTTCATGTCATATAATCCTCAAAAGCATATATAATGGCTATGTAATATTCCTATTACATGCCATTTTTTTTTTCTTTCGTCTACTCACTTAGTCACTTACTTATATCTAGGTATTACAGCAACTTCTTAGTCTCACTTTGGTGAAAAGAAGTTTAGGTGAGACAGAAAACAATAACATCACTCAAGAAACACATGCATAAAATATATGATTGAATATGTCTTATTATTTTCCCTGACAATCCTACCATAATATATGCTTTGTCTCTCTGACATCAGGCCTGAATACTTTAATTATTAAAATATTAAATGTTATAAGATATTAAAATATTCTGATGAGATACATCTCTAAATATGGGGAAAACTATGGAGAGAGTCTTATCCTTTCCTTTCTTTCGTGGAATATGCTGGGCTTAAGGAGAGAATTGTATCCAAAGAGAGGTTAAATGTTAATTCCTTCTATTATAACTTTTCCATGTGTCAAGGTGTTATGTGAAGAAGTAATGTTGTTGTCCAATCACTTCTAACTACCAGCAGTCATGATTATAGAGTAAATTGCGTGAAGCTCTCAAGACAATAGAATCATATATATATATAGTGTGTGTGTGTGTGTGTGTGTGTGTGAAAAATAACAATATCTTCTGTTCTGATTAGCTCATGTCATGGAAACAGAAAGAGTGAATATATCCCAGAATGAAACTTCAGGAAGTCATAATAAAATGAACACATTTTTATTATTAATTATTTAAACTAAAATCTTGAAAAATGTTGCTTTTTAAATAATTTTATTTCTTAACTCAATGTCTACCTGATTTTCTTTAGTATCAGAGAAAAATTAAATTATTCTATTTTCATCAGCACCTTTCTCTCCAACCGGAGTTTGCCTCTATGGCCTATGGCCGCTGGAAAATATTTACCTTGTTAAATGATGTATTTCAGACATGTAGCTGCAGAAATTAAAAAAAAAAACACAATATCAAAAAGGTGTAAAATACTCTGTTTTAATTTCATAATTCGATCAAAAACTTTTACTAGTTTTAATCTGTGCTCAAAGAGTTTTTTGAGCTTCCATCCCTTACTGAAACTAAAAAGTTGGGGGAATGTGTTTTCTATATGTCCAAGGGCATCATGTTATATTTATTTTCTATACAAAATTTTCTTAAAAACGTATATTTGTTAACATATATAACATAAATTACACATCCCTTGAAAAGCAAGGAATTGGAGTCAAAAAGAAGATAGATCTGTATATTCTCTTGACTTATGCAAGAGACTTGCTCTTGACTTCTTCTGAACCTTGAGAAAAGAGTGTCATATTATAAGTCAATTAAGCTGAAATATCTCTTCTTCAGAAAACAAGGTATATATAAGATTAATAACTGACCAGAGCACAATCTCTCAAGACTCATTTTTGTCTCATTCTTGCTATTTTTGATCTCCCATGTCACAGTCTCTAACTGGCCTGAAAACTGGAGTTGGCTAACTTACATTTTACCATCATAAGAAAAAAAGGTTGGTATCCACGAAGCTCTGCCTTCCATTTGTACCTAATCTCCAGGGAGACCCCACATGCGCACACGCGCGCGCGCACGCGCACACACACACACACACACACACACTTTTTGTTTGTTTGTCTTTTTAACCCAAAACATAGTCTCTGGGAAACTCTTTCAAAGGAATATTCTCCATCCCATCTCTACCAACATACATATTGTAGATTTTCTTCTTTTTTACTCTGATGACATAAAAATATTTTATTAATTTTTGCTCAGGATAAAAGATTATTTGAGCCCCACTCCCATGAGACTGAGAGAAGAATTCTATTTTTTTTTAATTTTTTTTTTAACGTTTATTTATTTTTGAGACAGAGAGAGACAGAGCATGAACGGGGGAGGGGCAGAGAGAGAGGGAGACACAGAATCGGAAGCAGGCTCCAGGCTCTGAGCCATCAGCCCAGAGCCCGACGTGGGGCTCGAACTCGCGGACTGCGAGATCGTGACCTGAGCTGAAGTCGGACGCTTAACCGACTGAGCCACCCAGGCGCCCCGAATTCTATTTTTTTTTAAATGTCCTACTATTACTCCTTAAGGAAATGACAGACTTCTTAGCAATGGGTACAAGCTGGGCTCCATGGTTCATGAAGAGTAAATCTTTCCCCACTCAGTTCTGATGTGAAAAATGGAATTAAAGTGAAGGAAATTGTCAGAAGAACAGCAAAGAGAAGGACAATTTTAGTTTCATGTGTATGTGAAATTTAAAAATATAGGTTACCATTTCTCCATTAAATAAACTATCTCTGGAGTAACTGGATAGATATCCTTTTCCTGATTCTTCCTTGCTCTTTGGATCTCACCCACTAAACACTATATTTTTTTTCCTGTTACATTTCAGGAATTAACTTAAAACTTTAATTCAAGCTTTAGCTGACATATCGTGCATATGTTATTTTAACAGAATTTTTAAAAGTTCTATTTTCAAAGAGTAAAGAGTAGTATAAAAGTTCTGAAAACATCTTAAACATCAAGAGGCCCTTGGAAACCTAAGGACTCAAGCCAATAAAAGAAGTATGGATTTTAAAACTAAGAGCCATCAAACTCTCTGAAGTGGCATCACATTATGATTTTTAAATCTGTGATATATTTAATAGGCAAACTTTATTCTCTTTCGAGTTGTAATATTTAAAAAATGCTAAATTCATAAGCAGAAAAGTATCAGGATATGAAGAAATGTGTTACATCAAAGCATATTAAGGCACATCACATCTTTAAAGGAAGGCTGAAAACTCAAAAATATGCTTATTCCATAATTTAAATTAAAAGTGGCTATGACAAGCATGGATTCTTACATCACCTTAGTAATTTCTTGGCAATTCTCCCAGATATATATTTATATAGATGACTGTCTTCATTTTGCTCATATTTTTCATTACATAAATTACTTTAAGCTATTAATTTTCCATTATGCATGAATATGGTTCACTAGATATGCTGAGGTGTCAATACATTATCTACTTCTGAGGAAAATATAATATGTCACTGACTTTTGTGAAGAGACTTTAAGTATGAATGCTTTATGGGCCCTCACATATATACACTACAAAGTGGTAATATCACTCACAGCCTTGCATTCAACTTCACGATAATCTGGGCAAACCACATTTGTAGTCTTACTCTATGTGGATTTTTTTTTAAATGTTTATTGTTGAGAGAGAGAAAGAGAAAGAGACAGAGCATGAGCAGGGGAGAGGCAGAGAGAGAAAGGGAAACACAGAATCTGAAGTGGGCTTGAGTTGTCAGCACAGAGCCCAACGTGGGAATGGAACTAAAGAATGGTGAGATCATGACCTGAGCCAGAGTCGGACCCTTAACTGACTGAGCCACCAGGTGCCCCTGCCCTATGTTGATCTTATACACATAGTCAATGCTCTAAGTCAGTTGGATCCTTGTTCTTCCCTGTCTTCTGCAGTTTCTATCCTTCTGGACTTTTTTTTTTTTTTTTTTTTTTTTTTAATCTGCCATTGTCAACGCTTTTGGTCTCAGAGAACAAATACCCTCTTACAAATCATTGAGGATCCCTCAAAGACTTTATTTATGTAGGATGAACTTATTAGCACCAGGAGAGAAATTAAAACTTTTAATTGTTATTTTTATTAATACTTTAAAATATGTTGAATGTATTACATTTTTGCATATTTTACATTTATGAAAATAACTATATTTTCTAAAGTAAAAAAATAGTGGGCAGAGGAGCATAATTTTACATTTTTGCAAGTCTCTTTAATGTTTAGTTTTATGGAACACAGTTGAATACTAACATCTGCTTCTGTATTCAGTCTATTGTAATATGTTTAGGTGAAAACATACAACAAAAACCAGGTATCACACAGAGAAGTATTAGAGAAACCAATGTGTTAAAAATGTTTTTAGATAATTGTGAATATTCTTCCCTGATACTGCACCAAAACTTTGACATTTATAATGTGAATTTGTGAAATCAAATATTGTTGATTTTTTTTGTTTACTGTTATATTACAATCTATTGATTTGTCCTATACTTTGAATGAGTTTTTTACCCATTCATAATTTTGTTTTCAACATGCACTGGTCATTTGGAAAATATTGGCTCACTAAACTATGACGTTCATATCAATGTTGGAATAATTTTTTTATAAGTACCTAACAGATGGGTGCCTGTGTGACTCAGACGGTTAAGCATCCGTCTCCTGATTAGGGCTCAGGTCGTGATCTCAGTTTGTGAGTTCAAGCCCCCATGGCTCTCTGCAGTGACAGTGCGGAACTTGCTTAGGATTGTCTCTCTCTACCCCTCCCACCTCGTCTCTCTCAAAATAAAAAAAATAACCTTAAAAAAAAATAAACACCTAAAGACCCACATTCATTAGTATTATCACAAATTTTATAAAAATTTAGTGTTGAGAAGCTGTCAAACTCAGAGTGGCAGATATGTTTCCCCAAAATCTAATTTTGCTTGAAAACATGAATTTTCTTA
Source organism: Panthera tigris (assembly GCF_018350195.1). NCBI lineage: Eukaryota > Metazoa > Chordata > Mammalia > Carnivora > Felidae > Panthera > Panthera tigris. The sequence goes on along the minus strand of NC_056668.1, from coordinate 20,551,087 downwards.
TTTGCAAAAAGTAGCGTCCATTTTCTTTGAAGTAACAGTGAATATCCGATATTAGCGAGCCTCCGAAATCAGCCTTTTACCACTTTTTTCTCTATTCTCACTCTTGAGGTATTATTGCCTTAGTCTCGTAATTTTAAATGCCATAAACATACTGATAGTTTTTAACTGCTTATTTCCAGATCATCACATTCATTTTTGAGAAAATACACGACAGTTACCTAGACCGTAGTTTACGTGTCTTTCTTCCAAACAAGAATGGTACTTCTTAAAAAACAAAAAAAGTCTCCCGTTCACTTCACCACTCAAATGATGACATAAGTTGTTTCATTCTGGAAAAAGAAAAATAACTTTATTGTGCAATGGAATTGCTTTATATGTACTTCCCACTTTGTCAAACAAAATATTAAAAAGATATATAATTAGGGCTAGAGATAGAGATTCAATACTATATATATATATATATATATATATATATATATATATATAAAATATTTAACAGTCTTATTTAGGTCATTTTTAACGTTTGTTTTTGTTTTTGTTTTTGCTGAGCTTTATTTTTAACCGTGTGGCAATGGAGAATACTATGTCAATGGATACCATTAAGTGCCACTGCATGGATTTCTGCTATGCCACTGATTGCTTTACCCACTCTGCTCTTTCACCGTTATTTCAAATATTAGCACAGTGAAAAGCAGCATTATAGCAGCTGCGAATTATTATGAAATATTTTTACTTTGCAAAGCCCTTGGAAGCATTTTGAGCATCACACTGGGTTCTATGGAACATGCTAGGAGAATCACTGATATTTCTGCTTCGAAGTCCCTTGCACCTCATCTCTTTCTAATCCAAGTTCTCATTTAAACATTTTAGCAAAGTTAAAATACTACTCTCACTGTGAAATCTTTCCAGATATCTCAAGTTAATAGCGATGTCTTTTGTATCAGAATGCATATTTTATACTGTTCTCCAGAAACAAGAAAATCAAATGAAAAGATATGTTCCCTATCCTTAATGATGTCACCTTATATTAGGGGAGATTGACTTATGAAACAGTAATTTACAACTAAATGTGTTGTATGGAGACATAGATATACAAAGCATACTAATGTAGCATGGAGGTATCGTTTGGAGGGTGCCAATCATAAAGCCAAAAAAAACTGTGCAAAGTAAGTAACGTTTGAAACAAAGGGGACTGTGGTGCACAGAAGGGGGGCCATACACATTAAAGAGAACATACAAAGCTACAGAAGCAAAAATACCAGTAATATATCACTGATTTAGTATAAGATGCGATCGGCATGGCAGGTTGGGACAATTGCTATCGGAACATAACATTTCAGAAATAAGTAGAAGTCACTGAGGAAGGGATAGGTGAATTTAGTGATTCAAAACCATTGATTGTACTTCTTAAAACATTTCAAATATGAGGATAAAAATTTAATATTCACCAATCATTACAAAACTCACTACTGAGTAATGGATTCCGAGCAGTGGCATGTGACCATAGAACATTTGAGCCTCTACTCATTCCCTGTGTTGCGATAAACAGCGAGGGCTGAGGGTATTATTTGATTTCTGGTGAGGTGGGGCATAGTATCGGAACATTGCAACTAATTGCAAACTAATATTTGTGTAAAATCTATGCCTATGCTTAACCGTTCCACCCATTTTGCTAAGATGCCATTGAAGAATCATTTTGTTTAGTTTTTTGTTCATTTTGTTGGTTGGTTGGGTATAAGTGTTTGTACTTTCCAGAACTTTGATGATGATGGAATATCTTGAAAAAAAAAGAAAAAGAAAAAGAAAAAAGAAAAAAAAAAGCTCTCATTTAAGAAAATGTAACTTAATGTTCATCTCCTTCTTAGTTTTTTGCTATATACAATAAAACCTTGGATTGTGAGTAACTTGTTCTGTGAGGGTCCCACAAGACAAAGCAAACATTTTGAATAAATTTTAACTTGGTAAACGAGCGCTGTCTGCAATACAAATAGTACATGACACTAAACGTTACGTGATCACAGCTGAGCCAATGATTCTTGAAATTCGCTTTGGTATACAAATGCTTTGGATTACAAGCATGTTTCTGAACAAATTACAGTCGCAAACCAAGGTTTTACTCTATAATCTTCTATTTTGTGTTTTGTATAATGTATCAGAGTAATGCAACTACTTTTATCATCTTTGGGTTGTGCAAGACTCCATAGCACATTATCGTATCCACAAAATTAAATACCTGATGTTAGTTTTTCCAAACTGCTTTCTCTTAGATTTTTGGCTTTGTCCATCTCATAAGTAGAACATAATCTCCAAAACCTATGAGAGACCTCATTTGACACTAACTTCGACCTAACAGTAACTATATTTTATATTCTTATTGAAAAGGAAAATGTTATTGAATGTCTTTGTGTAAAATTATATTTTACCTTTTAAAAACTATATTATGCAAGTGCTACACAGAAAAGCTCCGTAATTAAGAATCTTAAGAAAATTATCACAATTTTATAGTGTGACATTACTTTTATATATTTTATCAAAGTAACATTCCTTACATTTAATTTTGAATATTCGCAAATAGTTACAACAGTGAATTTCATATGGCATCCAATGCCTACTTTTTGATAAGAAAAAGTATATTTATTAATATTTTTAAACACCTAAATCATATATTTTGCTAAATGTTGTTTAATTTATTCCTTATGAACCTAAACGTGGAAGGAGAGGTGTTAACGTTTTCTTTTTCTGATGATTTAATGTAACTTTTTTTTAGATGAGGTACATTGTGGTAAAAAGGCATAACCAGCAAATTCCTTGACTTCTTTCAATATTACTTATTTTAATATTGTGTTTCGTGGTTCTAACTTATGTTACTTAAATGTCTTCACAACTAGTTTGCCAGGGAGAATATCTTTGACATAATACTTATAGAGCCCACCCATCAATCAAGGCAAAAACTTTGGCTCTCTCTATATGTTGGTGTATGTAGTTGATTTCTCCTTGATCCCAACCATCAAGACTTTCCTCAGGGCTCATGTATCTATTCAAGGATACTGATTTCCTGTCCTCACGCTGGAAAGTGCCCTATTAATGTCAAACTAGCTACTCACTACATACTTAAGATATATGCCCTGAGACTATCAGTTCACTATAAGGATATTAGATGAAAAAAAAATCATATCAAAGAATACGAAGAAAATATATCAATATATATGCTTAACTAGTTACCATGTTTGGCTATTACATTTAGTTAATTACATTCTGAAAGACTGAATAAAAATGGAAACATGATAGATTATGTACTTCTCACTATCTGATAAAAGGAGCTTATACTAATTATTTAAGGAAGCTCATTTTTCCTGGTACAAAATGATAAAGACAATACATCAACCTAATGGACAGATTACTATTCAACTGCATTATTAATACACACTGTGATGGCTCTTTTAAGGGGATCTATCATATGGAAATTAAACTATGGGGAAAAAAGGTCATATCACAGTAGGTTAGTTACTAAAATCTTAGCCCATTTGGGAACACAAAACAGCCTTAATGGTTTAAGAAAGCTCACTTTGCAAGTGGTTATTTAACAACAACAACAAAAATTAATTTGATGTTGGAGAAAAAAGTGCAATGCATAAAATAGCCGCCTTCGAGAGTGTAATCAAAATTCTCAGCAACAATTTCTAGTCTTTCATTAGTTTTTTAGACAAATTGCAACCTTAGTTTACTGGACCCTCATCATTTTTTTTTTCAAAATTTAATTCAAGAAACATTTATAAGCGTTAACTAGATTCACAAGAAACTTTTCTAAGACCTGAGGACACAGAGTTTACGCACTGTGCATTTTTATCAAAATTATGAAGCTGGTCTTGGGTTGCTCTGTGCGATGACACTCCCACTGCAGTGAATCTGTCATTTTTTGCCAAAAGTAGTTTCTGTTGAAAGACTCACTGTGCAGTATAATAGCCAAGTGGGGGATTTAAAAATATATTTCATTTATCAAAAAGGTAGTGAGTGCTTTCAATACATGTAGACACAGCCTGGGAGATGAAGCTGTGCTGTATATTTCTTCCTTTCTTTATTGTATTTCCGAGGAAGAAGTATATTCATTAAAATGCCAATTTGACATTCCAAATGTGACATTTGCTACAGACTTCCCATACCTGTTCTCTTCCCTGCATTCAAGTATATATGAGATGTATCAAAATGAACTTTTCTAAACTCCAGGCATCGTCTCATCAGTATTTTCCCAGTGCTCAGGTGCACAGCTCAGTACATTACTCATCGCTCGGTTTGAAGAATCACTTCATCTAAACTAGTTGTTTCAGTGCATTGACATCAGTCATCCTTAGTCCCCTGAAGACTACATTGGGAAGAAACAATAAAATGGAGGCTCTAAACCTCCTTTCTTTCATATTTGTATTTTGAGAGTGGGGAGATCACTTGATTCCACATGTTCTATTTGAAACATCATAGAGGAAATGTCGTATGAAAATACGTGTTTCTGATCAGCACCGGCTGAATCCACACTCCCGTGAATTTCCTGCCACGGCCCCGAGTGTCTTTTCATCATGCAGCCAGTTGGTTCTAATTCCCTTTTAGTACAGCTCTTAAAAGCATGGATCTATCATTTGGAGCTGAGCGACATGAAGATTCACCATGTTCTGGGCAATCAGATCTTGGTAACGTTGCTGCATTTCCTGAACTGGAGGCCAGTAAGTGATCTGTAAGTGACTTTGACGTGGTTGACTGGCTTGAGCTCACATAGAAGTGTGCCTCTCTCCTATAATTGATGCTACTCTTACATTTCAAATTGTCAGTCTGAACACATGCATTTGGTAGAGATAATGAAGTTGGTCTCTAGGGTTGGATTTTGATGATATTCCACCAAAATGCCTGGGTTAGATAGAATGACTTATTTTTTTTTTTAATTGCACATGAAGAATATATACCGAAGAATAGTAGGCAGAGAAAAACCCTCCCCTGACTACCAAGAAAAAAAAAATTACCTGAGTGACCTCCCAAGAAGAAAGTTTCTTTTAATGTTATCATTTTAATCTAATTCTGTTGATCTGAGCTTTGCACATACAGATGTCTAATATGTCAGTTCATTTAACTGCCCAAATGTCTTTAGAAATGAAATTTTCTCTCATCATTACCAAATCTGGAAAAAAAGTGCCTTTAATAATTCAAATTCACACATTCATTGTAAAATATTTATCAATTGCTACTATATGGCAGGAACTGTGCTTCTTCTCTTCTAGGTATTCAAAGGTAAATTAGATGAGTTTCCTAGAACTTAAGTTCTGCAGTCTGGCAGAAGAGATAGACATATAAACCAATGAAAAAAAGCTATCTGCTCTAAAACAAATGTATACATTAGGAAGATGTCAAAGCACACAAAAAGTATTCCTTGTACCTCAGAATGCATGGAGGCCTTCCCAGAGGAAGAAACATATGCTTAACATGAATTATTTCTTCATCTACTCATTTGTAATGGAAGTTATTATCCAATTCAGTTTTAATTTTCCTTTGTCAATTACACATCTTTGTAATGTTCTATTTCCGAGGAAGAAACTTGAGGATTATTTTCCTCCAGATGAAAAAAGAAAAGTGGTCTGACTCAACATATGTGCCATTGGTCAGCTTTGAATTTTAAAAAAGACATTGTTGATCTTTGCAGCAAGATGGCAGGGTTGAAAACCAAGTTTTATGTGTTTGGAGGAGGAGAGGGAGATTTACTTAAGCTAATATGTCAACAGCAAGCTCAAGAAACTAGATAATAATGTTACTATATACCCAGGAGAGAAAGATGAAGATGGAGGGTAAGGGTAGAAATGTTGTGAAACATCCTGGTCCCATATACCCCTCCACCCACAGCCACACTTGGGACTGAGCTTCAAGAGGGAACTTATTTGAAACATACAGGAAGGTGTGTGTAGGAAGCTGGGTCAAAGATGGAAGGGAAGGATCAGCTGGATTCATGCCTTATGGGGATTAAAAAGAAAGCTGCTGGAATCTAATGTGCAGATGAGACACAGTATAAAGATAGAGCAGATACTGTTGGAGATAGATAGAGGGGCCTCAGGAAGTAGCTTGGGTTCCCTGAGGTTTTCAGAAAACCTGAAGGTATCTGAGTATTCAAATGATGATTTTTAAGAAGATGTAAATTCTCAGAAGCCTGGGATCATGAAAAAGTTGACATAATGAACAAAGCCATCACACTTCAGAGCAAACAGCTGAGACCACAGGCTTCAGATGTGGGAGCAAATTTATCAGCTTACAAGGCCATTCAGACAAACTCTACATCATCTAGTACAAGAAATACATCAGCCAGCCACTCCACTGAGAATGAGAAGAAACCAAGGTCACCTTTATAGTCCAGAAGGTCCCCTCTCCTAAAGTGTCAATAAAGTCTCAGACTCTTTACACACCTAGTCACCTTTGTAGGAAGGAGATGGTAAAATGTAACGTGTATGAATGAAGACAATGAGTAATTTGAAAAACCTTATTCACACCAGCCCTGATAGGGTATTGGACACAAACGCATTGAGGACTTATTCTTTAAAAATGATTGAAGGGCCAAGATGGCGGACCAACATGGAAGTTTTCTGCTTTTTTTGTCCCTGGAATGCAGCTAAATCAACACCAAATCATCTTGCACACCTAGAAAATTGGTCTAAGAGTTAACACAAAAATCTGCATAACTTAAGCCACAGGACTTGGCAGATATGGGGCACAGAGAGGTGAACTGAGGTAGAGAGAAGCTGCAGATGATAGGGTGCTGTTTTTGCTTGCGAAGACAGGATGGAGATAGGGGAGAGTACGGGAAAAACCCTACCCTCAAAAGCAGCTGGAGAGAAAGAGAAAGTGGACACGCCCGCAAGGAACTGAACAAAAAAGGGAGAAAGGGGGAAGGAGAGGGTATAAATACCACTAGGACTCTATAAACAGGGGAAGCACAGAGTCTGAAACTCCACAACTCGATACTTGGCAGAGCTCTGTCGGGAAAGGCAAACTCCAGGAGCAGACAGCGAGGTCTGAGGGGTTCTCAGGCAACACAGGGAGAAGCTGTTCCCCTGCTGAGAGGACATTTGGTAGAGACTGTGTGGCCTCTTCATGGGCCAAGGCCCCAGTGGACTCCTGAGAACAGCCATGTTTGCTGCTGTTGGAACAATGACATCAGGGGGCAGTGAAGCCTGGACCAGATTTGTCTTGCAATTTACCATGATCCCTGAAATCCTGCTGTTCCACAATTGCGTGAACTTTTTTCAGGGGCAGGCTGGCACTCAGCTGCAATCCCTGAGCATCTGCAGAAGCATGGTCGTGTGAACTTTCCTGGGGGACGGCTGGCACCTGGCCATTGCTCATCTAGGCCCTTCCCCAGAGGGTTGCACTGGGTCAAAGCTGTAGGGCCCTCAGAAGTGAGGGGTTTGGAAACACAGTCTCATCTGAGATAAAATTTGGAAGGAAGGTGCTACCTGGCAGGCTGACAGCTTGGTTGGGGACAGCATAGAAGCAGGGAGTGGACGGAAGCCAGAGAGAAAGGAAGGTGCTTAATTGTCAGTGGGTGAGAGCACAGAGTTCTGATGCTAGACATTGGGTAGCTGGTGGAGCCATTTTCACCACTCATGCATGTGAATGTACGCCTACATGCAGTAAGCTACTGCAATCCACCCCAGTAACCTAAGCAGTGCCATCAAGTGGAGAACAGAGCCATTATACCAAGCCCTGTCCAACTGTGCCAACCACACTCTAAAGGAACACCACAAGTCTCTCTGCCTGCTTAGTTTATGGACTATAAAGTGCTTCATAACTTGACTTCTAGGGGAAACTGGATGTAATTTCAATCGTGCTTCATTCTGTTTGCTGATCCATCTATTCATTTTTTTTTCTTTTTCTTTTCTTATTCTTGAATACAGAAAGAGATGAAAATATTTTTATTTCTTGTTTTTATAAAAAAAGGTTTTTCTTTAATTTTGTTCTATATTTTTATAATCTTTTAATTATATTTTACTTTCATTTCATTTTATTATATTTTATTGTAATCTTTTTTAAATTTTCAAATGTTTTCTTCCTTTTTTTTCCTTCTTTTCACTTCTTTTCTTTTCTTTTCTTTCCCTATATTTTCTAGTCTACCAAAGTTTCAACAAGCAGACCAAAACACACTTAGGATTTGACATCTTTTATTGGATTTTTTGTGTTGTTTTTAATTTTTTTAATTTTTTAATTTTTAATTTTTATTTTTTTAATTCTTTTTCTTCCTCCAAAATGAAGAAATGGAGGAATTCACCCCCAAAGAAAGAACAGGAAGAAATGACAGCCAGGGACTTAATCAACACAGATACAAGCAAGATGCCTAAACCAGAATTTAGAATTGCCATAATAATAACACTTGCTAGGGTTGAAAAAAGCGTAGAATCCCTTTCTGCAGAGATAAAATAAGTAAAGTCTAGTCAGGATGAAATTAAAAATGCTATAACTGAGATGCATCTCGTATGGATGCCATGGCGGCAAGGATGCATGAAGTAGAGTGCCAAATCTGGGATATAGAGGACAAACTTATGGAGAATAATGAAGCATAAAAAAAGAGGGAAACTAAGGCAAAACAGCACAATACAAGAATTAGAGAACTCAGTGACTCATTAAAAAGGAATAACATCCAAATTGCAGGGGACCCAGAAGATGAAGAGAGAGAAAAAGGCGTAGAAGGTTTGTGTAAGCAAATCATAGTGGAAAACGTTCCTAACCTGGGGAAAGACACAGACATCAAAATCCAGGAAGCAAAGAGAACTCCCATGAGATTCAACAAAATCCGACCATCAATAAGACATATCATAGTCAAATTCACAAAATACACAGACAAGGAAAGAACCATAAAAGCAGAAAAAAGAAAAAAGTCCATGACCTACAAAGGAAGACAGACATATCAGGTTCACAACAGACCTATCTACAGAAACTTGGCAGGCCAGAAAGGAGTGGCAGGATATATTCAATGTGCTGAATTGGAAAAATATGCAGCCAAGTATTCTTTATCCAGCAAGGCTATCATTCAAAATAGAAGAAGAGATAGTTTCCCACAAAAACAAAAACTAAAGGAGTTCATGACCTCTAACCCAGCCCTGCAAGAAATTTTAACGGAGACTCTCTGAGGGGAGAAAAGACAAAATAAAACAAAAAAAAAGACCCAAAGCAACAAAGACTAGAAAGGACAAGAGAATGTTACCAGGAAATTCAACTCTATGGGAAACACAATGGCAATAAATTCATATCTTTCAGTACTCACTCTAAATGTCAATGGACTAAACGCCCCAATCAAAAGGCATAGTGGAACAGAATGGATAAGAAAACAAGATCCATCTATATGTTGTTTACAAGAGACCCATTTTAGACCTAAGGTCACTTTCAGATTGAAAGTAAGGGGATGGAGAACCATCTATCATGCTAATGGTTGCCAAAAGAAAGCTGGAGTAGCCATACTTATATCAGACAATTTAGATTTTAAAATAAGGACTATAACAAGAGATGAAGAAGGATGTTATATCATAATTTAGGGGTCTATCCACCAAAAAGACCTAACAATTGTAAACATTTATCCCCCAAAGGTGGAAGAACCCAAATATATAAATCAGTTAATCACAAACACAAAGAAACTCATTGACAATAATACTATAATAGTAGGGGACTTCAACACCCCACTTACAACAATGGACAGATAATCTAAGCAGAAAATCAACAAGAAAAAAATGGCTTTGAATGACACACTGGACCAGATGGACTTAACAGATATACTCAGAACATTTCATCCTAAAGCAGCAGAATACACATTCTTCTTGCATGCACATGGAACACTCTCCAGAATAGATCACACACTGGGACACAAATCAGCCTTTAACAAGTACAAAAAGGTCGAGATCACACCGTGCAAATTTTCAGACCACAGCACTATGAAACTAGAAATTAACCAAAAGGAAAACACTCAGGAAGACAACAAATACTTGGAGACTACAGAACATCCTACTAAAGAATGAATGGGCTAACCACAAAGTTAAAGAGGAAATTAAAAAGTACATGGGAGCCAATGAAAATGATAACACCACAGGTCAAAACCTCTGGGATGCAGCAAAGGAGGTCATAAGAGGAAAGTATATAGCAATCCAGGCCTTCCTAAAGGAGGAAGAAAGTTCTCAGATACACAACTTAAACTCTTACACCTTAATAGAGCTGGAAAAAGAACAGCAAATAAAACCCAAAAAGAGCAGAAGATGGGAAATAATAAAGATTAGAGCAGAAATCAATGCTATCAAAACAAAACAAAAGACAAAAAAAAAAAACACACACAGTAGAACAGACCAATGAAATCAGGAGCTGATTCTTTGAAAAAATTAACAAAATTGATAAACCTTGAGGCAGTCTGATCAACAATAAAATGGAAAGGATCCAAATAAATAAAAACAAGAAGGAAAGAGGAGAGATCACAACCAACATAGTAGAAATACAAACAATAATAAAAAAAATATTATGAGCAATTATATCCCAATTAATTGGGCAATCTGGATGGAATGGACAAATTCCTAGAAACATTTAAACTATCAAAACTGAAACAGGAAGAAATAGAAAACTTGAGCAAACTCATAACCAGGAAAGAAGAAAATTAGTCATCAAAAATCTCCCAAAAAGCAAGAGTCCAGGACCAGTTGGGTTTTCAGGAGAATTCTACCAAACATTTAAAAAGGAGTTAACACCTATTTTTTGAAGCTGTTCCAAAAAGCTAGAAATGGAAAGAAAACTGCCAAATTCATTCTCTGAAGCCAGCGTTACCTTGATTCCAAAACCAGACAAAGATCCTACTAAAAAGGAGAACTAAAGATGAAGTTCCCTGATGAACATGGAGACAAAAATCCTCAACAACATACTAGCCAATGGATCCAACAATACATTAAAAGAATTATTCACCATGACCAAGAGGGATTTATAGCTGGGATACAGGGCTCGTTCAATATTCACAAAACAATCAATGTGATACACCACATCAATAAAAGAAAGGACAAGAAACTCATAATCCTCTCAATACATGCAGAGAAAGCATTTGACAAAATACAGCATCCTTTCTTTTTATTCTATTTTTTGCAATGTCTATCATTTATTTTTGAGACAGACAGAGAGAGAGAGAGAGAGAGAGAGAGAGAGAGAGGGTGTGAGCAGGGGAGGGGCAGAGAGAGAGAGATACACAGAATCCAAAGCAGCTCCAGGCTCTGAGCTGTCAGCACAGAGCCTGATGTGGGGCTTGAACTCACAAGCTGTGCCATCATGACCTGAGTTGACCTTTAACCGACTGAGCCACCCAGGTGCCCCCAGCATCCTTTCTTGATAAAAACCTTCAAGAAAGTAGGGATAGAAGGATCATACCTCAAGATCATAAAAGCCATATGTTAAAAACCTACTGCTAATTTCATCCTCAATGGGAGAAACTGAGAGCTTTCCCCCTAAGGTTAGGAACATGACAGGAATGTCCACTCTCTCCACTGTTTTTCAACACAGTATTTGGAAGTCCTAGCCTCAGCAGTCAGACAAAACAAAGGAATAAAAGGCATCCAAATTGGCAAGGAGGAAGTCAAGCTTTCACTTTTCGCAGATGACATGATATTCCATATGGAAAACCCAAAGGATTCCACCAAAAAACTTCTAGAACTGATATGTGAATTCAGCAAAGTAACAGGATATAAAATCAATACACAGAAATTGTTACATTTCCATACACCAATAATGAAGGAACAGAAAGGGACATCAAGGAATCGATCCCATTTACAATTGCACCAAAACCATAAAATACCTAGGAATAAACCTAACCAAAGAGGTGAAAAAAATCTATACACTAAAAACTATAGAAATCTTATGAAAGAAATTGAAGAAGACACAAAAATGGGGAAAATATTCCATACTCACGGACTGGAAAAACAAATATAGCTAAAATGTCAATACTACCCAAAGAAATCTACATATTCAATGCAATCCCTATCAAAATAACACCAGCATTCTTCACAGAGCTAGAAAAATCCTAAAATTTGTGTGGAACTAGAAAAGACCCCAAATAGCCAAAGCAATCCTGAAAAAGAAAACCAAAGCTGGAGACATCACAATCCCGGACTTCAAGCTTCATTACAAAGCTGTAATAATCAAGACAGCATGGTACTGGCACAAAAACAGACCCTTAGATCAATAGAACAGAATAGAGTATCCAGAACTGGACCCACAAATACATGGCCAACTAATCTTTGACAAAGCAGGAAAGAATATCCAATGGAATAAAGACAGTCTCTTCAGCAAGCGGTGCTGGGAAAATTGGACAGTGACATGCAAAAAAAATGAACCTGGACAACTTCCTTACACTGTACACAAAAATAATCCAAAATGGATGAAAGACTTAAACATAAGACAGGAAGCCATAAAAATCCTAGAGGAGAAAGGAGCCAACAACCTCTTTGACCTTGGCCACACCAACTTCTTACTCAACACATCTCCGGAGGCAAGGGAAACAAAAGCAAAATGAACTATTAAGACCTCATCAAGATGAAAACTTCTGCACAGTGAAGGAATCCATCAGCAAAACTAAAAGGTAACCAATGGAATGGGAGAAGATATTTGCAAATGAAATATCAGATAAAGGGTTAGTATCCAAAATTTATAAAGAACTTATCACACTCAACACCCCCCCAAAAAAACAACAAATAATTCAGTGAAGAAATGGGCAAGAGATATGAATAGACACTTTTCCAAAGAAGACATCTAGATGGCTAATAGACACACATGAAAAAATGCTCAACATCAGTCATCATCAGGGAAATACAAATCAAAACCACAATGAGATACCACCTCACACTGGTCAGATGGCTAAAATTAACAACTCAGGCAACCACAGATGTTGGCGAGAATGCCGAGAAAGAGGATCTCTTTTGCACTGCTGGTGAGAATGCAAACTGGTGCAGCCACTCTGAAAACAGTATGGAGGTTCCTCAAAAAAGTTAAAAATACTACTACCCTCGGGCCCAGCAATTGCATTAATAGGTATTTATCCAAGGGATACAAGTGCACTGTGCCAAAGGGGCACATGCACCCCACTGTGTATAGCAGTGCTATCAACAATAGCCAAAGTATGGAAAGAGCCCAAATGTCCATCAACAGGTAGAACAATGGATAAAAAAGATGTATATGTACACACACACACACACACATATATACACACACACACACACACATATATATACACGTATATACATATACGTGTATAATATATATACACGTATATACATATGTGTATATATGTGTATATATATATACATACATATATACACATGTATATATATACATCCACAATAGAGTATCATTCAGCAATCAAAAAGAATGAAATCTTGCCATTTGCAACCATGTGCATGGAACTAGAGGGTATTATGGTAAGCAAAATCAGTAAGTCGGAGAAAGACAAATATCATATGACATCATTCATATGTGGAATTTAAGTTACAAAACAGATAAACGTAAGGGAAGGGAAGCACAAATAATATAAAAACAGGGAAGGGGACAAAACATGAGAAACTCTTAAATATAGGGAGGAAACGGAAGGAGGAGTTGTGGGAGGGGGGATGGACTAAGTGGGTAAGGAGTATTAAGGAAGACACCTGTTGAGATAAAAACTGGGTGGTGTACATAAGGGATGAATCACAGGAATCTAGTCCTGCTACATGCTAACTAACTGGGATGTAAGTTAAAACATATAGAAATTAAATAATTTAGAAATATAAAAAAATAATTGAGAAATTCTTCAAATGCAGGCTTACGTCTCCCGTGAGCCAGTGGAATAGTAACTCTTAAGGGAAACCGGGGCAGACATAAGAAATAAAGAAGCCACACTATTTTACTGATTTGAGCATGGTGTGAACGAATCTGTGATATCACCTTACCTGTGTTAGATACAGACAGTCACAGTTCTCGCAACTACATATACAATTGATGGACAAAATAAATAAAGTGCCATTTCTCAGGGATCTCATATTGAAGGAAGAAATGTAGACGATGCAATAAATATATCAAAATAAATTTTGAGACCTCATACTGGAAGGAGAGTGTCTTAAGTAAGAACCTAGGTGGGACAGCTAACAAAATCCTTTGGGTAGGAAGTGACTAGGAAAGACTCCCGGTAAAATTCATTTCTGAGAGTTGTGGAGGATGAGACAAGACGTCATCAGTCAGACTGGCTTCATGATTGTGAGTATATGTAGATTGCTTGTCTCATGCATAGTCATTGCATGGCATTGACCCTGTCTAGAAATGCTCTCGGGCATAGTCAGGATCCTGAGCCATCTCTCCAGATTATGCAGTGTTCCTTCATTTATCTGAACAGTGACTAGATGAAAGCAGGTCGGACACATGGGACTGAACTGTCTAATTTATTATTCTGTCACAGAGGAAGATGTCAGCTAGCTAGGTCTTCCATGCTATGACAGAGGGTTCTCTCCTTGGACCTGTCCAGTTCAATGTGTTCATCAATAATCACAAGGAAGATGTAAAGGACACGTTACTCAATCCATGGCAAGCATAAGGCTGAAGGGATAGTGAATACAGTAAGAGATAGAGTTAAGATCCAAAGGGTTTTAATAGCCTCAAGCCATTTTATAGCCATAAGTAGTTCCTGAACTTTGATCCCCAAACATACAACTGTACAAGTATAAATATTACAAGATACATTTTTATCAATAACATATGTCAGAAAAGAATAAGAATAGAAATAGAAGTTTAAGATTCAATCAATAGTATACACAAGGGAAACCGACAATGTGACTCTTGTCAGATTAATTTAATGGAATATTGTAGGCATTGTTAATAGAAATATGATATCAATAAAAAGTCAAATACTATATAATTTCACTCATGTGGAATTTAAGAAACAAATGAACATAGAAAAAGGGACTGAAAGACCTATTTTATTTTTACTTTAAAAAAATAATTTCAGTTAGTTAATACAGTGTTATATTAGTTTCAGGTGTACAATATATTGGTTCAACAGAGGAAAGGTGGGTGGGGGGATCAGCGAAATATATAAAGAGGATTGAGAGCATACTTATCTTGATAAGCATTGAGAAATATATAGAATTGTGGAGTTAATTTGTGCACCTAAAACTAATATAACACTATATGTTAACTAAAGTGGGATGAAAATTTAAAAAATAATAATAAAAGAAAAAGAAGAAATATAATATCTGCACGAAAGGAATCAAAAACCCTTTATGTACTCTATTTTTTCAGATGACATTTGGAATACTGGGTGGGTCTGAGCAGTATAATTCATTTATACAAATTATAAATTATCTGTTCAGTCAACAAATATTTTATGGATTGCTTACAACATGTAAATCATTGTTGCATTAATTCAGGATAGTTTCTTGGTCTTTAGGAAAACAAATTAATAGTCTTTGTTGATATATATATATTCAGAGAAACTCAGCTAGATTGGACTGGTAGCAGAAAATTTCGTCAGAGGACAAAGTCCATAAAATACCAGTATGTATGTAATTTGTTAATAATTTGGTATGTAATTTGGAAATAAGGCAGAACTTTGTGAGATTAACACAGTGAAGAACAATAGAAAGGACTTAAAGGTGTAAGCACTGGACTAGCTTATTTTTAAAAATTACTCTTTGGGCATCTGGGTGACTCAAGTCAGTTAAGCATCCAACTCTTGGTTTTGACTCAGGTCATGATCTCAAGGCCCCACATTGGGCTCTGCACTGGCAGCGTTCTTCATGGAAAATTCTTTCTAATAGACCCATTTTCTTTGGCATTTGAAAACTCATTCATTAGAGCGTTGAATACACTCCCTTTTCTTATTTGCCCTCAGTTCTGAATTGACTAGTGGGGTTTGACTTTAATGCTGTGAGAGGAAGGCTCAAAGAAAAGCTATCAATGAACTTCTCTGAGAACTAGGCAAAATATAAAAATCCAACAAATTCCAAAGGTTCAGCTTACTTTTTTCAAAGATGGAAAAACATTACCTGGGAGCCGAAATAAAGTGTGTAGAAATATATTTCAAACTCAAATTAAAACGCCTCTAAGGAGAAGGAATATAACATGGCGAGTTTTGATCAGTCTCTTTTCAGGCCTTCCCATTCTTTCTTTTCCAGCCATGGGGCTAGGGAAACACGAGGTAAGCAGTACCTTTACACTCTGGAAGGCATTCGCCACTCCCCATGTCCCATTATGAATCTGCAGACAATTTCACCAACTGTGTATTCTTTTTTTTTTTTTTCCAACAGACATTCTTAAGTTCCTATAATGAGCTAACCCTTGCCTACGTATTGGGAATACAAAGACGAATACAATGGTCCTTGCCTTTAAATATTTCACAGATTAGTATTCAGAGGAGTAAACAAGTATGACATCAATTCTGTAGCATGAGTGAGGAGACAAGGTAAGAGATCTTAGAAGAGCACCTAACATAGTTTGAAGGATGAGCCAGAACTGTTTCCTGGAGGATGGGATGTGACTCGAATCCTGGAGCTGTAGGAGTAATCCAGGAGGAACAGGTGCAGGAAGTCCCTGTTAATAATCCAGAAACTACGAAGTCACAGATGCAAAGGAGATGATTAAATACTATGTCTCTGCATATTGATCCCAGACTCATAAAGGTCATCTCAACTAAATCAAGATTGACTCTACAGACCAAAATATGGCCAATGTTACAAGTGGAAGGCAAGCAGCAAAGGTGCAAAGAAAGGAATAATGCTTGTGCTGGAAATAATTCACTGGTGTTTTCTGGTTTGGGTGTTTGTTGTTGGTGGTGGTGGTGGTCGTGGTGGTGGTTTTTGTTTTTGGTATTGTTGTTGTGGATTTTTGCATGATTTAATACTCAGAACAGTTTTTCAAAATGCCCAGGATTAGTGAGTGCAGGATGATCTATATACCCCTTATAAAATGTGCTCAAATTTTTTATAATCAGGTGTGCCTGGGCGACTCAGTCGGTTAAGTCTTGCACTTTTGCTTTTGGCTCAGGTCATGATCTCACAGTTTTGTGGGTTTGAGCCCAGCTCAAAGCCTGCTTGGGATTCTCTCTCTCTCCCTCTTTCTCTGCCCCTCTTTCTCTGCTCCTCTCCCCGCCTGTGGTGTCTCTGTCTCTCTCAAAATAAATAAGCTTATGTTTTTTTTTTCCATAATGCAAACGAAGAGGAAATAATGACAGCATTTATCCTTCTATAAAAGAGCAATATAGCCCATACTAATACCTCATTTTTCAACTACCCGTGTTGTTTCTGCCTTTTCCTTTTTATTTATGTAGAAAGAAATGCAGAGACTGCAGAAGTGAGGTAAGAAAACCTTGTTAAACTTTTTCAACAATCCCTGTTCTAATGTTCAAAGCAATTACTTTTGCTGTCAGCAGGAATCAAATTTACTACCATCAGAGAGCGCAAAGAGTCAAATGTATTGCTAAGAATTACAACATAAGCTGCATGCAAATAACCCCGTAAGTTCTAAGGGCTTGTCTTCCCCTATTTGTACAGCTGAGACTTCAGTCATAAGGTGTTGAGGCTTCTTTGTTTTTAATTCCCGAGAAGCCGGAGTAGAATTTTCCCATCAATTTCAGTGAAAAACAGAAGTCTGCTAATGCCTACCATCTTGAGGGGAAATATTATGGGTGTGCTTTTACAACAAGAAATATTTCTTTCTAAACAAATCACATAGTAAGAACATTGTGCTAAGAAAAATAATGGAAACTACACAAACATAATCTTTTTTTTCAGAGAAGTATTTGGGCTTGACCCTCACAGGGAAGCTTGAGTATAAACTTTAGTTTACAGCTCTCAAAGGACATGCAGACCTTTCAGTGAAAACTCTCGACACTGTACACAGCTTTTCCCAGTAGGCAACTATTATATAATCCTGAAACAATGAGCTTGACCCCCCTCCTATTACAGTCATATCTATAACTGTAACCAGTTGTCCCCAACCCCAAAGTTTTACCCATGTCAAAGCTCAGCCATCCTTTCACAGTCAATATTGATAAGTCATACATGCACACAGTTCAGTAAGTAAAATAATTCAATAGTTATTTA
This sequence comes from Panthera tigris, assembly GCF_018350195.1. Classification (NCBI taxonomy): domain Eukaryota; kingdom Metazoa; phylum Chordata; class Mammalia; order Carnivora; family Felidae; genus Panthera; species Panthera tigris. The sequence goes on along the minus strand of NC_056668.1, from coordinate 20,532,989 downwards.
AAAACAGTCAACAATCCTCTAATCTATACCCACCCTTTCCTCCCTGCTGCCCAGGGAGGTTAATTTTTAGAGCAGATTCTTCTTATACTTATAAATATCTTGTCAAGAAAATGGAATCCACTCTCTGTACTCCAAAGGCATATTTTGATACAGGGAATCAGACGCTTGCAAAATTGTGAAGCTTGCATAATTATTAACCTGGGGATCAACAGTTTGGAAAGTGGTCCCAGAGTATTTATCCTTAAAAATGGAAGTAAGTACTCTTCAAAGGCTATTCTTAAAGCTACTACAATTTGCAAGCACCTCTGGAAACTTTCCATCTGATTACTTCGATCTACAGTAGTAGGACTAGTGATTTCCTAGTATCTCACTAGAAAGCTGGTACCCTTCAATGGTGCCATGAGATTAAGCCCTCTACATTTTCTTTATACGAGTATATGAGAGAAAATTCTAGAAAATGTAGTTCTAGGATTCTTCTGTGAAAACACAGACCACAGAATGCATTTGTGAATATTTAAAAGAAACGTGTTTATAAATGTTTCTATTCTTTTATATCTTCTTTCCTGAAGCTGATAATTGCTACTTCTCAAAAGTTGCTTAAATTTCTGTAATTATCATATGTAGAGTTCTTAAACACCTCTCAGTACTGTTTTCTACACGCTCAAATGCATCAGGTAACTTACCACTTCTAATTCTTAATCATCGAAAGTCCTGCTGACTCCCTGATGATCCAATTTGGAATAATTGCTCTCCCAGCCTGCTGGGAGGCTTTCTTTCCGTCTTCTCTCAGTCTGGATTCCCCATTTCCTTCTAGATCCCACCTTCCACTGTGTTCCTTCATTTTGACGATGCAGAAGCTTTACTAGTTTTTTGAGCAAGAGTATGGGAGAGGTTGGCTTTCAATTCCTTGCATATCTTGAAATGCCCTTCATCTCCCTGACTTTTGATTCCCAGTGTGGCTCCATGCAGACCTTCAGGCTAGAAATCACTTCCCACAGGAATCTGAGTGTGTTGGTCTATTGTATTTAAGCTCTTGACGTTACCTCTTAGAAGGCACATGCGTTTGCTTTTTATCATTCTTTTGTGTGATGTTTTAGTTGTTAGCATTGTTTTGTTTAGTTTTTATTGTCCCTTGAAGAATTTAGGATTTCTTCCTTATCCTAGTATTTCATAATTTTTCACAGCTACACTTTGATGTGTATTTTGAAATATTTAACAATGGTTAGGGGAGGAGTATATTGATCATGCTGGTAATCTCTTTAGCCATTGCAATCTGTAAACCATGTCCTTTAATTTAGGAATATGTTCTTATTCTATTCTCTTTGATGATTTTCCCTACCTTATTTTTTTTTTCTCTTCCTGGAACTGTGAATAATCTACGAATGAGTCTCCTGAAATAATCATTTAATATTTTAGCTTATTTCTTTTATTAACCTTTTTATATTTTGGTTCTTATTTCCTATGGATTTCAGCAACTTTACTTTTTCTTATTTCTAATGCCAAAGCTATTTTTATTCTTTTTTTCTGGTGTGGTTCTTAGGCTCTGTTTTGATTTTGAGGCTGAAAATTATCATTTCATTAATTACCATTGTTGACTTGCTTTGATGTTTTTCTTGCATTGCAACTGTAACTACATTATTTGCCTTTTTTTTTTTTCTTTCAATTTTGAAAGCATATCTCCATGTTGCTTTGGTTTCCCTTTCATGTTTTAATTACAGTCAAGTATCTGGGGAACCTAAGTTGTCCATTCATGTCACAGAATGAACTCACTGTAAACTCTATGAGCGAGGGCAAAAATTGCCAGTGGACTCTAATGGACGATCATCTTGGTCAAATGTGCTTCATTCATGAATTCTCAAGTGCCAGCATGATGCATATGGTATTTGTGGGACTGTTTTTTCTTTCTTTTTAAAATTCTGATTTTCTTCTAGGTATGACACAGATGGGGATAGGGGACACAAACCCTGGCTGGATGGGCTCTGGAGCACATGGACATAAGTGCCCGGGGGATTTGCCTGTTTAGTACACTGGTTTTCAATGGACTGTTTTGTCTTAAGTCCTTAGTTGTATCTTTGTCTTTTAGGTTGCCTGGGGTTTCCCTGTGCCGGTACTCACTGGTTCAATTTCTTTTGTATAGTGGTTTCTAATCTGAATATGCAGGAAAGAGCGTAAAGGAAGAAGTGGCCTTGCTGTATGAGGCAAAAAAAGGACTTCTGGGATTAAATGTCTCTGTATATAAATTTTTACTATCTTTTTATTGTTAGTTCCACCTCTCAAACCCCCATATTTCCCTTCCACATGTCCTATTACACCAGCCCTGAGCTTCTCCATCGTTTTGTAACAAATCATATCTAATGTTGTATCTTTCTCTGGTGAGTTACCAGTTACGTAATACATTCTACTCAACAAGCAGCAGTGGTTTTATGTTCAAATTAGTAGTAAAACCCAAGGGACATGATAAGCTTCATTTGATTGCACATTTAGTCAATTTGTAGGAAAATACAGTAGAAGGAACACAACACAATCAAGAACTCATGACTTCTGGGTTCATCTTCTGAAGTACTGAAATTATTCTTTGAAACTATTCTCATGAGCTTTGGTGTACATGAAAAATGAGAGACAAACCTGAGTGGTATGGACCAACTTAGCTCAGGGAAACCATCAATTATTAAATCTCTTCAACTTTTATGTATATTTTAATCATGTGTCCGTGTATCTCCCCTAGGTTTATATGGCTAGTTGTCATTTTCTAGTGCAAGTACATCCTTGGGTTATTAATTACAAGTTATTAAGCTTAAAAAAATCATCAAACAACTATGGATGCTTTGTTTGGAACATAACAACTTCAGCAAAATGCTCATCCATCCTGGTTTGTTAGTCTTATAATTGTTTTTTTTTTTTTTAGTTTAATGTTTTATTTACTTACTAATTTTTTTTATCCTCAAATTGGTTAGCATAGTTTGAGAAACTTAACTGATAAACATGGAAAAGGAAGGAAAGGGAAGGAAAAATAAGATAAAAGGGAAAGGAAAAGAAGGAAAAATAAGATAAAAACAGAGAGGGAGGCAAACCGTAAGAGACTCTTATTCCTATAACTTTTTTAAATTAGAGTTGCTAATTTAAGTAACTAACCCTCTTCAGGCAACTTTGAGGTCAAAGAAAATAATACAGAGCAACTTTAATGCTTTTATTGGACAAATCATGCATCCACTTTCCTATCATTAAAAAAAAAGATGTTCACATCTGTTATCTCCTTTTCTCTCATCCTAGACTTGTTGATCTTTTGCTTTTATAGATTTCTTTCATTCTCCTTGTTTTTGAGCATAATGATTAAGGGAGGCTTGCACATGCTTTTAACCTACCATGTGTAACCAGAATTTCCCAAGATTCAACAACTTTTGATCATGTCATAGAAAAAAAGACAGCATTAAAGAGAAAAGAAGTGAATCCAATAAAACTTCCCAAATTAGAGAACATAAAAATAGAAACCAAGGATAATTATGATTTAACACCTCCTCGATTCTGCTAAACAAAGCATAGGAAGAAGAGCCACATTCTGACAGGAATTTTAAAACAGTGTAAATCCAGCAAATATATCCATGCCAGTTCTCATTATGAAGTAAGTCAAATACACTAAAGACTCACTCGTTCTTAATATGATTCTTCCTCAGATCTCCTGAAAGACATAATGGGGCATTTGTAAGTTTTTTTCACAGGTAATGATAATCAGGTTATAAAAAGAGTTGGTTACAAGTTAATTCAAGATACTGTTGCAAATTAAGTATAGTCCTTATTTGCCTATAACGGCACGTGCATACTCATTTGCATGTTGTAGTTTTAAGAAAATTCTAAGGCTAACATTTGCTGAAAATATTATCTTTCAAACACAGTTATCTTGGGAAACAGAACACAAAAATAGAGTGTACAAAATTGCTTTTCTCTACCTTTTGGGCGTTGTCACAGAAGTACACAAAAGCTTTTAATTGCCAAAATGCATTACCCAAAATTACCATGATTTGAATCTGTAAAAAAAAAACAAATCCTGGGGCGCCTGGGTGGCTCAGTCAGTTAAGCGTCCAACTTCAGCTCAGGTAGTGATCTCACAACTCGGTTCAAGCCCCACATCGGGCTCTGTGCTGACAGCTCAGAGCCTGGAGCCTGCTTCAGATCCTGTGTCTTCCCCTTTCTCTCCCCCTCCCCTGCTTGCACTCCGTCTGTCTCTCTCTCAAACATAAACATTAACACATTTTTTAAAAATCCTCATATCAACGTAGAAAATAAGTAACTGTTTGCAATTTTATAACTATATCTAACAAATGAAACCAATGGGTTAAAGTCTGTGAGATCAAAACCTTTTATTTAATAAAAAATAGATTTCATACTCAAACACCCAAACTTGCAAGTTTATAAATATGTTATAGAAATGACCAGTCTCTTCAAATGAGATGCGAACAGTTAAACTCTGGGCTCAAATGTTCACCTCAAAACAAAAATCATTTCCACAAATAGTCATATTTTGTCTGATTTAATAAGAAATTTAAAATTTAGCTATCCCTGATAAGGTTTCAAGTCATTACATTTTAGAAAACTCCAAGCCCTGTGATTGCAAATTTAGCACAACACACCAGAAATCTGTTAGATTATTTGTTGTGTTAATGTTTTATTAGCTTAACAGATCTATTATTTAAGAGGACCCCACAGCCTTGTGAAATACACTCTATTTGGTACACAAGTTGCAGCTATTTCAGGAAATTTGCATACTGGTGTTGACTTCCAGCCTTAGGGATCGCCATTTTACTCCTATATACAATTCTAGGAACCATTTACGGCAGCGCATTGAATTTGTCATGTGATCTGTTACCTGGAACTAGACAAATTACAAGGCAAGGGCACAGTCTCCAGACGACCAAGTTTTTCCCGAGTTTTGATACTAATGGCAAATTCAGAATTTTCCCTATCAAGGTTTAGAAATTCACAGGAAAGACTCACAAAGCTCACTGAAATCCAATGTCCTTGCTGTCACATTTATTAAAGAAAAAAGATACTAATTAGACCTAGTTAAAGGAACAGATACATAGGGCAAAATCTGGGAGGGGCCCAAATATGGAGCTTCTACTTGGCCTTTCCTGGGGTAGTCACAGATAGCATTGCCTAATCTTGACCGTGATGTATGACAATATGGAAAGAATATTGCCAACCAGGGAGCTCACTCAAAACAAAATTTTTTTTGTCGAGTTTTTACTGGGATTTCATTAATAAGCATATTTGATTAATTAGTCCCTCAGGTGGTTGCACTCAATCCAATGATAGATTTTGTGTAAAGCAAAGCCTCCACTCTCCAAAAACATGGTTGGTGTTATAGGCATGGCCAGACTCTATCCTAAGACTCCTGGGTGTTCTGATCCACCCCAAGTCATTGTTAGCGTAAACTACCAGCTATTGTTTTGGGAGCCACCATTACTAATCAAGACACTTTTGTTACTCAGGAAATTCCATGTGTTTAGAGGTTACCTTTTAGGAGCCAGGACAAAAACCAGAACAATTTGATCAACTCTAAATACCTTACTACATATGTTCATTCTCTTCCCAGACATAAGATCTATAAGAAAATAACAACAATACCAAATACAGAAACATATTGCAATTATGCCATAGTCACATTGTTTATTCTCTAGGGTGACCATACAGAATTTTTTAAACCTCCATTCAAATTTGCAGTTTTTACTTCTGAAATTTTTCTCAGGCCCTTTTTTGATGACCAGATGATGTATGCCTGTGTATAAAATATAGCAAAACATATAACCTAATGATCAATCAAAAATGTACCGCTATTTTGTCAAGAGATAATTGATCACCACATGAAGGCTCAGTATAAAATTGAATTTTCTCATAAAGGAACTTTATCCAGGAAAGAATCCAGAAAAATAGCTAGAGGAATAAGATAAATTATCAAAATCTCAATTGAGATGTCATAGATTATGAATGTATATAACAAAATGTTGGCTGCTACCAATGATACACCTACTATTAACACTGAGTATAACATACACATTAAAGTACTCTATTAGAGGTTATTTGTACCTACCTCTATTCTTTACTTCATAAAGAAAGAAGATCAAAAAGCTTAGAATACTATGAGATAGAACAAGAGAAAATAAATAAATTACGATAAATAGGAGACTAAAATCTAACATTTGCTGAATACTTACTAGTTGTCAAACACTTTATAAGACACTGACTTTATTTTATGTAATAAGAGGAAATATCGTGTGACAGTTAAAGCATGGGTTGACAAACCAGATTACCCTCATTCTAATCTTAATTTTCCACTTATTAGTGGTGTTATTTAGACCAAGTTATTATTCTGTTGGTGGGCCCATTTCTTTTTATTTTGAGAGAAGATAAACCAATATCTAACACCTAAGGTGTTATGGATTGAGTTGTGGCCTCCAAAAGATTTGTTGATGTTCTACATCTCAGTACCTATGAGTGCGAACTTATTTGGAAATAGGGTCTTTGTATATGTAATCAATTTAAGATAAAATAATTAGAATGGACTCTAATCCAATATGTCTTGTATCTTCTTAAGAAGAGGAAAATACCAGGGTGCCTGGGTGGCTCAGTCTGTTAAGCATCCAGCTTCAGCTCAGGTCATGATCTCACAGTTCGTGAGTTCGATCCCCGCGTCAGGCTCGGTGCTGACAGCTCAGAGCCTGGAGCCTGCTTCTGATTCTGTGTCTCCTCTCTCTGCCCCTCTCCCACTCACACTCTGTCTCTCTTTCTCTCAAAAATAAACAAACATTTTTAAAAAATTTTAAAAAGAAGAGGAAAATACCATGTGAAAAAGACATACAGGAAAAATGCTCCAAGATCAGAAAGGCAGAGGTTGGAATGATGCATCTGGAGACATAAAATGCGAAGGATAGATGACTGTTGCCTCCAGCTTGGAAAAGGAGAGAAAGGATTCTACCCAGAATCTCAGGGAGAGCATGGCCTTGCTAAACCCTTGATGGCAAACTTCTAACCTCCAGAACAGAAACATTTCTGTTTTTTTAAGCCACCTAATTTGAAGTTCTTTGTTATGTTAACTCTAGGAAACTAATAGAGTATTACTGGATATGTTAAAGGAGTATACATATTAAGAGAACTTAGAAGAAAGCCTAAAAACGTAGTAAGCACTACATAAATGTTTACTGTATTTGATCTTTATAAACATATAATAATTTTAAGAAAATGTAAATAAATTGGGGGGTCTGGGTGACTTAGTTGGTTAAGTGTCTGACTCTTGATTTTGGCTCAGGTCATGATCTCAAGATAGTGAGACTGAGCCCCACCTCTGGTTTACCTCAGAGCAAGGAGCCTGCTTAGGATTCTCTCTCTCTGCCCCTTCCCTGCTTGTGCAACCATTCTCTCTGTCTCCAAATAAATAAACTTATAAGTAAACAAACTAACAAACAAACAAATAAGAATCTGATTCTGACCTATTGACAATTAATCTAGAGACTTTTTTTCTTGGACATAACTTGGAATATTATGTTTCTGGATAAGAAGACCAATATGGTATTTTTCCACCCATATACATGAATAACTGAAGAAGGTGACCCAACACATTATTCTCTATTGAGAGTTACAATATTTAATAAGTTTTCAAAAATCAGATGTTCCATTATGTAAACAGCAACATGAACAAGTAAGTAGAAACTTATATTTGGAAAAGTATATAAAATACATCAGGAAGGAAAAAAAAAGCAGTAGAAAGTAATGCACAATTAGTACATTTATATGTAAATTTCATCAGCATTACCATTAAAAATGTTTTATTTTCTGTGCAGTAACATCGATATACACTTTTCCAGATTAACATTCACATCACCTATAATAGGCTAAAATTATTTTCAACACTTCTAAGTATAATAAAGAGATATTAAAGACCAACATTACTTTCACCAATATTAATAGGACAGTATGCTTTTTTTAATAAACCCAGTAAACCCCTATAAAGTAGATTTAATAATTAATAGCCAATAACTACCAAAATAAAAATAATCTTCAGATAAGTCTGAAGAAGAAAATGTATTACACTTTTTTTTCAGTATAGTTAGCCATTACACCTGAAGAGGTCTATTTAACAAAGAACATCCACATTTGCCTATCATTTTATTAATGACCATGTGATGCCAGTTTTATGCACAATAAACCAGGAACACAAGTTCATTTCCATCCTTTATTACACTGATACTCTCATTTATTTCTAAAACACCATGGAACGCAATCAAACGTCTCTACTTCTATGGAAGTGTTGATGAAAAATACAATGATAGATGGACAGCAGGTAAATTACACTTTTATATGAGCTCTTTTGGTGTATGTGGAAATCACTGATAGGCAGATGATGTGTTTTCTCAATGTTTTACATACTTCCATTAGAATATTCACATATTCCTTCTTCTACAAGATGTTCCCAAGAACATATCATGTTAACTCTTCATAAAGGCAGATTTAGCAATGCAAGCTTTTGAAAAAAATTAAATGGGGACAAGTTAGAATTTGTATAGATAAATATTTTCACTTATAATAAGTTTTCTGTTTGTTCTTAAATAAGTCTTTTATGACAAGAACTTTTTAATACTGTTTTTGTTTGATGCAACTTCATTTAAGATAGTGATGAAAAACAGTATTTCATTTGAGTTCATGCTTACAGGTAGAAAATGCTACTAAGTTTTCTCTCTAGAAAATGTTTTTCTTGTTCCGTTTTTTTCTCTCTTTCAAGCAGATACTATGAAATGTATTCTTGTTATGGTAGTATGGATTTTTTTCTACTTGTTGTACTTCACATTTACTATTTATTAATTTTCCAGGTAAATTTGTTTAAAATGAATACGCTGAGTATATCAGCTTATATGGAGTTTATTTCTATTCATAGGTTGGTTAGGTTACGGGTAACAAGGTCTGTTCTAGGAAAGAGTCTGTAAGGGGGAAAGGTCATCTATCAAACTCATTTGACTAAATTAATATGGAATTAAAAAAAAGTTTGAGACTTATAGCAGTCAGAAGGTTTATCCAGTCATTCAAGGTGTTTTAGATTTTTGTGTACGTACACATTTGTCAGAGCAATTTTCCTGAGATTTGATCCACAGTATTTTCCTTTATACAATTTATAGGTAGGAATTGTTGTTTTAATACTTTGTGTATTAGAATTTTGAACACATATTTCAAAATACCCCGTAACATTCACCAGGAAAAAATACTGAAGAGTATTTAGCTAATAAGGGATAATTTTTAGAATATCTACTAAACCTCTTAGGAGGAATACACCATTTCTTCACTTTGATTTTTCAATAATAGTTCCCATGTTTCTAGGCAAATACACATCTTAATATACATAAGGACAAAATAAATTCAGAATAGAAGCCAGGTAACCAAAATATAGGTTCTAGAATAAAGTACCTCATATCTAAGCTTTTTGGTTTTTGTATGTGTGTTTGTTGTGGCTGTTATTTTTAAATTCATTTTTATCTTCAGGCTGAAGCTTTAAATATTGTGAAACAAGATGTCAGAGGGAAGATGGAGAGAACTAGCTAACTAACCAATAAAAACTCACTTTTATCTTTGGAAATATTCTCACTTTTCATATAGCTTTCCCTTCTCCTCACCCCATGAGATGGAGTCATGTGATCAGTCTTTCTATAGCCTCTGATTCCCATTCCCCTAACAAACTATGAGCATTTATCATTTTTTAACATTTATTTATTTTGAGAGAGACAGATATAGTGCGAGTTGGGGGAAGTCAGAGAGAAAGGAAATAGAATCCCAAGCAATGTCCTCACTGCCAGTGCTGAGCCTGACATGGGGCTTGAATTCACAAAACCATGAGATCATAACCTGAGCCTAAACCAAGAGTCAGATGCTTAACCAACTGAGTCACCCAGGCACCCCTAGGGTACTCTTTGATTCTGATAGTTAATTATTTGAATTATTTCAGGTATATTTAAATTTTAAAGATTTATTAAATACAGAATTTTTAACGTGAAATTTTTCAAGGAATGGTTTATGTTTTCTATTCAAATCCTATTTTCTCCAAATTTCATTGGTTAGAATTCTCCCTAATAATTTGCTTCAGAGCCTTTTCAATTTCTTACCAGAGTGCAAATATACACACGACATTTGCTATTACAGCTATGTAGGAGAAAGAAAGCAATTGTGGGTGTCGGTCAAAGAACACTTTAGCTTAATTTTTAATGTTTTAGTATGTACAAGACAATGTATTATTCTATTAACACAAATGGTTGAGTTTTTAATGTCAGAACAAACTCTGAATTTAAGTGGGTTTCTGAGTGGAAACAAGATTTATAGTGCTGCAGACCATTCTCTTAGACCCATCATGATTCTGCTGCTCAGATAATATTAAAAGTACCTGTAAATGAGATATGCAAACCTGATTCTGTGGCAGAAAGGCAATTTGGTGACTCAGTGAAGGTCTCTTGAGTTTTGGATCTGAAACCCCCAGAAGCAGCTGCCCGTTGAAGCCCATATGAAAGACAACTTGCTACCTTGTTACCGGCAGTTGATTGAAACTGTTCCCACTACCTTAAGATATCAGATGATTATGAGGGTACAAATACTGATCATACTTTTTGTGTTGCAGAAAGACAATCAAGAAGAAGGTAACACAACATACTGCACAGCTCACTCATAAATTGGAAAAGGATGCTAAGATAAGCATGCTAAGCATATGCTAAGACAGAAATTGAGAGGAGTTTACTATATGTCTGATCAGATTGCTTCCTCACATGTGGGGCAGATGCCTTCTATCTCAGTCACCTACACACTCTGATTCCCTCCTAAGCAAGATAAAGAAGGTCCTCCGAATCAACTGGGTTTTCGTCTTGTCAATTCAACTCTTTCTATCAGGCTGTCAGTCTCTGGGGAGTGTGATTTTAATAGAACGGTGACTAAAGCCTGTGGTTGTGAATCTACTTCCATAGTGTGTCACACTATAAAGTTGCTTTCCTGGTTAAAGATTCTATTGTGATATATGGATTCAATAAATCATAAGTCCTGACATAATGGTGCTGCCTGAAACCTGCAGAAAGAAAAGCTAATCCGAACTTGAAGAGTATGTCTATTGTTGGAAAAATAAACCATTGTTCTTTCTAGGATAAAAGAGGACCAATGTAGTCAACTTGTCACCAAATAGTCAATCAATGTCCTGGAAATTAGACTCATAGTGCTGTATCAGGAACTCAGACTTGTTCCTTATTATTGGAAATTATTGGATATTCAAGCTCTAAGTAGCCATATTGACCTTAACAAGTAAGAATGTATGCTCTGGTTCTGTGTGTAACTTAACTTATGAAAGTATGAATTCCTCATTTGTGTATCCATCATGGCAGCAGTGGTGTAACTATTGATTAAGACTTACTAACATCAATTTGCTTACTAATTACTTCATGTTTTCTGGTAAACATTAGCATGCAAGACAAAGATTCCCACCCTTTGTATCCACACTCATATAACCGTCTGCATGTCTCTAACTCAAACTCATTATCCCTGATTTTTATATTATTTGGCTTTCTGGACTATCTGGACCTATCCACTGGTGCTACTCTTGCTTGTCCCTAGATGTATAATTTTCAAATTCCAATGATTTGCAGCCGACTCTGCTCCAATTTATAGTCTGATATATCTAATAAGAACCAGTTCACACAGAATCCAAAGCAGGCTCCAGTCTCTGTGCTCTCAGCAGAGAGCCCGACGTGGGGCTCAAACCCATGAACCATGAGATCATGACCTGAGCCAAAGTCGGATGCTCAACCGACTGAGCCATCCAGGAGACCCAATAAATCACTGTTTCAATTAAATTTCTTTATTAAGACTAATGAAATAGTCAAAATAACTTGGGATGATAGAGAAAAAAAATTGAACTGGTAAAAGAATATAGATATGGGAAAGGGTCTGATGATGCCCAAATTCTTTGTAGAGGGAATTTTCTTCTTCCATTTGATGCCACATATTTTGATGGTCACTGGGGTATTAGTAGGTTAATTCTTAGAATAAGATATTGCAGAAAATAAAATATTGAAAGGGAATATGGGCAGTGATGTATTTGCTGATATCAGAGGGTCAACTGGAAATTAAGGAATTAAACTTGCTGGGTTGTTATCCATTTCTCCCCCAGTTACTATGGGCTGGGTGCTCTTGGAAAAGAAAAAAAGGAGACAAGGGTCTCAGACTGATAGTCCTACAAAAATGATAATTAAATCACTGCACAAAGAGACTAATGAAGTTTTCTAGAAGAAAATTCCTATGGGGGAATCTGGGTGCCTCAGTCAGTTAAGCGTCTGACTTCAGCTCGGGTGGTGATCTCCCGGTTTGTGAGTTCAAGCCCCGCGTCGGGCTCTGAGCTATCAGCACAGCTCTGAGCTGTCAGCTGGAGCCTGCTTCGGATTCTGTGTCTCCCTCTCTCTCTGCCCCCCTCTCTCTGCCCCTCCCCCACTTCTGCTTTGTCTCTTTCTCAGTCTCTCAAAAATGAATAAATGTAAAAAAATAAAAAATAAAAAAAGAATATTCCTATCTATGCAATGCTTTTGAGTAATGATTTCCTCATTTTAGGATTTTCTATAATAAATAAATCTATAATATTTTAAATTGTGAGACATGGCTCCTTGACGTATGTCACATAAGTAAATAGCTATCCTGTATAAACAACAACAAAAAAGATGTTTAATAACTTAAATATCCCTGCTGGGTGAGGGGACTACCAGCCCTTTTAAAGACCCTTTTTACTGTGGGCCAGATACTATGTGTCAGATGTGGGAAGGAGCAGGTTGTAGAGCCAATGGAACGTCCTGGTCCTGTCTTGGCATCTTCTTTACTTGTAACCTCATAATTGTTAGTAAAGCTTGTTACTGGGGGAAAAAAAAAGAAAAGAAAACAAACTCTAATTTGTATAATTCCTACTACACAGCAGATCTTTAATTCAATATTCTTACTTTAAGAACTTTGCTGAAATTAATTTTGGTGTACTTCAACGAGAAATTTTCTATCTCAAACCATAGTTAAATTGGCCTGGAATTCTAACTTTTATATGACCTTTTTAAATTTGGGAAATAATTTTTTAGTACTTTCATAAAAAGAATGGAGAAACATTCCATATATATTTTTTTTAAGTTTTAGTAGACTTCAAAGAACATAAGAATTTTGACAGATACTTGAGCACTTGTCCATGATTTCTTCTCAGGACTAATTCAGTATTCGAAGTAATATAACAATCAGGTACCAATTAGTATGTCGATGACAATCGGTTGCATAGGGATCTCGTCATAGGTTACAGGTACCATAATGTTTTCTTCATAATGCCATGTGGGACTCTAGGCCCCCATGATACTGTACTGGTGTGCACCACGTGATGCCTGGAACAAAACCTAAGATTTTATTGGTATTCGGGGCCCTCAACAGACAGTGACTCTAATGGCTGTTGTTGACCCCGGTGTAAATGAAAGCAGACTGGGCCAATTTTATGATGTTCTTCCCTGTCTGCACAGTTGCGAGAGAATGTTCCCTTACGCTGGCAGCGTTGGCTGGTTAGGAGATAGTGGCTGGGAAGTTGGGAAGGTGGGAAGAGGCTGGAAAATGTAACGGACCCTCTTTCCAGAATTTCAACACAAAATCAAGAGTCTGTTTGCCTCTTCAGCCCCCAGTAGGTGACATTGGTGTTTTTGTCATCTTTACTTGCTTTGCCATTGTCCAAGACCTCTTAATTACTTGAGAAGCACAGGGATGCAAACTTATGAGCAGGTAAAAAAAAAAAATTACAACTCACTTCAGAAGACAGGTTCCTCAAAAAATTAAAAATAGACCTACCCTATGACCCAGCAATAGCACTGCTAGGAATTTACCCAAGAGATACAGGAGTACTGATGCATAGGGGCACTTGGACCCCAATGTTGATAGCAGCACTCTCAACAATAGCCAAATTATGGAAATAGCCTAAATGTCCATCAACTGATGAATGGATAAACAAATTGTGGTTTATATACACAATGGAGTACTACGTGGCAATGAGAAAGAATGAAATATGGCCTTTTGTAGCAACATGGATGGAACTGGAGAGTGTGATGCTAAGTGAAATAAGCCATACAGAGAAAGACAGATACCATATGTGTTCACTCTTATGTGGGTCCTGAGAAACTTAACAGAAACCCATGGGGGAGGGGAAGGAAAAAAAAAAAAAAGAGGTTAGAGTGGGAGAGAGCCAAAGCATAAGAGACTCTTAAAAACTGAGAACAAATTGAGGGTTGATGGGGGGTGGCAGGGAGGGGGGGTGGGTGATGGGTATTGAGGAGGGCACCTTTTGGGATGAGCACTGGGTGTTGTATGGAAACCAATTTGACAATAAACTTCATATATTGAAAAAAAAAAAAGAGAGAGAGAGAGAGAGAGAAGACAGGGGAAACTGAAAGAAGAAGACCAAGGTAAATGTCCAGAAAAGGTGTTTTCCTTTATGACTAGAAATGACCAAAGAAGCTGACTTTAATTCTAAACCAAGTTTAGAACCAATTTAAGAAGTTAAACTTAAGGAAAAGACTTTCTGAAATTTGAAAAACATAAGTTTAATATTAAAAGCCACAGCAGATTAAAGATAGGATGTTTTAAGAATCTGATTCACAGGATTAATGTTTAAAGATTTTATGCTCACATATCCTTCCTTAATTTTTTTTGAAAACTATATTCTTTTTTGCATATTTTCAGGTGATATCTAAAATTAACTGCTCTATGTTTAAAAAGTTGCAAATTAGTGGTACCATTTTAGCATATTGTAAATAGTGACTTCAGAAAATAAAATGTTCATTGCATTCTTTGATGTAAAAAAATTAAAATGGCAAGACATATCAAAATACCATCAACCAATTTTAAATTACATTAAAAAATCCTTAAACTTGGATATTTTATTTATATTGATCTTTCTTCTGGAAATCACATTTCCATCCTATTTCTTTCAGCAAATTTCATAACAATGTGAGATATTTCATACTTATAAATGTTTTTTAGGTTTTATTTCTTTTTGAGAGAGTGAAAGAGAGAGAGAAAGCGAGCAGAGGAGGGACAGAGAAGAGAGAGAGAGAATCCCAAGCAGGCTCCATACCATCAGTACAGAGCCGAACAGGGGCTCGATCTCATGAACTGTGAGATCATGACCTGAGCCAAAATTAAGAGTCAGAAGCTTGGGGATCCTGGGTGGTTCAGTTGGTTAAGCATCTGACTTAAGCTCGGGTCTTGATCTCGCAGTTTGTGAGTTCAATCCCTGCATCAGGCTCTGTACCGACAGCTTGGAGCCTGAATCCTGCTTTGAATTCTGTATCCCCATCTCTCTCTGCCCCTCCCTGCTTGTGGTTTGTCTCCTTCTCTCTCTCTGTGAAAATTAGACATTAGAAAACTTTAAAAACAATGTTGGACACTTAACTGACTGAACCATCCAGGCCCTGCTATAATCATTTTTGATACTAGTTTTATAACATTTCTTTACCACTAGATATGTATACAATGTGAAATTTTATTATTTTTATTACTGTCCAAATAAGGTTTTAGGTATTAAAAACATTAATTTGGCTTGAAGTATTATTTTGGTGATTATTATAAGCTATTGATCATACAATAAACATAGTACTTATTTTATACATAATTATAGACTATCAAAACTTAAGAGCAATGCAAGTGTATACCACTTAAAATGTAAATGGGTCTTAATTCTCCGTAGTTGAGCTTCATAGGGCTATCATTTATTACTCGTGTAAGACAGGACTCAACACTGAGTCTATTTCCAATTTCAATTTATGTTGATGTAACATTGAGAAATGTTGTTTAACATGAGTAACTGCACATGAATGGGATGAACTTCCTGTGCGATGTCACTCGACAATATGACAAATATTACACAGGGCTCTCTCATGAAAAAAAAAAAAAGAGCTGGACATATTTTATGTGCAAAATCATGCATTTCCCAATTACTAGACATATTGACTAGACAATAATGTTTAGGAATATACAATGAAATTGAAAAGAAAAGAAAGGAAATAGTGATCACAGAAATCAGGATGAAGTTTTCCCCAAGGGAATGAAGATGGTTATGTTTGGGTTGGGGAATGTCAGGAGATGCCAGAGAGAGAAAAGCCTTAAGTGGATAAATTATTGTTATTCCACAAAAGGGTGCATATATGTATGTAAGCCCACACATACTCATGTATGTATATATGTATGGATATATAATGTTAGAGTAAAATAAAAATTAAAGAAATAAACATTAATCAATAACACCAGGCTAAAATTAGTACCAAGGGAATTAACGTAACAAATTTCAAAAATATAAGGGGCAAGTGTCAGCAGCTGACACACGTATTTGGTCTTTAAAAATTGCAAAGTTTTGCCGACTTTTCTACCTTGGACGTTTTAGGGCAATTTTTCCAATCCTATAATAATATCAGAGCTAAATATAATGTATCGCAGCTACTATCCACATATAACCAAGTTTCTACTGAAGAAACCTGTTTAAGTTTCTGCAAATTGAGGGCATGACATCAGACAAATTAGATATGGTAAGTCATAAAAGAAACTATTACAAAAATACACTTTGTACATCAGAGAAATGTGCTTGCATAAAGACAATTTTCATAGAAAATGTAAAATTCTCTATTTGTCAGCGGAGCCAGCAGGATTTTCTGTTTTTGTTTTTCTTCATCTAGATTAAGAAGATCATCTCACATAATAGAACTACCTGCAGAAGAATTCTCTTTTTCACTGACCCCATCTGAAATATTCTGTACCTTTTTCTGGGCCAAGGACTTTCATATGATTGCTACACAGGAAATTACAAAATAATACATCATTAATATTGCACTGCAGTTTGATATCAGCACTATTCTGGGTCTAAGATAATGAAAGACCATCAGGAAAATTTTGCTAAGAAGACCTGAGAAAGTGTTTGAACCAGGAAGGGAGAAAACCCCAAGCTTTTGAGTACATCAGGTTTGTTTCAAAACAATTCGAATACAAAGCAGTTGTGGTGTCCTGAGAAGGTCCCCTTAACCTTCCTAAGCCTCTGTGTCTCTTCATCTGCAACGTGGGTTTTGTGTCATTTAAAAGCAGTGATACAGGCAAAGCATTTAAAAAGTGCTGTAACAGTGTTATGTTGCTTCAGAGACCTGGAAAGCATCTCAGGCAAACAGAGTGTATTTGGGAAGGAAGATATGAATGATACCAATGTCAATATCAATATTAATGGTTTTGAAAACATTATTCTTAAAGTACAGCATCCATAAATTAAAATGCATAAATCTTAGCTCAATGAAATTTTATAAAATTAATGCACCCATATAACTATCACTCTAGAAAATACTGGCTTTACCTAAGACTTCAGAGCTCACATATCCCCCAGCAAAAGAAACCACCATTGGTATTGTTGGTTTTAAACTTTATCACAATAAAAGCATACGTATGTATTACTCACAACGCTGTGAAAATCTTATGGCTCAGTCTTCTGCTGTGAAAGTCATCTATGTCGTTAGGGAGTAGTAGATTTGTTCTATTTATTTTTTTCATATTTGTAGAGCGGTTCTGTCCAACAGTAAATAATATGAGCCACAAACTATGTACTCTAAAATGCCCTAGTAATCACATCAAAAAGGTACAAGTAAATAAAGTTAAATTTACAAATATATCTTATTTACTCCAATGTATCCAAGTTATTATTTTAGCCTGTAGCTCATAGAAAAATGACAAATGGGGCATTTTACATTTATTTTTTCACTAAATCTTGAAGAGTCACTGTGTGTTTTACACTTAAAGCATACGTCAAATCTAATTAGCTTAGATTAGCCCAGTACCCACCTGTGGTTAGTGGCTGCTGTTTTGGACATTAATGCTGTTTAGTACTCTTATATTGATTTATTTTCCAATCAACCATTAATTATTATATACAGTCTAGTTTGGGCTATTACTATTAATGCTTGTTTGAAAATTTAATGCATATTTCTTGGTACTCACATGTATGCATAGTGAAATTAGTAACTTTTTTAGGTTGTGGCTACACATGCGTGCAATTTCAGGAAATTAATTTTCCATAATGGTTACTCCAATTTACCCTTCTGCTAGCAGTATGCAAAATCACAGTTATTTCCTACGCTCCCAGATACTTTGTATTGTTATCTTTTTTTTTTGTATTTTAGTCACAGTGGCTGTGTAACACTTTAAATTGCATTGCCTGATGAAAAATTGCAATTATGTGTTTATTAGTCCTTTTGATATCTTTTTTTGTGTGAAGTGTCCATACTGATTTTTGTCTGTCTTAAAAATTGGTTGCTGTCTTTAGTTATTTACCTTTATGAACTCTTTATATATTTCTATATACATTCTGGACACACACACACACACACACACACACTAAAGTTAAAGGATTTGCTTTACGAGACACCAAGACTTAGTATAAGTCTATAGTGATGAAAGCAAAAGGGCAATCTATAAAGAACTTAGTAAACTCAACACCCAAAAAATAAATAATCCAGTTAAGAAGTTTGCAGAAGACATGGGCACATATTTTTCCAAAGAATACAAACCGATGGTCAACCGGCACATGAAAAGGTTCTCAATACACTCATCATGAAGGAAATGCAAATCAAAACAACGAGATACCACATCACACCTGTCAGAATGGCTAAAATTTACAACACAGGAATCAACAGACGTTGGCAAGGATGTGGAGAAAGGGGAACCTTCTTACACTGTTGGTGTGAATGCAAACCGGTGCAGCCATTCTGGAAAACAGTATGGAGGTTTCTCAAAAAGTTAAAAATAAAATTACCTTATGACCCAGCAATTGCACTACTAGGTATTTATCTAAAAAATACTGATTTGAAGGGGCACATGCACCCTTCAAATGTGTATATAGCCAGCCTTATCAACAATAGCCAAATTATGGAAAGAGTCAAAATTCCCATTGATAGATGAATGGATAAAGAAGAAGTGGTATATACGTAGAAATGAAATGTTACTCAGCCATCAAAATGAATGAAATCATGCTATTAACAACAATGTGGATGGTGGATAGATTGAGTGAGTGTATTATGCTAAGCAACATAATTCAGTCATAGAAAGATAAGTACCAAATGATTTCACTCATGTGGAATTTAAGAAACAATATAGATGAACCATAGGGGAAAGGGGGAAAAAAGGAGGTAAGCCATAAGAGTCTCTTAACTGTAGAGAACAAAGTGAGGGTTTTTGGAGGGGAGGTGGGCAGGTGATGGGCTAAACAGGTGATGGGTATTAAGGAGGGCACATGTGATGAGCGCTGGGTGTTATATTTAAGTGACGAATCACCAAATTCTACTCTTGAAACCATTACTACACTATATGTTAACTAACTAGAATTTAAATAAATTTGTTTTAAAAAAGCAAAAGGGCAAAGAGGACAATTAAACATAGTACAACACAAAAAAGTTCTTTTTCTCACAATCTCACATGTATGCATATACCTGATATATAGCAACAGTACCACTGTAGTGCAGGAGGGAGAGCGTGACATTTTTAGCAAATAATGCTGGATAACTGAATACTCCAACAGATTCTGGGTGTCAGTATAAAACAAGAAAATTTCCTCAATTTTTCCTCATACCATACACAATAATAAACTCTAAATAAATTGTAGGTCTACTTTGAAAAAGTGAAATGATAAAGCTTTTAAAAGAACACAAGATAATACTTTAATGACATTTGCACAGGCAAAAACACAAGGCATACAGGAAATGGTGATTGAATATCAGCCTTTGTAATGACACGTTTACTTATATCTGAGTTTATTGCTAATTTGTGGTAAAGTGTTACACAATTTATGTGTTTAATTATGTGATAGAGTCTAACATGTAAATATGTAATAGAGTCTGAGGTGAAAAGTCAATGTTCTTTCTTCCCTTTGCCTTCACACACCCAGGTAATCTTTCTAGAAGTATTCACCGTTACCCTTTTTCCTAGGTTTCTTTCAGATGTATAAAGGGAACTCTAAAACTTCACCTCATTTTTTGTTCCACTGTTTACTTTGGAGCATAATTCCTACCAAGAATACAACATCAGCTTAACTTAAATAACAGCTTAAGCTACATACACAATATTTGGGCCTCCTTTCCATCAAAATTCTGAATAGAAAATTACCGTTCTCTTCCTTTAGTGAATAACTTCATTGCAAGTTCAAGTATCTCCGCTTTTAATCGTGTGAAAACTATACTTCATTTAGATATGAAGGTTGGAGGAAGAGAAATAAGTCCCCCGGACAATAAAGTTTCCCCAAGGTGACAATTTTTTGAAAGATTCCACATAAATACTTCCAGAATTCCCAGCTTCTGACACCGGTCCTTAAGTTTTGCTCTTGTTAGTAGAGATGCACCCTGACATTCAAACGTCCTATTTCATCAAATATTGTGTGAACACATGCCAGTTACATGATACTCGATGTCAAAATATATGGTTATAAAGAATCTCCTAGTTTATAAAAATGTCATAGCGAGTTCTAAGGACAAATTTGAAAGCTTCCACTGGAAGTTATTTTTTTTTTAATTTTTTTTAACGTTTATTTATTTTTGAGACAGAGAGAGACAGAGCACGAACAGGGGAGGGGCAGAGAGAGAGGGAGACACAGAATCCAGAGCAGGCTCCAGGCTCTGAGCTGTCAGCACAGAGCCCGATGCGGGGCTCGAACCCACAGACCGTGAGATCATGACCTGAGCCGAAGTCAGATGCTTAACCGACTGAGCCACCCAGGGGCCCCACACTGGAAGTTATTTTAATGTAGAGGAGAATGTAAAGAAAAGGCAGGGGAAAGTTGGCGCAATTTTGATCTGAAGATTCTCAGGGGAGGAGGAACAACGTTTGACTTGGTGTTTGAACACCAAGTAGAAAGCACTGAAGTTGAAAATTAGGACAGGTTAAGCAGATGAACTATATCCCAAAGAAAGGCTGTTAATCATTGATTTCCTCACTCCTGCACTTCACACACTCAAACATTTATTTGTCAGCTACGATAGACTAGATTTTACGTTAGACACTAAAGAGACAAAAGTGAATGATTACACGGGAGCCTACAACACAGTGGAAAAGATAGTAATGCAAACAGATGATACTAAGACAACTGTGATATTGTTTAGCTATAAAACGCAGTGCATACTTGATGGCCCTCAATAGCTGCTGTTAAAATACCAGATTCCAGAGATATTAAATATTTGCTTTTAGGGTCTTCTGTGTCTGTTACCTCCTAGTTGTTTTTTTTTTTTTATTTCTTTGGTAGCATACTATATTTCAATTCTATCAGCCACGCTCTGTTTTACTCTGTTTACTCTGAGGTTTAGTGGCAAAGGTTTAGTGGCTGTTTATAGACACAGAATTCCTGCATGTATTGGAGAATTTTGATCTGATCCCTCACATCCAACTGAAAGTGTCCAAACAGATGTAACTGGAGAGCTTTGCAAAGATCCCTAATTCTTCTGCAGAGGTCATCTGCTAGGATAGAAAAGGGACAGTTGCACAAAGGTCTGTGACTCTCAGTCATATAATTCAGAGTAAGGATCTGAAGTTTACTTAATAAAGAGATCTGGAGACTGGGATCAAATAAACCTGAGATAAAGATCCTGAATTATCCCTTAAAATTTGGACTCTTTGAAAAAAAGTTTCCTCTCCTACAAAATGATTTTATGATGTTGATTTAAAGGGCTTTAGGAATATATGAGTAAATTTCCTAGGATAATCCCTGTTCTTCAGTATCTATGTCATTCTTTTCTTGAGGTTTATTTTGAAAGCATCTGGATATATTAGGGAAAAAAATAACTTTAATGAAAATAGAAGGTATGAAGTTGGCTAACTTTCAGTAATGTAATTTTCATTACAAAAGATGGGTAAAATTATATAAGACATAAATTAAGTAAGCGGTGGCCTTGGAGGAAAGGCAAAAAGGCAAGGCCATTCCAAAAAAAAGAAGAGTAAAATATTTTCTCAAGAACACACACTACATAAAGAGGAGCAGTGAAGACAGAACCCGCACAACAGAGGTGCAAATATAGTTAACAGGTTGGAAGAAAGAAAACGGCAGCACCAAGGTAGCCTCTATCCTGGAACACACATGATGGGGAAAACAGCAGAAACTTTTACTTCCTGTCCTAAAATTAATTGTTTAACTCTGTGAAGAAATCACTAGCAAATCTGATATTGTAACTCAGCTTTCTGACGATGTGCACTCTTAGATATTAAAATCTGCCTCATGGTCAGAAAAGTTAATGGCATAGGGGTGCCTGGGTGGTTCAGTGGGTTGAGCTTCTGACTTCAGCTCAGGTCATAATCTCATGGTTCGTCAGTTCAAGCCCTGCATCAGGCTCTGTGCTGACAACTCAGAGCCTGGAGCCTGCTTTGCATTCTGTGTCTCCCTGTCTCTCTGCCCCTCCCCCATTTGCACTCTGTTTCTGTCTCTCTGTCAAAAATAAACAGTAAAAAAAAAAGCTAGCAGCATAGTTACATTTATAAAGGCAACTATTAAATAAATATGTAGCTGAAATACAAAGGATTATTCTATTTGCAACTTCAAGATTTAAAAAAAAATAACATTTATTCATTACTGAGAGATAGAGCGATACTGAGCATGAGCAGGGGAGGAGCAGAGAGACAGGGAGACAGAATCTGAAACAGGTTCCAGGCTCTGAGCTGTCAGCACAGACTCTGATGAGGGGCTCGAACTCACAAACCGTGAGATCATGACCTGAGCTGAAGTTGGACGCCCAACTGACTAAGCCATCCAAGTGCCCCTCATGATATATATATTTTAAATCACAATGTAAAGTAAGAGTATAACTTCTAAAAACACAGCTCTAAGAAAAATGTACAGTTACCTAAGCTAGCTGTGTGTGTTTGGCTTTTTAGATCCTGTGGTGATTTTTTTTTTCCATTAAAAGCCATATTGGGGCATCTTGGTGGCTCAGTCTGTTAAGCGTTTGGCTTCGGCTCAGGTCATGGTCTCAGGTTTCCTGAGTTCAAGCCCCACATAGGACTCTGTGCTGACAGCTCAGAGCCTGGATCCTGCTTTGGATTCTGTGTCTCCCTTTCTCTCTGCCCTTCTCCCCCCCTTGCGCTCTGTCTCTCTCTCTTTCAAAAATAAATAAACATTTTAAAAAAGTCATCTATTAACTTTAGAACATAAGGAAACCCTGAAAACAGCAATAGAAGAGCATTGATCAATTTTGGAAAGGTTTCACCTGTCATCTTGTCCAAAGGTACAGGGGGAGGCATGGCCCAGTGGGGAACTGAAAGAGACAAAGTAACAGCATGGATGTTATCATCATCACATTTCCCTGGGGTCCATGTTGGTGAAGGTAGGTAGGTTTAGGTGTGGTTGTACGTCTTCTGGGGAGCCCAGACTTAAATTTAGTATATACCACCATAATATGATGATCATAGGTTCCTAGATATTTATTATTTTTATTATTCTCTATTTCTCTAAGTGTTTCTTGCTGTTTGTTATTATGCTTGATATTTCATAGCCTGCCTTTGTAGCAAGTTATTACTACTTCTTTTTAGAATTGGGTCACAAGGGAATAAATGAGGGTAGGTATAGGAGAGAGAGAAGGAAAAAAAAAAAGCAATAGGAGAGAAGATTATTAGCTGAATATTTGGATGAAAGAAGAGAAGGCAGATCATTAAATATCCCTAGTGCACATGAACTTAAAATGTGGCTAATATATATCCTATCAGTTATTTTTTTTTCTATCATTTTTGTGCTGGAAGAAATAGAATAAAAATTCAAAAAAAAAAACTGATTCAACTTCTATACAAAATAAATAGAAATATTCTGGAGTGAATAAGTTAATAAAAATCCTTAGAATGCCAAATTTACTCCTGAGCCTTACCTTAAGTAAGGATTGGAAAGATTTAGGTCAGGGTAAAACATAGTATTTCTTTGTATCAAAGCTCTTATTGGGCTAAGTAAAAAGGCTAAAATTAGATTCTTATTCCACTTCAAATGAAAAAAAAAGTCAAATATATGTAGAAACTTACATGTCCTTATAGTTGAATAACCTTCAGTTTGATTGATAATGTGACATTGCAAATATAAGGTAAATTTTAATTTGCCAGTTCAGTGTGCATTGTTGGAAAATTTAATCATTTTGGGGAATTCACATTTGCATTCCAAAATGTATTAACCATAATTAACTACCTTTAGAAAATGCTATTTTTAATTTCCTCTTGTCAAGATCTCCGGGAAATTCAAAGTTAATAAGCACTGCATATAAGCAACTGTGTTCAGACAGAAACTCTGGCAAACACTAGATGGATGTAGCAGTCAAATACTGAGTTAATTAAAAAGTTGTCAATCTATCACATTGCTCATTTGACAACATCTAGAGAAATATTGTAGATAATTTCTAAATAACAAAAAAATGCCATTTATGAAGCAGTAAACTAAAGTAGCTTATTGATTAACAATGTTGCATCAGCAATATTTTCTCCCACGTCTTTCCTATTTTGTGAGCATCTGACTTTCATAACTTAAGAAAGCCTAAGTGAAAAGCTAATTATCTTAATGCTGAGTTTTATGTATATATTCTGTTACATATATAGAGATCTATATATATATATATATACATATATATATATATATATATATCTTAATTACAGAGTACATGCACACACACACACACACACACACACATTAGGAATGCCCAAATGAATTTGCTCAGAAAAGTAAAACTCATTTATATCTTATTGATTAATAAAATGCCATACCTGGGGTCATATTTTCTTTTCTTTTTTTTTTTTTTTTGAACTTGTTTGAGCTATTGTAGCAATGGCAGTGGAAATAGAAGAAGCAAGAATAACAATAATACATAAGGAACATCTGTTTAAAAATAAAATGAGCAAAAGTACGCTTGAGGAAAGCCGAAGATGGTTTGTTGGGAGAAATACTATGGTGATCTTATCAGCAAAAAACAAACGATCATTAAGAATCTGTAGAAGCTGGTTTGAAATTTGACTGGGCACTGGTACTGAAAAAGGTTGATAGATGTCTTTCTGGTCAGAAAAGTTGCAGGTGGGATGAATAAAGGGGCTGTATTTTCTGCAGGATGAACATTGATTGACCTCTCCTGCACAAAATTTAATTACAGTGACACCGTCGATGCTAATTTGTATTAGTGTTGTATTATTACATCTTAAATTCTGAAACTTCAGGGTCATAAAATATCCTAGGCCAATGAAAACTAATCAAAGTTGCACAACCCTATAGAATCGGTGATTCTGTTTCCAAGTCTAGCAAAATGCATTCTCACAAAGTTCTTTTTCCCTCTCCATACATTCTTGGTCAATAAGAGATATTTATGCTTCTTGGGATTTGATGGATACTTTTGTTTTGAATAAGAAAAAAATAACAAAAGCAGTTACAAAGAAAACATCCATTTTCCCCCCAGTGTTATCAAGTGCCGGTAAATGCTGGGTCTAGTCATTTCAGTGCATGGTAACAAAAGGAGTAGTAGCAGGTGGCAGCATGAATTTAAATTGCATCCAAATCCAACGTTCTGTGGGACTACAGGAGGTCTTTTATATCAGTTTCTTGAGTGTGAATATGAGACACCCACAAGATTAAGTGCTTCAAACTACTCTAGCCATTTATGTCTTTCTATTTTACTAGAATGCTCACTTTCTTTCCATATATTAGTCTTTTTACTCATCAAAGTATTTTTTATAATCAAACTGCCTAGAGAAATCTGGGATCTTTGTTCTTAAAGACGACAAGCAGAAAACAAAATGACTTGTCTGTTAAGCCCGTTCTAAAAAGATTAGTGATCACATGGCATGTGTGTATTTACACACAAAACACACACTCACTTATAATAATCTAACCTGGCTTCACAGCCTGACTTTTGCAAAAAAAAAAAAAAATGCAATCCCATATTTTTTTAAAAAAAATATATCTAGTTTCTACTTGGTATTATCTACTAGATTTTAAAAATCAGATATATATATATATATATTTTAGCATGCTTCAGAAAATGTTTTTTAACAGGAACATATCTGGTTAAAGGACCAAAGTCAGTAATTTCTCACACAGGCTTCATTACTTCCCATCACAATGATTCCCACTACCGTCCATCTAGTTATTTGAGAAGGAAATAATGTATTTGCAACTATGTTCTATAGATATTACCTCTTGAAACTATCTCAAGCTTTTCTATTGTTTTCATCTCTATCAAGGCCACCTTGATTCAAAACAATTTCATCTCCTGATAGTATCCAATGAGTTTTGTTACACAAAATTCAGGAGTGTAAAGTCACTATGAGTTAAATTGCTGCACATTCTCACAAAAATATCTTCAAAAATCTTCTAATGCTAATCTACAGATTATAAACAAATGAGAGAAATGATTAAATCATATGTCATATGCCTAAGTAGATAATTTAACACAATATTTTATAAAGAGAAAAGAGGCTTTTTTATACACCTGAAACAAATAGGGTACTGTAGGTCAATTCTATTTTGCTAAAAGCAAAAACCAAAAACACACATGAGGCTTCTTCTTAAGTCAATACCATACACCATTTCTTGAAAAATGTTTTTAGAGAAAAAGAAACAATTCTTTTATTATACAGTTAATATTATTTTATTAGTATGATTCTTACATGTATGCCTTTTTTAGTCAGCAGCTATAGCAAAATGATAACATTTGGTAGGTTATACATTCTCAAGTCAATAATATTTATTGCTACTTTCGCTCAAATGATGCTTCTTTTTCCCAGTAACTTTATTCATTTGAATGAATCGAAGTAAGACTAATACAAGTTTTTTTGTAGGTAACTCACTTTATTAAAGACCAATGAAATGATAACAAAAACCTACCACTAAATTTATTGCTAATTCCCAATCCATACACCTACAGGAAGCCAGCTACTCAACCTCTTGTTCCTCAGGGCTCATATTGCAACCTACTATTTGTTTTCCAACCTGCTATCTTCTCAAATCCTAGACATTCCCATAAACCCTGTCTGGGCAGCCTGCAAAGAGAAATGAAATGTTCCTTCACGTCATAAATGTCATCCACAGGAGACATGGTTGTACTTGTTAAGCAGGGTAATGTATTACTTCGTCGCCTTGACTAGTCTCTTTCCTTTGAAACTAGGAACTGATTAGTGAAGTGAATTAAATCGGTTTAATTTCAAATTAGACCTAAGAATGTTAACTACACAAAAGTCAAAGGACATTTTAACTATGTTCCTTTGCAAAATGCCTGTGCTCTTTGGTGATCCCACGTGGAGACAGCAATGGATTCAGTAAGCACAATGAAGATGGACTGATGGTTTCAGGTAGCTTTGCAGAAAATATTACCTTAGTAAAAGGATTGCATGGACTGATCCTACTATAAAAGCAACTCACTACCCTAGTGGAGCTTAATTCTGGGACTCTGGGTTGGACCCCATGCATTTTCTTTCAGTAATGGTCAATAGCCTGCCACATTCTCAGCTTTGCATAGCCCCAAACTGTGCCTCCAGATATTGGCTGGATTGTCTATGTTTGCTACCACCTGACAAAATCTTTCTAAATAAATATCTATCAACAATGGATGCATTATAGAATAAAAATAAAATGTTAATCTAAGGAAGAATGCAATAAGGTGTGAAAGGGATTATTATTTTCCATAGTTTTTTTTTTTTTTTTAGTTATTTTTAAGTGTCTATTTTTCAGACGGACAGAGACAGAGTGTGAGCGGGGGAGGGGCAGAGAGAAAGGGAGACAGAATCTGAAACAGTCTCCAGGCTCTGAGCGGTCAGCACAGAGCCTGACGCAGGGCTGGAACTCACAAACTGCAACATCATGACCTGAGCTGAAGTCAGACGCTTAATCGACTGAGCCACCCAGGCGCCCCTTATTTTCCATAGTTTTTAAGCTTTGAAAAAATTAATTTAAAAATGCCAAACTGACCATGGAAAATGGAAAAGTACACAGATAATTCACAGATAAAAAACAATTGTAGAAATCAAAAGGATTTCCACTGATAATTAATGAAATGCAAATTATGTACAGCAAGTTACAGTAACAAGATGATACAATTTTTCATCTTCCCAACTGAAAAAAAAATTGAAAATAAAAGAGCTATTTAAAGGGGAGAGAAAATTGACATTCTTCAAAACTACTGTTGAAAGAAATGCTGGAAAATCTTTTGAAAAGACAACCCTAGCAATAGATATCAATCTCAAGTCGTTTTTCACTCGATTAGCTATTTTACTCAATTTGTTTATCCTGAGGAAATATCACAACCCTATAAAAAATACTATAATGTATACAAATAGTAATTAATCATTTAGCCAAAATTTGATAAGTACTTATTATAAAATAGCCATAGCTTAGAACATTTTACAGCTTTAAGAGTCCTTCATTTAAGAAAAAATTGGTGAGCTAATATTGATAATCATACTGTAATTTTAAATTCAAAATTTTGAAAACTATATCGTCAGTTCCAATAACATTTCCACTGCCCTTTACCTTGTGACTTGTAGGATCATACTAGAGACAAAATAACGTTCTACACCTTATTGTTAGGTTGACAATGTGACCTGCTTTGCCAGTGAAATGTGAGTGTATGTGATGTACATTAGAGACCAGCTAAGGTTTAAGAGTCTTTATATGTTATCACTGCTCTCTTATACTTTGAAAGGCTCATGTACTCTGTGTGTGTGTGTGTGTGTGTGTGTGTGTGTGTGTGTGTGTGCTTGTTACAATTTATCTGTATACATAAATTACATCAATTAATTAAATTACGTATAATAATAAAGCACTAAATTAATATAATTTAATAGCTTTTTTCTTTTTTCTTTAATTCAAATTCCAACTAGTTAACATACAGTGCAATATTATTTTCAGGTGTACAATTTAGTGATTCAACATTTACATACAATACCCAATGCCCATCACAACAGGTACACTCCTTAATCCCCATCACCTATTTCACCCCCCACCCCACCCACCTTCTAACCTTCTCTGCTAACCAGCAGTTTGTTCTCCACTGTTAATCTGTTTCTTGGTTTGCCTCTCTCTCTCGTTTTCACCAGGATCATTTGTTTTGTGTCTGAAAATCAACATCTGAGTGAAATCGTATGGTATTTGTCTTTCTCTGACTGACTTATTTCACTTAGCTTAATACTGTCTAGCTCCATCTGTGTTGTTGCAAATGGCAAGATTTCATTCTTTGTGAGAGCTGAGTGATATTCCATTGGATATATGTTCCACATCTTCTTTATCCATTCATCAGTCAATGGACATTTGGACTCTTTCCATAATTTGGCTATTTTTGATAATGCAGCTATAAACATCGGGGTGCATGTGCTCCTTCAAATCGGTATTTTTGTATCCTTTGGGTAAATATCTAGTAGTGCAATTGTTGGGTTGTAGGGTAATTCTATTTTTAACTTTTTGAGGAACCTCCATACTTTCTTCCAGAGTGGCTGCACCAGTTTGCATTCCCACCAACAGTGTGAGAGTTTCCCTTTCTCCATATCCTAGTACCAGTCATTTCCTGTTTGTTAATTTTATCATCCTGACTGGTGTAACGTGAAATCTCACTGTAGTTTTTATTTGTATTTCCCTGATGATGAGGGATAGTGATCATCTTTTCATGTGTTTTTTGGCCATCCACATGTATTTTATGGGGAAAAATATCTGTTCATGTCTTCTGCTCATTTTGAAACTGCATTATTTGTTGTCTGGGCGTTGAGTTTGATAAGTTCCTTATCAATTTTGAATATTAATCATTTATCAGATATGTTACATGCAAATATCTTCTCCCATTCTGTAGGTTGCTTTTCAATTTTGTTGATTGTTTCCTTCGCTGTGCAGAAGATTTTTGTCTTGATAAAGTCCCAATAGTTCATTTTTGCTTTTGTTTCCCTTGCCTCAGGAGACAGATCTGGTAAGACATTGCCCTGGCCAAGGTCAAAGAGGTTGCTGCCTGTGTTCTCCTTTAGGATTTTAATGGTTTCCTGTCTCATATTTAGGTCTTTAATCCATTTTGAATTTACTTTGTGTATGGTGTAAGAAAATGATTCATTTTCTTTTTTTTTTATGTTGCTTTCTAGTTTTCCCAATACCATTTGTTAAACAGACTGTATTTTTCCCCATTGGATATTCTTTCCTGCCTTGTTGAAGATTAACTGACCATATAATTGTGGGCTCACTACTGGGTATTTTATTCCATTCCATTTCTTTTCATTTACATTGATTTATGTATCTTTTGTGTGTGTGTGTGTGTGTGTGTGTGTGTGTGTGTGCAGGCAGCATACTGTTTTGATCACTACAGCTTTGTAATATAACATGTTAAAGTCCAGACTTGTGATGCGTCCAGCTTTGCTTTTCTTTTTCAAGATTGCTTTGGCTATCCACGGTCTTTTGTGGTTCTATACAATATTTGGGATTGTTTGTTCCAGTTCTGTGAAAAATACTAGTGGTATTTTGATAAGTATTGCATTAAATATGTAGATTGTTTTGAGTTGTATAAACATTTTGACAATATTTGTTCTTTCGGTCCGTGAGCATGGAATGTTTTTCCATTTCTTCGTGTCATCTTCAATTTCTTTCATCAGTGTTTATAGTGTTTAAAATATAGATCTTTTACTTCTGTGGTTATGTTTATTCCTAGGTATCTTATGGTTTTTGGTCCAATTGCAAATGGAATGGATCAATTCCTTGATTTCTCTTTCTGCTTCTTCATTATTGGTGTATAGGAATGCAACAGATTTCTGGATGTTGATATTGTATCCTGTGACTTTACTGAATTTGTAACTGTTCTACCAACCCCTTTGGGTTTTCTATATGGAGTATCATGTCATCTGCAAAGAGGGAAAGTTTGAACATTCCTTGCTGATTTGGATGTCTTTTATTAGTGTTGTCTCAGTGCTATGGCTATCACTTCTAGTACAATGTTACACAACCGTGGTGAGAGTGGACATCCCTGTCTTGTTCCTGAACTTAGAGGAAAAGGTCTCAGTTTTCCTACATTGAGGATGGTATTAGCTATGGGTTTTTGTATATAGCCTTTACTAGGTTAAGATATGTTCCCTCCAACCCTACTTTGTTGAGGGTTTTTATCATGAATGGATGTTGTACTTGGTCAGATGCTTTTTCTGCATCTATTGAAGGGATAATATGGTTCTTATCCTTTCTTTTATTAATTTACTGTATCTCATTAATTGATTTGCAAATATTGAACCACTCTTGCAGCCCAGGAATAAATCCTACTTGATCATAGTGAATTATTCTTTTAATGTACTGTTGGATACAATTTCTAGTATTTTATTTATTTATTAGTATTTTATACTAAAAATAAATACCAATAAATAAATACTAGTAATTATCTAGTATTTTATTTGTTAGTATTTTGAGAAGTTTTGCATCCATGTTCACCAGGAATATTGGTTTGTAGTTTTCTTTTTTAGTGGAGTCTTTATCTAATTTTGGTAACAGAGTAATGCTGGCCGCATAGGATGAATTTCTGTGGTTTTTTTTTTTTTTAATAGTTCGAGAAGAAAAACTCTTCTTTAAATGTTTGATAGATTTCACCTGTGAAACCACCTGGCCCTGGACTTTTGTTTGTTGGGAGGATTTTGATTTCTGATTTAATTTCTTTGTCAGTTATCAGTCTGTTCAAGTTTTCTCTTTCTTCCTGTTTCAGTTTTGGTAGTTTATATGTTTCTAGAAATCCATCCACTTCTTCCAGGTTGTCCACTTTGTTGACATATAGTTTTTCATAATATTTTCTTATAATTGCATTTCTGTGGTGTTGATTGTAATTTATCCTCCCTCATTTGTGATTTTATTTGAGGCCTTTCTCCTTTCTTTTTGATAAGTCTGGCTAGGGGGTTATCAATTTATTTATTTATTTATCTATTTATTTATTTATTTATTATTTATTGATGAAGCTCCTGGCTTCATCAATTTTTCCTATTTTTTTTTGTTGTTTTGTTTTTAGTTTCTATATCATTTATTTCTGCTCTAATGTTTATTACCTCCCTTCTGCTGGATTTAGGCTTTGTTTTCTCTCTTTCTAGCCCTTTAGGTGTAAATTATGTTGTTTATTTGAGATTTTTCTTGCTTCCTGAGTTAGGCCTGTATTGCTATATACTTCCTTCTTATTCATTTTCATTTGTTTCCATGTATGTTTTAACTTCCTCTTTGAGTTCCTGATTGACCCATTTATTGTTTAGTAGCATGTTGTTTAGCTTTTGTTGTCTTTCCAATTTTTTTCTTGTGGCTGAATTCAAGTTTTATAGTGTTGTGGTCGGAAAAATATGCTTAGTATAATATTAATCTTTTTGTACTCATTGAGGCCTGATTTGTGACCTAGTAAGTGATCTATTCTGGAGAATTACCCATGTAAATTTGCAAAGAAATGTGCATTCTGCTGCGTTGGGATAAAATGTTCTGAATATATCAGTTAAAACATCTGAATTACATCTGTGTGTCCTTCAAAGCCATTCTTTCCTTGGTGATTTTCTGCTTAGATGATATATCCATTGACGTAAGTGGGGTGTTAAAGTCCCCTACTGTTTTTTTTATTATTATCAATCACTCCCTTTATGTTTGTTATTAATAGTTTTATATATTTGGAAACTTCCATGTTGGGGCATAAACATTTATAATTGTTAGATTTTCTTGTTGGATAGTCCCTTTTAATATGATATAGTGTCCTTCATCATCTCTTGTTACAGACTTTGTTTTATTTATTATATTTAATTATATTTTTAATGTTTATTTATTTTTGAAGGAGGGAGAGACAGAGCGTGAGTGGGAGGGAGGCAAGTAGAGAAGGAGACACAGAGTCTGAAGCAGGCTTCTGCCTATAAGTTATCAGTACAGAGCCTGACGCAGGGCTTGAACCCAAGAGCTGTGAGATCATGACCTGAGCCACCTGACACCCCTATAGTCTTTGTTTTAAAATCTAGTTTTCCTATGGCTACTCTGACTTTCTACTGATGTTCAGTCACATGATACATGTTTCTCCATTCCCTCACTTTTTTTGTTTGTTTTTTAGAGAACATGACTGAGGGTGGGGCGAAGGGAGAGGGAGAGAGGGAATCTTAAGCAAGCTCCATGCACTGCATGGAGTCTGATGAGGGATTCAATCTCATGACCATGAGATTATGACCTGAGATGAAATCACGAGTCAGGTGCTCAACCGACTGAACAACCCAGGTGTCCTTCCATCCCTTCACTTTCAATCTGCAGGTGTCTTTAGGTCTAAAATGATTCTCTTGTAGGCAACATATAGATATATCTTGTTTTGTTTTGGTTTGTTTTTAATCCATTCTTATCCCACTATGTCTTTGGATTGGCATATTTAGTTTACTTACATTCAGAGTAATTATTGATAGACATGTATTTTTTAGTGTCATCTTATTACTTGCTTTGTCATCATTCCTGGTGTTCTTCCTTTTCCACTCAGAGTCCCCTTTAATATTTCTTGCAAGACTGGTTTAGTGGTCATGAACTCCTTTAGTTTTTGTTTGTCTGGGAAACTCTTTATCTCTCTTTCTATTCTGAATGATAGATAGCTTTGCTGGATAGTAAGGATATCATATCTATCATATTCTTGGTTGCAGATTTTTCCCATTCAGCACATTGAATATATCATCCCTTCTGGCTTGCCTACTTACTGTTGAGACATCTGAAGCTAGTTTTATAGGTCTTCCCTTATAAGTTAGAGACTTCTTTTGTCTTATTGCTTTTAAGATTTTTTTTTCTTTATCACCATATTTTGCAAGTTTAATTACAATGTGTCTTTGTGTTGGCCTGCTTTTGTTGATTTTTGTTGATTTTTGTTGATTTTGTTGATTGTGTTGATTTTTGAGTTCTCTGTGCCTTCTAGATCTGGATGTCTGTTTCCTTCCCTGGATTAGGGAGGTTTTTAGCTATTATTTCCAGAAACAAATTTTCTGTTCACTTTGCTCTGTCTTCTTCTGAGACTCCTATAATATGAATGCTCTTATGTTTTGTGGAGTTACTGAGTTCCTAAATCTGTTTTCATGTTCCATAATTCTTTCTCTCTTTTGTTCAGCTTATTTTCCATTATTTTGTCTTCTATATCACTTATTCATTCCTCTGCTTCTTCTAGCTTTGTGTTCACTGCATCATCTGTTTCCAATTTCAGTTATTGCATTTTTCATCTGACTCTTATTTAGTATGTTTTGACTTTGATGGTAGATGTAAGAGAGTTTATAAAATATAAATATAGATTTTTCATAAATTTTATGAAACTAATATATAAATAATGTATATGTCTTTAAGTATTTATTTATTTATTTTAAGAGGGAGAGAGAGAGATTGTGAGCGTGGGAGGTGCAGAGACAGAGGAAGAGAGAGACAATCTCAAGCAGGCTCCATTCTGCCAGTGTGGAACCTGACAAGAGGCTCAAGCCCATGAACCATGAGATCATGACCTGAGCTGATAATCAACAGTTGGATGGTCAACCAACTGAGTCACCCAGGTGCCCCTAAATTATACATTTTTATGTAAACTAATATTTATATAATAATTAACACAAGATATTATATAAAGTCCTATTTATGAATTGTTTATTAGTATGGGTATATACATACGATTAGATTTTTCTTGTTGTTTTCATAAAAATAGCTTTATGTGTATTTGCATAGTCATTAGTTTCATATTCTCATATATGACCTGAATATTCCAACATCAAGAAGTATACCTTATATCTTAAGGTATTATGTATGTATAAAACAATTGGTTAATTCACAAGAAAAAGGGTTTGAATTTTTATTTCAAAATTTTTTTATATATTTTGTAACTTGTTTCTATTATGTGCTTTCTTAAAGGGACTTATACTTTTACAGGTATTTTATACTTAAGAGTTAAAACTATGTATTTTTGATGATGACTAAAGATATAGTACATGGTATTTGAGGAATGTAAGTCTGGTGAGTGTGAGACTAGCTATAGTCAGTATCCCTATATAATGGAGACTTTCATAGTAATTATGTTATATCGGATTTTTAAAATCTTTAAAAAGACTAAGAGTAGTTCATTCCTGACACAACATTTGCAGAATAACTAGCTAATTGATATCTGTTTCCTGTCTTGTAGTTGTATGTATCCTTTGTTAACTCATCTTTATATGTAATATATCCAGAAATCTGCAGCCAAGCAAAACTTGGATAAAAGACCTGAAATCATTACCTTCTAAATAAATTAAGCTCTTTAATCTGGTTTCTATTTAATTCACATTACTTTTTTCATCTTTCATCTTTAACTTTCTTTTTATTTTCACAAATAATTTTTTTACCCTTAACAGACACTTTTACAAATATTCATTTGAAATTGTATTTATTTTTGTCCTGTTAATCCCATCTCCTCTCATTGTATTTGAAATTTGTAGTAGCTGAAAAAATGTGTAACAGACTCTACTCTGTATAGCTATTAAATAATATTTTTCACATCATTATAATTGTGTTTAAGAGATTGTAACTACCAAACATGAAGGATATAAAAAAATAGAAGAAAAAACACAGCAAATGAAAGGTAAATGCAAGAGTGAAACAGCATTGATGAAATGAATTGCTTATTTAAAATATATTTATATTTTTAAGAAATAAAAGATCATAAATATATTACTTCACATTTTGACTTTTTTATGAGAAATGCAAATGTAAGTGACTTTAGTGAATCATTTGCATAAAAATTACTACAATGTACAATAATAGAACTGAGGCTCTATTCAGCATTTTCTGAACAGTTACAAATTCCCTACTGTATGCTGGACCACCTTAACCTTTAGGAAAAAAAAAAAGATATAATCTCTGAAGTCTAGAGTTTGTGGTCAGGGTCATTGGATAGACATGTAAACAAGTAATGACAGCATGATGAGGGAAGTGCCAATACAGAGCTAGACAGTGACTGCCCTATGTCACCTAGTCAAATTGCTTGAGTGCACTGAACCTTTCCAGCAGCTAATGTGGTGCAATTTGATGAAGGGTGTGCAGTGTCACCAGTATTCCAGTCACTGTTAGCTTTCAATCACTGTTGAATACCTCCTTTTGGGTGCCCGGTATTCTCCTTCATCAACTTCTGCTTATCTATCAGAACTAAGCCACATCATTGTGGCATTTTCCCCTTTCCTGCAGGGCTGAATGCAGTGCTGAGCAGCTGAGGTTTTGGGGGGTGGGCTACTGTAACTGGACAAAGCATTTCAAAGTATTTCACTCATGCTTTGAAATGTTTCGTTCCTGACAAATGGTGATTGATGGCCATAACTACCTTAGCAAATTAGGATGTAGACAAAGCCTTAGCCTAGAATTTGTTAAACGATATTCATTAAGTGAGAATAATATATAGAAATTGTTAACAGTTGCTGCCAATATTGACCTTGTCATTGTTCTTACTGCATTTTGTTTACATCTGAGCAGTAATTGCATCTTAATTACTCAATTCATAAAGGAAGGCAAATTGCAAACAAAAGAAACAGAATTATGATAAATTAATTAATATGTGGGGCTATACGTATACTGGTTAAGAAGATGGTCTTTGGGGACAAATTGCCTGGGTGTAAACCCTATGTCACTTGTTAACATACGATGTGAACGTGGTAAAAGATTTTATCCTCTCTTACTTCAGTTTCCCCCATCAAATACATTGGAATATAATAGTTCTTCTCTCATGGAGTTACTATGAAAGTATACGAGCTGAAATATGTGAAGTGCTTAGCATAATACCTAGCAGATAATAAGTACTGTATAAGTGCTTTATCATTAACATTACCATTGTCATTATCATTAATAATACTATTAATATTCTCTTGGAAAGCACATAAAGTATATATGGTTATTCTGATCTCCTGTACTCCTATTATCTAGGTCACTTATTCTTTGCCATTTTGTAAGAAGTGCTGTTTTTCAGCTGCTTCCGCCATAAGGATAAAGGAGTTTCTCCAAATGATAGGTCTCAGGGGTCCAAACTTCTTCCTGAAATCTGGCAAATAGTCTCCCTAACAAGTCTGTATGAAACAGAGATATGCAATGCATTAAAGGATACAGAATTCTTATCACTTAAAATAAATTCAGTGGGTGGGTG
Organism: Panthera tigris; assembly: GCF_018350195.1. Classification (NCBI taxonomy): domain Eukaryota; kingdom Metazoa; phylum Chordata; class Mammalia; order Carnivora; family Felidae; genus Panthera; species Panthera tigris. The sequence continues at coordinate 20,495,841 of NC_056668.1, read as the reverse complement.
TAACACCTGCCCAATTATTACAGCTTTTTATCTGCTATTATAGCAGCTTTATGTTTTTCCTGTACTTGTCCAGCCCAGTCCCTCATCTGCTCGCTGTTAGACATCACTGTTCCTAGTCCTTTCTCCTTGGACTTTTCTTTACTGTGTCTACTTTTTCCCTGAAGATCTCCTTCACGTCCACAATTTGAAAAGCCAAGTATTTTACTAGGCTGGGTCTTCCTCCCGAATTCCAAATGCTAATTTACAGGGGCGTATTGAACCTCTCTTCTCCACCAACACATGTGCACACAGGCTTTTTAGATTCGTCTAGAAAACTGCATTCTTCTCATTTACCTCACTCACTAAAAGGGCATTATCAATGAGGTCAATATTTGTTCCTTCCCCATAAGGAACTTGGAGAAGTATTATGGATTCCTCCCCATTCGTCACACCCTGTATCTAATGAAATGCCAAAGCTTTCTGTTCCAAATGCTCGTGTCGTCCTACGGTTGCTGCTCCTGTCTCAGTCTAGATTCCTTCATCTCTCACTTGAGTTACTGCAGTAGCCCCTTGGATACCCTCTGTCTCCAGTGTGATCCCTCTCCAATATTTTATCATCCTGCTCTAAAGCAACTTCTAAATTACAATGTAATGGCTTTGCTCTACTTAGGAATCTTTACTAAGTTCCCATATACCAGTTCCCATTTGTTATCATAACATATAAGTCCCTGCATGATCTGATTCTTGCATACATTCTAGTCTCATTCTTTGTTTGTCTTTTACTTTCCAGTTCAAATGTATTTAAAGCCTCTATACCTCTTCTTATGCTGTTCTTGCTGCTGAAAACCTTCCTTCCTTCTTCACTTCAATATTAAAGTCAATTATTCATTATTAGATTGACTTTTGTTTAAATTAAGTGTATCAGTTGAATCCAATCAATGTGATTTATTCTCTATTCTCCCACAAACTTCATGCACGCCCCTTTTCACACTCACTCAAAATCATTTATATTCTTGTTCACTTTTCCCCACCAGACTGTGGACACCATGTAATCAGGTTCTGATCTTAGCTAGAATCCAAGCTGGCAAAGCAGTTTCTGGCATATTGTAGGTGTTTAAAATATTTCTCAAAGTGAGGGATAATAGAATGAATAAATGAATGTTAGTTGAGGGATCTTTTTTTTTTTCATAAGCTAGTTGATGTGGTTATACCAAAAAAATATTGCTTTGGGTTACTTTCAGAAAAATGGTGAATACAATGTACAATGCTAATGAAAAGAACAACCAAGAAAAAAAATGTGAGACAAGGAGTTCCCAAAGATCTAGAAATTATCTACAGAAAACAACCAATAGGATAGAGTCATAAAAGAGAACCTATTTTATTTAAAAGTTAGTGATTCATTAGGAACTTGTGGTACCACAATAATTTTTTCTTAATTTAATTTTTTTATTTTTTAAAATTTACATTTAAATTACTTAGCATATAGTGAAACAGTGATTTCAAGAGTAGATTCCTTAATGTCTCTTACACATTTATCTCATCCCCCCTCCCACAACCCCTCCAGTAACCCTCAGTTTCTTCTCCATATTTATCAGTCTCTTCTGTTTTGTCCCCTTCCCTATTTTTATATTATTTTTGTTTCCCTTCCCTTATGTTCATCTGTTTTGTCTCTTAAAGTCCTACCATAATAATTCTTAATACATGGAACCTTAGTAATTCAAAGGACCTTTGAAGTTAACAGTATTCGATCATCTGTATGTACAAGAATCCTAATAGGTCTGATGTTAGTCATTCAAATGCAATTTGGAAAATGCATTGAGAATTGGAACAAAGTTGCTATTGATACTCATTCATTCCATTGTTAATTAATATTATATTCTTTCCTCTTAAAACCTATATATATGTTTTTATATTTGTACTTAGGGAAAGATTAAGATACTTAAAATTATGTACTTTTGTTATTTATGCATCATAAAACTCTTTTACTTATTTTTCTGTGTGTTTTAAGGAGTTATCCAATTTCCTCAAATGGGTTTTATTTAGAAAAAAGAAAAGCAAAAGAACAAAAAGAAGTTAGACAAAGGAAAGAAAAGTAGAATGAGAAAAAGGGAAGGAGGGAGGGAGGGAAAGAAAGAACGAAAGAAAGAAAGAAAGAAAGAAAGAAAGAAAGAAAGAAAGAAAAGAAGGAAATAAAGAAAGAAAGAAAGGAAAGAAGGAAAGAAAAGAAGGAAAGAATAGAGGTAGAAGAGGAGGAAGGAAGCACATTCCTGTACTGAATTGAAAATTTCCTCTTTTAAATTTACGTTCACCAGTCTTCTTGAACAACATAGAAAAGTTAAGTCTGTAATGAATATCATGGTTCAACATCAACCTACTATGGAGGTTATTACAGTTCCCCTCAGGTTTCTTTTTTCTAAGTTAATAATGATCTTTTCCTTTTCTATTTATCTCTGCATTTATTTCAAAAAAGTTAACTGAAATGATAGAGAAATGTCCAGGTTTATCAAATGAGCTATTTTTCGGGTATGTTATTTTTCAAAAAATAAAATAGGCTCAAGTATATTTTTAAAAGATTGTGGGTTAATTTACATGAACCCAATCAATGATCTAAACCTTGTAGGTATATGCTTTTTTCTATATAAACCTACTCTGTCTGTGACATTTAACTTTGCCCATAATTGTTCTCAGTGGAATATTTTATGAAAAGGCCGGTGATAAAGATAATTATTTTTTGCATTTTTATAAATTATATATGAAAGGCAAATGCATATAAAAGAATCATAAGAAAAATCACTTGAAATTTCCTGTTCTGTTATTTTCTACGAAGGAAAAACAAACCTATTATCAGCTCCATTAAAAAGCTTATGCATTTACTCAAAGAAATTACGTGAAAAATTTGAGTTAATCTGTGTTACGACTAAGAAAGAAAATAATAAGCTTCCCACATTCATGTGAAACTCAATCATGATTTCACTATTAACAAGCATCTGAAGGCGGTAATGCGGTGAGAGGAGTTTGGTTCAAATAAACATGTTAATACTCTTGACAATGGATAAGAAAGTATGACACTACTTAATTAATATGTTGGTGACTCCCTGAACACCTTGATCTCTCCGCTGATCGCTCTTACCAAAATATGGCATTAATGACATTACTTACTAATCTATCAATCTAACTAGTGCAGACTATTATATCAGTGACGACTAAATTTTAGAGATTGCATTTTCTAATGTGGGCCATTTCATGAGTGTATGGATTTTTTTGCACTTATCTTTTTATTTCCTTACTTCATATGACGGAGTTGATTTTCAGTACTTTTCTTGTCACTAAATTAAATCTTGCCGCCTGAGAAAGAATCCGCAAGAGCTGCTACAACTAAGGAATAGCTAATGCTGTTTACCACGCAATTATCTTGCTTGAAATAACAGGAATTAGATACAGCAGTTGATAGGATAAGGTATTGGATATTATACCCCCTTTTAAAGGGTTTTATCTTAAATCATACAAAGTACATTTTGACAGGACCTTTAAGTTTCTAATTACCTTAAAAAGAACTTCCTTCTGGGGCGCCTGGGTGGCTCAGTCGGTTGAGCCGCCGACTTCAGCTCAGGTCATGATCTCGCACTCCGTGAGTTCAAGCCCCGCGTCGGGCTCTGTGCTGACAGCCTGGAACCTGTTTCAGATTCTGTGTCTCCCTCTCTCTGACTCTCCCCCGTTCATGCTCTGTCTCTCTCTGTCTCAAAAAATAAATAAACGTTAAAAAAAAAAAAAAAAAAAAAAAAGAACTTCCTTCTAAAGTTTCTGTTCCTTTAAACTATTTGTCTCCGGTCACTTTTCCACATTGTTTTCCATTTCCTTTTCTTTTTCTTTTTAATTTATCTCGGCACAATATAGAACAGCACTGTTTAATTTTGTGAAAATTACTAGCTTAAGGAGAATGTGGTCAGCTATAAATGAGGTATGCCAAAACCAATATGGATTATTAAATCCCTTGACATTAATAATCATTTGCAGACATGGACAAGAAGATACAGATACTTAGTGGTAATAATAACAAAACAATAATAACGGTATTTTGTATTTATGAAGTTCTTACTATGTAGGAGACAGTGTTCTAAGTACTTCACAGGTGTGAATTTATTAAGAGGAGTGGCTAACAATGCATCAGATTTGAGTAAACTTGAACCATTTTGGCCCGTGTCTGTTCTATGATTTGAGGTCGGTGGGTCCGAAATTATTATTCATCTGGCATGAATTGTTATATTTGAACAACAATATCACTTTAAAGATGTGTGGGTCAGTTGCAGGATAAAATTCAACAATACATTTAAAGTTAAGGAGTAGCATATGGTTTCTTCCCGTTCCAATGTTTGCTTTTTGTTTTTTGTGTTCATTTTTTTTCCTATTAATGTTCATGTCAGCATTATTTTGGGGTGGTCTCTGAAAATAGAAATACTGTGGTCATCAATGATTTTAGAAGAAACGAATTGAAAAAGTTAGCTATCTTTTGCTTTGTGTGGATTTTATTCATTCCTGACATATACAAAGAAATACACATTCAAAACAGGCTTAAGATGCAGAGGTTTGTTCTGAACTGCGTGGAACAGGTTTGCTTACACCGCAAGAATTCTCTCATCTCTTGCTTCCAGCAGTTGAGATTTTGTTAATTCCTTAAGCTAATTCAAATATTGATATTTTCCAGCACTGTTCTTCTTTTTTGTAGTCAGGGGACAATAGAAGGAAGGAGAGAGAGCACATCAGCCAATCATATACATTCGAAAGAAATATTTGTATCTTAAGTAAATAATAGCTCTGAGCTCCAAAGAGAAGATTTCTGGAGCAAGTGTGAAATAATGATTTGTCAAAACCCCAAGGGTTATGTTCCTTTTTCTATTCCAGAAAAAAACATATACTATTATAACAAAGATTATAATACCAAGCTAATCGAAAGTTTCATTTTATAATGTTACCTATATTCATCAAATTTCAAGTGTATGTTTTTATTATTTTTTAAATTTGATTTAGCTATTTCTATACAGTTTAGTGTCATTATAGCATCCCCTTTTCAACAAATCTGTGGATGCAATTTTCGTTCACAGTTAATAGTTATTCTTTTCAAGAAGAGAAATAATTTGGAAAATGTTTCAGAATGGGATGGCCTTGCTGATTTTAGTCCAGAAGGTTCTTTGAGGTGAAGCCCTCCTGGGGAGTCCTGCTGATCCCAAATGTTCCATCAGTCTTGCAAAGTGTCACTTCTAAGGAGTTATATCTATTTCTTTTCCCATGGTGGAAAATATATTTTTTTACGCTTGAGATTTTCATAAAATGGGAAGTCTGCAACGTTGAAGACTTCTGAAGATCACAGTTAAAAAAAAAAAAACATCCATTACCATTCATGCATTTATCATTTGTGGATACATGCATACATTTCTGTGTATATACAGTTAATATATGTAGCAAAGTCTGCTAAGGCAGACTTTACCATGGAGACTATGGACTCCTTAGATATTTGAGCCGATTGGCCACTTTAATTACTCACTGAGAAGTGATTTTAGCTAATATGATTAGGGTAAGTTATTCAAAGATTCCAGTGAAATTTGTCATAAAGTCAATAAATCATATTTTCAATTTTTAATTTTTGTGTAAAACAACCATTAGAACATACGTGAGTCCATTACATCAGAATACATATTTACAAAATTAAACATGAGTATAAAAAATATATACATCATATATATGTGTATGCATGCATATATGTATGTGTGTATGTATGATTATATTGAACTTGCTCTTGATTTTAAATGCATTTATCTGGTATGCAGTCAAGGTGATGAAATTTATTTCTACTTCCTCTTGCCTTAAAGTCCTCTGCTTTCAGAATGTATTTCTGTCATACATTCACTCCTGGGAACAACAACAACAAAAACAGCCAGTGAAATAATTCCAATTAAGACATTAGTAACAACAGATTTCACGTGCAGATATATTTGTATTCTAAAAAGAGGTTTCTTATGGAAGCTTTCATCTTAAAGAGAGCCTATAATAGAAGCATGTCAGATCCTGTGCCATCTTTTGACTGGCGATATTTTAGAGGAGAGCCTGACCTCCAATTGTAATAAGAAACTGCTATTATCAAAGTCAATGTTTGATTTAGAAGTGAGGCTTTGTTTGCATAAAAGCCAATGATTCCAGGAGGAAAGAATTTCATGTGTATAAGCAATTACATCCTAATAAGAAAAGGGAATCCTCTTAGGCATGTAACCACCTAAGTCAATCTAGCCCCAGCAAAATTTTCAGTTTTATTCCCTTGGGTGCAGTGAGGACTAGGGAATAAAGCATGATCCTTAAATGTGAAATAGGATATGGGCTGTGTCACCTAAGGCCTTTTATCTCAGGATGGCTCCTATGGGGTCTCTGTGCATGTTTCCCCAGTTTTCTACAAATTACCAAACCTAAACACAACTCTTCTTTTCTCACACAAACCTCGCTTCTCCCCACGCTTTGCTTTGTGGAACAGTTCCTCTTTCTTGAAACTGTATTTGTCTTCTGTCTTGTTTATTGTCTCTTCTCTTTCTCATTTCTTCTTTAGTCTCTGTAGTTTTTTTTCCTCATTTCCTTTAATTTTGGAGTTCCTGAAATCTTCTTGTCTTGTTTCTTCTCTTTCCCATCTGAAAGCTATCTCTACACTGAGATTCTTGATACTTCTTCTGTCACGTATGTGCCTGTTTGGAAGTCTTGTGAAGCCTACGAACCCTGAGAGTGACTTTTTAAGGTATGAAATGAAATACAAAGGGTAATAAAGCAATAATTCAGATAAAACTCCAAAAAAATTTTAAAATCTGTTATGAACAGAAATCGGAAGATTTAGACACAAGTCTAATAAGTACCATAGTTTTAAAATAGGGATGATCATTAATAATGCAGAATTTCTGCAGCAACTACAATGTGATACAAAAGTGGCTGTGATGTATGTCGGAAATAAAGCAGATTTGTTACCTATGGTAACAAACTGGACGAAGTGGCATTTTTGAAGAGGTTAGTGAAAATGATGATTCCTTTTTTCCCTTTTCAAGTTCACAGGGCCATAGCTTCTATCTTTGGTCCCGTATTAGATGACCTGTTCTAGATCTCTTCTTCTCCCACCCTCTATTTACTCACACTTCTTATCATAATGCTTTGTAATAAATGATACAATGTCTTTCTTAATGATATGATTGGGAACTTCTTGAGGACATCAAACATTTTGTTTGTTTGTTTGTTTGTTTGTTTGTTCGACAACTTTGCCAGAGTGTAATCAACAACTCTTTTTGAACAAGTTGAATAAATCTCGATTTTATTCCCTCTCTCCTCTCTCTTGAAATCTAAATCTGTTTACGCTAATAAGATTCATCCACTCCTGGTCTGAGTGGGAGGTGAGATGTAGCACAAAATCTACGACGACATCCTAAAGAACCTGATACTCGCAACACATTGTCACCAAGACTATTGATTGGATTCTCTCCCATATCTACCCTCAATGAGATAAATAGGTCTATTTATGTGTATAGTAAATCAAATAAGGAAAAACTAAAATGGTCTTAAAGAAAGAGGAAGTCATTTCTGTCATTACATATTGTTACTGCAACACCGAAAAGAGGTATAATTGTGGGAAATTCTACCCAAACAAAGGCAAATTTAACCCCGAGGCCCTTTAACTTAAGGGAGAAACACAATAAAATGATGCAGGTCTAATATTGCTGACAGACATACCCCTTAGCAAAAGTAAGTTATCAAATGCATAGGAGTGAGATACTTCAATCTGTTTCCATATACACACAGAGCTATAGGCCCTTTTGGAGAAGTCTCTCAAAGAGACTTCTATCAAATTATCTCAGAGATAATTATATCAAAGAAACCGTGTACCCTGTGATATTCAAAACAATTTCCACCTGGAAAATCTTCAAGATCAGTTGCCAAAAACTTAAATGACCACTCAGTAATTGTGAAGGCATTAAACATCAAGTAAGGCTTGAGATTGTCGGCTCAAGATTGCAGTTGGCATTTGAAATGAAATTGAATTTCTTTCCCCAATTGTTTTCTCCTTAAAATTTACAGAGCGTTATGAGCAATGTGTCTGATTCGGAAACATCCGTCAACTTGAAATTATAACGCGCACTGCCGGGTTTGTTTCCAAATAAAATAAAACCAAGGAGAAAAATAGAGACATGATTATAAAAGATACTAGAATGTGGGAAAGAGATGAAACATTATTAAAATACCATTCTTAGGAATTAGAAACAGTTTTATAATTAATAACCTAACAGTTGACTGCATGAAATACTAAAACAGAAATTAAAATTTCATTAATGAACAGAAATAATGAGGTAATATAAAAAGATTAGGCTTGAATTTTTCTGCCACTGAAGATTAATAATTGCCTAAGGTCTATATTCAGAATTAAGACACGCATTTGGTCGTAGAGAAAGATAATTTATAGGGTAGGCAAACACTCTGTCACCCTGGACTGTAGTCACAGCACAAGCTGGATACAATATCCATTTCACCATCACAGGCATCAGACTATTTCTACTACTGCTTATTTCATTATATGGAGAAAAGAAAACGTGTCCTTCCTAGAGGAAAAGCGGCAATATAAAGACAAGCTTATTTAAAAAAAATAACAGTGTCGGGGGGGGGGCTGGTGAGGGCGCTGGGTGGCTCAGTCAGTTAAGGGTCTGACTTTGGCTTAGGTCATGATCTCACAGTCCCTGAGTTCCAACCCCCCGCATCGGGCTCTGTGCTGCGGGCTTGGAGACTGCAGCCTGCTTCAATTCTGTGTCTCTCTCTCTCTCTCTCTCGCTCGCTCTCTCTCTCTCTCTGTCCCTCACCGCTCGCACTCTGTCTCTCTCTCTCAAAAATAAACATAAAAAAAAAAAAGTCTGTCGCAGGATGAATGTTTAGTGCCATATTTTCGAGTTAGTTGTTAAGAAAGATTAACATCTATGAGATGGTCTAGCTCCTTTGGAAAGAATCAACAATAAGAAAGAAGGAAAGACTTGCTGAAATAATATTATACTTGTATACTGATTTACCATGTTTTTTTTTTAATTTTTCAAGGCTTTAACAATTATTTTATAGGGTTTATATTCTGAATATTAAATATGTGAAATCATAGATTGCTCTAGTTTATTTACACAGCCACAACGTAGAAACTCTTTTTCAGAAATTGTATATGGTATGTCAGGATTCACTTAAAAATATATATGCCTGAATTTTAAAATTTTACAAAAGTATAAATTATAATATATGGTAAGTTTTGTTCAACTGTAAACTACCAGTGCACCAGGGCAGAGTTTCCCTAAGTATTTATTTCAGGTATGAGCCTCAGCTGGCTCTCAGAGTAGAGAAAGAGCTGATATTCATTTGAAAGCCTCAGGATACACCAGCCACTTTCCATGATAGACCCCATTATGTCTCAAAAATCACTATACAATAGTAGAGTTTTCTATTCATTGATTGTTATGTATGGAGAATTTAAATCTAAGATAAATTAAACAATTTAAGCAAAAATTTTAATCCAAATCTGTTTGAGTCCAGAATGTATCTTGCATTCCAGCCTATTATATGATGCATTTGGTCCTTAATGTATCTGAGACATTAGTACTTACCATTTCAACAATATTGGTATTTATTATTGCTTATTAAGTTTAAATACTTTTGGTATAGGCAGCCAGCGACACAATAAAATCTTGAACCAGCCATAAAGAAGAGAAAGATTTTGTTTTTTCTATAAATACAGGCAGAAGCGACTAATTGTCAGTAAATTGGGAGAGATTCTGTAGTAGAAAATATTTGACAAAGTTTTTTTTTTTCGTTTGTTTGTTTTTAGGAATAATTCCAATAATAATTGCCATTTATTATGCAGCTTAGTTATTATGTGTTAGTTACTGTCCCAAGGTTTACATACATATGGCATATATGCACATGTGTTCATTTGAGGGTGAATATATACATATATTTTTAACTACTGTTTTTCTGAATCCAATGAGTTGTATTTTATTATGCTGATTTAATAGGTATAGAAATTGAAGCACAGAACGATTAAATGACTTTCCCAAAACTACACACCTAATATCTGATTCAGGAGGACATGAACCTGAGCAATCTGAATCCAAAGTCTATGATTATTTATTAAAGTGTATTTACCTATTTTGAGAGACACAGAGACAGCTTGAGTGGGGGAGGGACAGAGAGAGACAGAGAGGGAGAACCCATGCAGGTTCTGCGCTCTCAGAACAGAGTCCAAGGTGGGGTTTGAACTCACGACACCATGAGCTCATGACCTGAGCTGAAACCAAGAGTCGGATGCTTATCTTTCCCCACTTTTTTTCTCGGATCCAACTCAGCCACCCAAGTGCCTCCCAAACCTATGATCTTTAACACTAAGAAGAATGCCTTAACATTTTGTTGACTGCAAGTATAGAAATTTTTCATTTCCTGTTAACAAAATTACTTCCTTTTATATACATGCAGTCTTAGAGTATAATGGATAAATGCCATGGCCACAATAAAATCGCATGCACACAGAAAAACCTTCCATTTTCTTCCAGGGAAATAGCTATAAAAATGGTCAAGGATCACATGACAACGTCACTGGGGAAGTGGCTCATTGCATAAAAATGCTTTGGGAACTGTGTTTGAGGTTCACAAATCAAACAACAGTGTGACAACCAGTAGGTTACTTGACTTTTCAGGTTCTCATTTTTTAACTGTAAAATGTGTAATAATAACTATCTTAAGATATCTTGTGAAACAGAAATAATACATGTAACAGAGTTGCCATTTGGTAGACAAAGAACGATGAATACGTGCATCAGTGAGAAGTTACCAGAAAAATTTGTTTTTGTTTTCCTTGAAAGTGGTAACACTGCCACGTTTAGTTTCCGGCATTAGCTTTTTAACAACAGAGTGGAATATCTACTGTGGACGTTTCCCTGAGGAGAATCTATAAAATACCTGGAAAGTTATAGTCTCTCTTATAATGGAGAAAGGGAACAAAGAGCCTCAAAGAGCCCCAAATAGAAAATATACCTTCATGTCCTCAGCACATTTTGAATTATAGTAGACTCCAAGGAAAACAACAAGAATCTATTGGAAGCACTAAGTTAAGACTTTATTACCACTCTGGGTAAAGCTCTATTTGCCCTATATACAATGTAAATATAATCCCACCATTTATTCCATATATTTTAGTTGCTAAAACACAATCAGGATCTCTGGCTCTAAGAGAAATGGGTTTTTGGTAGTAGGAATCTGTATTATCAACTCAGAATAAAAGAGCAGTTTATCCATGAACCAATCGCACATTAGGGAGAAAACTACTGCCCTAAATTATGTAACAGGAGTAAAAAAGTGATTCTAAACAACTTCTAAGTCATCATTCAGAATGAAAGTTTTACATTTTACTTAAATTATCTATGGCTTGTACAGACGTGTAAGATAACAAAATATTTTCAAAGTGCTGATCACACCCAAAAGTTGCATATATATCCTCAGAAGTATTTGAGTTGGGCTACAGAAGAGCAATGTGGAGCACTGCTTGCATTTAAATCTACCATGTTGTTCTAGAAAAGAAACTGCCATATGGCCTTTATATCAAAATACTGGTCCTTGAAGACCGCCATTTGCATTTGTAATTCCTTTTTAATTTAAAACAAGCAGAGGTGGTCTGTGCTTATGTTAATTATCCATGTCTTCCTGAATTCATTTCCTCAGAGTCTGATTTTCAAAAGAGAAATAGTATACAGTTTTTTATTTTGTTTTTTAAAAGAAAAAAAAAAGATAAAATGTGTAGGACAAGAAAAGAATACGCTCAGTTCTAAAGGTGTGAGTTTTAGAAAAGCAAATTGATTTGCACAAGAGGTATGTTGAGTAAACTCTCACTGGCAAAACTGGGATTGCTGGCATTTAAAAATGCTTTTTGCTTTTCACCTATTGCATGGGCAAACTCCAAAAGTTTTCAACATAAACTGTTGGTGAGGCTGTAAGGAACAGATTGGCTGGCGAAAATGCAAAATGGTTCCCTCCCGGTTGTAGAAGTTTAGTAATATCTAGCAAAATTACATATGCTTCTCTCTCTTTGTTCCAGCACCCCATTTCTAGGAAACTACCCCAAAATGCAAAAGGAAAAATGCACAAGGCTATTCACTGAAGCACTGATGATCATAGCAAAAGACTGGACAGAACCCAAATGGTGATAAATGTGAAACCAGTGGTTAAATTGTGGCAAATATACACTATAGGGTGTTGCATAGCTAAAAAGTAGAGTGAGGGTATCTCTGTGTTGTACTTAAAGGTCACCTCCAGGATATATTGATAAGTTAATAAAGAGCAAAGCTGAGGAAAAAAATATTTATAATTCAAAATTCATCATTCTTAGGTATTTATAAAATTATATGATGGTTTTAGAAGTTTTTAATATTTTGGCTGTGCCTTTATTATGGCATCGAGAATGTTATTTCTTAAAGATTTTCCCAATTTTATTACATGGTGAGCATTTAAACTTGGAAAAAAAAAGACTTAAGATTTGATAATTTCTACTTTTCCACTGTAGTGTATGTTATAATGACCACAACTGAATTTTTTATTGCTAGGAAGAAATTTAACTAAGCAAGCATGATCACAGCTACACTAACGCCTGAAATACCGTTTTAAAAAAGTGTGCACTGTTCTTTGTTTTAAAAAAGATGTGCTCCAGCCTTACATAAACAGACCATTCAAACATAAAGTTCCACTTTGGATGCCTCACATAATCATCTCCTAAGAAAAGGAAATGAGTATTATACAGCATAAGACACAAAAACATTTTCTTTCCAAGTGGGCATTAGCTGTTGAAACCTTTTTGAGCGAGCTGTGTTTCTCCCACACTAACGCTCGAGCGTGACATCTAATTTGCTTTTACTGATGCAATGAAATTTTACTAATTCTAACCAAGTCCCCTGTAGCCAATAATATAACTTTGAAAGAGGTGCAGCTTAGAGAGTACTAAATCCAGGGTCTTACCATGAATAACTTTGGTCTTAACCCCTGGAACTACATAGTAACATGCCTACCAATGGGGTCAACACATTACAGCACATTACTTCTTCCTGACATACCCCATCAACTTCATAGTATACTCAGTGTGAGGGATTTCTGTTGATTCCTTTTCCACTGCAATTTAGGTATGTAAGAAATATTACTATAAATCTTTTTGTACCTGAAGTATTACTTTTGCCATGCAGAGAATTTTCTCTGGAAAAAAAAGTTTAATAAATGCATATCATGTCTCTTTTTTTTCACCTCCAGGGATTAGTGAGGAGAGTTGATCCTCCCAAGAATTTTGACCCATCAAACAGTAGAAAATTTCAAAGCTTACGCAAAGTAAAGTGTGTTCCAGCAGAAATTTTGCAGTCTGATGAGACATGCTAATTGGGCTGCATTTCTTGTGCATGAGTAACTTTTGATATTGTTGGAAAACAGAAAAAAAAAGATAAAAACAACATTATTTTAAAGTTAAGGAAACCTGGGAATTTTATGTAATGTTTAACAAGAGAAAAAATTCTTTAATATGAAATTAGACTAGTTCTATCATGGTGATTCGTATTAATACTTTTTCTTTAAAATTTGTGTGCATGTGAACATATACATCGGGTCCAAAAGTTACCACGAGAGGAGAAAAGCTGACCAGCTCTACATGGTTTTATTATTGACTGGGTGGTCTTTACCTATAGAATTCACTGACGTGAGCTTCTTTATCTTTGGATTTTTGGTAGGCAGAAGGAATCAGTCATAAAATGAGAACAATTTTCGTGGTAATGAACAAGCTTTTACGACAAGTTCAGAAACATACCCTGGAATGATTGAATAATGAGACTCTTGGAATTTAAGGGAAAAAAAAAGCAAATCACAAATCTAGGGAGTAGGACTAGAGACCCTCTCGATTAAGTTTTGTGTTTTGCGTATGAGTGGTTTTCCTTTGGACTACTGGTATAATACACTAATCCCTGACTTTCAAATTATATCCCTCTATTTCAAAAGTCCCTCGAGTTATCCTTGCCATCTTTGTGTTAATAGAATTTTGTGTTATTAATGAAAGGAGCTGGAAAAGGAAGATTAGATGTCCTTGTACCATGGATGTCCTTGTGCCATGGGATGAACATCATGTCAGGTGGACATAGGTCCCAGACAGAGATCAATAAAAAAGCAAAGAGTGTCTAAGACAGGGCTGAGAGAAGACAAAAAAGGAAATGGGAAAAATAATCACAATACCAACAACTCTAGGCAACTAGACACAACTAGCCCATTAAGAGGAAATAGTATAAGAAAAGTATCACTTTGAGGACAAGACAGCTCTTTCTTCTTTGCCCACTGGTTGCATACTAGGCGTTGAATCAACTGTGCTTTATTTTTCTCTCATGAGAAATCTAATCACAGGATATAACCACTATAGATACTTTCTCTGTATAAAGAAGGGATGCTTGTAGGTAGCTATAAACAATGCAGGATTTGTTTCCCTTTTTTTACTTCCTTAATTAAAAAATACTTTATTACTAAAAAAAATGCTAACCATCATCTGAGCTTTCAGTGAGTCATTATCTTTTCGCCGGTGAAAACTCTTGACTTGATGTTGATAGCTACTGACTGATTAGGGTGATGGTTACTGAAAGTTAGAGTGGATGTGGCAATTTATTAAAAGTTGATGAGTGAAGTTTTCTGCTATTAACTCTTCCTTTCATGAATGATTTCTTTGTAGCACGTGATGCTGTTTCATAACAATGCTGACATTCTCCATGGACTTTCCACCCCTATTACGGTAGTCACCATGAGGACCAAAGATTAATCTTTTCAGTTGCACATAGTGAATGGAGACTGAGCTGTTTTATTTGTGAAATTAAATTGCCTTCTTTTTTTAAACTCCTTTGCTTATTTTTGTTGTTATCAGATAATGTGTTAGCAAAATGTTGCAATATTGAAATGTCAATATTCATTTATAAAATTCACTGCAATACTTTAAATGGACCCAACCAGCATAAAATGATTTGTATGCAAAACATTTAGTGTCTAATCAGAGTCATAAATTTGAATGAACACTTAATCAATTAAGTTTATGTGATTCACTAGCAGTTTATAAGAGACTTGATGATACAAAATGCAGAGTAAATAATAATACATATATCAAGAATTTTCCAAATTAAACTCTCTGAATGAGTTTCTTGCACAAATAATGAATGTGTAATTAAGGTAGTGGGCCATATTCTACTTCTAAAGACAATTTTTAAAAACTGATGCATCACAAGTTATTAAAAATAATAAATTAAACTTTTTTTTCTTTTTAAATTTTTCAATGCTTATTTATTTTGAGAGAGAGAGACAGAGAGACAGAGCACAAGTGGGGGAGGGGCAGAGAGAGAGGGAGACACAGAATCTGAAGCAGGCTCTAGGCTCTGAGCTGACAGCACAGAGCCTGATGTAGGGCTTGAACCCCCAAACCATGAGATCATGACCTGAGATGAAGTTGGATGCTCTACCGACTGAGCCACCCAGGCGCCCCTACATTTTTTTTCTTTCTAAAAATCTTGCCTTATTTCACTTTTGCCTGGTAGATACGTGGAGTATCACTTACGTGAAGTTTCGTAAATAATATACTCTAAATATGTTAGGTGCAAATACAAGGATTGTAACTATGCTATGAAATATTCATGCGACAATTTTACCCATTCTGTATATCAATCACATGAAATGTAATGTTCCTGATGTGAAATCATTAGAAATCAGCACTCTCAGTTTTCCTCTATAAGGGAATAATGAGAAACATTTTATTTAATAAGCACAGACAACAGGATACCAGAGCAGAAATCACTACTTTATTATTCAATGTACTCTAGACCTGGGACAAAGTTTGAAAACATGACTATGTAGATATTATCAGACAATCTCACTACTGTTTTCAAGCTAAGATACTCAAAAAAGAGCATTTTCAGTGCTTTCTCCCCTCATCCAACTTCCCTCAGAGTTCGGAGAACCAGGCAAGATGTTATTACAGGAAGAGGAGGTGACAATGAATTCAAGATGTTTCTAAGTCAGACGGAATTTCCAAGCGTAGGGAATGGTGGAGAGGATACCAAATTGATACAAGATGAGGCCCAGAAATGTTCTAGTTTTTCTGCTTTGTTTTTTTGTGGCCTTATGAGACTCAGCCTCTGGGGCTCAATCTTCTCATCTGTAAAATGATGTGGGAGTACTAGTGATTAACAAGATGCCTGTGGAGGTGGCTTTTGAATTTTGCTGCTTTAATATTAAATAGCGCAAAAACCTAAGGAATGTAACCGATATAGTTTTCTACAATAAATTCAGGCATAATAAGAAGAATCTTATGAGGAAGCCCTGAAATGTGAGGAATGTAATGAATAAGGAATGATGTGGGGGAGAAAGTAAGCTTGTAAAAAATACAAAGGACTTCGTTGATGTTAGGCAATAAAAAATCCTTTATAAATAATGAGCATGGCAATATCTATAATAATACCAATAGCTAACTTTGAAATTAAAATAAGTCAAAAATATTAGAAAATAATAGTATAGCAGAACAAGGATGATGAAAATAGAATATTATAAGGTCCTTTATTATTAAGAAGGAAAGTTTAATATGGATTAAGCTTAGAGTTTGCTAGGATGATAAGAAGTTTTAAAGCAATTAGTCAGTATATGGAAAAATAAAATTGTATCCCTAATTTCTATCAGGTCCTGCTTATCCATAGGGGAAAATAAAATTAAACCCTCACTAAGTCTTCACATTAAAGATTGAAATATAAAGGCAAAATGTATTAGCTTATATTTCTGCATTACAAGTTCATAGTCTTAGTAGCTTAAAACAATATTCATTTGTGATCTCACAGTTCTATAGGCCAGGAGGTCCAGGTATGTTCAGATGGGATCTTTGCTTATGCTCCTCACAAGGCCACGACCAAGGTGTTGGCTAGACTGGGCTCTTTTCTGGAGGCACATGGACAAATCTTCTTCAGGTTCACTCAGTTCATTGGTTGAACTCAGTTCTTCGTGGTTGTAGGACTGGGGTTCCCATTTCCTTACAGGCTGTTACTAGGTGCCAGTCTCAACTTCTAGAGAACTCTGCAGCTCTAATTGCATGGATCCTACATGGTTAAGCTGCAACAGTACATGAAACTCTTTTTGTGCTTTGACACTCTGACTTTTACTGCTTCTGCTACCCGGAGGAAGTTTTCTGCGTTTAAGAAGCTCATTGATTGGGTAAAGCACCCCAGAAGATTTCTGAATCTTAAGGCCAAGTAACTGGGACTTAAATTACTTCTTCAAAATCAGTTCACAGCAGTCCCTACTTTGGTATTTGATTCCAAGGGATCAGAATCCTGGGTAATGACCCTCTTTGGAATTATCTACCACCAAACATTTTACCCTTTTTAGGGGAAAAAATGAAAATAGATTGAAAACCTAAAGGTGATATAGGCTTTCTTAAACACACACACACACACACACACACACACACTCACACACACACACACACACACACACAGGAGTCACTAAAAATAAATAAATTATTAGATAACATTAAATACAAAGCCTCTTTTATCCAAATTCCTTAACAAGAAACAGTCATTTCCAATATTTATACCACACAAAAGAATTGCCTCCAAAAATATAGAAAGAAGCCTGCAAATTAAGAAATGTAAGTACATTAACCCAACACGAAAAAAAATGTCCACAGCACGAACAGACATGTTACAAAACAGGCCATCTGAAAAGCTTATTAACATGTCAGAAGATACGCAAAGTCATTAATCATCAGGGAAAATGTAAATGCAGACTTCAATAACATTCAATATTGTACCTATTAGACTATAAAGAAATTAGAGGTATTTGTGGTGTTTGGCTTATTTTAAACTGAAATTATCTAAAAAACAAACAAACAAACAAACAAACAAAAACAAACAAAAAAAAATTATCTAAACTTAAGCAGAGCCTCTTGCCCAGAAAAAAAACACCTGTGCAGCTCTCATTGACCACCACGCTCTGAGGAATTTTCCTGTTTGAAAGAAGACTGACATGTAGCACTGGGGAGTGGGAATTGAGTGACCATAAATTCCCCTACAGGAAAACTGCCAGCTGGGAAGAAGAAAGACTGCCCGTTCCCATTAGCGTCAAGAAGCCCCACGAAATTTTTATGCTGAAGCCCCCCACCCCTGATACCCCAAGTTTTTTTGTGGAGTTAGTATATAAACCTTTACCTTTGGTTACTTGTTGAGTAACTCACTAGTGAGTGCAAATGTGTGAATGTGTAAATACACCTTGTCTTTTTTTCTATTAATTTATTATCAGTTAATTCACAGTCCTCTCCATCCTCCATTCAAAATTACAATGGTAGGAAAAAAGTTTAGCTCCCAACAACTGTCAAACATTAAAAATTTTAACAACACCAGGGATGCCTGGGTGATTCAGTCAGTTAAGTGGCCAACTTTGGCTCAGGTCATGATCTCTGGGTTCGTGAGTTTGAGCCCCGCATCGGGCTCTGTGCTGACAGTTCAGAGCATGGACCCTGCTTCGGGTTCTATGTCTCCCTCTCTTTCTTCCCCTCCCTCACTCACACTCTGTCCCTCTTTCTCTCAAAAATAAGTAAACATAAAAAAAAATTTTTTTAAATAAAGAATTTTAACAATACCTATAGTTGATTAGGATTTAGAGAAAATACTTATGCATTGATGGTGAGAGTATAAATTAGTATATTTGGAAAATGAATTGGCAGTTTGGAAAACAAATTACCATTATTCTATAAACTAAGCATGAGCATATCTTGTAACCAAGCATTTACTCACCTATATATGTTCTAGAAAATTCTAGAATGTTCTAGAAATATATATTCTAGAAAATCGTTATGAATGCAGCCAGAACCGAAAAAAACAACAAACAAACAAAAAACAAAACAAACCCCAGGAGTCTCAAGTCTTAGAAATTTGTTCATAACAAAAATCCCTAAACAATTCAAATGTCCACCTAAAGTAGAATAAATCAAAGGTGTATTTTATAGATATATACACACACATATATTGGGATATTTTATATATTGTGCTGCAGGATACCCAGGTACTACCCAGATGGTTGTTCAAAAATTATCCTGTTAGTTTCTGTTTGGGTGTTTTTGAGTGAGATTAATATTTGCATTTGTTCACTTGCATAAAGCAAACTGTCCTCCATACAGTGTGGGTGGGCTTCATTCAATCAGCTGAAGGTTGGACTAGAATAAAAAGACCAATCGCCTCAAGCCAGAGGGAATTCTAGCTGACTGTCTTTGGACTTTTACTGCAACATTGGCTCTTCATGTATGAGAGATTTTAAACTTTCAAACTGTAACCTCAGTTCTCTTTGGATCTCCCATACCACTGGCTCACCATGCAGACTTTGGACTTACCAGCTTTCATACTTACATAAGTCAATTCCTTATAACAAGTCTCTCTCTCTCTTGATATAGATACAGATATAAATATAGATGATGCAGATATCCGTATATGATACAGATATAGACATAGACATAGATATAGATATAGATATAGATATAGATATAGATATAGATATGGATATGGATATAGATATAGATATAGATATAGATATAGATAGATATAGATCCTATTGTTCTGTTTCTCTAAGGAACTGTAACTAATATGGATCACAAATTTTATGGACTATATATGCATTGATATTTACTATATTGTTAATTAAAACAGAATGATTCCTAAAATATTTTAGCTAGTTGAAAAATAACAGTAAGAAGCCCATGGTATGTTAACATCAATAGCCAAATCTCATATTAAAAAATAATATTTTTCCAGAAAATTATTGGTAAAAAGAACCCTAAATGCTGGTGTGATTGTGGAACAGCAGGAGTCCCACACAAAAACCTGCACACGTAGGGTTGTGGCAGCGTTATTCATAATTGACAAAATTTGGCAACAGCCAGATGTCCTTCAGTAATTGAGTGGATAAATAACATATCCAAACGGTGGAATGTTATTCAGCACTAAAAAGAAATAAATAGAAATCTTATCTGAAATACATATGAAAGGCCACCTACTGTATGATTCCACCTATGTGACATTCTGTAAGAGGCGAAACCATGGAGACAGTAAAATGATTTCCAGGGGTGAGGGTGGGGAAGGGATGAATAGGCAGAGCATGGAGAATCTTTAGGGCAGTGAAAATACTCTGTATGATACATTATTGAAGGACACATGTCATTTTACATTTGTCCAAATCCATAGAACGTACAGTACCAAGTAAATGTAGGTTTAGCAGTTGTAACGCATGCGAGTGAGGGATATTCTGGAAAATGATGTAATAATGGGGGAGGCTATGTGTGTGCGGACAGGGTATAGTATATGAGAAATCCCTGGACTTTCTCAACAATTTGACTATGAACCTGAAACTTCACTGAAAACATAATATCTTTAAAAATATTGGTGAGAGGAATGGCATTGTTTTACATGTTTGCAAAATGTTTAATGACTTTTTTAATAGAAAATAGCTGTTTATACCTTCAAACCATTTTCAGTATGGTGTTGTGGTGAGTTAATGGAAATTTGTTTAACTATTATATTTTAATTAACATATAAATTATCTGTATTCTTTTTATTATCAATTATCATGTAATAAAAACACTTTTAAAAGATATGAGCTAGTGCTTTTCTTGTATATTTCTAGCTCCCCTTCAAGGCACTTACAATTATTTTTACCTCTACTGCCCTACCATTTTTCAAAAAAAAATACTTTTCACCTATTGTACTCATGATTAGGTATTGCTATACACAGCCCAACTCTCTCTACCATAGTGACGTAATCATTAAAGGGTCCTATGTGTCAGGATCAACAGGCCAATCAAAAATATACCTTTCTTTCCTTACCATTATACAATATTAATTCTAGGTATTCAACAATAGTGCTTGCGACTCAGCAACAAATATACCTCTCCTCCCACGTCTCACTTTCAATTTATCCTCCCTCCTGCATCCTATAATTGAATGAATGACCTGTCACTCCATCCAGTTACTTAGAGATCAAATTACTTCAAGATACCCCCACTCGGATAATAATATTGTACTTCAAGTTTAACAGATTCTAAGGCAAACTCTGAATTCTTCCCAACATCAGCTCCAGAATCGCTCCTATGATACTGTTCTCTACCTGAAGAAGTAGAGCTCCCATTCATCCAGGTGCTTAGGATACACAAGACAAAACAGAATTAACTAGCAAACTAAAACTTGACATCGTTATCTCTCACAAACAATCCATCAGCAGTGACTTAGGCTCTGCTTTCAAAATCTATCCCCTTTGTAATCACTGCCTTCCACTGTGAATCAGCTAACTGCTGTAGTCAAAAGTTCCAACATGCTTACTCGGGACATCTACAACAGTCTACTCACCGCAGCCCTGTCTCCACTCTTGCTCTGAGGTTCTCTATACAGAGACGAGACGAGCCTACTCAAATCTATACTGGGTCAGGTCACTCTCCTGAGCTAAGCCTACCATTCAATTTCTGTTTCTCTCAAAATAAAATCTATTGCCCAAACTGGCTTCTGTCTGCTCTCTCATTACAAATCTATCTTATTCTCACTCCTGTTATATCACTTGTTTACAAACTTTCAAACACACTCCCTTTTTGGACCAAGGCACCTACCATTCCTTCTCCCTGGAATGTTTGTTCAGATGTCTTTCTCCTTTGTTTCATTTCTTTCCTCAAATGTTTCTTCTTCTTCTTCTTCTTCTTCTTCTTCTTCTTCTTCTTCTTTATATAATCTATTGTCAAATTGGTTTCCATACAACACCCAGTGTTTATCCCAACTGGTGTCCTCCTCAGTGCCCATCTCCCACTTTCCCCTCTCGCCCACCCCCCATGAACCCTCAGTTTGTTCTCAGTATTTAAGAGTCTCTCATGGTTTGCCTCCTTCCCTCTCCGTAACTCCCCCCTTCCCCTCCCCCATGGTCTTCTGTTAAGTTTCTCAGGATCCACATATGAGTGGAAACATATGGTATCTGTCTTTCTCTGCCTGACTTATTTCACGTAGCATAACACTCTCCCTAGTTCCATTCACATTGCTACAAATGGCCAGATTTCATTCTTTCTCCTTGCCAAGTAGTATTCCATTGCATATATAAACCACATCTTCTTTATCCATTCATCAGTTGATAGACATTTAGGCTCTTTCCATAATATGGCTATGGTTGAAAGTGCTGCTATAAACATTGGGTACAAGTGCCCCTATACATCAGCACTCCCGTATCCCTTGGATAAATAAATTCCTAGCAGTGTTATTGATGGGTCATAGGGTAGATCTATTTTTAATTTTTTGAGGAACCTCCACACTGTCTTCCAGAGAGGCTGCACCAGTTTGCATCCCTACCAACAGTGCAAGAGGGTTCCCATTTCTTCACAACATCACCAGCATCTATAGTCTCCTGATTTGTTCATTTTAGCCACTCTGACTGGCATGAGGTGATATCTCAGTGTGGTTTTGATTTGTAGTTCCCTGATGAGGAGTGACGTTGAGCAACTTTTAATGTGCCTGTTTGCCATCTGAATGTCTTCTTTAGAGAAGGGTCTATTCATGTTTTCTGCCCATTTCTTCACTAGATTATTTGTTTTTTGGGTGTGGAGTTTGGTGAGTTCTTTATATATTTTGGATACTAGCCCTTTATCCGATATGTCATTTGCAAATATCTTTTCCCATTTTGTCAGTCGCCTTTTACTTTTACTGATTGTTTCCTTTGCAGTGCAGAAATTTTTATCTTGATGAGGTCCCAATAGTTCATTTTTGCTTTTAATTCCCTTGCCTTTGGAAATGTGTCAAGGAAGAACTTGCTGTGGCTGAGGTAGAACAAGCAATCCTAAAATTTATATAGAACCACAAAAGACCCAAAATAACCAAAGTAATATTGAAGAAGAAAACCAAAGTGGGAGGCATCACGATCCCAGACTTTAGCCTTTACTACAAATCTGTAATCATCAAGACAGTATGGTATTGGCACAAAAACACATAGACCAATGGAATAGAATAGAGACTCCAGAATTGGACCCACAAATGTATGGCCAACTAATCTTTGACAAAACAGGAAAGAATATCCAATGAAAAAAAGACAGTCTCTTTAACAAATGGTGCTGGGAGAACTGGACAGCAACATGCAGAAGAATGAAACTAGACCACTTTCTTACACCATTCACAAAAATAAACTCAAAACGGATGAAGGACCTGAATGTGAGACAGGGAAGGAAACCATCAAAACCCTAGAGAAGAAAGCAGGAAAAAAATGTTACTTCTTCAATGGGGCCTTCCTAACCACCTAATGGAGAATACCAAGCTACTCCATTGTAACTACCATTATCTTGCCTTCCTATGGCATATGTATTTCCACTTATTTTGATATATTTTATAAGTGTACATGTATTCATACATTTAATTTTAAAAATTATTTTACCTATGTCTATATATGTGTATGCTTTTTTCAGGTTAAGATCTATGTCCCTCACTGTATTCTCTATTGTATTTAGTATTCTCTATTGTCAATATGTTCATCTCTAATACCTAGAATAGTGCTGATTCATTTTAAAAATTCAATTATTTTTGTGAGTTACTGTATTAACTAATGACTCTATAAGTAAGACACTTCTCTGAATCAACATCAGTCCCTTCATCTTCGCTTTTCTGCAAATTTTACCTTATTCCACTGCTCTAAAGTAAATATACATATACATATACATATACATATACATATACATATAGATTCTTAGCCCAGGCTGCTATGACAAAATATAGACCTTCCTTGACTTACAATGGAGTTATGTCTCAATAAACTTAATCACAAATTGAAAAGTCCCAAGTCAAAACTGCATTTAATACACTTAGTCTATCGAACATTATAGCTTAGTCTATTCTCTTTAAAGATGCTTAAGACACTTACCTTAGCCTGCAGTTGGCCATATCATCTAACACAGAGCCTGTGCTGTGCTAACAACAGAGAGACCAATATGGGGCTCCAACTCATGAACCATGAGATCATGATCTGAGCTGAAGCTGGAGGCTCAACCGACCGAGCCACCCAGGCACCCCAAGCCCATTTTATAATAAAGTGTTGAATAGCTCATGTGATTTATTGAATACTGTACTAAAAATGAAAAACAGAACAATTGCATGGTACAGAATAGTTGTAACTGTATCAGTTGTTGACCTTTGTGATCACATGGCTGACTGGGAACTATGGCCGCTACCACTGGCCAGTGACACGAGAGCGGGTCATAGAGCACGTTGATTGCAGGCCCACGAAAATAGCAGAATTCAAAATTTGAACTACAGTTTCTAAGGAACGGATATCGATTTTGCACCACTGTGAAGTCAAAAAATCATGTCGAAACATCACAAATTGAGGGCCATCAGTATCATAAATTGGATGGCTTAAACAACAAGTATTGATTTCTCACAGTTCTGGAGGCTGGTAATTTCAAAATCAACATGCCAGCAAATTCAGTGTGTGGTGACATACTCCTTCCAGGTTTGCATATGGCCACCTTCTTGCTGTATCCTTGCAGAAAGAGATAGCTCTCTCTATAGTTTCTAATTCCATCATGGGAGCTACAGTCTTCTGTCTTCATCTAAAACTGCTACTTCCCAAAGACCACACCTTCTAATATTATTACAGCTGGAATCAGGGCTTTCACAAATGAGTTTTTGGGAGAACACATTCAATTTGTAGTGTGTATATGAATATATATATGTTAATCTTTCTTTCCCTTGTGCCTTCTATTTACCATGGCTTCTACTATGCATAATGTTGGTTTCCGTATAGACCCTGTCTTCTGCCTTTTCCCTGTTTGCCTCTCAATATCCGTACTACTTGGCAACTCTGTGTCACCTAACTCTTCCATTTGGTCCACAGCTGAGAATAAGACAGTTATAAACCAGATACTAATTTGTGGTGAGATAATACTTTGAGAACTGTTCTTATGAAATCATGTTCATGAATTACATTTCTAAGAGTCAATGTTATGGGGAGGAAGCCTTATGTTAAAAATAAGAGGAAATTTTAAAACTATGATTTATAATGCATTAAATACATTGTGATTTATTATAACAATTATAATCAAAACTTTAGTGCTGACTACCAATCACGCTAAGTTTTTTTGTCCATTTATTCTAGATGAAAATCATACACTTGCTCTATCCTGAAACTTCCGAACTTATGCTCTCCCTTAATTTCAGCTGACTTTATGTTCTGATTATCTATTGCTGCATAACAAACCATCATTCAATGTGGGGCGTAAAACACCATATTCCATCTGACCACAAGTCATTTACAACACCTGAACATGAAAAATGCATAAAAAATCTCCCTGTTCCAAGGCGTAAAGAGACTTCTTCTTATTGTGTGCTGTTTTGAGGTCCAGGATCTAGTCACTAACCAAGTTCAAGTGAGAATAATGATCTTGATTACTGTTTTTCAGATACACACACACACACACACACACACACACACACACACACTCCATAGCCTGTACCTTATAATATGAAGACCCTTAACTACAGGGAAAAGTGACTTATCAAACCACACTCCAAACATACAGCAACATGGCATGCATTAGGTAACCACAAAAGAAACTCCCATTCGAATGAGGAGAGGAGAGGGATGGGAGACCATAAGGATTCATAGCTTCATAGCAGTTTTGAAGTCAAGCCAAAAATATGTAGCCAGGTCCTTGATTAGGATCCAGCTATGTTCCTGGGGAATGATTCTCTACAGTCTAAGTGCTTCTTTCTGAATTATTCTTGTGTTTTTAGGAGAAGTAGCCTGTATTTGTCACTGGGGAGACTTCTCATTTTCTTCCTGTCAAAAGAAGTTTGGGAACCCACGGTCTTCTTTTCCTTGTGCACCATTTCTATCCTTTTAATCTAAAAATGCAAGACATAAAAATGCCCTGGATAGCTATGTGCCAATTTAAAATTAAATCCATAGGGGCGCCTGGGTGGCTCAGTTGGTGAAGTGTCAGACTTCGGCTCAGGTCATGATCTCGCGGTCCGTGGGTTCGAGCCCCGCATCAGGCTCTGTGCTGACAGCTCAGAGCCTGGAGCCTGTTTCAGATTCTGTGTCTCCCTCTCTCTCTGACCCTCCCCTGTTCATGCTCTGTCTCTCTCTGTCTCAAAAATAAATAAATGTTAAAAAAAATTTTTTTTAAAATAAAATTAAATCCATAGACCAAAATCACAACGATTTTGTTTTTGAGGCCTTCTCTACATATATAATATATATAATATTAATAATATATAATATATATATACATATATATATATATTATATATATTATATATGGGGCCTTATATATATAATATATATATTATATATTAATATATATATATTTATATATCATATAAAATATAATATATAAATACTATATATATATATAATGTTCTTAATCTCTGAGACTTTTCTTAAATAGTAGATAAGGCACCATATTACATCTTTCTGCAGTCTTAAAAAGTCTCAAATACATTCTTTTGATATCTCATTCCTGAGGTCATGGTTTATAGTCAGTGGCCTGGGCCTTTGACATAATATCATTTCTTGATTTGATAATCACCCATTGCAAAGTATTGGGGATGCAAACTACTTTTATATTTGAAACCAACTAGTCTTTATTCTTTTACATTTTTCTCAATTGTTCTAAAAATATACCAGTCCCCTCCTTATATCATCTTCCTTCTTTGTATTCCATTATATGCAGCTAAACAATATGGAGTTAGTTTGCATAGACATCTCTATAGCTAAATCCAATAGTTTAGTTCACTAGGTAACATTTCTAAATACCACAGCACAGTCAACAGTTTTATTAAGATCCTTGTCATTATAAGCATTAGTCATCTCTTTTCCATCCTTTATTAATATTTTTCTCACTTTGGTTAAGTTTTTCTAGAAACTGCATACTGCCATTTCCCAAGTAGAGTGTTTTATTATTGAAACACCCCATTTCTGGTACTAAAATACGTTACAATCAAAAATTTTTGTGTAATGCACCACCACAAGACAAAGTGGACTACAAAACCAACAATCCTTTATTTTGTTTATGAGTATGTGATTTGGGGGTATCCAAGTGGGAACGCGTTGTCTTTGTTCCACACAACATCAGCTTGGTGGTTCAACTGGGGATGAAATGCTTCCAAGTTAGATCACAAACTGCCAAGTTAGTCAGTAGAACTTAACAATAATTATGGATCCCAATGAGACATGCTCAATAGGGGGGAAAAATGACTCGCAAAGAACCGTAGATCTTGGACAACTTCCAAGATGCATCACCCTTATTTTACATTCCCAGGACATTGCATTGAAAATGGAGTCTGCGCTCCTACTCCCCAACTCAACTCCTTAATGACATAGGAAGTGAGCAAAGAGGAGAGTGATTATTCAAGGTATGGGCCACATCTGCATACTCTGATTCAGAATTTTTCCCATTCAGAACACCAGAGTTAGGATTTTATTAAGTGACATTTTCTTAAACTGATTTCATAAAATGATAGGTGATATGTTCTAGTAAGTCTCTAAAATTGTATGAAATAATGTACACATGCATTTTTCTTAGGTCTAAATCCATAGAAAATATCTTTCTTCTGAGTAAATTCAGTAAGTTAATATATAATTAGTGTCCTCCCACTCTGCCCATATTCTTTCTAGAGTTGTCTTTGCTATTTAATATCAATATCCCTTCTTCTCTCTAGACCTGTGCCCTATTTTCACCAAAGCACTAATTGAATGGCCTTTCCTCTCCTCTACCTTTATCTAAATCTACATATTCAGTCTAAGTTCCATTTACAATAAGATCTCAGTAGTGTTGATCTCAGGTCATTATATCTACAATTCTCCTATTCACCTTGGGGCCTGATGTCACATCTTAGTGCTTCAATTATTTTTGTTATTTACCTAGTGTGTGCATATATTTGGAATAATAATGGCATTGGTTAAATGTCTATTGAATGAATGAGCCGGCAGATATTTTGTCTTCCAAATTAAATTACAAGCACATGGTCAGAGAATATTAAATGTTGTTAGGCTAAAAAAAAAAAAAAAAAAAAAAAAAAGAAGAAAGAAAGAAAGAAAGAAAACAACCAAAAAATGAATAGATTATGTGTTTGTGTGAAAGAGAGAGAAAGACAAAAAGAGACAGAGACAGAGAGGAGATAAAGAGACACAAAGAAGGGTGTCCTTGAGAACTGGTGGAGGCAGTTTAAGTTTCTAAATGATGAGCTTTCTCCAAGAAAGAATATTAAACCCTACCATAGTATGATTAAGTTATTTTTGTTGCTGATTTTTTTTTGTTGTTGTTGTTGTTGTTGTTTGTTGGTTTGGTTTGGTTTCTAAGACACTTAGGTAGGAAAATATTCATATGTAAAAGCTGTTTTATTTTTATTCTTTCCTTATTACCAATTTGAATATTAACTCTTAGTTCTATGTTGGCCAACTTATCGGAAATCCTTTCTTGGGACACCGGGTTGGCTCAGTTGGTAAAGCATGTGACTCTTGATTTCAGGGTCATGAGTTTAAGCCCCAATCTGTGCATAGAGCTCACATAAAAAATAATTTTAAAAAGAGAAAGAAAGAAAGAAATGTTTATTTCACAGATGTTTCCAGGGTTTACATTAAAGATATGATCATTTCCTATCTTTGAAGTTGGATAGTGCTAATATCATGAAAAATGAATTTTCAATTAACTAAGCATTTTTCATTACTTGTTTTTTTTAATTTCTTAATGTTTATTTATTATTGAGAGACAGGGTGAGCAGAGGAGGGGCAGAGAGAGAGAGAGAGAGAGAGAGAATCTGAAGCAGGCTCCAGGCTCCGAGCTGTCAGCACAGAGCCCAATGCCAGGCTCAAACCCACAAACTGTGAGATCATGACCTGAGCTGAAGTCAGACGCCCAAATGACTGAGCCAACGAGGCGCTCCTTTTATTACTTGTTTTAATTTTAAATATAAATGGTTATCTTAGTTGGCTTCAACTTCTGCAACAAAATTCAGTACACTGAATAACTTACACAGTAAACGTTTATTTCTTACAGTTTTGATGCTATGAAGTCCATGATCAAGGCACTGGCAGATTCAGCTTCTGACGAAAGCCCCCCCGCCCACCCCAGCTGCCAATGGCTGCCTTCTCATCGTGTCCTCACATGGCAGAGTGAGCTGAGAGCTCTGATCCCTTCTTGTACAAGGACACTAATCCCATCCTGGGGCTCCACTCTCATGACTTCATCTAAATTGAATCGCCTCCCAAATGCCTCACTTCCCAGTGCCGCCACTTTGGGGGTTAGGGTTTGAACACTTGAATTTTGGGAGGACACAAACTTTCAGTCCATAACGATGATTGAGGCTTATTTGTAGGGAAGGTGCTATTCTTGAGGAATAACTAAAATGCATAAAAGAAAGTTGAATGTTTAAAGAGTAAGCTCGAACAGCTCTAACAGTTAATATCAATGTTAGCTCAGCCACAAGTGAGCTTCTAGAGCTGTATCATCTTTGTAGGTTTGAAGGGTTGAGTCAAGGTGCCTCAAGTGTCCCCTGAGCAGTGGCCAATGACGACTCTTTTTCCTCTTGGAAATTTGGCCATGCACAAGTCCTTCCATATAGTGCTGTTGCTGCTCTGATGCTTCCTGTCCACAGGTGACTCACCTCGCTGGGCAGATGCTCCCTACACCCCTACTCCTAGGGTAGCCCCCACAAGGAAAACTGAATCATTCCTTCCTTCCTTTTCTCTTTGTTTCAAAACCGGACGTGAGAATATCAAAGTTCAGACTCCAGGAGTTTCTGCTTGTGGACTCAGTCCCTATCAGAGAACACCTAAAAGCAGAAATGTTGATAATGTCATGTGGTAAAGGTGAGACATAAACAACAGAGAGAATATGACAATGTGAACAAGTGGTAAGAATATGCCCATGTTAGTTATGAGAATGTGAACATATGATTATTTCCTTGAAAGTTACTGTTGGGATCTGGTCATGTCTATGAGCTTATGCCTATCCAATGCTGGGTATAGAGCAGGGACACAACATTTTGTTGTGTTGTTGCATTTGTTGTTTCTGACTAGATGATTAAAGCAATTGACCAAGGTACTATTTTGAGTAATAATAAAATACATGTGCACACAGCATATTCATAAAGTTGCACAGAACAAGAAGACAATTAATCAATTAGTACCCATTTTACATCCAGCACTGTTGGGCAAAAACCAACAGTGTGCAAAAAACTCACAGTATTCAATTACTAAAGATAACAAGAAAACACAAGTGGCTTCTATTTGGCCTAAACATCATATTACTTTCTGGTGGGTTAGTCAAATATCGTAAATCCTTTTTACTAACATCTTCTGGAACACATTGTACTTCTTACATTTAATAATGGCAAGGCTTTTCACTAAAGGGTTTACATTAGTTTTCTGCCACACAATAGACAATTCCGAAAACAGCCTATAATTCCAATCCATTAGGCTAATAGATTACAGCTGCTATGAGCAGTGGGCATGTCATTTTTTGATAATGAAGTCTAGTAACACATATAAAAAAAGTCAAATAAACTGAAAAATGACTATATAGCTCACATAAATGGTTATCTTTTTTCATAGAAGTCTAGTATTTTTTTCTGTAAAATACTATTAATTATGCATAGCTAACAGAACTTTTAGAATGTTACCTTTTAAAACATATGCATAATTGCATTATAAAATATTCAAGAAAGTCACTAGAGTATGAGATATTTTTTAGAAGTCATGTCTAATCAATATTTTTATTTCCTTCCTTTCAATTTCTACTTTTATAAATCTATTAGAATTACTCATCTTTGCTTGTTTATTACTCCATTTGTCATTATAGATTTTGTTTCCCCAAAGATGTCATGCTACCAAACTGTTGTAGCTTTCTTAATAGAGCCCACCCGCTTACAGGAAGAGTGAAACATGATATCAGAGCAGGGCTGCTGAAGTCAATTATTTTAACTTCTCTGAGTCCTTAGTACCATTTCAAGGCAAGCGAAATACATTTTCCTTAAATCCATTTCTTGGAGTTAAAAAAAAAAAAAGGACAAGTTATATGTTTTGCATTATACCTTTTATGATCCCCAAACTGAAATTCTCTCCCTTGGGTGAAGAATGAGCAGGAAATGAAGAATCTAAAACCCACCAGTTTTACCCTCAGTGGGCTTTCCCATTAAGAAAAGAACTCAAATTTACAGTAAATTTTAGATTACTTGTTAAAAAGTGATCTTCTTACAATAAATAGCTTTCCTCTTTTTTCTATAAAATTTAGTGCCACCCTAATTGCTAAACTTGATTGTATAATATCAGAAAACTGAACATGTCTTCATCTTCTTCATTTTCACTAAATTCTATAAATTATCTCCATTGTTTATTCAGAGATTTCTTTCTAAAGAGATATTCCTCAATATCAATCAATATCAACATATATTTGTACTGTGTTACAGGGAAATGGACTACTTCGGGTAGATAGATGATGATAGATGATAGATAGATAGATAGATAGAAGCAGAGAGAAAGAGGCAGGGGTGTGGAATGGAAGGGGGAAGGGAAATCAGGGAAGAAAAGAGAATGAAAGAGGAACAAAGACAAGAAAGAAGAGGGGGGAGGAGAGAAGAGAGGAAGATGGGTCCAGACCCTGAGATGCAGAGCATATTTACATATACATACTTCCTAGAGATTCACACACACACACACACACACACACACACACAATTCCTTCAGCAGAGGAATGATGTGAGAAAATAGGGTGAATAAGTAAGTCTAATTTAGGAATAGAGCGTTAGCAACAGCTACCTTCATTAAGAAATGGAAGTGGGAGGGCGAGGTGGGGGAATTTGGAAGACAGATGTTTTTATCTGTGAAGTGCCCAGAAGACCCACCCCAGCAACTGAGAAACATGAATTTATGGTGACGTGATGGCTTCAAGGAAGTCTCCTGAAGAGAAGCTTTTGGGTGTCTGAGTCCTGGGAGAAGAAAGAAAGCCCATAACAGAAATGTGTCCTCCATCATCACATGAGATGGGTGATGCTGACAGAGGTATGTCAATGATAGGAAAGGTTTCCAGAAGATGTTGCTTGGCAACAGTAAACCAGTTTCCTTCTTCAGACAGTGGCAGTATGGCACTGAATACCAGGGGTGGACTTGAACGATGTTAAGCATCTTTTAATGTGTTCAATGGCTACTTATACATTCTTCTTTGATAAAATATCTATTCAAATATTTTACATATCATAAAATTAGCCATTTCAAGGGTACATTTCAACGGTTTTTCAGTATATTCACAGTTGTGTAGCCATCACCACTATCTAATTTTAGATTATTTCTGTCATTTTAGAAAGAAACCCACTAGGGGAACCTCTCTAATTCTCTCCCGCCAGCCCTAACAACCGCTAACATACATTCTGTCTCTATGAACTTGCCTATTTGGGATATTTCAAATGAATGATGTTTCATTCACTTTTCCAAAGTGGGTGAATAATTTTATAGTCCCACTGATGATAAATGAGGTATTTTTCTCCACAGACTCAACACTTGTTATAGCCTTTAAAAAAAAACACTAATTTAGTTATTTTGAGAGAAAGAGAGAGAAAGCACTAGCATGAGTGGAGGAGAAGCAGAGAGAGAGGAAGAGAGACAAGCCCAAGAAGAGGCCTCAATTTCGCAAACCATGAGATCATGACCTGAACCGAAATCAAGAGTCAGATGCTTACCTGACTGAGCCAGCCAGGTGCCCCTGTTGCTGCCTTAAAAAAAAAAAAAAATTTAGCTACCTTAGTGGATAAAAGTAGTATTTTATTATATTTTTGATTTGCATTTCCCTCAAGATTAATGACCTTGAGCATTTTTTTCCAGGTGATTACTAGCCTTTTTGTTATTTTCCTTGGAATGATGAATAGTGAATATCTATTCATTACCACCATCATCATTTAATTGTTAAGTAATGAGTTCTTTATGTTCTGGATATTAGACTATAACCAAAAATGTTGTTGAATATTATCAAGTGCTTTATCTATATTTATTAAGATTGCCATTTCATTTTTTCTTTATTCTATTAGTATGGTGTATGCTTTGTTTTGAATTGAATAAGCCTTTCTACATGATAGTCATTTCTTATATACTGCTTATCTGAAAATCAAAGAAGATGAATCTGGGGAAAATACCTTCAAATTTGCAGAAAAGTGTTTGCCATTTAGTTTGCTATTGTTATTTTTATACAGCATTGCACCAGGATAATATATTTTTTGTTCAACCAAATAATATTGATTGGACATTGGAAATCTAAAGGTATAGCATTTCTGTCAGTGTTCTCACAATGATTAAAGAAGAAAAGCAACAATTAGTACAGTTTTTGTTATTTAAATGTGACTTGAACATTACGTATCCAAATATGCTTTCTGAAGACTCTAGCTGAAAAATTGTATAAGCAAATCTTATACAATCTCTTTTATTGTTTGTTTGTTCATAAAGAATAACCTATAATCACTTGTAATACTAAGAAAAATCCAAGAAAATAGAACTAACAGATAATACATACGGATACCCTGTTATCCCAAAGTAGATTGTTCCTAGGAAAACTTTTGCAAGCCCAAATGACCTTAATTTTTGTAATGTTTATTAATTTTTGACAGAGAGAGACAGGGCATGAGCTGGGGAGGGGCAGAGAGAGAGGGAGACACAGAATCTGAAACAAGCTCCAGGCTCTGAGCTGTCAGCACAGAGCCCAACACGGGGCTCAAACTCACAGACCTTGAGATCATGACCTGAGCTGAAGTTGGGCGCTCAACCGGCTGAACCACCCAGGCGCCCCAAGCCCAAATGACCTTACAGCAAAGAAGCAATCACCATTAATTCATATGGAGACATTTTTGAGCATTCTCAGACTCAGAAAATAATCTTTCTTAGGCTGTTCTGATTCTTTAGGACTCATATTGTTGATAGGTGTAGAAAATAAATCGAGATAAAGCACAGATGCTTACAAACACAGTTCAGAGCTCTGAAAGCCTGATGCTGAAATGCAGAGTGTGTATCCAGGGAAAGAGTTTGGTGGGGCTGCACTCACTGCTTGGGATGTTCTGCCTCTGTAATGGCTCATTGCAAATAAATGCCAAAATGCATTTTTTATAAAAGGGAAAATTATTTTTGTGTTTTTGCTTGCTTGTTTGTTTTTGCTTAGCAAAACCAGAAACTAATGATTGTCTTTTGTAAAAATGAACTGGCCTAGGGCAGACTTTTGAAAATCAGGGAATACACTGTATCTTATTCAATGGTATCCTTTTATCCAAGAAACTCAATTATAAACCAGAGCAAAGTATCTAAGCTCTCATATGAATGCATGTAAGTATCTAAGTTTTTCTTATATGAATGTTGAAGCAGTTTGGGTTCTTAGCAGCTGCCATGATGGACTAGAACGAGAAGAAGGAGATAATAAAGGGGAGGGGGGCAGGAGTTGCTAGGGAGAGACTTCAGACAAGAAAGCAAGTCTTGCAGAGAAAAACATGTGAAACAAGGACGATAACAAGGAAGATTAAGTAAAAAGAGACTCTGACTGAAGAACAGCTTGGAAAATGTCTCAGGCATCATACGGGAAACTCTAGAGCAAATGCTGGGTAGGAATCACCCAGATTTAGTATACATTTCATACTCAACCATTGGCTGGGAATACATTAAATGCAAAACTGCCTATCTGATAAAAGATAATATAGAAGGAAATCTATGTGATGTTGTGTTTGGTGATGAGTGTTTATATACAAACCCCAAAAGCACAATGCATGAAAGAAAAAACTGACAAATTGGACTTCATTTAAATTCAAAACTTCTGTTCTGTAAAAGACACTATGAGAGAAATAAAAGACAAGTCACAGACTTGAAGAAACTATTTCCAGAATACACATCTGATTAAGTACTTATGTAGAAAACCTACAAAGAATTCAATATTCGTCAATAAGTAAACAAAATTGTATTGTTTACAATAAGTAAACAAAACAAAACAAAACCAATTAAAAATGGGCAAAATATATAAACAGACATCTCACAAAAACTCAGAAGCCAAGTATGTATACGGAAGAATGCTCAACGTTATTTGTCATTAGCAAATTATAAATTGAAACTACTGATACCACCATATTTACATTAAAATAAATAAAATCTAGAAAGAATTCAGACACTAGCAAGTGCTGGTGAGGATTTGGAGCAGCAGGAACTCTCATGCATTATTGGTTGGGCTACAAAATGATACAACCACTTTTTAAGACAGTGTGGGAGTTTCTCACAAAACTAAACATAGTCTTACTATATGACTCACAAATGGTGCTCTTACCTAGAATCATACAAATATGTGCATGTGAATGCTTAAGAGAACTTCGTTTATAATTGCCCCAATCTAGAATAAACCAATATGTCTTTGTATCTGTGAATGGATAAACTGGACATATATACCAAGCGTATTTTCAGCAACAAAAAGAAATGATCTATCATTTTATGAAAAGACATGGTGGAACCTTAAATACATATTGCTAACGAATGATGCCAACCTGAAAATGCTATATATTGTGGTACAATGTAGTTGTATGACACTCAGGAAAAAACAGAATTATTGACACAGTGAAAGGATCAGGGGTTGCCCCAGGTTCAGTGGAAGGGGTAGGGGTGAATAGGTGAAATGGGTAATATTTTAAATTTTTTTTAATGTTTATTTATTTTTGAGACAGAGAGAGACAGAGCATGAACGGGGGAGGATCAGAGAGAGGAGACACAGAATCTGAAAGAGGCTCCAGGCTCTGAGCTGTCAGCACAGAGCCTGATGCGGGGCTCGAACTCACGGACCGCGAGATCATGACCTGAGCCGAAGTCGGCTGCTTAACCGACTGAGCCACCCAGGCGCCCCAAATGGGTAATATTTTAAGGTGCTAAAACTGCTCTGTAAGATACTGCAACGATGGATATAGGTGCTATGTATTTTTCAAATTCATAGAATTTTATACCATAGTGAACCTTAATGTATACAAATTAAAAATCATTTATGATCTGAGGAGATTCCAGAAAAGAATGCAGACTGTGTCAAGACATTCTAGCTTTATTAAAAATATATGAAATAATCTCACAAAAAGTGGAGGAAAAGGCGCTGACCAAAGTAGCTTTGTAACTGAGTAGAGTCTGTTAGACTGAAGGCAAAATTACCTGCAAGTAAGCATTCTGCAACTCCCCCCGAGGTAAGGTTTACAATTCCAAGGTTGCTACATGTGTCTACAGGAATTAAACAATTAAGATAGTGAAGAGCAGATGGTGGGAGCCAGGCTTTTCACCGCTGGAGTGAGATTTTGCAAAATAAGCAATGAGAAGAGGCTGGAATGCTCTATGAGTAATGGATTAGAGTTGTAGACATAAGCGAGGCCTCATGTTCAGTTTAATATAGACATATGTGTTTACATATAGAAACATTTGTGGATATGTGAACATACAAGGGTTGGTATGCACACGTATATTTCATTTCTCTGTTAGCTGAGAATGTGTGAAAGGAATGGCACCCTAATAACGCTAAGCATACCTGGGGTCCAGATCATAATTTTTGATACCATTATCTGATAAAAGCAACCAGTGCTCCTCAGAGAAATGGCAGACTAAGGCAGGAAATTTACAAATTAAACCCCAAACATCTTGTTGTACCTAAAGAAGAGAAATGTTTTTAAAAATTTCACATTGATGTGTTTGGGAGAGGGGTGATCAGAGCCAAGTGAATTTCTAGCAGCCAAAACTGGAACAATTTGAGCAATAAAATAAAAAAAAAAAAGTGGTACTGGATCACAACCTAAATTATAAAATAAACATCCATTTATACCAAAATGAATGAGTGAATAAATAAATGAATGGGAGAGAAGATGAAAAAAATAAATCTCTCATTAGTAGAAGTCCATAGAACATACTCAGCCAACAAGGAAGGGAAGCAGAACTGCCCTTTCTTAAGTGTAGGTTGTGCATTGTGACTTCCATCTGAAGAGTATAGTATGAAAAGGAGGGGGAAAGAAGAATAGCTTCCTAGTGGAGAAATCTAAAACCTCTATTTCAGCTTGGTGACCAAGGTCAACATCAGCAGTCCTAAATTTTGTTGATAGTAATGAAAATGTCACTTTACTTCTATGATCTTCCTCCCCGTGCCCATATTCTCAGTGTAATCCATGAGAAGACCATTAGACAAATCCCAATGAGGAGCATCCTATTGTATACATAACCCATATTGTTCAAAAGCCTCAAGGTCATCAGAAACAAAATTGAAAAGCTGTCACATCCAGAGGAGCCTGCGGAAACAAGACAAGCAAATGTACTATAATATCCTGGAATGGACCCTGGAATAGGAAAAAAAAGGCATGATAGAAAAACTATGTAAATCTTAATGTACTGGGAACTTTATTAAATAATAAGGTATATTAAATATTAAGGTATCAATATAAGTTCATTAATTTTAACAAATACGCCATACTAGCATAAGTTGTAACAGTAGGGGAAACTGTCTACAGGGAAGGGAAGAGAAGGTATATGAGAAGTCTATACTATCTTCTTCACTTTTCTGTAAATCTAAAAGTGTTCTAAAAATAAAGTCCTTTTGAAAAAAATCTGTAGCTATAGTTGCATGTATTTAAATTCTCGGCCACTATAATATAGAATTCAGAAGGAATGTGTTTGAAAATGTGACTAATGGCTAAATATAGACAAAAAACACAGATATAAAAGGGAAAAACTTCAATTTAATGGTAAATAAGAGTCACTGTTTTTTCCCTATTGCTTACATAATAGAAGGAATTGGAGATATTCCAAATAAATTATATCCCTGGGCTTTGAATAAATCAGGTGGTTTTACTTCCTTATCACGAACACAGTGTATAACACAGAAAGAGATATTGTTAGAAATGAAGGCCAGGTGACTAATTCTATCTACACTGGAAAGATATGGTTTTGGACATCTCAGAATAGTTGCATAGATCTACCCACCCATCATTTCATTAAGCCTCCAACTCTACAAAGGGAGAAAGGCAGGTGTTATGGTACCTACTTTTTATTTGGAAAACAAAAATAAAATGATTCTTGGATGACAAAGTGATATTTCTCCGCACATATTCACAATACACAAAGATGGGGACAAATCCCAAGACCTGGCAATCTTGTAGTTAAAGCAATCTTGCAGCAGTCATTGTAGAGTTTGAGCTGCTGTCGCAGCACCGGAATGGGTATGATCATGTCTTAGGAGTGAGTAGAGAGTAAACGTGGCTAATTCTCTATTTTCCAACACCTCCAATCTCTCTCGTGTCACATAGAAACAATGCAGTCGAGAGCAACCAACCCACCATGATTGTTTCTTGAGGTATTTCCTCTCATCTTTATCACAAAGACAGGGGATTTCTTCTGACCATGATACTACATGATTTGCTATTTTGAGGTAGAGAAAGAGACCGTTGAAAAGGAGTTATGAAATGGAGATTGTGACATTTCTTGTAGGAGCAATGATCTTACACAGAAACCAGGTGCTCACTGTCACACCATTCAGACAGATGGAAGTCCCGAGGTAGAGTCCTTATTTTTTCTCTATTTGAAAAATTAGCTTAAATAATTCAAGCTTTTTTTTTTTTATTCCCTTCCAGATTTGTGCTTTGTACAAAATTAAGTATTAGAAAACTTTTCCTACTGGGTAAAATGCAATCCCGTGTGTATGGATTTCCTTTCAACTCACTGCAATTGTTGTAGCCATTTAAAGTGTTTATGACACCGTAATGACCATTTAACATGACCAAATGATAATAAGAATCCCATGCAACTGTAATTATAGAGATTTACACCAATAACAGGATAAACATTTGTTTCAGAAGAATTTCCTAAAATTGACTTTCTATATATCTTCCAGACAGCATTGATGCTGCACCAATAATATTAATTTTCCCTAGACATTCAGCTTATTTGCCTAGAACTGTATTGTGAGCCCTTCTATTAGACATTTTATCGGAGGGGTCTTTGCACGTTATTCCCCAAATTACTCATTAAAGTGCTACATTATCACCTATTTTGTTAGCTTCTGCATATATTCCCTATAGTTATAGCCTGAGAAAAGGTAGACAAAGGAAAAGCGTTACATAGTTGTGGTTCACAGATTTTTTGTAAAAAATTGTAATGTTTATTGAGAGAGAGAGAGAGAGAGAGAGAGAGAGACAGAAAGTAGGAGAGGGGCAGAGAGAGAGGGAGGCACAGAATCCAAAGCAGGCTCCAGTCTCTGAGCTGTTAGCACAGAGCCTGACACGGAGCTCGAACTCACCAACCGGGATATCATGACCTGAGCCGAAGTAAGATGCTTAACCAACTGAGTCACCCAGGCTCCCTGTGGTTCATAGATCTTAATGATATGAACTGAGAGTTCAGTACCAGAAGAAAACTTTGATTCATCTAATTTAACTGATGTGGCCAAATGAAACTCAAGGTAATTTCTTAGATCATTCCTTCACTAATTCTATCAAAGATGAGGTTTGGAAACCTGACAACCTGTACACAGTCCTAACTCTTACCAGGGAAAGATGAGAAAAAGCCATGGTAATAAACGCCCTGTTAGCAAGAATGCAATGTGATCACAAACAGCCTGTGAGATGTAACATGGTCACAGCTCTTCTGACAGAATGGGCGCCTGTTAAAACTTGGTCAAAAAATTATTTTATGGGAGTATTATGTTCTTAGACTTTATGGAACCTTCCACCTTAACCCAAGTGAAAACTCAGGTTTCTAGGATATTAAAAGTCCTGATTTTCTGTAAACCTCCTAGCATGACCTCTCTTTTTCCCTTCTGGTTTCTAGTTTCTAGTGATGCTATTTGAAGATAATTTATTATTTCCTTCCATATTTCTCTCATGGTGTGGCAAAGCATTGTTTTTTTCTTCCGTGGTCATCATCGAGCTCTGTTTCCAAAAAAGTGTAAAATGTATAATTTAATTAGATTTTTTATTTGTATGACTCCCCTCCATCTCAGTTTCTTGTCTCTTTCACATTTATATCCGCTCATTGTAAGACCACAACCGGATTTACGCTGATGAGGCATCTCCTCACTACCATTTCAGTAGTTTGCTCGCATTTAATGTTCTGAGGCTTCAAGTGAAGAATTCCTTGTTGTCTTCTTGAAACATTTTTAAATTTTTGAAAATCTGTTTGATAATTTAAAACATTCTTTAAAAATATTGACGAGGGATGTTGCCTATTAGTGATTCATTCTTTTCTTTATAAAATACATATTTTAGGGGCGCCTGGGTGGCTCTGTCTGTTGAGCATCAGCCTCTTGATTTTGGTTCAGGTCATGATCTCACGGTGGATGGGATCAAGCCCTGCGTTGGGCTCAGGCTGAAAGTGCAGAGCCTGCTTGGGATTCTCTCTCGCTGCCCATCCCTGGCTTGTGCACGTGCCTCCCCCCACCCGCCCCCACCCCCATTCTCATAAGAAATAAGTAAATAAATAAATAAACATTTTTTAAATACTTATTTTAAGAGTTGAAAAAAGAAGTATCTTCTACACTACATATTTTCCTGTTTATTTTAACAATAAAAGAACCCTAACCATTTTTGCTTTACATGGCCTGAGAATAAATTATTTGTTTTTTCAAGATGCTCCATAATAAATTTCTAGAAAAACACCAAGATAAGGAATGAAATAGTGGTTGAGGATCAGACTGAACACACACACACACACACACACACACACACACACCATCAAAGTTTGGCAAAACCATCTGGCAAAAACTTGATGTTCCCTACTGATCATTTCAGTTTTCACATCCATGTTTAAGTTGGGGAGTATTAACTTAAAATAACATGAAGTCCAAGTTGATGCATTTTTGATAAGTCTTGGGCTAAGTGAACAGCCAGTAGGAGGATGTTTACTTTTCCAAAAATTGGTTTCTATGCGATGAGATATTCCTGTGAGACACGAGTATACAATTTTAGAGGTAACCCTAAAAAGTACTGAATGATTTTCATATTAATTAAAGAAGGCTTACTGCATAGAATCAGTATTTTCAAATTAAATAATTACATCATGCTTTTTCAGTGTGAGAAAACATGAGTAAAATGTAAGTACAGAAATGAGAATTTAAATTAATTATTTTAGTCATCTCCCATATATAAAAAGCTGTACTCTATGCCAAGTCGTTTCAAGAAATTAACTTAGCAGCAAAATCAAATCAATATCTTTTTGGATAGTTCTGTTTAGATTTTGATGGGAAATTGTGTGTATACATGTCACTGAGCCTTATATATTGTACTTAGTTGCTTGTTTTTTCTTTATATCATAACTTGTTGAAGAGGATTAATATTAGACTCCTTAATAACTATTTTGCAGGGCACCTGGGTGGATCAGTTGGTTAAGCCTCCGACTTCAGCTCAGGTCATGATCTTGCAGTTCTTAAGCCCAAGCCCCACATCAGGTTCTGTGCTGACAGTTCAGAGCTTGGATCCCACTTCAGATTCTGTGTCTCCCCCTTTCTCTGTTCCTCCCCCACTGCACTGTGTCTCACTGTCTCTCTTTCAAAAATAAAGAATAAAAAATTAAAAAAAAGAATAACTATTTTTCAATGTAAAACATGAAGCATACCAAGAAATGATAAAGGGGCATATTAATTAAATTTTAGAATAAACTATTAAAGAATTTTAATTTAATTCAAATCAAACAACAGAATTAGTTTTATGACGCAGTCGAAAATAAACCATGCACAGAGCCTGATTCCATTATTGCAAAAAGAGTCTCTAATTATGTACATAATTACATATTTACAGATACATATTTTTAAAGGGTCATAGAACTTCACATTGCATACTAAAAATGGATATGTATTTTTAATGGAATTTATGTCATTTTTTTCTCTTTTCTTATCTAGATATTTCATGTTTTCCTCAATCAGCTAGTATGACTTGTAGTTTACAGAAATACTGAAGGCAACATCCATTTACTTACCATTCTTAAATCACTATGCGCCTCTTAGCAACACTGTTTAATGTTAATCTGCCTTGTGGTAATGATTTCGTAGTCCTTCTGCATCAAGAAGAAAAGAGTTTTCAGTTCAAGCACACTACCATAAATTTAAGGGTTATTTGGAAGGCTTTCATACACAATATTGAAGTTTGCGCCTCTGTGTTTCATTTCTGTTCCATCATATGTTTCCTTGACCTGCCATACCCACGTGGAAAAAGGCTATGTAAGCAAAGCATAGTTGTAAGACAGTCACAATTTTGGAATTATGTCTAGAAAAGCCATAATTTTAAGATTTCATCATTTGCACTGTTTGAAGAATCTATCATAGAACATTATATGAATGCTTTGGACAGCTATGACTGGGAAACAAGAAATAATTATACTAAAGTTAAGTGATTCAGTACTCACGCATAGTTGAATCTTATTCTATAAAGTTTATATTTGTTATTTCTATTACAAGATATGGCTTTCCCCTTAAGTTTAGCTAATATTGACACTGAAACAATCACCAGTTATTGCCCAGAAAAGGTGACCTAGTAATGTCTGTTATAATGATAAAAAGTCAACCAGATACTAAATTTGTATAGATAACACATACATAGATATATTAGCAATTCTAAGAGCATGCATCATTGCCATACATGACTCAGAACTTGCTTCTCAGCAAAAGAATTCTGTTTTGGGAGAGAAATTCGATGGCATTTTATTCAAAATGGTAGGCTAAGTCAGAGAAAGACAAATATCATATGGTTCCAATCATATGTGGAGTTTAAGAAACAAAACAAAGGAACAAAGAGGAAAAAAAGACAAACCCAGAAACAGACTCTTAGCTGTAGGGAAGGAAAAGATGGTTACCAGAGGGATGTGGGTAGCGAGATAGGTGAAATAGATCAAGGGCATTAAGAATGCACTTATCCTGATGGGCCCTGGGTGATAGATATATGGAATTGGTGAGTTGCTATATTATACACATAAAATGAGTATAACACTGTATGTTAACCACACTGGATTTTAAATAAATAAATAAATAAATAAATAAATGACATGTTATGCCATAAATGACTCTTGAAATACAAATCTTTAATTCCATCTTCGTTTTCTACTACCGCAAACTTAACATGAATTTATTATTTCATAGTTCTGTAGATCCGAAGCCTGGTGGAGGCTTTACGGGATAAATATCAATGTACAGGCAGATTGTATTCCTTTCTGCAGTCTCCAGGAAAGAATTTGAGTCCTCATTTATTTAGCTTGTTGAAAGAATTCAGTTCCTCATGGTTTTAGGTCCCAGTTTCCCCGGTGGCGTTCAGAGGCCCACTGACATTCTTCAGCTTAAGGCTGGTTTATAGGGCCACTTACTCAATCTTCAAAGCCAACAAGGCAGGCCCAATTTGTCTCTTCTGCTGATGTATTTATCTGATATTTCCTCTTTCCTCTCTACTTTTAAGGTCTCATGCACATACATTGGGCCTACCCGCACAATCCAAAATAACATCTCCATTTCAAGGTTCATAACTTTAACCACATCTGCAAAAATTTTTTCTGGGGATTCGGATGTGGACTTCCTTGTGGAAGCATTATTCGGCACATCATAAACACACACACACATGTGTGTATATATACATATGTACATATATTTCTAGAATATGATTTCTCACTTTTACATGGAATAAGAGAAAATGATTAAAATTTCATCTATCTAAGTCAATACGAGGAACCCTTTTCATTTGATATCTTAAGATCAAACTTTAGTGACAGATAACATAGAAATTTATGCGAGGTAGAGATTATGTTACTTTATCAATGGTAAAATTGACTAACAAATTATTATAAAATAATATGGTAATCCTATTGACTAAATTTCAGGGAAATTGCTTACAAGTAAATCAGATA
This sequence comes from Panthera tigris, assembly GCF_018350195.1. Taxonomy (NCBI): domain Eukaryota; kingdom Metazoa; phylum Chordata; class Mammalia; order Carnivora; family Felidae; genus Panthera; species Panthera tigris. The sequence goes on along the minus strand of NC_056668.1, from coordinate 20,451,888 downwards.
AAAAATGACACAGATATCATTTCACACAGAACAGGTAATGGAAATGGATCATTGTGGTATCTTGAGCTTTAGAAGTTAGTATTGAAAAAAAATTGTACCATTTGAAAATAAAGAGATAAATAAAACAACTGAAAAACTGATAGGTATCCAGAGAAGATATAAAGGTTAGTTGGAGTTAGAAGGGAAAAGAAAAAAGAGATAGAGATTCTGAAAGAAGTATATAAAGTATGTATTCTGAAATCAGTAAGGATTATTAATGAATTTAAAAAGTATATATACATATTTTTTAATTTGTAAATGTTTACTTATATGAGAGAGAGAGAGAGAGAGAGAGAGAGAGAGAGAGGCAGAGCATGAGCAGGAGAGGATCAGACAGAATCCAAAGAAGGCTCCAGGCTCTGAGCTATCAGCACAGAGCCTGATGGAGGGTTCGAACCCACAAACTGTGAGACCATGACCTGAGCCGAAGTTGGACACTTAACTGACTGAACCACCCTGGTGCCCCTATATATGTATTTTTTCTAAGTTTATTTTATTTATTTTGAGTGAGAGAGTAAGAAGGGGAGAAGCAGAGAGACAGAGAGAGAGAGAGAATTCCAAGCAGGCTCCATGATGTCATCATGGGGCCCGACATGGAACTTGATCCCATAAACTGTCAGATCATGACCTGAGCTAAAACCAAGAGTCGGGTACTTAACAGCCTGAACCACCCAGGCATCCCTAATAGAGTATATTTTTAAATAGAATCATATACTAAACCATTGAATTACCATTAATTAAGCATATATACATATGCAGAAATCTATATATATGCATATTTGTATATATTTAATACATATTTTAATGTGTGGAAAATACCTATGAAAACCACATAAACACGTGAATACATACTAAATATTGACACTGTAATTGCTAATAACATGTTCGCATTGGTTAAATTAAGTTAAATTGTACATAAAGGATAATTTTCCAATGTTACTAGAAAGGTAACATATATTTATCCTTCACAACCTCAAGGACATTGGGGATACCCCATGTCAAAAGTGGTTATGAAAGTCAGTGATTTTAGTAAGAATTAAAGTGATATTTTCCAAACAAACATAAAAACACTTAACTCTTAAAACTTCAAGTCAACTCTCCTGATAAATTCCCTGTAAGAGATTTATACCTCAGAAATAAAGGTAAATTAGAAAATTTACATTTTAGGGGTGCCTGGGTGGCTCAGTCGGTTGGGCGTCTGACTTCAGCTCAGGTCATGATCTTGCAGTTTGTGGGTTCGAGCCATGCATCAGACTCTGTGCTGACAGCTCAGAGCCTGGAGCCTGCTTCTGATTCTGTGTCTCCCTCTCTCTCTCTGCCGCTCCACTACGCACGCGCTCTCTCTCTCTCTCTCAAAATTAAATAAACATTAAAAAAAAAAGTTTCCTCTTTTTACTTTCTTTTACTATTTTTTTTTATCTTTTATCCTAAATTCCAGTGTAGATACCCCTGGTACTTTGACCTAAACCAGATTGCTTCTCATAAATTTCTTAAACTTCCTAATATCTAGAATAATTAATACTCTATGACTTCTGACCCATTGCCCAAATTGTCATCTCATATTTTATGTCATGATAGGAAAAAAGTAAATCCAATATATTCACAGCCACTCAAGGGAAGGCAGATAGAAAACGAGAGTTCATAAGAATAGCATAACTTAACTGTTACTCATTTAAACAATAAGCAAACTGGACACTCATTATTAATATTTGTGTTCCTCTTTTGCAGGAAGATCATGATACTATATGCTAAATATCAGTAAATATTTATTAATAAGGATTCAATCCTTTTAACATGCAATGATAAATCTGAGAGATCAATATGATGATTTCAGCTAATGAACGGAATAGATATACTTGTATAAATCAGTGGATGCTGTTTTTACCTTCTCTTTGTAAAAATATAGAGCCTAGTCATAACGAACCTAAAAAATCCTGATCGCTACTATTATGGACATGGCAACTCAAATAATGAATGACATAAACAAAACATTAATTTACATTAATTTAATGCATCACCTGTTTTCAGATTTCAAAACCTATTTTTTATCCTTTCAAAATAATTTTGACCCCCAAGTAATATTGATGACCAGTTTATCCCTGCAAATTTTAAGACATAATTTTGGGAATGTTTCAACTCTCATGATAGACATATTTTATATATCTGTATGGTGCAGAGCAGAATTTAAACCATTATATTGCAGCAGTGGTCATTTTACTAATAACATTAAACATAACTCATATGTGAAAGCTACACTTAACAACCAATTTCTGTTGGAATCCTCTGAGGAAAAAGTTGATATAAATGATAAGTAAATCAACATAGCAAGACCCTATTAAAAAGGGCCTTGAGGGGTGCCTGGATGGATCAGTCAGTTAAGCATCCTACTTCAGCTCAGGTCATGATCTTACGGTTCATGAGTTTGAGCCCCACCTCGGGCTCTTGTGCTGACAACTTAGAGCCTGGAACCTGTTTTGGATTCTGTGTCTCCCTCTCTCTCTGTCCCTCCCCTGCTCGCTCTCTCTCTCTCTCTTTTTTTAATGTTTATTTATTTATTTCTGAGACAGAGACAGAACATGAGTGGGGGAGGGGCAGAGAGAGAGGGAGACACAGAATCAGAAGCAGGCTCCAGGCTCCGAGCTGTCAGCATAGAGCCCGACGCGGGGCTCGAACTCACAAACCGTGAGATATGACCTGAGCCACAGTCGGTCGCTCAACCAACTGAGCCACCCAGGCACCACTCTCTCTCTCTTTTTAAAAAAAATAAGTTGAATATTAAAAAAAATGTTAAAAAGGGCCTTGATTCTGTCTCATAACACAGTTACAAAATGCAATTTGACTATATATTATATAAGATGACATCGTATTATACCTTATCCTAGAAAGGCTGCAAAAAGTGAAAAGTTCATATTGTTAAATTCATATTGAAAGTGCTTTTTTTTTTAAATTTTTTTTCAACGTTTTTTATTTATTTTTGGGACAGAGAGAGACAGAGCATGAACGGGGGAGGGGCAGAGAGAGAGGGAGACACAGAATCGGAAACAGGCTCCATGCTCCGAGCCATCAGCCCAGAGCCTGACGCTAGGGCTCGAACTCACGGACCGCGAGATCGTGACCTGAGCTGAAGTCGGACGCTTAACCGACTGCGCCACCCAGGCGCCCCTGAAAGTGCTTTTTTATTTAATGAATTTTCCTATTCAGATGCTAACATATATGATAATTTGTGAATTTTCAAATCTCTTGGTAGCCTGTGAGATCCTTAATAATAGGGATCATGTTTGATTATCTTTTTATCCTTAAACTCAACACAGCTCAGTTCATAATAGGTGTTCAATAGATATTTGGTGAGTGAATAAACGGTGAATTTTTTAATATTGCATTTTTCTTTTTTTGTATTTTTTTGAGAGACAAAGAGCGAGAAAGGGAGAGCACAAGATAGGGAGAGGCAGAGGGAGAGGGAGGGAAAGAATCTTAAGCAGGCTCCATACTCAGGCTAGAGCCCTACCTTGGGCTCAATCTTACCTCCATGAGATCATGACCTGAGCCAGAATCAAGAGTCGGATGCTTATCCAACTGATCCACCCGAGTGCCCCTTTGTGTTTTTTTAGATTTAATTGAGAAATTTATTAATTTATGAAAAAATATGTTTTTATTGATAACGTGCAAACATTTTTTGTAGGGCATAATGATAACGAATGGAAACAATTTACACCTTTGAGAATAATTTAGAAAAGCACTTCAGGTAAGGATAATAGACTAAAGAAAGTGTTGACAAACATGAAATATATCGTAAGTAAAAGTGGTCCAGTGCAGGCAATGCCAAAAGAAAGGAAACATATTTTCAAGGGAATGACATTGCAAAAGTATTTTGTGATCTGGGCAATGAAGACCTTAAATGCTGATGAATTTAAATATGTTTGCTCTTGGCCTCAGGTAAAGGGGACTCTACAATTTTTTGTTAAAATAAAGAGACCCTCAGATCTGTGTTTCAGGAAGCTTCATATGACAGTGAAATATAAAAACTATTGTAGAAACAGTGGAACCAGGGAGACAAATAGAACAGTTCTTCTTTTATTTCTACCTTAATTATTGAGGCCTTCACAAGAATAGTGGACATGGAAATGAAGAGGAGAGAAGAAATATACAAAGATCATATCAATAGGACCTACAAGTAGATTAAATGAGAGAGACAAAGAAAAGGATAAATCGAACGTGAGATTCACTTTCATATAATCAGGCAGATGTTAGACTTGATTTTGTGAATGTCTTTATTGTCAAACACTTTGGGTTGCAAAATACCACAAGGTGTTTCTTCAGTGCCATCGAACCTACTAGAAAAAGAACAAGAACAAAAAAGAGTAGAGTTGCTTCAGTTTATACATATTCTTTCCAGTTTTTCCTGACTTTAGCAGCAAATGATCTGTCCACAGGGTTCAGAATTCACACAAAACAATGACTTGGCTAAATGACCAAATAAGGCAGCCTGATCTTACCTGGGCTTCACTGGAAGTCATTTTTGTGTACATCACCAACTACTCCTTTTCCTGAGAGCTACTTTCCATTTCTAAAATTATGTTTCATGTCATTTGTTATTTCATTTTCCTCTGTAGTTTTTTTTTTTTTTTTCATTTCCCATGGAATATCCGTATCTTTGTTACTGGTTTCTAAGAGATCATTTATGACTAAGGATGTTAACCATTCACCATGCATTGCAAATGAAATACCATGTTTTCTTGCCAACATCTTACTGTGAAATTTGACTTTTTGGTTGTATAGGAGTTGTGTTTTGAAGTATAATGAAGTTCTGCCTTAAAAAATAAATATATTGGACAGTACATAAATTAAAGATCAGTGATAGGAATAATGTTATGTCTTACAACTTAAATGTATAATATCCATTTACTAATTTAGATTTTAAAAATCATTGAAGCAGAATCTCTTGTGTTATGTTTGTGCCTTGTGCTCGAAGTGCCTCTTTTCAGCATTACTGACTCTAATCATTGTTTATAAAGAAGCCCCTTTTTGTTCCTGTTATGTTACATGTGTTTAATTTATTAACCAATTAAAATGTTTAAAGAGGTTGAACCAGAGGTCACAGATCCATATTTTTAGCATGCATTTTCAGAAATCATTGCAATCAGTGGGAGGAATATCACTGATCGCTTTTTAGCCCTCTGGATGCAGAATTCTTCCCTTTAAATCTTGTAGTAAAGATACTATGACAATAAAATAACATTTAAAAACTGCACTGAAGACTAAGGCATTGCAAATAGAAATACATAAGCACAAAGGATAACACAGGATCTAGTTTGTAAGACAGACAGGATCACAATCTGCATTTCATCTTAGCTCCAAAGCAGCCTCTATGTACCGTACCTACTTACTAGAGCAAAAGCCTGAACCCCTTAAAAATAATCTAATAAAGAAAAGGGAAAGAAGAAGGCAAGGGAGAAGAAAGCAGATGAGAAGGGAAATGAAAAGAAACTCATCCTTTCAATTTCAATTTCCTACAGGAAGCTTTGCATTCCACCAATGATTACCTCTGATTTGGGCCCTGCTCTTCAGGAAAGTACTTTGAAACATCAATGCTCTATGATTTATTAATGAGACTGGTTTTTTAACAGGATGAGTTAAGAAAATTAAATTGCCATCATGTCCATTCCTCAAACACTGTCAAATAACCAACAAAGCAGACACTAGTTAGTTAAACTGGTAAGGACCAATTTTAATCAGTAATATACGCTATTGTAATAGATAAGGGAATCCAATGTGAATTGAACTCAATTTTAGTTTAAAAAGAGGTGACTAGTTGTTTTAAAGGGAACATGAGGGAATGGGAATGGGGAATGTATGAGACTTGAGCAGGGTCAGAGAAGTGAAAGATTACAAAAAGTAGGAAAGGAAGGTTGGGCCATGCAAAACCATCTTGGTCTGCTAACTGGCTCTTAACAAAGTTAGGTTTCTACCATCCCAGAATCTGGTAGAAAGGGGCCCTATCTTTAGGTGTTGGCTGGAAGAAATAGTAAATGATTTTCGCAGGCTTGAGTTTTCTCAGGCAGGCACTGTGAGGGAAACGAGAGTCATCCCAGCGATACAGCCTACAGCTGTTGGAAAGTATGTTAGTGTTTATTCAGACATATGTAGGCCAAGGCTGAGGCCTAGTCCAAAAAAGGCCTCAGTGGTGCTTGACTAGAGTTTGGTTAAAGAGAGAATCTTTGTTAATACAAGGAAATAAAGGAGGGGATTCAACACTATTTTTCTAAAGAAAACAAGAGATAAGCATTAACCCCTGACCCCCATGTCTACCTCCAAAGAGTTAAGAGAGATCAATTAATTTTCTGGCTCACTGATGACTAATAAGCTGGCTGGGTCCATAGCTAGAAAGGATTGAAGCTAATAGAAGTCTGATGCCTGGAGTATCCTTGAGACAGGTAGTCTGGCAGACGGGTGAGTCTACTGGGAGTCATGAAGACCTGGGCTGCCTACATGCAGAACAGCTGCTATGAAAAGAAGATACAAACTACACCACCCCCTAGAGAAATATGGCCGAGATTCTTGTAGGCACATTTGGGGTCAGCAGAAAGCTGCTGGTAGCAAGGTCCATCTCTGACGCCTGTGGGGCACACTGACTAAAAATGCAAGTCAATGGCACAACAATGGCAAAAGAAGAGGCAGCAGTGATGACATTACCAATGGCTCAACTACGCCCCAACACAAGCCTTCTGTCACTGTGGGAGTCTGGGCTCCCACGTTTGGAGTCCTCACAACGCAGGATTCTATTTTCCTACAAACTCCCTTTAGTTCTATGATTGGGGATAAAAGACTTTGGCATTATTGAAAGTTGCTATTTTGCTATTTTCCTTTTGCTATTTTGCTATTTTCCTTTTGCTAACTTCGCTAAACCCCAAATCCTTAGCACCTAGCCATATTTAGAATTCATTCATTTATCATGAGACAAATTGTGGTTATGTTTTAAAGGGAAGAGATAAAGAGAGAGACAGAGGTACAGATACGGACGCAGATACAGATACAGATATAGATGATATGGATGGATAAGTAGCTAGGTAGCTAGCCAGTAGATAGAGAGATATGGAATTTTTTTCTTAGGTGACTTTGCTAAATAAAAAGATTTTAATGTTATAAATTAAATGTCTACAGAGGGGAAAAAAAAGATTCAAAGACTTCACTGTTGGATACATGTAGCTAAGTGGATGATCGCACCTGTTCAACAGCCAAAAGAATAAACATGTACTTTGTGTAGAGTGGAAAAGGATAGGAGATCTTTAGGGGCATCTAGTCCAGTTTGTGCTGGATGTTGAATCCCTCATCTAATGACTTACCAGATGTGCACCTGAACCCCTTCAGTAATGCAGAAAATATTACAGCCTGAGGTCCTCCCTCTCCAGAGGAAGCCTGAAGTATCTTTGGATAGCTGTGACTGGTATAAAATTCCTCTTACTTTTAGCCGAAATTATGCTCCCTATAATAGTTTCCACTTTTTCACTCCAACTTGAAACTGTGGGACCACAAGGAACAAATCAAATGCCTCTTGCACAAGAGAGCTCTTGGGCTATTTAAGGGGAACTCTCAAATTCCCCTTGAGTCTTCTACGGATTTAATACCTGCAATTCCTTTAAGGAGGCTTCATCTGTCATGCTGCTGATTCCCGTCACAAACGTGGCCTCCCTCAGCTCTGAAGGTCTTCCGCTTTGTCAATATCTCTCTCAGCGTCTGGTGCTTCGAGCTGAACACACGTAGACTCAACCAAACGACAAAGTGCTATCGTTTTCCTTGTTCTGTGTTCCTATCACATTTCTCATTCTATAAGCCTATCAGTGTAACCAAGGTGAAGAAGACTTTTCTTGGAAGTATGACTTACCATGATTCACGTTATTAACATAACTCATGGTTGCCTAGTATTGAATTTTCTGTCCACAAACTGCCAAGATTTGAAACCAATGCTGCTTCTCTTCCTCTATATTTGTGTAGTTTTTCTGTTACATACTTGCTTATTGCCTTGGTTTTGACCTAAGAACTTGTTTTAAAGCCAGTTAAATTTCATCATATAAACTTAGGCTCATCTGTCTATCTCGTCAGAATACTTTTATTCCCTGACTTTGCACTTACTTCCTCTCCTATATTTCATAAATATACAATATGTTGTATTATTCTTGTCTCTCAGATTTCAATCACATCATTTAGCCAAAAACACAAATCACAATAGTTCCTTATTTAAGGATTATTTTCAAGTATCAGTTATCTTGCATTTATCTTCTCCATATTGCCAGTTAAAACTAAATAATAAAACTTATCCATTGGACTAGAAGCTTCATGATGTTGTGTTTTTGGGTTTCTATTGTGTTTCCAGAATCTGGCAAAGTCAGCATGTGCTGAATGAGTGAATTAATGATATGACTCACACACTATGTTGCAAAGATGCACTGATATGGAAAAGCTGCTCATAAATAATTTCTGGTATACAGATTTTCTTCATGGAATATCTTCATAAAAACATTGAGTCAGTTGATAAGTCAAAGAAGCAAATTGAAACATTCATAGATTAATTTATCTTAAATTTAACAAAACCCAGTTACATAAAATAATCTCTTTAAATTAAAAAAAAAAAAACAAAACAAAACAGGGCGCCTGGGTGACTCAGTTGATTAAGCATCTGACTTTGGCTTAGGTCATGATCTCATGGTTCTTGAGTTAAAGTCCTGCATTGAGTGAGCTCAAGCCCCACTTCGAGTGAGTTCAAGCCCTGCTTCAGATGAGCCCCGCTTCTCTCTTCTCTCTCTCTTTCTCTCTCTGTCTCACTCTTTCTGCCTCTGGTGGTATTCTCTCCCTTTCTCCTTCTCCTGATCCTTGCTCACTTGCACCCTCTCTCGAAAAAAAAAAAAAGAAAGAACAAATATTTAATACATAATCTAGATATATAGATATAACTGGATTTGTAGGAAGAAGTTTTCCACCACCTCTAAAAATAGCTCTCTATTTTCTCTAATTACAAGGTTACTTTTCATTAAAACAGGGAAAGGAAAGGGCAAATTTAAGTCAATTAAATGGACATCATAAGCTGCTGTTCTAGAAAAGGTAGTCGGCATTAAAAAATGTTACTGAGATACAGAAAAATCCCCCTTCTCTTTTTTTATCTCCCTAAAGGAACCAACATATAAGGGTTAGCATCTTCAGATGTGGCAAATCTATGACATAAAATCTATTGAAAGTGTTTCTGGATGCTGCCCCAAACTCCGTGAGCCAGAAATTTATGGAAAATGGTGTTTATTTTCATCTTTTAACATCTTCTTCTAGGTCATTTGAAAACCAGAAAATAATAAGGCTTAATAAAAATTTTATGATTAAGAAAAGCTTTGCTGAATACAGCTTTAAAAAAGATTCATGATTTGCATGAAGGCGCATCCTTAATTTTAACCAAATTTCTCTATCACTATCAGAGCTTATATGTGAAAAGATATCTCAGGAAATTTTGTTTTTTTACAAAACTGTTACGATTCATTATCATCTTGTTAATCAGACATGTAAAAAAAAGAATCATTCAGGATAAACTTGCCAACTGATGGTGGTTTTGAATATTAATTACAGTCTTTACAGACCCAGGAAGTGGCAGATGCCATCTTGTGAAAATCATGACATCAGAGGGGCAAAATGCCACTTAACACTCCAATGACTTGACTTTACGATCACATAACACTCCAATGACTACATCTTTGACTTAACTAAAGCTACTGTAAGCCAACTCTTAGGATAAATTCTCCCTGGTATGTTGAAGAAAATTCTCAAATTCATTTACTGGAGCATAAAAAAAAAACACAAAAAAACAAAAACAAAAAACAATAGAAAGGATCTATCGCTTTGCCAATGGTGGTCACTTCAAAGTACCCATTGAATCAGAGTGGCAGATCTATGAGGGTGTTCCTCAGACTTTGACTACCACAAATGACATTTCTGGTTCTGTGACATGCTGACGGTGCTTTGGAGGCTGAAAATCGCATCGCATGCACAAGAGGGAAATACTTGCGCCGCACTCATGGTTATTGTAAATATTCTTCAGAATACATGCGACATATCTACAGTTTACGCTAACTCCCTTTACAAAGTATGCAAAGTTGATTTCGGCTCCGATGTGAACTGAAGAGTTAAACCACATGCACTAAACCGTGAATTATTTCCTCAAGTGTGGTTTGTTTACTCGCCCAGAGCCTTTGCAAAATCAATTCCCTGGCCGGTTATCAATTGACTGTCTCTGGGGTCCAAACGTACTCTGGGAATAAAGCTGGCCCACTAAACATTTTTCTTCCTTAGCCAGCTGGCACACTGTGAGCTTTATCAGTAGAGAATGGTGAACAGATTTTGCAGAAAGAAAGAGCTTTTCTTCCTGGTCCGAGATGTTCCTCTTGGCAGGCTCTAGCACGTCCCCAGGGTCCGGCTCTAGCAATGTGAAGGACTTCTTCGGCGCCGGGCCTTGCAACTTCTTCAGTGTAGGGTTCCTCCGGGTACGGAGAGGTCAGCAGCCCAGGGCCAAGAGCCTCACCTGGCAGCCCCGCCGGGTGGTTTTGTAGACAAGTGGCTCCAGTGACACACTCTCCGTGAACATGCCCTTGGCACTGTAGAGGGCATATTTCTGGCAAGTTCCACCAGTGTGGCCCCTCAGCTACTTCTCTATCACTGTGGCTTCCAGTGCTAGTGGAGAGATGAGGAATTTCCTTGCGTTCCCTGTCTTAAGGGGAGCCGCTGTCCGTTGCACCTTGTATTTCTTTGTTTTTAGAATTCTTTTGACTTCCGGGGCACCTGGGTGGTTCAGTGGGTTGAGTATCTGATTTCGGCTCAGGTCGTTATCTCGTGGTTCGTGGGTTCGAGCCCTGCATGGGGCTCACTGCTGTCAGTGCAGAGCCTCCTTTGGATCCCATGTGCCCCAACCTCTGCCCCTCACCCACCATACACTTGTGTGTGCTCTCTCTCAAAAATAAATTAAAAACAAGAGTTCTTTTTACTTCTTACCTGACAATTTCTCCTTACTCCCATTCCCTGTTATAGTTGAGTTCCTTATATTAAATTCTCCTCAAATTGCTAAATAGTTTCCGTTTTCTCATTGGACCTGCTCATCTTTCTGAATTCAACTCAGAGGGCCCATCCTCAAGAACGTTCTCTGACACTCAATCCTGGAAGAATTCAGATTTTCCTGTTCTGTTAGTTGATCTCAATGTACCATATATACTTTTTTTTCTTTGTAGAACTTACCGCAGTTATAATTTCACACGTTTCTGTAATCCTGAGTAATGTATACCTCGGCTACTTACTCTCAAACTTCTATGAAGGACGAACAGTATCTCTATCTTTTCATCAACATATCCCTAGATCCAACAGCGAGTCTGGTACGCAGAGGCACTGTAAATATTAGTAGAAGATTCAGTCAACCTTTTCAATGTGGCTCAGGATAAACGCTGGATGTTGGAAAATTGCTAAAAGTTTAATGGTTAAGAGCTTTTTTTAAAATGAGGTGAAATATTACCTCTGGCAATTAGAAGTAAAATTGCCTTGGGGCGCCTGGGTGGCTCAGTTGGTTAAGCATCTGACTTTGGTCCAGGTCACGATCTCATGGTTCATGAGTTCAAGGTCCCCGTCAGGCTCTGTGCTGACAGTTTAGACCCTGGAGCCTGCTTTGGATTCTGTGTCTCCCTTTCTCTCTGCTCATCCCCTGTTCGCTCTCTTTCTCTCTCTCTCTTAAAAAAAATAAATAAATAAGAAGAAGTAGTAAAATTGCCTCTGGAGGCTGACCAAGAATGCAGCGTTCTACCTCTATGACCTGTAGTGGTTACAACCACCACATCATCTCTGGATTCCAAAATCTCTCCTGATGTATTACATCTTCATTTACACATCATTCGTGCTTTTCTATATCCCACTGCCAACTACTGAAATTACGCACAAACTTGTCAGTGTTCCAAAACACACTTGAGCTTGCAAGCACATTTGCTGATTTTTTTTTCGATTAGTCAGAGAATAATGAGTAATCACATAATCTGGTTCTGATTTTCATAAACCCAGCAGTGATTTACCTTTTACTTCCTGGCCTCGTTTTGCCTTATTTTCTTTTCTTTCCTTTTAGTACTAGATTTCTTCAACTCCAGACGCGGAGCTCAAACTCACAAACCATGAGATCGTGACCTGAGCTGAAATCGGAGGCTTAACCGACTCAGCCACTCAGGCTCCCCTCCTGAGATTTATTTATAAAAATGTTAAGGCATTTATTTTCTCAGCTGTCCTACAAGCTTTGGAGAAACATTTCTTTAATACCTACTGACTTCATGGTGAGCACTTTTGTACTTAGGAATTTCCAAAGCTTTTCAATTTTGTAATTCAACTTACATATTTTTTCATTTTCTCTAGAATTCACGTATGTACTGAACATTTTTCAAATCAATAAAGCCACATTTTATTTATTTAAAATTTTTTTAGTGTTTATTTATTTATTTATTTTTTAACATTTATTTATTTTTGAGACAGAGAGAGAGAGCATGAACAGGGGAGGGTCAGAGAAAGAGGGAGACACAGAATCTGAAACAGGCTTCAGGCTCTGAGCTGTCAGCACAGAGCCCGACGCGGGGCTTGAACCCACAGACTGTGAGATCATGACCTGAGCCGAAGTCGGACGCTCAACCGACTGAGCCACCCAGGCGCCCCAGTGTTTATTTATTTTTGAGAGAGAGAGACAGAGACAGAGCATGAGCAGAAAAGGGGCAGAGAGAGACACACACACATAGAATCTGAAGCAGTCTCCAGGCTCTGAGCTGTCAGCACAGAGCCTGATGTGGGGCTCGAACTCAAGAACCATGAGATCATGACCTGAGCCAAAGTTAAATGCTTAACTGACTGAGCCACTCAGGCGCCCCTAAAGCCATATTTTATAATAAATATTTCAATACTCTAATTCAGGGAAAGTCCCTGACAGTTATACTACATATAACCAATGTCTACTTAAAACTTTGACTCTCCTGTATTTGACCTCCATGCTAAATGCAAGTGATCATAGTCATGTTGAGACCATCTATGGTCCTGTCCTCCTCTCATAAATCCAGTTCATCATTCCTAAGCTAAGCCTCTGTTGATGAAACTCGGGGACATTGTACCCATATTTCACCATGTTACTACTGTTATGAATAACTTACACGTTGCTTTGCTTGTAACTGGAAAAGATTTCTGAGTAATTATCAAGTCCTTCTATTTTTCTGATGACTGTTTTCATTTTCTAATTATTTCTTTTCTTAAAAAGCATTTTATTATACTAAGAACACAACATGAAATCTAGCCTCTTAATGAATTTTTAAATATATAATACAGTTTGTTGGTCATGGATAAAATGTCGTACTGTAGATTACTAAACATCCTGCTTAACTGAAAATTTATGCTTGTTGATTGGTATCTCCCCATTTCCCCTGCCCCTCATCCCCTGGTGACTACCATTCCACTCTTTGATTTTATGAATTTGACCACTTTAGATAGCTCATATAAGTGAAATTGTGCAGTATTTATCTTTCTGTGACTGTTTTTTTTTCACTTATCATAAATGTCCTCAAAGTTCATCCATTTTTTCACATATTGCAGAATTGACTTCTTTTTAAAGGCTGAATAGTATTCCATTATATGTGTATACACCTTTTTTGTTATCCATTCATCTATCGTGGACATTTAGGTTGTTCCCATGTCTTGTCTATAGTGAATAGTGCTGCTCGTTTAGTTACTTTATCTATTGATCATGTATTTTTCGTTTCCTGAAGTCAATATATATTACACTTCTGTTTATCTTTTATTTATACCATTTCAAATGAATGAAAAAATGTTTTTTTTTAATTTTTTTTAACGTTTATTTATTTTTGAGACAGAGAGAGACAGAGCATGAACGGGGGAGGGTCAGAGAGAGGGAGACACAGAATCCAAAACAGGCTCCAGGCTCTGAGCTGTCAGCACAGAGCCCGACGCGGGGCTCGAACTCACGGACCGCGAGGTCATGACCTGAGCCGAAGTCGGCTGTTTAACCGACTGAGCCACCCAGGGGCCCCAAAACTGTGTTTTTTTTAAATTACAATAATTATCATATTTAACTTCTTAAGTTCTCCATAATATTCTACTCTATCTTTCCTTCTGTCAGTACAAAACTTCTTGTGACAGTAAGTTTTAAAATTACAATTCCTACTCCATAATAAAAATTCCTTGATTGACACTCCATACTCTAAACCATAATCTTGAGTTTTCAAGGTGTAATCTCTATGAATCCTGAGTAGTTATTGGATTTACTACACAACTAGTAGCTGGCACATTAAAAGGACAGAAAAAAGAAAAGAAAGAAAGAAAGAAAGAAAGAAAGAAAGAAAGAAAGAAGAAAGAAACTATAAGGTAGGTCTAAAAAGTAAGTATTAAACAAATAAAATTTGTGATTAATGTCTAAACTTTCATATAAATTATATATAGCATCGGTAAGCAACCTTTGAACTATTTGAGGAGCTCTGTTGTATAGTAGTTGAAATCAAAGGCTTTGGAATGAGACAGATGTGTATTTATGGTTGACGTGTACTTTTCTTAATTATAAGGAAACCTGCATATTACTAAAGTAAAGACTAAAAACTCATCAGATACCAACCATTTCATTAGGCTTTCTCAGACTTTTCAAAGAAATATGGATTTGAATTTTAATCATGTAAACAAATGTGCTTTCTTTACTACTCTCTGCATCAACAAATTTAAATATTTTTTAATGTTTATTTATTTATTTTGAGAGAGAGAAAGGAAGCATGAGCAAGGGAAGGGCAGAGAAAGAGGGAGAGAGAGAATCTAAAACAGGGTTCGCACTGTCAGAGCAGAGCCTGATGCAGGGCTCAAACCCCTGAACCATGAGATCATGATGTGAGCCAAAATCAAGAGTCAGATGCTTAATTGACTGAGGCACCCAAGTGCCCCATAGAATTTCTAAATTAAGATCTATGTCCTTGTGTTCTTAAGAGGGATACGGTCACCTCCCCTGTAAAGATATTTATGGAAAAGTTTTTGTAATTATCATTTCTCACAACATTTTATAGAAATATATGAAATTTAGGATTTCTTTTTGTATTTGTCATGAAGGCATTTAAAATGTATTCTCATGGAGTGTCAATGAATGAGATGAGGTCATTACTATAGCATCAAAAAGAATAAAATACTTTGAAATAAACTTAACCAAGGAAGTGAGAGTCTCATGACACATTAGTGAAAATAACACTAATGAAAGAAATTTAAAAAGACAACTAATTATAAAGACATCCAATACTCATGGGTTGAAAGATTTAATATTGTTAAAATGTCCGTATGACCCTAAGCAATTTATAGATTCTATGCCATTCCCATCAAAATCTCAATGGAATTTCTTACAGGAATAGAAAAAAAAATCCTAAAATTCATATGGAACAAAAAAGACCCAGAGTAGTGAAAAATCTTGAAAAAGAAGAGCAAAGTTGGAGGCATCACACTTCCTGATTTTAAAATGCATGACAAAGCTATGATAATTAAAATTGTATGGTGTTGGCAAAAAAAAAAAAACACAGACATATAGACCCATAGAACACAATAGAGAGCACAGAAACAAATCCACACATCTATAGTCAACTATTCTGAAATTAAGGTGCAAAAAATGCACAATAGAGAAAGGATAGTCACTTCAACGTATAATTTTGGGAAAACAGGCTATCCATTTGCAAAAGGATGGAATTAAACTCCTATCTTACACCATACCCCCCCCCAAAAAAAAATCAGCTAAAAATGGATTGAAGACTTAAAACAGAAGACTGGAAACTGTAAAACTCTTAGAAGAAAACATGGGGGGGGGGAGATTTATGACATTGGTCTCAGCAATGATTTCATAGATGTGACAACAAAAGCAAAGATAGACAAATGGAAGTAGGGAAAAAAAGACTGAAACTTCACAGAAAAATAGACAATCAACAGAGTGGATAAGCAAACCACAGAATGGGAGAAAATATTTATCATAAGGGTTAATGCCCAAAATATATAAAAAACAACCATAATAACAAAATGACAAATAACCCAATTTAAAAATGGGCAAAGGAAAATATAGATAAATAAATAAAAATTTTTAAACAGGTAAGGGCTTGAATGGATATTTATTGAAAGAGGACATATAAATTGCCAACAAGTATATGGCAAGGTATTCAAAATTGCTAATCATCAGGGAAATACAGATAGAAATTACAATAAGCTTTCACATAATTCACAGCCATTAGGAATCCTATTGTCATAAAAACAAAAGATAACAAATGTTGGTGAATATGCAGAGAAATTGGAACCCTTGTACGTTGTTTGTGGGAATGTAAATGGTGCATTCACTATGTAAAACAGTATGAAGTTTATTCAAAATTTTAAAATAAAACTACCATATGATCCAGCAATTCCAG
This sequence comes from Panthera tigris, assembly GCF_018350195.1. Classification (NCBI taxonomy): domain Eukaryota; kingdom Metazoa; phylum Chordata; class Mammalia; order Carnivora; family Felidae; genus Panthera; species Panthera tigris. Next base: position 20,435,389 of record NC_056668.1, on the reverse strand, counting down.
TCCTAGATATATATCCAAAGAATAAAATTAGGATCTCAAAGACATATCTACACTTCTATGTTCATTATGGCATTAATCACAAGCCAAGATATGGAAACAACCCATATGTTCATCAGAAAAAGAATGGATAAAAAAAATATATATTATATATATATATATATAATATATATATACACACACACACATATACATATATATACATGCATATATATACATATATATATGCAATAAACATTATTCAGCATTTAAAAAACAAGGAAATCCTACCATTCGCAGCAACATGGATGGACTTGGAAGATATACTAAGTAAAATAAATCAGGCACTGAGGGACAAAGACTGCATGATTTCACTTATATGGGGCACACAAAACAAACTCATAGAATCAGAAAATAGAATGGTAGTTGCCAGGGAATAGGGGAAGGGGAAAATGGGTAGTTGTTGTTCAATGGGTATGAAGTTACGATTTTAGATGAGTAAGTTTTAAGTGCCTGTTGTAAAACATAGTGCCTATAGTTAACAAATATGGTGTTGTAATTTAAAAATTTGTTAACAGGGTAGATCTCATGTTAAATAATCTTACGAAAGAAAGAAAGAAAGAAAGAAAGAAAGAAAGAAAGAAAGAGAAAGAAAGAAAAAGAAAGAAAGAAAAAAAGAAAGGAGAGAAAGATGAAAGAAAGAGAAAGAAAGAAAGAAAAAGAAAAAGAGAGAAAAAAAGAAAAAGAAAGAAAAAAAGAAACAGCGAGCAAAGAGAGACAAGGAAATTTTGGAAGTGATGGATATATTTCTTACCCAAATTAAGGGCTGGGTCTTGTTTTCTGAAGGGGGAAGAATCCAATCTTCATTGGGTCATTCATAAAAAAAAATAAAACGAAATTTGGTTGAAGTACACTTGGTCAGTTTTTCTTTTTATGGGTATGTTTGGGTGTTAGTGCTAAGAACTCTGCATGTGTAGCACAAGATGATGGATATTTTCTTCTATGTTTCCCCAAAAAATTAGTTTTACTTTATAGATTTAAATATGTAATATAATCAGTTACCTTTTTGTATAAAGAGTGAAATTAAATTTAATATTCTTTTCTTTCTTTCTTTCTTTCTTTCTTTCTTTCTTTCTTTCTTTCTCTTTCTTTCTTTCTTTCTTTCTTTCTTTCTTTCTTTCTTTCTTTCTTTCTTTCTTTCTTTCTTTCCTGGCCTATAGATGTCTAATTGCTTCAGTACTATTTGTTAAGAAGGCTAATCTCCTGCATTAAATGACTTTTGCACCCTTATAAAAATAACTTGGGCATATTTGTGCAGGTCTATTTTTGAGTTCTCTATTCTGTTATATTAATCTATGCATCTACATATCTATCCCTCCATCTGCCATACTGTCTTGATTATTGTAGCTATATAGTAAGACACAATACCAGATGGAGTTATTTCGCCTACTTTATTTTTTTTGCAAGATTTTTTAGGTTTTCCAGAGCTTATGCTTTTCCATATAAATTTTAGAATAAGCATGTATATGTCTACGGAAAACCTTGCTGGGATTTTGATAGGAATTCTATTAAACCTATTTATCAATTTGTTGAGAATTGACATATTTACTATGTTGAGTCTCCCAAAACATACACAGTTTGTCTCTCCATTTATTTAGGGCGTCATTTAATATCTTTTATCAGAGTTATGTACTTTACAGCATGCAGTTCCTATATGTCTTATTAGATTTATGTATTAGTATTTTATTTTCTTGAGAGAAATTGTAGATCATGGGACTTTTCTTCTTTCACCTGTTGATAAGATGGATTACAGTAATTTATTTCCAGTGTTCAATCAGTCTCATGTATAAGCCACTGGTCTTGGCATACAATAATTTTATTTATTATTAGATTCAATTTGCTAATCTTATGTTGACTTTAATATCTAAATTCATGAAAGATAATGGATTTTCCTTTGGTGCTTTGTCTGGTTTCTTAATCGGGATAAAACTGGCCACAAAACAAGTGATGGAAGTGTTCTCTCATCTTCTATTTTCTAGAAGAGATGTGCAAAATTGGTGCCAATTCTCTTAAGTATTTCATAGAATTCACCAGTGAAACCATCTGGGCCTGGAGATATTTTGGGGGACGATTTTAAAATAGAAATTAAGTTTCTGTTATGATTATAGCCTATTCAAGTTGACAATTTCATCTTGATTCACTTGCCTGTTTGTTAAGCAATTGGTCTATTTTTTTTCTGAGCATTAAGTTGTAGTATTCCTTCATTATATTTTTTGATGGCTTCAGAATTGCTAGTGCCAATATTGTTTTCATCCTGGATATCGATGATTTGTACCTTGTTTTATTTTTGCCAGGCTTAGAAGTTACTTGTTCCGAATTCTTGATCCCCTACTCCTCACTTCCTTCATTGAAACCTAATTCTTCAGATGGTTACATCAAAAGGTGAGGCTTTGGGGAGGGTAACAAATCATGACATGTTTGCCATTGAAAGGTGGCTTGTTATACGGTTTCTAAGAGAAGGGGGCACTTCTCACTCCAGAGTGCCATCCAGGAAAGCACCAGGGTCAGTCAGAAGGCAGGGACAGTGTGAGGAAAATGCAAGCAAAAGTTTCCATTGTGGTTTCTATGGGAAGAAATGATGCACAAGGGTATGCAAACTTAGGAATGATTAGTTTAAATGATATCAGTGGACTCTGGAATATGGGTTCTCCTACATCTGGTACCTGGCCCTGGGGTTATTAGGATTGGGGAATATTGGCCAGGAGTATAAAAGCTTGATGGAGGTGAGGGTAAGGTTATGCGCTCTGGATTGTTTAGCTTTTACTTGAAAGGCATGTTGTCTTGTGAGTCCTTTACGATTTCTATGAATTGGCTAGCCCTGGAAGGGACAGTCTCCTTAGAAACAGTAAGACCCCAGATATCAAAATATTAGAATAAAAACGCATACTAGTATAAAAGAACAGCAAACAAGACCAGGAGAACTTGGTCTTCTGGAAGCCAAAGTCATTTCATTCAAGAAGGAAGAAGAGGTCAATACTATTATAACGATGTTGTTTCAGGTCAGTTATGATAAGAACGGATGTAGTTGTACTAAATTCAGCAACAGGACGACCAATTTTGACCTGATATGATCAGTGTGAGTAGAACAATGGAGAACATGTCTGATTCCCGAGGACTAGCAAATGAGGAGTAGAACAGCGAGCGTGGGCTCTTTCAACTTGAGAATTTTACCTGTGTCGGCAAGGGGAGAGACCATTAGCCAGAAGGACCTGCCATGTCTAAGAAAGCATTTTCTAATTTGTTAATTACTTTTTAAAAATTTATTTAAGGTTTTTGGCGACAAGTATGCATGCATAAAAGCTTAAAGGAAGGAAGATACTTGTGGACAGTGATAGGTTAAACACACAGAGGAAATAATTGATTTTCCCTGAAAATGTGAGAAGCAAGGGATGGAAGGGCACAGACAGAAAAATGAACTTTCTGCAGCTCAAGGGAAAAATGATTCTTTCTAATAGGAAATAAAGAAGAAAGATCAAATGAGGGTCCATATAAATTTGTAACTTTGGGAACAGGATGCTGAGGGGGAAAAAAAGGTCGTTTGGTGATTTCTATTTTATTCCTATGTTTTTCTAAGATGTATATGAGCTCATCTGATAAGAATAAGGTGGGAGAAGAAAGGATCTGAAATTGAAGAATTCAGAAAGCTGGAAATAGCTGTGTGGAGATTTGGAGAGAAAGCCAATTAGAGAATAAATCCTTAAAAAGGTGAGGTGGGGATTATCTAAAATGTGCAGGGGATATATTTAGAATTTTATGTAAGCTTTTTCTGCCTCTTAAGTGATAAAAATAAGTGTACTGAGAACATATGGCTCCAAAGGAAGCAACGCATAAGAGTGTCTCATGATAACTGTTTGGAAAAGATTAAATAGTTCTACAGGAATGGGCGTGGGTAATGAAGAATATAGGATAGAGCTGAAAGGCATTTTCCTCAGGATAAAAACCAACAAAATACGTAACTGTTCATATCAAACTCAAGAGGATAAAAATTTCTTTGAAACTGCGCATCATATATCTAAGCTTATAATTGAATAATTATATGGATTGATTCTTTTATCCGGTTGTACCTTTCACGGAAAGTTGTCTTCATGGCCCTTTTAAAGATAAAAGGAAAATGGACTTTCAAACCAAATGTGCAGTAGTCAGCTATGGCAAGTTTGATGAATTCTGCACAAAACTGACCAATGGGTTGAGTCATGTTTGCAAACGGCTGTTACATACAATTTAACAGAAACTGAGAATTACCATCTTCCATTCTCATGACTAAAACTTTCCTCTCCCAGATGTTCAAGATGAGGGACAAAATAAAAGCCCAGTGCTTTAGAAAGAAGAAGAAGAAGAAGAAGAAGAAGAAGAAGAAGAAGAAGAAGAAGAAGAAGCCAGTAGTACAGGGTTTTTGGAAAAACAAGAAACCAAACCAAATGAACAAACAAAAAGCAACAACAGATGCCCTTTCAGTGGTCATGGTCACTGGTCTTTGAGGAGCCAATAACTAAAATGTAAATCTTTACTTGTTCCCAGGCAGAGTTTAGGAATTTCTAGCTGTTGCAGATTGAGTTCAACAACTATTTAGACACAAGCTTGGTGCTGTGGAGACACTAAGATGACAGGCCCCAGGGTGGCTAATTATTGAGTTCTGGAGACAGAAAAGTATATACGACACACAATGACTGCTATCAGTCAGCCTTGTAACATAGTGATTTGAAACATGAACTGTGTGACTTAGGGTACATTATACTTCTTAAGTGTCAAGTTTTCTTTTCTATAAAACAAGCAGGATAACCTTTACTTCACCGTGTAGACAGAGTACCAATAAAAGAAGGAAGTGTTAAGGAGATTATTATGGTGCTCACTACATGTGAAATATCAATAAAAAGAAACTGAAGTGATGCACAGTTGAAGTGTTGAAGACATTAATTCAGACTAAAGGCAGAGGTGTGCAGAAAGAAGCGGTGTCTCTTTCTCTCACTCCCACTCCCAGTTAAGGCTAAGTACAAAATCTAAGTCACTTCCAATCAAAAAACCTCCATAAAAAAAAATGGGTTTGAAAAGTTGGTGTCAGCATCACCACATTGAAAAATAAATTCCCTGATGGCAGGTCGTCCCCCGGAGAGAGGCTTTCCATTCCGGGAGCTACATATATTAGATTTTGCTATCAGAAAATCCCCCCACCTCCAAGCATCTAAATTACATCAGCTATAATCTGATTTCTCTGAATTTACTTTAACAGCAACAAAAAACTATGTTTCCATCTTCAGTGCTTATATCACTACCACGACAAATACCAATAGAAAAAAAAAATAATAATCTCTTGGATTTAGCCTCAAACTTATAACACATCTCTTTGGGTTCATGACCTAATATGAAACTTGTGAATATAAATTCACCTGCAAATACATCCATCATCTCAACAAAGCATCCTTTCCAAATGAAGCTGCCCAGGTCGAAAACACAAAATAAAAAGAAATATTTAGCCTCAGCTGTTCCCTTCTCAACTGCCTTGAATATATCTTGAGCAACAATGTGCACACAGTTGTCTTAACACTTGTGTAAAAACTAAGCACCGATTTGCAATAAGCCAGAATGTCTCCTTGATGTTGACCTATTTTCTCGGTTAATTTTAAGTAAAACCTGCAAATTTTCTGGGTGTAAGGGGTCAAAATAAGAAACATGTATGATTAACACTTGGTAAGTATTTTTGTGGTCCTGGGGCACCTGGGTGGCTTAGTTGGTTAAGTGTCGGACTCTTGATTTTGGCCCATGTCATGATCTCACAGTTCATGAGGCTGTGCTGACAATGGGGAGCCTACCTGGGATTCTCTCTCCCTCTCTTTCTCTCTCTCTGCCCCACCCCCCAAGTAAATAAATATTTTTTAAAGTATTTTATGGTTTTGAAACTATTCTAAAGACCACTTTGTCCAGGTTAGCATTATCATCCCCATTTTACTGTTTTGGAAATTCGTCCAAGGTCACACAATCCTCAGTGAAATAGCTAGATCCTAGTCTGACTCTAACCCTTAGGCTTGCATTTCAATTTCTCTTACAATTAGAGAAATTAAGAAACCTGTGTTTCAATATTTCTTTATTGGGCTTTAAGAAATATAGTTGAGATGAATATGAAAAAGAAGAAGAAAAGGGCATCTGGGTGCTTCAGTTGGTTAGGCCACCAACTCTTGATTTTGGCTCAGGTCATGATCTCACGATTCATGAGCTCGAGCCCCGCATCAGGCTCTGCACTGAGGGTACAGAGCCTGCTTAGGATTCTCTCTCTCCTTCTCTCTCTGCCCTTCCCTCACGTTCTCTATTTTTCTCTCTCCCTCTCTCTCAAAATAAATAAACATTTAAAACAGAAGAAGAAGAAGAATAAAGAACTCACTCCATCTTCAAACTATACTCTCATGTAATGCTTTGTCATTTAACAGAACCAAAGACCTGTTATCAGAATGAGACACAAATCTCTTGCAACTAGTAATACAAAAATGAGTGCATTCAGTGGAGGCAAAAAAGTCTATGTGTAGGTGTGTGTTATTTAATAAAATTAGCAAGCTGCGTAAGAATATATGGTAATAATATATATATATATATATATATTTTTTTTTTTTTTTTGCAAAATGTCTCATATATGTGCTTGTAAACACATAGGGAAATTTGAAAAGCAGACACCACATGTTAACTACAACTGCTCTAAGGAACAAAATTTGAATTTTCTGTTTTAACCTCATACATTTCAGATGTATCTAACTCATTTTTGCAATGAATCTATATACATTATCATAATCAATGACAAAAAAAACTTTTTATACTGTATACTATGTTGATTTTAATCTCAAGAGGATTTCATGAAGTATCTATTATCTTCTCAATTTTGCGATTCTGAAAATGAGGATTCAGAAAGGCAAAGTAAATTTCCCAAATTCACAGAACTATGAGGTGGCAAGGCCAGAATTTTAACTCTGATCAAAAGCTGAGCTATTTTTCACTGTCTTTACTTGACATTTGCTCTTCTATCAGATTTACTTATTGCTTCAAAATCATGGCTAGTTTTTTTTATAAATATAGGTTGATGGTTTATGATTTGCAGAAACAGGAGTGGTTGATCTACATCAACCAAACCCTATCTTAGCCTGTAGTTAATGTATAAAATTACTTTAATTGGGTCATTAGGCAAATTATCAAATAAAAATAGTACAAGCAAAAAACTCTTAAATCCAAATTTTCTGAGAGAAAGTCAATTACACTATTGGATTTAAACTAAAATTTAAATGGATGTTTTGGTATTTTTCGAGCACGGATTTTGATGGTTACAAGGACAGAATAGGTATATACTGGTGCTTTAAGAGATGGTACCATAGAGGATCATAAGAAACATTGAAAACAGCGGCAACCCACTCATTTCAAATAAGCAAGGAAAAGATGAATTATTCATTACATGGTATTAGAACAATTGGAAAGTTATTTGGAAAAAAGACACATCTATTTTAATTTTGTACAAAAATAATTTCTGATTGACATATGAGTTAAGCACAGAAAAAAAGCAATCCTTAAAATACAAGGAGAAAGCACAGGAAATTTATTATTTTATCAGAGTGGATTACATTTTTTAAAATATACAGTAAAATAAAATGCTGCAAAAGAAAAGACTACATTAAAGTAATGATTCCTGGAATAAATATCACAAACAAAGGTAAAAGGCATAGAACAAACTGGTAAAAAATCTTTGCAATTAATATCACCATGAGTTGCCATTTATCTAATACATTTCTAAAAGTCTCTGGATTCGGATGCCTGGGCTCAGTCGGTTAAGTATCTAACTCTTGATCTCTTCCCAGGTTATGATCTCATGGTTTGTGACACTGAGCCCCCAGTCTGGTAGTCTGGTTCAGCGCTGAGTGCAAAACCCGCTTAAGATTCTCTCTTTCCCTCTCTCTGCCCCTCCCACACTTGCTCACATGCCTGCTCCCTCTCCCTCTCTCTCAAAATAAATGAATAAACATTAAAAAAAAAAAATAAAGTCTCTGTATCAATAAGAACCAAAATCTTAACAGAACGTAAGCAAAGTATATGAATATATAGTTCATAGAAGACAAAACATGAATGGCTTTTAAGCATATGTAAAATTCCTCAATCATGTTTCAAATGAAATCTACCTTGAAGTGCTATTACCTTACCTCTTACATGACAAATATCAGAAACCATTGGGTAATGTACTGTATTATTGATCAGAGTGGAGGCATAGGGAAGTGGGAAAGTAGAAATTTCCATACATTTCTAATAGCAACATAAATTATTTCACCCACCGTGAGAACGAATTTGGCAATATTCATTTAGGAATTTAATATAATATTATACCCTCATCTGTATCATGAAAAATACCATTTTGTCATTATTTTAATAGCACCTGCCATCCATATTGCTAGAAGAGATGAGATACCGTATACACTATTTCCCTGAATCTCTGATTTCATCATTTACAGTCCCCTGATAATATTGGAAAACTGCTATATTGGAAGCAGAAAACTTGTTTGGTTTGTTTTCATCTTCAAGTTTAGGAAATTATAATTCCTCACCCGCCTGCTGTATTAACTAAAGTACATGATGTTGTTTGACGTGTAATATACTGAAAATCTACCCATTAATTCATTTGTTTTATCATTCATTCATTCACCTGAACATTTCCCACACGAAAGGCTGGCTAATAGTCATTATCGTTTGCTGCAAAAAAAGAATTATCTCTATACTAACAATAAAATAGTTGGATATAAAATCTTAAATAGGTGTCCCGTATTTATTAATTTATGATTGTACTACACTTCCCAAAGTTTGGCATGCAATATTTTAGAGTTTCTGCACTAATTACACTAATCATTGTTCCTATCAAATGATAAAACATTTCCTAACTTTTATTATCAAAAACACTGCTAAAGAATTCAGTATTTTTGGGAATGTGACTTTGACAGTGGCATTCCAAGAAACTACAGGGCAAGCCTGGACACTCACAATGTCCATCAGTACAGAGCAAAGAGAAACTAAAACAAGAAACCCAGTAATAATTGCCAGGAAATGTTTCCCTAGACCATATAGACAGGCAGGTGGGAAAGAAAAATAAAAAGTTAAGCCCTGAAGTCTTTGAGGCAGAGTGAGTCACTAAAAGCTTGGTAAACAATAATCTATCTAGTAGATATTTCAACTCCAGCAATGGTAGATGAGCTCATCTGGACCTAACGTCTTGCTGAGGAGAAAAAGTTATTTGCTTAAAATATTAGGACGATCCATCTAAAACCATCAGATATACAACAAGCTTATGGAAAATTATTTGTCCAGGATGTGGAAGAGGACAGAGGCACAGAGAGTGAAATCTGTTTTTGAGAACCTCATGGAGTTAGAAGGAGATATTGAATTTACAGTCGGGTGGAAGGGGCAAAACTAGTAAATCTCAGCAAAGAAAATACCAAAGGTATTTTTACAGAAAATGTAAATGATCTTTAAAGGTCAAAGATTGAAAAAGACAGAAAAACAAAAACAAAAACAACAAAACAATGAAAAGAGCTAATGTGTGAGTATATACCAAAGACCATTGAGCGATAACTAGTTGGGTTCAAAGTTTATATGGACTGTTAATCTCAGGGTCATGAGTTCAAGCCCCATGTTGGCTGTGGAGCCTACTTAAAAAATTTTTGGGTATGCCTGGGTGGCTCAGTTAAACTTTGACTCTTGATCTCAGCTCAGGTCTCTATCTCAGGGTCATGAGTTCAAGCCTGTGTTGGGCTCCACACTGGCTGTGGAGTCTACTTAAAAACAAACAAATAAATATTTTTTAAAGTTTATTTGTAACTAAATTACCTGAATATAATAGAATATATTGAAGAGATTTAACTGGTTTATGTTTCTTTCACTTTGAACTCAGTAATGATTACCAATAATAAAAATGGGGAATTATCACTGGTACTTCAGTCTTTATAAAAAATAAAATAATAAATAAAATAACATAAAACATTTAAAAATAAAATATTAAATAATATTAATAATAAAATACTGTTATTAGGTAATAGTACTCTATGCCAATATGTGAAAGAATTAGATGGACAAACTCTTACAAAATAAAAATTGCCAAAATGAAAGAAAAAAAGGGAATCTTAATATTTTAATAAATATTAACTAAGTTAAAAATGTAATAAAATACTTTTCACCAAGGAAAAATTAGATACAGCAACTTAATAAGTAAATTCTACGGAAGAAAATTTTAAAAAAATTTAAAAGGATACTTATAAAAGTTGTATAGACTATTAAAAAAAAAGAGTACTCCACAAGTGGTTTTATGATACCAGCATCTTATGGAACTAAAACTTGATAAGAATTGGCAAGAAAGAAAAATCATATACTATTTTTACCAGAAATTCTAACCAAAATATTGGCAAACTAATTCAGCAATATGTATAAAGAAAAATAGATCACAGCCATGTTGGATTTATTATGGGAATATAGGACATACTTAATACTTGAGAATGAATCAGTTTAAATCACAAATTTAAAGGAAAAAAATGATACTCATCTCAAAGGATGCAGGAAAGCATATGTAACTGAATACCTATTAATCAAACATGAATACGATACACACTAGGCAAACTAGAAATTTAAGGAAACTTCCTTGATAGAGTAAAAGACACTTTTTATACATTCACTTAATGGCAAAGTAACATATTTGTGTTAGGAACAAAAATGAAACAAAGGTGCCTGTTATGATCACTTCAAAATAGTTCTAGAAATTAGAAAAACAAAAATTGAAATGTTTGCAGTATTAAAGATGTCATTATTCTCAGAAAAGAGTTTAAATAATTGTGAAGCACACTGTTAGAAATTTTAAGTGAACATGTGAATTTGGCTAGACAAGGGATGCATATGGGAAACGAACTTGTATACGTTAGCAATATAGTTATAAAATTTTTAAAATACATACTTCAGGAGGTGCAATAATATATAAAATAACAATGAATCAATTTAGCAATCGGTTTTGAGAACCTATTGCAAGACAGAATGCAAGACAGAAAACTATAGAATATTAAAAGATATTGAAAAGAATTCAGTCAAAGATGAAAGAAATCTTGGAAATCAGTGAGGATCTAATAGTCTTCAAGCTGGTAACAGCACCCCAGTCTATAAGCTTGCACAAGTGTACCCAACCCCAGCCCCACCCCCACAAAATCTGACTTTTGAAAACGTATACTGGAGCTATGCTTCTTAAAGTCTAGTTTGCATATGACACGTCTGGGGAAATTGTTATAAGGGATATCCTGATTCAGTAGGTCTGAGATAGGGTCTAAGATTTTTCTTTTCTTTTCTTTTCTTTCTTTTCTTTTCTTTTCTTTTCTTTTCTTTTCTCTTTTCTTTTCTTTTCTCTTTTCTTTTCTTTTTTTCTCTTCTCTTCTCTTCTCTTCTCTTCTCTTCTTTTCTTTTCTTTTTTACCTTTATTCAGTTTTGAGTGACAGAGAGAGACAGAGCACGAGCATGGGAGGGGCAGAAAGAGAGGGCGACACAGAATCCGAAGCAAGCTCCAGGCTCTGAGTTCTGAGCTGTCAATGCAGAGCTTGATGTGGGGCTCAAACTCAGGAACCATGAGATCATGACCTGAGCTGACGTTGGCCGCTTAACCGACTGAGCCACCCAGGTGCCCCAAGAGTTTGCTTTTCTAACAAGTTCCCTGGGTAATTCTGCTTCTGGTTTGAGGGTCACCCTTTACATAACAAGGTGATAGAATTTACATTATCATAATTGTTCGGGCACTACTGGTATTTGGGGGATAGGAGACAGGAGTACTGATCCTACTGCGATGTGCGGGGTCAGGACTAACCAAGGAAGAATTGTTCCATTCAGAACAGTAATAGTGCACCTGGTGAGAAACTTATAGACTGACATGACAATCTCAACTGAAAGATCGAAGAGCTGATATTCAGTACTGTTGAGTGATTTGTCCAAGGTCCCACGCTGAGTCAAGATCCTGGTCAAGCCAAGATCAGAACCTAGAGCTCTGGCTTTGCACGCTCATCATTTTTTCTTAGAAGAAAAGTTGTATCAGACACATTAAAAACAACAAGGCAGGCTATTCAACACAATTGCAGTAGGAGTCAAGACTTGTAAGAGGGGAGGGAGACCAAACTCAACTCTGCTGCAACAAAAGGTCAGAAGATTTTTAAACACTGTGGTGGGTTAATGGAAAAGTACCAGAAAATTCACTTAGTGGGAGTTTGGTCAATGTGAGGACACCCTTTGTGTTTGCTAATTGTGGTTTCTTGAAGTTAGATTCCTTCCCTCCCAACAGAGGCTAGGAGATAAGGACCTTATCTTTCTTGATTACGTATCAAAGGGATAGCTGTCAGATCCTTGAAAAAGAATGGCTTTCAGGGCACCTGGGTGGCTCAGTGGGTTAAGCCGAAGTGGTTCTGACTTCGGCTCAGGTCATGATCTCGCGGTTTGTGAGTTCGAGCCCCGTGTCGGGCTCTGTGCTGACAGCTCAGAGCCTGGAACCTGCTTCGGATTCTGTGTCTCCTTCTCTCTCTGCCCCTCCCCCACTTGGGCTCTGTCTCTCTCTCTCTCTGTCAAAAATAAATCAATGTATAAAAAAAAAAAAAAAAAAAAGAAAAAGAAAGTCCTGGGTAGTAGAAGACATACCTCAAAAGATCAGAGAGAGAAATCACAACTGCAACTTTTCTATAGCAAATGCTTTAAGCAAAGGATGGCTAAGCCACCCACCCACCCTCACCCCCACATAAATAAAAAGAAGCCTATCAACATTTATCCAAGCCAAGGGGAGCATTATGGCTATTTTGTTAAGTACCACCATTCAAACAACTGGTTCCTTCTCTCCTTTCCTTTCTCTCCTTCCTTCCTTCCTTCCTCCCTCCCTTTCCCCATCCTTCCCTCCATCCTCCACTTCCTCCCCCGCTTGCTTGTTTCTTTTCTTACTTTTCCTCTTTTTAAATGCCATCTTTGATTCCTTTTTCCCTTTTTCCTCTTTCTTACCTGCCTCTCTTGAAGTTCAAATTTACACACACATGCACAGACACTTTTCTTCACTTAGACAAGTTAAGAAATGCCATTCATCTGCTTAGAAAAGGAAATGTCATTTAGTATCAAAAGACAGGTATTGGTTTGTATGATACCCAAAGGCAATTTTGCAATTTCAGTAAATGAAATGCAGGAGATCATCTAAATTCTAGATTAGAGCCCCATTCTTCACCTTTCCCAACCTTCTCCTCCTTCTTACAGGTTTTTCTCTCTCACCACCCTGCCAAATTCTGTTGCTTATTCCCCAGAATGCATGATACAACATCTGTGGTGGCTTCCACGGAGATTTATGTAGCCAGATTTTCATTAAAATAGCAACAGAATTGACTCAATAAAATCTTGCTTATCTTAATAAAGCTCTTTAGAGCTTTGCAAATTTGCATTTAATACCCTTTAGTGTCATTATAGCATTAATAATCTGTGCCTAAAGAGCAATAAAAAAAAACTTTATACTTTCTATTTAATAGAGGTAGCTTCATAACCCTCCATTTTCATGCAACTTGGACTTTTAAAGTACCAGACAGAAGCTGAAGGGAGAGTATTCAAATGCAAAACGTGGTCAAGTCTCAATGGAATGGCTTACTTAGACTGAATGAGTTTGAGACTTCTAAGATATTGGCTTCTCCATATTACTCTGTCCAGGAACATAATCCACATCTATTTTCTCAACTCGGTAACATGTACCTTCAACATCTCCTTAAGAAATTGCTTTTAATTTCCCTGAAATCTCCTCATTGCTAATGAGAATGAGAGAGGAAGAGAGCAATGCGAGGTGGGGATGGCAGGTAAGTGAATGAGATGATACACGACTGCAGCTTTTAGATAAAGTCTTTCAGATCCATGAACTTAAAAGAATCTCCAATGGAAATAAGCTGGTGCCTACCTTCCCACCTCTTTACATCTAATTTCTCCTGGTGGATTCTGAATTTGTAGACGAAGTGAGAAGAAAAGAGATACAGACAAATATTTCAAATCCAGATTTCAAAGAACCACCACGGGTTTCCCGCTTCCCAAATCAAGCATGGTGTAGCAAATTAGATGTACAAGGCCGACCAGACGTGGGTCCAGGAAAGCCTCCGATGTGAACGGTCTTCTAAAGATATGTTACAGTGCAGCCAAAACGCAACTCCAGGAATTATCTGTGACTTTTCTAGCTCTACAACACAATGTCGTGGGAGGGTAACTAACATTGCCTACAGCTCGTGATCCATTTGGATGAAAATCAAGACGTGTGTATAGAGGCGGAAGAAGCAGGGCTCACAAATGACGAGCTGCTCAGCCTTCTGCCTTTTTCAAGGGCTTGTGTGCTTCAATGGTAATGTTTTTAAGTCTCCCCCCGGCTGCTTTAAGCTGTGTCTTGGATTTTCTGAGCTCTGGGCTGATTTTTCCAGTTAAAAGATGCATCGTGAAAACTGACAAACCTTCCTAGTTTCTTCCTGTCCACAGAATACCAACTCCAGCAAATCAGTCAGAATTATCTCTCAGTAAAACAGAACAGAGACGTTAGGAACACGAACAAGCAATGAACAAACAGCTCCGAAAACAAAAATCAGAAGGTGAAGACATCAAAATTGGACCAGGACAATTAAAAGCTATGCTTTTACATTCCAGAAAAAAAAAAAAAAGGCCAGCGGAGAGGTGCACCGAAAGGGTGTGAGTTGGCTGATAAAAATCTCCAAGTTAAGTGAGAAGGAGACTGAACAACACGTGTGGACTGGCCACAAAAGACCAAAGGCCCAAATCCCCATGCAGCGAGGTCCCCAGCCAGAGGGAGGGCAGCCTCCAGTGATCCACAGAGCAGGAAAGAAAAAGCAGCCATTTAGGCAAGGAACAGCAGGGGTCAGGGTTGAAAATCAACCTAATAGGTAACAAGATATTTAAAAATAGTCTTGCTAAAGTAACTTCTCTGAAAAGGAGGGTTCTGAAAGGCTTAAAAGATGATTTAACATCTCTTAGGGGAATTCTCTAACTTAATTTATCAATTAACTTAGATACAATTTTACAGATGTATGTTGCTTTGATTTATGTTGGAACATATATTTGTGTTATTAATCTTTGCGCTAGTAAAACACTTATAATGTTTGTTTGGCACTATTAATATTTCTGGCGATGTGTTGAAAACGAGATCTTCAAAACATCTGCCTACCAAGATTTTAGAATTGTCGTGGGCCAAGAAATGCTGTGTAAATCCCATTTTCTTTATTTTTTAAAGCTGAATTATAGCTGACATATAATATTATATTAGTTTCAGGTATGTAAAGTAGTGATTCCACAATTCTGTACCTTATACTATGCGCATCATGGTAAATGTAGTTACCATCTGTCACCATATAAACTTATTACAAGGTGATTGATTATATTCCCTATGCTGTACTTTTCATCCCAGTGACTTATTTATTTTATGACTGGAAGTTTGTACTTCTCAATACCCTTCACCCATTTCACCTTTACCCACAACCATATCCACGCTGGCAACCACCAGTGTTTTTCTCTATATTTATGAGGCTATTTCTCTTTCTGTTGTTGTTGCTTCATTGTTCATTTGTTTTGTTTTGGTTTGTCATACTCCACAAATAAGTGAAGTCAGTGGGAGTGTTTATTGTGGTTATGATGACCCGCTTCTTCCAGTGTATACTGGGTATGTGAAGGAGGAAGGTGGTGAGGGGTTACAACTAGGGAACAGATAACTTGACATTGTTATTTATTGCTTTCTAGAACATAAGGACCTGTGGCGGAGGACGATAAGACCCCAGCTCTTGAATCTAGTGCTGTAACTGACATAGGTTTCTCTTGGGGGAAGTGGAGGGAGTAGGAGGGAATGTCCTCTTCAAGTATAAGGGAGACTAAATAGAACACTGGGGACCAGAAGGGTGTGGGGAATAAGCTTAGGAGTTCCCTGAGTTTGTACCCGTGGGTTAACAAGGCATATAGGAATAAGAAGCCTCAGGATGAAAGCATCCAGGATTAGGTAAACAAGATTAGGTATTCAGAGTGGAAACACCCTCCAATTTAGTACAATAGCGGAAAGCTTCTTTCACAGGAAGGAAGGACCAAAATAGGTAAGTAAACAGGGCTATAGACCGAAGCAGGGCGCAGGGCGAAGTTGCCCATAGAGGAACTAATTAGCGAAAGAAAGGTGCCTTGTTGATCCTGAGGCAGCATGCTCTGTCTATCTTGTCCCCTGGGCAAGTTTAGGTGAACAGACTCTGGCCTCATGCCTACCATAAACAACATCTGCCGGGCACCAGGATTTTGTTTTGTATTGACCCAAACCCCTAACACTGCCTATCTTCAAAACCCCCTTTCCCTCACACCCATGAGCTAATGTGCACAGTTTCACTGTCTCTTTGTACAGGTCCATCATGCTTGTAAGCCTTCTGATCCCAATAAAAACAGAGCAAAGGACCCTTATTCAGGGCTTTTGTCTCCTCCCAGACATTAGCCTCTCTCACATTTAATTCTGTGTCCGCTCTCTTGCTAGACAAAAGAGAACTCCAGACCCAGAGTCTACTAACAGAAAGGTAGATTTGTGGTAGCCAACATTGGTTCCGTTTTGGTATGCAAATATTGACTTCCCATCTATGGGGAATAATTGCACTCTTCTCTCATTGGCCTCAGTCCTGGCCATATGTTATGGTTAGGCTGGTGAAATATGGGCACAAATGATGGGCACCTCTGTTAGAAGGTGAAGAGCCAGTGCAGAGCTCGCCAGACCTTTCTTTCACTTGCTGTAGAATACGGAAGCATGTTTCAAAGTTAAGCCACAATCAACAACAGTCCCTTAATACTAATAAGCAGAGACCCCTTGCTGAACCTAGATAGACAAGTCGCACATGCAAAAAATAAATTTTCTTTTATAGTCATTGAGATTTTGGGGCCCTGTGTAATGCAGTAAAATATTTTATATCCTACTTGATTCAGCAACTGGGAGTGCCTTAGAGCTTGGAGAAAAGGTAACAAGCCTGAAAATAAAATAAATATACGATCTACATAGTACCACCCCTTAATTCTTTTGTTCAATACTCCAATATTTCCTGATGATACCGGTGCGTGGATAACTTAAACAAAGCACACCATCTCTAACTTACAGCCTATCAGGATCATACTATCTTGGCATTAGATGGTCATGGCCCTGGGGACCAAACTAATGATAATCAAAGTCGAATAAGTCTAATCAGTCAATTTGGGGGGATAACTGTGAAAAATTTAAATAAAGTCATTAAAGTTTGAATTGGGAAATAAATAATTTAGAAAAAATGCTGGAATGCAAATGAAACAAGGGAATATAAACAGGAATCTGCAATGCCAATCTGTCAAGTGGTAAGTAAGAACAATCAAGGTCCATAGATTTACAAAGGATGGCAGTACGGAAATTTTCAGAGCACCAGAGAAAGTTCTTCTGGAAGGTTTTGCAAGATTGTCAAGTCTCTGTCTGGGGTCTTTCGATTAGAGAAAAATGCCATAGTTATTAGAAGGCAACATCCCAGGTGTCTAGTACATTATTTCCACTCTTTATGTCTAAGGGAAGGTATCTACCCTTGAGCTGAATTTCTAAGCCAAGAGAGTTAAGCCAGGAAAGCAACATGAACAAGTCTAATGTTTCATGCAATATGGAGTAGTAAAAATAACACAGATTTGGGTGCCAGAAAGCCCTGGGTTTGAACTCAAGATCCAAAACTGTCAACAAATACGCTGAGCTTTGCAGAAGAAGAAAATAGTTATTTAGGATCCCCTCTTTGCAAATTTAGAAATGGTGTATGTTTCTTTTATGACTACATATGGCATACTTGTATATATATATATATATATACATATATATATATATATATATTTGTACTTTCTGTTTTTTTTCAAGCTGTGTAGACATATTTTATTTATTTTTATTTATTTTTCTTTTTTCTTTTTTTTTTCAGTATATGAAATTTATTGTCAAATTGGTTTCCATACAGCACCCAGTGCTCATCCCAAAAGGTGCCCTCCTCAATACCCATCACCCACCCCCGCTCCCTGCTACCCCCCATCAACCCTCAGTTTGTTCTCAGTTTTTAAGAGTCTCTTATGCTTTGGCTCAACGTCGCTCCTCATCAGGGAAATACAAATCAAAACCACACTCAGATACCACCTCACGCCAGTCAGAGTGGCCAAAATGAACAAATCAGGAGACTATAGATGCTGGAGAGGATGTGGAGAAACCAGAACCCTCTTGCACTGCTGGTGGGAATGCAAACTGGTGCAGCCACTCTGGAAAACAGTGTGGAGGTTCCTCAAAAAATTAAAAATAGACCTACCCTATGACCCAGCAATCGCACTGCTAGGAATTTACCCAAGGGATACAGGAGTACTGTCTAGACATATTTTAATGTAAGGGGCACATGTCCTTGATAGAGCAGTAGATATAGGGATGTGTTTAATTCTAGAGTAGGGCTGGGAAAATCCCAGGAATCTAAATGCCAATGTACTAGTTGTAGAGTATTTTGCTTTATTTACCCGGTCTCTTCAGAGTAAGAAGAAGCTGTGTTTTAGAAAATACTTTCAGGTCTGGTATGCAAGTCTCCGTTAGTTAAACAATAATCTTAGCATTTTAGAGAAAGAAGCAATATCCAGTCATTGAGATAAATGATCACATGCAGAATATTTAACTTGTTTTAACACAGTGAAGACTGTGAATTTGCCTTGACATAGGAACAATATGCTGAAATAAAGTCCTCTCTTTTCTGATAGATACAGATTTCTACAGCTCCAGGCAACTGCAGTTCCCCAATTAGTTACGGAATAAAAATGAGGGTGGAAGAAAGGCTGGGAGTCTGGCTTTTTATTTTGATTCTTGCACCAGAATCGAAATACCTCCAGAACTGTCAAAACCCATTTGTACCTGTATAATAAGAAAATAGGAATTGTATCATCCCGCCTCCTTGTTAGGGACCGGGGAGAGTGTAATAAATATAGCATGTATAAATGCATATGTAATGTGTACACATGTAATTTGTACTATGTGTTAAAAAGTCAAAATGTAGGGGCGCCTGGGTGGCTCAGTCGGTTGAGTGTCCGACTTCAGCTCAGGTCACGATCTCACGGTCCGTGAGTTCGAGCCCCGCGTCGGGCTCTGGGCTGATGGCCCAGAGCCTGGAGCCTGCTTCCGATTCTGTGCCTCCCTCTCTCTCTGACCCTCCCCCGTTCATGCTCTGTCTCTCTCTGTCTCAAAAATAAACGTTAAAAAAAAATTAAAAAATGTGTACAAGACTTTAACCTATTTTGGTAATTCTCACCTGCGGCTGATCTGAGATGAAGGTAAAAGAGTGATACTAAAATCCATCCAACTAAGTCAAGTTTTTTCCAGAAGTTTCAAGTCATACTTGCTGTGAGGTGTTTTACCCATACATGTATTTACCAAACAATAAAAGCTTGTTCCAGACGCATGTCAAGAAAAACCTGTGTATCAAAGTACAGTACAAATAATTCTCAAGAAAATAAGTAGAAAATAATATTCATTCCCAACGGTCTCAACTGGGGACGGTGGGAACAGAAAAACAGTGGAGGTAATATTAATACTAATATAAATAACATCCTTAAAGAACTCTATATCTTGAACAACTAAGAAACTGGTTTGATTTGCCTGGAAGTTGTTATTTGCTAAATTGTGCCCCCAACCCCACTCAAATGTATATGTTGAAGTCCTAACCCTCCGTGCCTCAACATGTGACTGTATTTGGAGATAGGGGTTTTGAAGAGGTAATAAAGGTGAAACGAGGTCAGATGTCTGGGCCTTAAACCAATTCGACTCCTGTCCTTGAAAGAAGAGGAGATAGGGACATCGACACACCCAGAATTAGAGGTAGCAGTGTGAGGTCACAGCAAGAACACAGTCATCTACAAGCCAAAGAGAGAAGCTTCAGAATGAAATCATCGCTACTGACACTTTGACCTCAGTTTTGCCTCCAGAAATGTGAGAGAGTAAATGTTGTTGTTTGAGCCACACAGTCAATGGCACTTTGTGATGGCAGCCCGAGCAAACGAGGACACAAAGTGCTTCTTGTGTTTTTCAACTTTTATAACAATACCCCCAGACGGATAATTTCTGAGAATAGTTAAATACCAATTTTTAAAACAAGGTGAAATATTTGTATGCTTTGCATGTATATGTAATATATGTATGACAATACTGTAGACATTGGTTCAAGTTGAGGATGTAAATAAAAGACACCTTCCAAGATTACTTGTCTAAATGTGGCGGTGCAGAGCACTACTTTGTTAACAGCTGTGGTAGCTTGCAAAAGTGGGTGCAACCTTCATCCCTTCCTGTGTCCATACCCTGTGCCATTTCTCCCATAGAAAGATATAATCTGTATTTTTCTACCTTTGAATTTTCACTGGCCTTGAGACTTGCCTTGGCTGATGGAATATACCAGAAATTACAGTGTGCCAGTTACCAGCCCAGGTCTCCAGAAACCTTGTGCATTTCTCCCTTTCTTGGAACTTGTCTTCTCCATGAACAAAAGCCATTCACTTGGTGGATGACAAGTGAGAGGACACCCAGTCATCTCTTTCACCTTAGCAGACCACCAACCAGGTACCAGGCGTTAGAATTAAGCTAGGTTATTAATTTCCTCCTCATCCACCAACTATGAGCCTAGTTAAGATCAGGCAAGTCTGGTCCATATTATGTGAAATGTCCAGCAGACCTGGAGACTTATGAGCAGTAATAAATGAGGTTATTTAGCACTAAATTCTGGGGTATTTGCTTCATGGTTTGGTTGTACAACACTGAAGGCATTTGTGCTTTTAATCTGGAATTTACCTTTTGCTTCATCCCACTTTTGGAGAGTTTTTTTATTGTCATCTACTAGAGCTTTTAAAAAATTCAGTCTGAGTCGTCTATCATCTATCTATCTATCTGTCTATCTATCTATCTATCTATCTATCTATCATCTATTTATCTATCATCTATCAATCAATCATCTATCTATCAATCAATCTATCATCTATCAGTCTATCTATCATCTATCTATCTATCATCTATTATCTATCAATCAATCAATCTATCATCTATCAATCTATCTATCATCAATATATCTATCTATCATCTATCAGTCAATCAATCTATCTATCATCTATCAGTCAATCTATCATCTATCAATCTATCTATCCATCCTTCTATCTATCTATCTAGTTATTTCTTTAGTATTACTTACCCCTCGTTATATATGTGGAAGTTGTACTCACCAGAATTTTTCCATTTAATCAATGACATTTCTTTAGCTCAAAGCATGTGCTTTTGTGTGCACGTGCACACACAAACACACACACACACACACCCCAAAAATAGAAGTTAAATTACTTATTATCTAGCACAATTTAGTAAATTACTACAATCAATTTTTGCAAATTAATGGCTTTATAGGTTATTTTCTTTCACTGCTAATTTCCAACCAAGAGTCTCTTGAATCTACTATACACTGTGTAGTTCTTACCAGGGTGTATTATACGTAGCTGATGCTCACCCATTGTTTGTCTCCTGGATGAATTTATTGGAAAGAAAACTTGAGGGGGAGGACTGTGATTTCTCTTTTGTTTCTGTCTTCCACATGATTCATCAGAACTGTGAATGTGGTAGAATATAATAATGACCGTCTCGTGAATGTATAAATACGTGAGAGCTGATGGCATGGCTTACAAGAATGGTCACATGAGCAGGTAAGAACTATGGACACTTATTTATCAACAACCCTTCTAAAGTAGGAGACAGTGTAGCCATGTTCCCTCCAATCATCCTCAATCTATTTCGTTACTTTCACTTCACTTCTGATGGTATGAACCATCCAGACCCCTCATGTCTTTAAAACATTGAACCTGATCTTTTTCCTTCAGCTTAATATTAACAACTAATATTTTATTTGTTGTAGTTTTGGTTATTTTCGTTTACCTTGAGGTAAAAATCTTAGCAGTGGTCCACCAATTAGATGTTCCGGATAGATATACTCCTGCTCTCTGGTTTTGTTTTTTGCTTTTATTTTTTTTAAGTTTACTTATTTATTTTGAGACAGAACAAGAGCAGCGAGAGTGTGAGCTTAGGAGGCGAAGAGAGAGAGGGAGAGAGAGCATCCAATGTGGAGCTTGATCTCACACACCGTGATATCATGACCTGCGCCGAATCAAGAGTTGGATGCTTAAGTGACTGAGCCATGCAGATGCCCTGCTCCAGTTCCCTGTTTAAGAGCTTTTTGGAGACCCAAAGTTGAGCCGTGTCTTGATTCTTCTGCCATGGATATGATACTTTATTTCTGAGTAACAGTAGAACTATAAGCCTAGTAAACCCCAAGTCCTTCCATTCTACCCATACCACTTAACATTGACCTTTTTTCCTTGCTTAGAACATTGTTCCTGGAGTTCTTTGCCAAATGTAACCTCCTCGGCTACACCTTGGCACTCTGTATAGCTCCTGAAGCTGACTCTGCTGGGACAACAAATACATTTTTTTTTCAATGACTAGTTACAGGATGTATTACTTTCGTAAGGCAGGTTTCACAAAATCCCATAGATTGGGTTGTTAATGTTATGGAAGTTTAAGAAATGTCTTGTCTCATAGTTCTGGAGGCTTGAAATCCCAAGCCAAGATGTTGGCAGGGCCATGAGGGAACTATCTGCCCCAGGCCTCTCTCCTTGGCTTTTTGATGGTCGTCTTCACCCCGCATTTCTTTTTACCACCTACCCTTTATTTGTGTCTTTGTGTCCAAATTCCCCTGTTTATGAGTCATATTGGGTTAGGACCCACACTGATGACATCACTTTAATGTGATGACCTCTATAAAGATGCTATCTCTAAAAGGATCACGTTCTCAGGTCAGGTCCTAGGGGCTGGGACTTAAATGCATGAATTTTGAGGGAGGCATAACACAACCCATAACACTGGTTATAACCTTGAATTGATAGTCCCGATGACATGGACTGACTTTCCCTTTTTCTTGTTATTGAGATGGAAGGACAAAAAATTATGCTAAACAGAAGCCAAAAAAAAAAAAGTGAAAAAAATCGCTATACTCCACCCTGCTTCTACTTTGCATCTTGTTATGCAAAACAGCTCTTCTGTTTGATTTTGCTTTATTTTGATGACTGCAATGCTAAGATTAGACGATGGTTAACCAAGTTAAAATAGAGCAAGAAGGTGTAGAAATAAAACATCTAAAATCAAAGAAATAAATAATATTTTCTCACAATGATTTTAATAAACTGTTTAATTTAGAAGGTGTTTAGATTCATAGATAGGTCGCTACCCTTTCCCTCTCACCCAGATTCCCATATTGCAAACATTTTACACAAATTTGTGTGGACCATTTGTTATGACTAACAACCTGGTTTTATTCAAATACTATTAACTAAAAGCTACACTTACTTTAAAATTCACCATTTCTCTACTTTTTCCCTATTTTCCATTCTAGGATCCTATCCAGAATACCACATCACACTTAGTTGTCAAGCCTCTTTATTGTCCCTTGCTCTGTCATTATTTCTCAGGTTGTCCATGATTTTCACAAGTTGAACACTTCTGAGGAGTCCTGGTGACGTATTTTGCAGAGTGCCCCTCAATTTGGATTCTTCTCCCTCATAGTCAGACTGTCATTATGTCTGATGGACCAAATGCCATGGAGATGAAGTGCTCTTCTTGTCACATCATGTCATCTGTATTTGCTGTCAACATGACTGATCACCGATGTTCATCTTGATCCCTTGGCCAAAGTCACACTGGCCAAGTTTACACTGTAAAGTTACTTTTTCTCCCTTTCTTTATAATATGTAGAAGTAAGTCAGTAAGTGCAACCCACCCTGAAGGTAAGGAGTGGCCATGTTGATTATTGAAAGTTATTTCTTTATTTCCTCCAAGACTTTTCTACAGTACTAGATGGTCCTTTCCTTTCCATGCGAAGGTAAATGGAAAGTCTGGGCTTTTTAGTTCTTCATTCAGTTCAGTTAAGATCTTGGGAGATCAGTTAATTGATCTTCAATCAGTTAAGATTTCTAGAAACATACAAACACAAGCAAATAGCTTGTTGATTATAGCAAAAGAATATTCCCGCAAAGTTCAGAATAAATATGCAGAAATGTTTTAAGTATCTCTGCTTTATATATGCCATTACCCTTGAATATGGAGCATTGTGTAGCACTTGAATATTAAGTGATCAGCAGCTTTTAAGACTTTAGTAGAAATCACTCCCAGGCTAAGCTACACAAGTTCAATGTTCTGAACTATTATGTAATGACTTTTCTGAAGAACTATCTTTCCCTGACAGAATTAGGGTAGGCTAGCAAGCACTGAAAGACAGCAGTTTTTCCTTAAATAGCATAAAAGAGGACTTTTTCTCAGCCTTTACTACACTTTTAATGTATACCTAAATACACTGATGCATATTTTCAATTAACTAGAGGCTTGACTTTTTGCCATGGCAGCAAAGTTGTATCTTCCCTTGCAACAATAATACAGTTTTGCACTCTTTGGGAAAAAAAAATAGTGGCTTCAACAGCCAAACCTTCTCATTTTCTAGTCTAATTGAAAAAAAAAAAAAAACATTATTAGTTTTGGCCAAGTTTTGGTAGAATTCTTTACAAATTAAATGGTCAATAGTAAAAAATCCATATCATTTAGAGAGCAAATTTGATTTAAAAAGCTGTAAATATGTGCAATTAACCAATTGTGTTAAGCGTCCCTTAAGGCTCTATTCATTATACACAATGAGTTGGAGAAAGACATGCTATCTCCCAAGATTATACTAGCTGTTCCTATCCTTCACTCATATAAAGGCAGTGGCTCTGAAATTTTCTGCTGTCATGATATCCAGCTAGAGTTTGGGATATGAAGGAATACCTGATCCAAGGCCAGCCAATCTGTATGTTGTCCAGTGATCTAAAGCTCTAGATCCCCAGCCTATCAGGCTAATGATGACTTATTATAACAAGGTATATAATAGGTATAAATAGATTATACCTATTAGATTCTCTCTGAGAGATTGAATGTGAAATAGAAATAATCAAGATTTTGGTATTTGGAAGATGAAATGCAAACAGAAGCCGAGACAGCGGAGTTGAGTCATGTTTATGACAGGACAATAGAATACATTTAAATAAACTCCATCCATTGGGGGCAATAACATGATTATCCTGTCCCTCACATTTGTTATTTCAATGTGATGCTACTCCAGGGTTCTTGTTTTCTGAATTTCTGAGTGTAACCTTCCATTGGTAACTGAATGAATGGTAACTGATCTTTGAAACCGAAACAATCATTGATGTGAATGTTTTACACAGCAGCATGAGGTTTTCCTGTCATTGATGTGATCAAACATTTTGAAAGGGATAATGGAATTTTAAAGTGTCCAGCCATAATTATCACTTCCTTTTCCTCTAGCAAAGGTCTCTTAATGTTTTGAATATTCACTTACCAAGGTTCAAAAGAAATGCGAAATTGCTATGTGAAGAAATGCTAAGAATTTCCTACTGATTCATTTATAAAGATGGGTTGTTCTGCAATCGCTGTGAGAACACAAGTAAGTTATCTGGAGTCAGAGATATTATTCCAGGAGAGACTATTAATCCTATACTTGCAAGTTTGAAATCCAAAGAAAATCTGTTAATCTCAACCAAGATACTATGTCCTCTCATACATTTAACTTAACATGACTGATTCCAAGGAGTTGCTAACACCTGGGTGGGGAACATTTTACTTTAAAAAATTGGTAAATGTTATTCTTCCCATTTCTTGATGTATCTATTTGAATGAAGTGATGAAGTCTTCAGTTGTTAGCTAATCACTACTTCATTAAGATATTTTCTTTTATGTTTGCTCTTATAATGGAAGTCATATGGAAGGGGAAAGTATGTGAAGAATTCCTCAGCATTAACTAATGACTGAATATCATGTTGCTTCCATTGATAAAGTTTTACATATTAATATCTAAAAGAATTTATTGCTTTGATCTTAAACTAATGTTGTATTTCCTTTTAATAGATACATTTACTACATTAATTCACACCATGGTTGGACAAGGTAGCATTTTAAATGGGATTTGAATCATAGGCTTTAAATCTGATTGAACTAAGTATAAATCCAATCTCTGTAGTATATACTTATTTACTCATCTAGCTTTACTAGCCATATGCCTTTTGGCAGGTCTCTTAAGTTATTTATCTATCAGATTTTCCATTTGCCAAGTGAGAAGAGGATTAAATGCGATAATATATAGAAAACATTTAGAGGCTATAAAAAATGTTTAGCATACTTATTTTCAACAGGCGTATATTCTTTTGGGGCAAAAGATAGATTAAGGATATAAATATTGTATATAAGATATACAACACAGGAAGGAAAGGACCAAAGGGAGAATGACAAAAAACAAAAACAAAACAAACAAACAACAAAAAGGAGAAGGAAAAGATTGGCAAAACAACAGACAGAAAGTTTCTCAGGAACCTGTCCTGCAGAATGATGTGACGTGAGTTTGAGAGGTTTCCACAATAAGCCATGAAGGATATTGCAGGCCTAAGTAATGTACAGAGTTTACTATATCATCAAAGTTTACCAATAATAGGGATAAATTAGGACTAGCCAGACTTCTTTTCCTTAACTGTGCTTTGCTTATCTTTTTCTTTTTTTTCCCCCTCTATACTTTGATGGAAGCAGAAGGTTAGGAATAAAGTAAGGTGTGAAAGCACATGAAGCTTATACCTTCCCAGAAAAATTAGCTAAAAATAACTGAACACTTTAGAAAAATAAGGTAATAAATGCAACTGTGGTCCAAAAATAGTACCCACCAGATTTCTGAACTTTTTAAACTTCCCCTTTCAAAATATGCCTATTAGTTATTAAGTAAGTTAGAATAAAGGCAGACAAAATGTGGTATTTGAAACAGCATAGAGTCCAGAGTGTGGACGATGGCAATCCACTATAGAGTGTGGTATGGGAACTGATCTTGGGAGGTGGTCACAGGGGTGTTAGTTTCAGTGTGCCCTAAAGTGCTGGTCCTTTTCATGTGGCCCCAGCATGCATCTCTTTCTCACTGGGAATAAGAGCATGTCCACTACCACTGTTAAGAAGCACTGGTTCAAAAGACAAAGCTAAATTAGAGTGATCTAAAGGTGAATATCAAAAGACGGTGAATTCATGGCATCAACTTAATTAATCTAACTGGTGATGCATCTTGATTCAGAATAGCCCCCGCAGCCTTCACAAATACATTTTTTTAATATTGCTGAAAAGAATAATTGCGGGGACACCTGGGTGGCTCAGTTGGCTAAGTGACTGACTCTTCATTTCGGCCCAGGTAATCCCCCGGTTCGTGAAATCAAGTCCCGTGTTGGGCTCCAGGCTAACAGAGAAGAATCTGCTTGGGATTCTCTCTCTGTCCTTCCCTTCCTTGCACTCTCTGAAAACAAAACAAACAAACATTGAAAGAAAAAAAAAAAAGAAGAATCGTGCCAGGAATTAGGAGATGCATGATAGAAATGTAAAGTATGAAGGCTGATTTCTACTAGAAAGTTCAAGCATGAACCAAAATGTGTGAAAATCAGCATATTCAATTTATGACTTCATTTCTAATTTTATCAGAAAATGTTGTGGATTATCATAGAGTCCAGAGGTAGAAATCCCAGTATCATTACATTAAAACCATTTCTAACTCTTCTTCCCATTAAAAAGGAAGAAAGCTGAAGAACTCTTTAAACCCTTTGATCAGAAACTTGTGAGTGTAAGTAAATTTTCACATATCAGGTAATCGTTGCATTATTAGATGGGTACATTCTCTATTGGCAAGTTGTCAAGGACTCTTTTCAATTATCTTTTCAAAACCTTGAGTCGAGATTCTACATTTGTCAGTCCACACTGGCTCTTGATATCAGTTAATGACTTTGGAAATATCAATTATGTGTGGCTGATATGAAACCCACAGCATAATTCTAGGTTTAAAGAATATAGAGTTATAGAATATTACCAAAACGGTGGGGAGAAAAGACAGATTGTCATTTGTGCCTTCACTTAATATTCTCGATAGAGATTTTCAATGTTTCTGGTGTCTCACGTGCACAAATAGGCTGGAGAACATTCTACCTTCTCATCTTCAGTGACGTAACAACTATAAACACGCACTATTCCCATCTCCGACTACAGGGAACTCAGCCCTGCTGCTGCTTCTCTGGACCTGATGCTACATCCACAACAAGGTCATGCTTCCTGTGGGTTGTTCATATTGATGACCCTGTACAATGGGAACAACGATGCAGCCCCATTCCTACAACACAGGGAGTTCTTCCACAGAGGACGTGCGCTTGAAGATATCTAATTGGCCTGATCAAACCAGTCTTGGAAGTGTGCTGGAGTCCCAGGGTGCTTCCTACATATCCTCCTGCGAGCCCTACCCCCTTTACAGTTGCTAGAACTGTAAGTCAGTCTCATTGCTCTGCCCACCTTCTCTGGCTCCTTCGCCGTGTTGAACAGGGACTCCCCCAATAAATCTTGTGCACCTCTCATTCCATTTTTGATTTTGCTTCTAGAAGAAACTAACCTAACCTATCATTGTGACTATATCACTCCTGATCACGGATATCAACTGGATGAATAATTAGGCCTTAATATCATTTTACGTAACTCAAGGAAATGCAAGTGTTGCATTCAATACATCCAATCATCCAGACACTCAGTAATTATTGAGGTCTGGCTACGTGTTATACGGACACAATTTCACATAACTCACACGGTCTCATCGTTGGAATGACCGCCTTGATACAAAATTTTCATCTCTGATTTTTACGACCGTCAAAAGTATCTCTAATCAAAGAAAATTTTCCAGGACAATTTTAAATGTATTTTTAATTTACACTCGTCTGTAGGCCTCATTATGATCTAACAATGAGATGCTTGAATAGACCTGTGTCTTTTACTTGGATGACTTAACCTGAGTACCAGAGTCTTGTTTGGAGGCTCTCTTCTGTTCTAATCAGCAGTTCTCAGTAAAACTATGATATATGTTCCTTCATAGCAGGATTCCTCAACTTCAGCACTATTGATTTCTTGGACTGTATGATTCTTTGTTGTGGTGACTGTTCTATGTATTATCAAATGTTTAACAGCATCCTTGGCCTCTGCCCACTACATGACAAGAGCAATCCTGCAGTTGTGACAATTAAAAATGTCTCAAGACATTGCCAAATATCCCCCGAGAAGGAAAATTGTTTGAGAATCACTGTTTTTAAGAACTTCTTGGAAACCAAAAAAGAGAATTATTGAAATTAAAATATAACAAATTGTTTACTATGTAGTTAAATGGGATATGAAAGAGTGACTGTGTGTGTGTGTGTGTGTGTGTGTGTGTGTGTGTTTACGTGTGGGTGCATCATTTATGGCTTAGGGAAATGTAAGCACCTTCTCTGAAACCTATTCAATTCTTACTTTATAGTTGATCTGTGTTATGCTCCTGGTTCTGTGTTATTCTGTTTTGGATTCTTGAGCTGAAAATGTAATTGTTATTGGTTTGATCCCTTATTTGTATCAGAAAGAAAAATCTACTAATGGATAATTCTCCCTTTCTGTTTTCATTCCCTAAGATTCAGAATTTCAAAAAAAGAATTTTTTTTATCAACATTTAGTTTTATTTTGTTTAACTATTTATTTAATTAGGGGATATTTATTGAGGGTCTTTTAGGTGCCCTCTCTGTACAAGGTACTGGACACATGAATGAACAAAACAAAGCAAACCATCTTGCCCTTGTAAAGTTTGCATTGTAGTGTCCTTGCAGAGTTTAAGGATGTTCACTCTTCTCAAAGTGTGCCAACTGGAACCACATCCAAATTCCAAGCCATGCCTTCTTCTTCTACACTGATGAAGTGATATGGGTAGTGGAAAATGATGGACTATGGATAGAAAGGTGTTAATGAAGAAGTACTTGTGAACGTACTGAATAGAGACACAAAAATAATAACATCCACATTGAACGCTATTTCAGAAAGTCTTCACCCATTATTTGAAAAATCAATACTAATTTCCTCTGTGGCCTTGATTAATTACATCCCTGGCTCCTAGAGCCTCTGGCTTTGCTGTTTAACCATTTCTTACACAATTATTCATTTGCTCAGTACAGAAAGGTAAAAACCTTCCTGCATTTGGAGAATGAAGGGGAAAATCAGATATAGGCTGAAGCACTCATACATTTCACACCTACAGCTTTAGAAGGACTGGCCTCAAAGTAATGCTATCACAGCAACCCATGCCAGTAGTAATTATGATATAAAATGCTACATACAAGGGATTTTGTCCCATTTAACTTCTTATGTTTACCTTTATCAAAGAGCAACATAAGAATTTCTCCAAGTTACAGGCATTTTACAATTTTTATTTTCTTTTATCAAATGATAATTCAATATCACACTTGTGGAATCAGTCTCAATTAACTAAAACTATAGCTGGATTATTTCACCTCATTCAAATGAAAACAATCTCTCTCTTTCTCATATACATACTCACAAATACAGTCACATATAAACACACACACACACACACACACAAACGCATTCACATAAAAACTTAGTTAAAAAGCAAACAAGTGATATAATGATATAGTGATGTTCCCAATTTCATCTCTCCTCATAAGATAACCAACTAGCAACTATCCATAGACAAGACATCAGTGTGAAAATCCATGAACCTGGGGATGAGGCTGAAACATCTTGCCTTGACCACAGATATCAAGAAGAACCACATTACAAAGGTAAGAGGGACAGTTTCACTTTGACGATAAAGCCTCTCCTTAACACTAGCACAGTGCTGCATAAAAAGGCCTTCTGGTCCTTCCAGTGGGAAAATAGAACCCAAGATGGACATCTAGCTTCCCCAGGATTTTAGGACACTTCCCAGGAAGAAACAAAATTGATTAGCCTGTAGTTAGAGTTGCCAAAAAAAGGAGAGAGGATGTAAATCGATAAAATTGTAAATGAAAAAAGAAAAATTACATTGGTGCCCCAAATACGAAGAATCATAAGTGAATACGATGAAAAATTATATGCCAATAAATTGGATAACAAAGAAGAAATGGAAAAATTCTTGGAAACATACAATCTACCAGGACTGAATCGTGAAGAAGTAGAAAATCTGAACAGATCAATAACAAGCATTGAAATTGATTCAGTTATCAACTCCTCTCCCTCTCCTCAAAATAAAGCCCAAGACCAGATGGCTTCACTGGTGATTTCTGGCAAATATTTGAAGAATTAACACCAATCCTTTCCAAATGCTTCCAAAAAAGGGAACGCTCCCAAACTCATTCTACAGGGCCAGCATTACTCTGACACCTGAAGCCAGATAAAGACACAAGAAAAAAAAAAAGTAGATGAATATCCCTGATGAATACAGACATAAAAGTTTTCAACAAAATACTAGCAAATCAAATTTAATACCATAATGAAAACAGTACACATGATGACCAAGTGGGATTCATTTCTGGTATGCAAAGATGGTTCGAAGTATGTAAATTAATAAATGTAATATACCATATTAATAATACAAAGCAGTAAAATCATATGATCATTACAATAAATGTAGAAAAAACACTCGACAGAATTTAACACAGTTTCATAGTAAAAATTCTCAACAAATTATGTGTAAGTGGATGCATAATAATAATAAATAATAATAATAATACATAACATAATAAAGGACTTTCTGACAAGCCACAGCTAACATCATATTCAATGGTAAAAATCTGAAAGCTTTTCCTTTAAGATAAGGGACAAATCAAGAGTTCCCATTCTCAACATGCTTGTTCAACATAGCACTGGAAGTCCCACCCAGAGATATCAGGCATGAAAAGAAAAAAAAGACATCCAAATTGGAAAGGAAAAAGTAAAACTGTCCCTATTTGCAGATGACATGGTTCCATACACACACACACACACACACACACACACACACACACATAACTCTAAAGACTCAAAACAAAAATGAAAACAAAATCTTATTAGAATAAACAATTTCATTAAAGTTTCAGGGCACAAAATCAACATACAAAAAACAGTTGCATTTCTAGGTACTAACAGTGAACTATCTGTAGCAGAAAAAAAGAGAACAATGGTATTTGCAATAGCATCAAAAACAGTAAAGCATTTGGCAATAAATTTAACCAAGGAAGTGAAAGACCCATATACACAAAACGGTCAGACATTGATGGAAGAAACTGAAGAAGATACAAATACATGGAAAGATATCCCAAGTTCGTGGATTGAAGGAATCTAACGTGTTAGCCATATTAATGAAATTTTATACAGAAATAGAAAAAAAAATAGGGGCTTCTGGGTGGAGGTCCATCTTGTCCATATATATGAAAAAAAAAAAAACTGATATGAGACCATAAAATAGCATCACTTTGCGAATAGCATAAAAGTAAGTTTTTTGTTTGTTTTTTGTTTTTGTAAAATACTGCTAGTGATAGCTTTGGACTGCAATTTGCTACCATTTTCATTGGATTTAAAACAAAGTAGAAAGTTATCCAGAAAACTTAATTAGTATCCTAATTTCTAAACACTTTTGCCTCACACCATTCTAGCATACAACTAAAATATAAAAAGTCTTTACACCGACATATTAAAATACCTGCAGCTTTTTTAGAAAAATGGAAAAAGAGAAAACAAAGTAGTATGAGTTCAGGAAAGAACTCTCAGAATTAAGAGGCCATGAGTATAAAAACAACCCC
Organism: Panthera tigris; assembly: GCF_018350195.1. Taxonomy (NCBI): domain Eukaryota; kingdom Metazoa; phylum Chordata; class Mammalia; order Carnivora; family Felidae; genus Panthera; species Panthera tigris. The sequence goes on along the minus strand of NC_056668.1, from coordinate 20,402,578 downwards.
AGTCAAATCACCAATTGATACGTATTAAAACTCAGGGGGTCACCCGGGTGGCTCAGTCAGTCAAAGCGTCCAACCTCGGCTCAGGTAGTGATCTCACAGTTCATGGGTTCAAGCCCCCCATCGGGCTCTGTGCTGACAGCTTGGAGCCTGGAGCCCGCTTCGGATTCTGTGTCTCCCTCCCTCTCTGCCCCTCCCCCACTTGCACTCTGGGTCTGTCTCTCTTTCAAAAATAGACATTAAAAACAAAACGCAGAGCCCTTGATCTTGAGAATTGTGTAGCTCAAGTTCCATTTCTCAACATTCTTGTGGAACTTTCTTTGAAAACATAATGTTTAAAAGGCCCTGGTGAGGTGCCATAGAGGACTCTGTGAGTTTTTACCCTTTCTACACAGTCATGAATATATTTATCAGATTTCCATGGCCTCTTCAAAACTATTTTCAAAACACAGTGTGAGACCTCAAAGGAACTATTTAGTGAAGCTATATTCCAAACTATAGCTCCGTGGATATGTGTACTCCTACGCGGTTACCGGTGGCCCTTCGCTACTAAAAAGGAAGATTTACCTCGGCAATGATCAGCAGTGGTTCCACACATTATTTTCAATCAGCAGTTTTTCTTGAATAAGTCTCACCGGACAGGCCATGATGCACAACCACTTTGATAGATTCTGTTAGAAGACGGAGAACAGTTATTCCTCCAGGCAAAACCCGCCAAAGGAGAGCGTTTCACTGCCGCAAATCCAGAGAGAGGAGAAATTTACAATGACTCAAGTTTGATACAAGGGGTCAGGTCATAGCTGATTAGAATATGAAATCAATAATTGAGTATGATTTTATCATCCTACTGAAATACAATAAAGTAACCAAAATGAGTATGCTGTCAGCCTGAGACTAGTATAATTAAATGAGATTAATTTGACAAAAGAAGCCTTTAAACTTAATTCATCAAACCCATGACATATTTGTTTTTCACTGCAGACAGCAAAAATGATAATAATAATAATAATAATAATAATAAAGTAAATAACACTTGTTTACCAAAAAATCACCACAGATTATGTATCAGTCAGGAAGTAGATTTTGAAAGAAATTAAACTGCCTTTGAAAATCCTAATAAATTTAGGATTTTTAGAAATGCACATTCAGGTTTATGAGGAATATGATATCTCCGAAAAGAATGATTTGATACTAAAGGCTTCTCTTGAATTTAATTGGTATTTCTCCCATAGCATCTAGTCCAGGGCTAGGCCTAGAATGTAAATTATTCTTAGCAATACTTGTTAGTTAACTCTTTCCTTGATATTTCTTAAGAATATCTGCAAATATTTTATTCTTTATATCTACCAAAAGTATATATTTCCTATCGATTATATCCATTTTTTATTATTTTTATCACAAAATCAGCTGCCACCTATAATACCATATCCCCTCCAAATACACTTTAAAATAAAAACCAAACTTGAAAATACAAAAATAAGAAAATCATTAATTTTGGACAATATTATAACTTATAGGATTTTTAAAAGTAAAGTACATTTTTTTAATGTTTATTTATTCTTGGGAGAGAGAGAGAGACAGAGCACAAGCGGGGGAGGGGCAGAGAGAGACGGAGACACAGAGTCTGAAGCAGCTCCATGCTCTGGGCTGTCAGCACAGAGCCCGATGCGGGGCTTGAACCCATGAACCATGAGATCACGACCTGAGCCGAAGTCGGATGCTTAACCATATTGATGAACAACTACCAAAACAAATAAATACACCTACATGCACACACATATAGACACAACCCAAAAGACAAAGCTGCAACATTAGTGGCCAACCCATTCATGTAGCAGGAACAAATTATTATTTTAAAGTTATCAACAGTTCATTTCTGTTGTCAAAGACAGATCCTTGACATTTAGAGCTGCAAAAACAAACAAACAAACAAGTAGTTGGTCATGTACGTACCTTCTTCTTTCCTGGGTGGAAATTGAAGTTTATCTCTGGACAGACCCTTCCTCAACTAAGAGGTGGACCACTTGGTGAGCTTATGCAAACAGGCAGTATAATTCTCAGGGAAGCCTTGAATGCTGCCCGGGGAAAGATGTATCATGTCCTGTGATCACCTAACCTGGCTCTAGACCACATAAAACTTCCAGAAGTCCAAGTAGTGGTTTCCTCTGAAGGAAGTGCTGTTTCAGATATCAGTCACTCAGGGACACATCAAAGCAGCAGGCCTTAATCTGGGGATAGGAAGAATGCATTTCACTCTCTGAGTTCATGATGTGGGATTTGCACTCTGCAGAGGAACAACACAGTTGAACTGGACTCCTGAAAAGTGAAAGTTGACCCCTGAGAAATGGCTGGAGGAAGTCTGGGGAGCCACGGAGTAAAGACGGTAAGAAATCCTGGTAGAAAAGGAACAGTGAAACCTAGTAGCCAGTTTGTGTGTGTGTGTGTGTGTGTGTGTGTGTGTGTATGCATTTGCAGCAATGACTTTGCTTGTAATATATAACGATATATGCACAAGGCCACTGGTTGGGGAAATGGTTTTCAAAAATAAAAAGTAATCATCAGAGAGGCTCAGAGTAGGAGTTTCAAGCAACAGATGACATAGAGGTACTTATGATGAATTTGTTGGAAATATAATCATTCCCAGGACAAGACTGTATAAAAATCAAGACCTTAAAGCCATCACACACAAAGAGACAACCCAAACTATGTTTTATATTATCCAGTTTGTAAAGACAAGAGTGACCACTGAAGGTATGAGAACTGGACATTAAGTTGTTGCTTTTAAGAAGACGTTGATGTTGGAAGAAAATGAAACTCAGACAGTTATTTGCCCCCAAAACTCTCCTTCCGCTTGCCTATGATATTCCACTTGCCCAGAAACATAAGCAACAAGGTAGACCCAATTCTTTTAGAGATGATTCTGCTACAATAATTGAAAAGTCCACTTTGTGATTTATTAGTTGTTTTATGTTATCACCATTGCATTAATTAGAAATTGTGTCTCCACATCATTAGGATCATAACGAAAGAGGAAAATCTTGAAAAACATAAACCACAAACCCAAAGCTTCAGATTATATCCCATGTCAAAGGTTCAAAATAGCTCATGTAAAACCAATAAATCAGGTAGGTAGTAATTAGACAGGAAATCTTTCAGTTTTCATTTGCCATACTGCCTTTGGTTTTCCTTTGCCTTGTTTTATTTTTCTTGAATTCAAGCAGTAAACAAAGTGTGTGAATAAAACTGCTGGTCTGGACTCACGCTGAAAAGGCTGTCAGGTCAGCAAACATCATCCGCTTAAGATAAGATGCCTTTACTTTAGACAGAACTCTTGTAACTATATTGCCATCTATATAATCATTTAAAAAAACCCTCTACTGCTGTATGTTCCAGGAAGTTGGCTTAGATTCAAGTTTTTAATCCCTTTTGCTTCTTATTTTCAGCAGGTGTTAAAATCAAGGACAGACAGAGACCAGCCTTGAAGGTTCCCAGAGCAGACAGAGACAATTTAGTCGTGCAGGCAGAGCTTAATTTAGTGTATTTTGCAAGGCTAACTTGACCTGGGTCATTTCTTGTTTTTGCCTCTGGAAATGATAAGCAAAACTTGGCTTGTTTCACAAGACTGATATGAGGTAGCCACTGAAAATTGTAATACTATAACCAATCACTGTGAAGAATAAGCAATCTCCATTTTCTCACTATATAAGCTGTTTTGTAAAAGTATACCCCTTAGCCTCATTCTGTGTCCTGGTGTGAGTGCTCCTGGTTTGCAAACTGTCTTTTTAGTGTGTGCACAATAAGTGTTTACTAATTACTGCCTACCTGATTCATTGGTTTTACATAAGCTATTTTGAACCTTTGACATGGGGTATCGATCCCTGGCATTAACAAGTAACTGTGGTGTAAAATAAGGGAACAATAGAAGCTTGGGAGTAAATCAGACATCAACTCACCTTCCAAGGTGATAATATCTTATATATCACCACCGTAATAAATAGGTATGGTTCTGGGAAAACTTGTTATTATTTCCATTTGGTCTCAAGGTGCATCAAACCACTCAGACAAGGAAATTCACTTTAATGCCCGTAGGTCTAAAAAAATAAAAAGCACACTCAGGAATTTGAACTAAGTAAAAATACATTTCTGGAGGTCTATAAATATTCATCTAACAAATCATTGATTAGATTTTAATACTGTACTAAATAACTTAATAATTTTATTGATTAGAATGTCAATCATTAAGAGAAATATTGCATGTATTAAATTGCATCTTGAATATGACTTTTTGGGTTAATCTGGGTTTTTTTTCTCAATGCTTAAAACAATGAAATAATTTTTTAAATAAGAAACTTAAAAGTTATTCTTTAATTAAAAGGTAATTATAGATTCATAAGAAATTTCAAAAGTAGCACAGAGAGAACTGTGTAACTAGTTTCATTTTTTTTCCCAATGATATGCAACTATAGTGCAATATAAAAATCATGAACATGACCTTGGTTAATGTGTGTGCACAGGGCGATTCCATTTTATCTCACATGAAGTTTGGTATAATAAATAACAATGGAGACACAGGGCTATCCCATCACAGTGAAACTCTCCCCCATGTTTCCCCTCTGTAATACATTTCACCTTCACTCCACCCTCCACCCCATCTCCTGTAATGGTTCATTTTACATGTCAACCTGATTGGGTCTTGAGGTGCCCAGGTATTTGATCAAATGTTATTCTGGGTGTGTCTGTGAGGGGGTTTCTTGATGCGATTAACATTTGAGTGGTAGACTGGATGAAGTATATTGACTTCCCTACTGTGGCTGCACCTCATCTAATCCATTTTATCCACTTATTCTGAGCAGAATAAAAGACCAAGAAAGAATTATTTCTCTCTATGTACCTGTCCATAAGCTGGGATGTCAGTCTTCTTTTGGACTTCTTTTGGACTTGGATTCAGACTGGAACTAAACCATAGTTTCTCCCGAGTCTCCAGCTTACAGACTGCAGATCTTGGACTTCTCAGTCTCCATAACTATGTGAATCAATTCCTTATAGTATATGTCTTTATGTAGTAATATATATTAGCATCTATGTGCCATATATATATATATATATATATATATTATATATATATATTATATATATATATACATACACATGTAAATGTATATACTTATTGGTCGCATTTCTCTAGAGAATATATACAATATATAATATATATAAATAATATACATATTTAGTGTATATTTAGTTATATGGTTATATTTGGTTATATTTCTCTAAAGAATTCAGATAAATACTACCCCTAACCTCTGACAATCAGTATTTTGTTTTCTATCTCTATAATTCTCTATCTCTATCTCTATAATTCTATCTCTATAACATTTCAGTAACGTTATATCTGTTATATCTCTAACTCTATCTCTATAATTCTATCTCTATAACATTTCAATAATGTTATATAAATGGAATCGTATTTTATGTGACCTTTTGAGGTTTATATATTTTTTCAATTAGCATGAAGTCCTTGACATCCATCCATAATGATGTGTTTCTATATTCTATTCCTTTTTATTACCTAGCAGTATTCTATTAGTTATGTTTCTTATCAGAGTTTAATTCCTCTCTTTCTTCTTTATAAAGTAAATCAGTAGAATCTTCTTTTAGACTGAAGCAAATTATCTGGAATTATCATATTATACACACAAATACACACACATACACACAGGCACACATACACAAGGTTCATGTACACATTAAAAAACACATAAATTCATATGCATGCACATTATTGGGGGGTCTGCTTTGATTTCCTTTTTTACAAAAAAAAAGTTTACATTTTAACTCCAGCTCATAAAGCCACTCTCCCTTTGCATTAAAATCATGTGGATACATGATATAAATGTCCTCATATCTTATGAGACAATTCTATACCCCTTCAGGATCTACCTCAAAATGTCCTGCAGGCCATCTGACCAATAGCCAGTTGTAGATATATTGACCCTGCTAAGGAAGATTATCACGTGGAGGAACTCCAGGATGTGGATAATATATACATTTAAGGGGTAGAAGAGTGTTTATGGTACTGTATTCTATGGTGTACTGGATAAGTAGGATACCCTACACAAAGTTTAATAGAGAATAGCTTACCAATATGGGAACATACTCCTTTGATATAGGAGTTAACATCCTAGCAAACACCCTGGGTGCAGTACTAACACGCAAAACTAAAACTTGCAAAAAAATGATGGTATAGATTAATTGAAGTAGAAATGCCAGACTATAGTGGCTTTGAAGGACAGTGTCAAAATCCAGAGAAGTGGGCTAAGATACTCTCTTGTTGATTGTGTCTCACAGTAGGATCTAAAGGACATTGTGTTTACCAAAACAATGAAGGATCAATGAGAAGACACATGAATTGTTGAGAAGTTCAGAAGTGGCTTTTCTCTATAGGACTAACAATAGAGATTCTATTACATAAGTGGGCTCCCCGGTAACAAAGGGGATAATAGGCTTTCAAATGATAGAAACTAAGAAATGGCATTTACCAGCAGAAGCAAGTGAGTGCAGAAACACAGTGAGATAAGAATGGAGTGGAAATCACGAGTTTTCCATCCACACACAGAGATGGAGAAGTCTAACAAAACACAGTGCTTCTTGAAACAAGATAGATCGACAACCAACAGAATAATAAGGAAAGATATCAAAATTGAATAATGTGGTAGACTGAAACATATCAAAGACAAAGGGAAGGTGGAGAGATTTTTATTTTAGAAGACAGAAGGCAATGTGAGAGAAAGACAACAGAGAGAAAGATTTGAAGATGGTATGCTGAGGAATTTAAAGATGGGAGAAAGGCCCATGAGTCTAGGAATACAAAGAATACAGGTGTAGAAGCCAGAAAAGGGAAGGAAAGAAATACTTTCTCAGGGATAACAGAAGAAGTAGGCCAGGCAAACATTTTTAACCTAATTAAACCAATCTGATACTTCTGATCTCTAAAAGAATAGATTATGCTAAGGCACAAGGTTTGGGGTAAGAGCAGTCATAGAGATCTCATACTCATTATTAGAAAGCTGAAGACAGGGGTGCCTGGGTGGCTCAGTCGGTTAAGTGTCCGACTTCGGCTCAGGTCATGATCTCGCGGTCTGTGAGTTCGAGCCCCACATCAGGCTCTGTGCTGACAGCTCAGAGCCTGGAGCCTGTTTCAGATTCCGTGTCTCCCTCTCTCTCTGGATCTCCCCCGTTCATGCTCTGTCTCCGTCTCAAAAATAAATAAACGTTAAAAAAAAAAAAACTTTAAAAAAAATAGAAAGCTGAAGACAGTCACCAAAATAAAATGACACCACCCCTACCTAGTTTGTAGACTTAACGTAGTTTTCAATCCAGAACCCATGGGCTAAAGGAAAACTTGACTCTCTATTAGGAAGGAACTTTCACCCCAAGACTAATCTATCCTATAACAACTCACCTTAGAGTTCACAAAGGGATCTATAAAACAATACTTGATTAAATATGAATTGAAGAAAGGGGAAGACCCAAATGTTAGAGGATGTAGGGACAAAGTGACCCTTATATCCTTGCTAGAGTGAAGACAAATGCGGGCCATATCTAGCTTATAGTGGGCCCCCTATATCTACAAAACCACTTAGTACTCAGTGACCCATTCTCTGAATTATAATAGAAATGGATGTACTTGGTGTATGGAAGATCCCTCATATTGGTCACTTGACCCATGGGCTGATAACTATGAGTGGGGAAGACCCAAACAAGTTGATGAAACTGCATACACCCCAAGATAGTAAATGAAAAAAAAAACATAACGTCTACTGGGGAGCAGGAGAAAAAAGTACACATTAATGTCACCTTAAGCCGATGGATTATTTTGGGGTGGGTTACGCCATGGATTCTTAATGTTGGGTATTTCTCCTTACCAGATCCCAAATTAATTCACCTATTTGAAGGTACTGAAAATGTATGTAAATTCATGGCTGACAGCGAACTACTGCAAATAATCAAGTAGTAGCCTCTATTGCAGCTTTTGTATCACATGTGGCAGGGCACATGGTTTCTGGCACCTCGTAAGTGGGCAATAATCTTATGAATACATACGTTTTCATTACTATCAGGAAAGAGGACCACAAATAGTTATTACTAAAGTTAAATAGACAAGAGGATGATTTCACACATTATTCCAGGGCTATATTAACTTTCCACCTTTTGTTGTAGTTTTATCCCAAAGTATGTGGACTGTTGAAACGGTAGACAGGACATTGCAGCTGGCCACTGTGTGGGTGGATGTCAACCAAGCCAGATAAGCCAGAAGTGGAAAAATGTTGGAGAACTCCATACAAATATATTTGCTTTCAAGCGTGAATATTGTAGACAGGTCTTCAACATGGTCCCACAGTCCCACTCCTGGTATTTACCTTTCTGTGTAACCACCTCCCTTCTAGTGTGGGTAGGCCCTGTGACTTGCTCCTAATCAATAGGTTAAAGAAAAGGTGACAGAATAAACACGATGACATGTGCAAGATTATGTTACATATTAATGAAGTTACCGGTTGAAGAAACATATTAATGAAAACTGGGTGGCTCAGTCGGTTGAACCTCTGAGTCTTGATTTCAGCTCAGGTCATGATCTCATGGTTGTGAGTTCGAGCCTTGCATCAGACTTTGCACTAACAGTGCAGAGCCTGCTTGGGATTCTCTCTATCCGTCTCTCTCTGACCCTTCCCAGTTTGTGCCCACTGTCTCTGTCTCAAAATAAGTAAATAAACTTAAAGAAAGAAGGAAACTGTCAGGTTATGACCTGCATATGGAAAGGGCCATATAATGGAATGAGGGGAGGTCTCTGGCCAATAGCCAAAGAGAAAACAAGGATCTTGGTATAATGACTTCCAAAAAACTGAGTGCTTCCAACAACCACATGAGCTTGAAGATCACCAGCCTTAGATGGGACTACATTCCCAGCCAACCGCAAATTACAGCCTTGTAGAATACCCAGCTGTGCGAGACCCAGACTTCTGACCCTCAGAAATGGTGAGAGAATAAATGTATGATGTTGACACTGCTAAGTTTTTGATAAAATTGTCACAAAATAATAGAAAATTAATACAGTAGAAGACAGCCCTTCAAAGATACAGGAGCCTAACATATTGATGATGGTTTTAAGGACTGATAATATTGGGAAGGTAAAGAGATTGACAAACTTTTTCAGATTCAAGTAGTAAATTCTTTAGGCTTTCAGTCTGTTGTAGCTTGTCAATTTTGTCATTGTAATTTCAAAGCATACAGAGAAAATACACACAAAAGAATGTTGGGTCTGATGCCCCATCTAAAATGGAGAACAAACGTATGCGTCTCTCATCTCTCACAAGGATCTAGCACATTACTTTGTATAACTCTTTAGATTCTGGGGCCATCTTCTTTCACACATGTGAATAATATCCAGACTCATTTACCAAGTAACACGGAAAACTTAGGCTCCCAACTCGGTGTGAGTGCCAGAGGAGAAAAGTGCAATCCAATCTGCTGTACGGTTGGGAAAGATATTACATGAAGTGTGCGGCAAGGACTTAAATTAAAATGTAGTCCCTTAGAACTCTGGAGCAAGACCACATCATTTGCAGAAGAAAACTATGCAACATTTGAAAAAGCAGTCCTTAGAACGTGGGCTCTACCAGTGCTGACAATGTACCTGACAATGAATTATCAAATGGTTAGGCAACCAGAGAATTCCATACGAGTTAGGGTCTGTTAGACCCACTCGTGCATAGGTTGGGTGGGTAAGATGCAAGTCAGTACAATAGAGGTATTGTATCTGGAATGGCTTCATAGCGGGTTCTGATGACCAGAGGATGTAAAAAAAAAATCAAGCTTGGATAAAAGGTCGGTTAGCTCAGTATATAAATGTAATCCAAAAATAGATCCTGTGGTATTACAACCTCACATAGAAGACAATGAGGAGAAAGCTTCCCAGGGTGCAGTTTTGAGCAGTGCACCTGTTATCCAATATCCCGGAAAAGAGAACTGGCATGTGGTAAGTGTCTACACAGACATAAGAGCAAGTAATTGCTTATTAGCCTGGCTGCCTGGCCATGTGGCTTAAAGGAAAAAGAAAAATTGGAAATATAAAGAAAATTAAAGTTTAAGAGGAGGCATGCAGATGGACTCTTATGGTCATGAAGGGTGGGGCTCTTTTAACTCACGTTAACAACCACCAGAAAGGATTAACCATAGAAAACCCCCTGAACATTTGGATAGTCAGTATGACTCTATTACTTGACATCAGCCGGGCTGTGTCATCTGCCACCCCAGTGCTGACAGAACGAGTGAATGAATGAACTGGTCATTGTGTCAGGGATGAAGTCTGCACAGAGTGTAACAACATGTGTTCCCACTCACCAAGATGGTCCTAGTTGCCGTCGTTGCTCAATGATCGGCCAGCTATCCACAAAGATCAACTCTTAGTACCGAAAATGTTCATCCTTCAAGGAGACCAACCATCTACTTGTTGTTAAGTTTATTGCATTGAACCCTTCAAATCTTAGAAAAGGCAGTGGATCATGTTTACTAAGATCAGCACATATTCTAGGAATGGGTTTGCTTTTTCTACCCATGGGGCCTTGAGCAATTCCAATATTTGAAGAATTGTAGATAGTTTAATCAAGAACACAGAATTCTACATAACGTTGAAGACTAAGGGATCGATTCAACAGCAAAGCGGAGGGTGGGTGGTTGATTAGGTAAAATAATCTTGGAATGCTTTGTCCTATAACATTGCGTGCCGTGCAGTCACCAATTGTCTGCTAGAATATTAAAATGATCTCATGTAAGTGAAACTGAGATGCCAGCTTAAGAACAATAACTTGTGAGGATTGGGCATCTTCCAGGGCAAAATATATACCCTTAGTCATGAATCAGAACTGGAAACCAACCATGCAATTTCCATACAATTTTTAATGAGATTGTTTTCCTTTGTTTTGTTTTGTTTGTTTTATACAGTTTTGCTTAGTAGTTGCATTTGTAAGAAATATTACCAAAAGGCCGTTTCATATCAAAATGTATGTAGGCCCATTCTTTGTCTGCTGAAACTCAAGTGTAGGGGCGAAAAATCAAATTTCAAAACCATCTTAAGGATATACCTGAAACGATTATTTTAAAATCCTTTTAATCAGAGATGCCAAATACATGTATTGTAGGTTTTCAAATCTTAGCATCATCTTTTAACTATTTTTCTTGGCAAAAATAACAAGAGAAAGAAAATGTGTTTCTTTTATACTGAAAAGAAAACTTCAAAGTTGTTATTGATCTTTTCACATCACATCAAAATTACATTGATTGTGGACCAGACAAAATATTGGCAATCAAGAGCAAGTTCAGAGTAATTTTAGAAGTGTAAGTTGGCCTAAGTCAGAAAGTGGGGAGAGTTAGGTTTTCGGAAGAGGCTCTGAAATATATCTTTTTTTTAAAACGGCAATTCCAGAAGACACTGTGCCTATAAAACAGTCCTAGCCCAAGATGTACCCCTTGGAGTCTCAGTGCCAGGGATGGAAGCCCTGATGACACCTGCTGTAGGTAACGGACAACCACAGCCCTTCACAGATTTGCCCTCCGGCCTCCTCCAAGAACACCAACATTTCCTGTCTATCAGATATGCCAGACGTGTTCTCACTTTTAGTGAGGTCATTTTCAGTGTAACACTCTAAGAGGCATGTACCAAATATCTCCTGTTCTGTAAGATATGACTATTAAAATTTCTAGACCTGAAGCTTCACATATCCTTGTGAGTTCTGAAATACTGAAATTACTGAGTTACCCACTACTGAAAATAAAAAGATCTAAAACAACATAATACCTATGATCATCTCACAAAATGTGGTGTTTACTTTAATGCCAACATAGTATGTCAAAAGACCTATTATTACTGCTGTTAGATAGATAGATAGATAGATGATAGATAGATAATAGATAATATAGTGAATGCTGTGTATACTGTATGTTACTGTATATAGACAGTAATATAATAAATACAAATATGTGTGTATATATGTATACATATATATACTTTATGCTTCATGCATTCTTTTATTCATTTCCATCCATTCAACAAATATTTATTGAACTACTAACATTGGGCAGGCATTGGTGATATTATTTTATTTATTTATTTTTAACATGTACTCATTTTTGAGAGACAGAGAGTGAGTGAGGGAGGCCAGAGAGAGAGGGAGATACAGAATCCAAAGCAGACTCCATGGTCTGAGCTGTCAGCACAGAGCCTGACACGGGGCTCGAACTCACAAACTGTGAGACCAGGACCTGAGCTGAAGTTGGACGCTTAACCGACTGAGCCACCCAGGCACCCTGAGGTGGTGGTATCATTTTAGCAAGAAAGCCGTGGTCCCTGTCCTCATAGCACTTCTTACACTCTGTAAGGATGACAAGCTAACATTAATGGAAATACTATAATTAGCATATAGTATGCACTAGGTTAACTATTTACCTGTATTACCTGATATACTTTTGTTATAAAAGTTTATTGGGAAATATTATAACTGAAGCCAGTTCTTCAAAAACAATAGGTCAGGAAAATCTTAGGGAAGAAGAAGGTTATTTTAGGTAAGGTGATCGGGGTCTCCTTTGTGAGGAAGTAACATTTAAGCAGAACCTTGAATGATCTGAAGATAAAGTCCGTGAATAGTTCTCGGGGAAAATCAAACAGAGAGACCCTGAAAAGAAAACAAGTTTCCTATGTTTGAAGGCCATCAAGAAAGTACCAACAAATGAATGAGTGAGGAAGAGGGTGTTAGGAGAAGAAGAGGTAAGGATAAACCCCGATCAGAGTGTGTGGTATCTTGTCGAATATAGCAGACAGGTATAGATTTGACTAAGAGTGAGATCACAATTAGTATTGATCAATGGAATTATTATTACATTCAGGAATAGCCTTATTTAAATTAGGGTAGAATAAAACCATAAAGCTGTTGATCATGAAAATGGAGTAAGAGAAGAAAAAAAAAAGAGATGTGATCAAAATTATACTGCCTGGATTTGTTGTAAATGTTTTAGATGCTTAATAATAGTAACAATAAACATAATAGTAATAACAACAATAAAAGGTTGTAAGAAAGCATGAAGTCAATATCTACTTTAAAAATGTCCAATTGTGTCCTCTGGTCATATCACACATAAATGTGAAAAAGAGATAGTCTATGACATTAAAAAAAGGCACAATACGAGAAGTATGAAAGTTTAGAAACAAAACAAAAAATTGAAACAGCAGCTGAAGACTAGTCACGGGACAAGGGAGATATGAGAAAATTCCTTAGAGTCCTATGCATTTGAACTGTCACCTATTCAGGTTGGAATGGGGCAGAGAATCTGATATTTAGTTTAATAGAAACTTCTTTTTAATAGAAACTAAATTTCTATTTAGTTTAGAAAATCTGATATATAGTTTAAGGTAAATGACTTCTAAAAGCTTGGTCCAGGGCAACAAAGCTGAGAGTAAGATTTCCCAAATGCATAAAACTGGAAATGGGATCAGAGAACCAAGAAAATTTACCACCGGCTTTCCTAACACATTAACCCGTACTGTCTAACAAATAACTTTGTCAGTTAAACAAAATATGCCACATCAGTTAAAGCTTTCTATCATTCTAATTTTCAATGTGAAAATGGCAGAGTAAAAAGATAAGACTGACGTGGGTTTCTTGTGAAGCTGACTCTATTATGCTTCTCCCCTGATTCAAGGGATATTTTAATATGGCTGGGAATTCCTCCCCATTTTGTTGACTTAGACAGAAGTTTTAAGGGTTTCTAACTGGTTTTAAAGATACAGCTCAATAATAACTCAGTCCTGGGTATCCATGGCTACCATACCCTTCTACTTGAAGCTCTCTTATTTATTTATGTATTTATGTAATATGTATGTATGTATGTATGTATTTACCTACTTACTTATTTACTTATGTATTTATCAGTTTTTTCAAGTTAGTATACAGTGTAGTCTTGACTTCGGGAGTAGAACCCAGTGATTCATCTCTTACCAAGTGCTCATCCCAAAGAGTGACCTCCGTAAGGCCATCACACATTTAACCCCATCTCCAGAACGCCTCAGTTTATTCTCTGTATTTAAGAGTCTCTTATGGTTTGCCTCCCTCTCTGTTTTTCTCTTATTTTCCCTTCCTTTCCCCTATTTCATCGGTTGAGTTTCTCAAATTCTGCATAAGTAAAAATGTATGATATCTGTTTTTCTCTAACTCACTTACTTTGGTTAGCATAATACCCTCTAGTTCCATCCACGTTGTTGCAAATGGCAAGCTTTCATTTTTTTGCATTGCTGAGTAATACTCCATTGTGTGTGTGTGTGTGTGTGTGTGTGTGCGTGTGTGTGTATATATATATATATATATATATATACCACATCTTCTTTATCCATTCACTACTTGATGCTGTCTTGTACAGGAAGGAAGGTGACCTAAGCATGTAGGACACAGACATCTCAAGCACCAGGAACTTGGCTTCATTAAAGATTTTTGTAAGGCAGTTGGCCAGGAAAGCCAAGATCAATTTTACCAAGAACGAGAAACCTAAATGTTCCATGACACAATAGAAAACATTGGTAGTGTTTTGCCTTCAATGTTCAGGAGGCTTTTCTTATGATCCTTTGCTTACTCTAACCATTCTGGAATTTATGTTTGTATATTATATGAAATGTAAATGTGTTGCTTTTTTTTAATGGATAGCCAATTTTCAAAAGGAAAAACTTGAATGGCCAACACGTTTCCCTGATTAGAAATGAAAAATTTATTATTAAAGGTTTTTTATTCTGTATTCAAACAACTGATCCCAAACTACTATCTTGATTAATTTGCCACACTTGTTTAGTTATTGTTTTGTGCCAATACAACTTGTTTAGTTAATGTAGTTTTGTAGCGTGTTTTCATAGCTTATCAAACTCATCCCCATTAATTAATTTCTTTTTCAAAGTAGTTTTGATTTTTCTTGCCAATTTTCTCCTCCTATGAGGAGAAACAAAGCCTATCAAATTTCTGTTGAAGTTTTGGGTATGATTTAACTGAACATAGGGATTGATAGAAAACGGATGTGCTTTCAATGTAACATATCGCTAGTTATGGACGTGTCATATCCCTTTTATTAGGATGCTCCAGAAAAAGAGAACCTATAGGACACATAGAGATAAAAAAAGAGATTTGTTTTAGGAATTGGCTCATATGGTATGGAGCCTAAGAAGTCCCACAATATGTTATCCTCAAGCTGGGGAACCAGAAAAGCCGATGGTATGATTCAATTCGATGACAAAGTCCTGAGAACTGAGTGGCTTTTGGGTTAAGTTCCAGAATGCAAGGACCTGAGAAGGAGGAGCTCCCATATCTGAGTGCAAGACAAGATGACTGTCCCAGCTCAAGAAGACAGCATGAGGATTTGTCCTTCCTTTGCCTATTTTATTCCGTCTAGACCCTCAGAGGATCAGCTGATGCCCAACACATTGGTGAGTTTGAATCTTTGCTCAGTCTACTAAAGTCAATGCTGACTTCTTCCAGAACATGCTCACATATACACCCAGAAAAAAACGTTTAAGCAGCTGACTGGGCATCCCTTAACCCAGTCAAGTGACACATAAAATTAACCATGACATCTCCCCCTTCCAAAATATTTTTTTTTGTCTTTAGCTAAAATTTTCCAATCTCTTTGTATACAACTTAAACATTTCATGTTAAACATATTCCTAGAAACTTCATAGATTTTTCTGTGAATAAGATCTTTCTATGAAAATGTAGAGTTAGGGATGCCTGGGTGGCTCAGTCAGTTAAGCTTCTGACTTCGGCTCAGGTCATTTTCTCACAGTTTGTGAGTTTGAGCCCCGTGTTGGGCTCTGTGCTGACAGGTCAGAGCCTGGAGTCTGCTTCCGATTCTATGTCTCCCTCTCCCTCTGCCCCTCCCCCACTCACACCCTGTCTCTCAAAAATAATAAAAAAAAATTAAAAAAAGAAAGAAAATATAGAGTTAGCTATGACTTTGTGTTGGAATGCCAAAATGCTTTTGTACATTGATTTTGCATCTGATTGCTTGGCTAAACTAATGTACCGGCTCTAATAATTGTGTCACTTTATTGTTTTTGCAGATATTACATGAAAATAGCAAGTATTTAACAAAATAGCCTGAATAAGCAACCAGGAATTTCAATGGGAAGCAAAATAGAACTGCAGTTATTAAGTCATTCTTTTGGGAACTTTTATTAACTAGTTGAATTTTAATAAATCTCTAATTACCAAAGCATTTTGTCCCAATTCCACAGTTTACAAAGACATTATATAGGAGGAAAGCATTTGTTTACCACATGGCACTGAAGGTCACAGAGTCGCACATGTACACACAGCTCATTCATTCTTCTCCATATCATTTAGCTGATGTTACCCCCGATATTCCTTTTGTATCCATTAATTACTATTATATGCAAAATATTGCAAAGAACTTAAATCTTTTTGCTGTGTGAGTGCACATATGGCCACCGATGCACTATAACTTGCAGTTTTTATCCCTACTTTGATTAAAAAGCAAAGAGTACAATAGTAATTTGAGAAAAAGCAGAGAAACAAACACACCTTCAGTCTTTTCTGCTGTGCCCATACCTATTAGCCAATGACCTCAGTGAAAATCATTATCACTCCTAAGAGGAGATAAGAGTTTTTCTGTTGTGTAAATAATCAAACAATGGTGGAGTAGATGAATGAAGCATTTATGGTGTCCTGAAATGTAGAATGTAGCAACTCTGTATTTAGTAGTTCAATTAAATTTTTTTTCCCAAGTATAATTTCGATTGGATTTTATGGAGAAAACTTGCTGACTTATTGGACTTTCCCCCTCTTATTATTGATGATTATTTCAATTCTCTATATCACTTAAAAGGGCTAATTACAATCTTTTCAGAGGCTCGCTGTGTTTGTTGCTATTAGAAGCTTGCTTACCTATGACTTGCAAATATTTATACGGTGTGGATAGCCATTTTATTAAGCTGCCCTCTTGTGACCAGTAGAGAGGGATACATAATATCATGGGACTAAATCTGCCAAAAAGCAATAAATCTATGTGGCCTTTAATTTTTTTGTTAACATTTATTCATTTTTGAGAGTGAGAGAGACAGAGCATGAATGGGGGAGGGGCAGAGAGAGAGGGAGACACAGAATGGGAAGCAGTCTTCAGGCCCTGAGCCATCAGCCCAGAGCCCAACGCGGGGCTCGAATTCATGGAGTGCGAGATCATGACCTGAGCGAAGTCGGACGCTCAACCGACTCAGCCACCCAGGTACCCCATACAAAACTACCTTTATTATTACCTCCCACCTTACATCATCAGCATCCTCTGGGAGATTCTGAGAAATGTTGAGTGTTGGACCCTGACACCACGGAACTCCTATGGCATCAGAAACTCTGAAGGTGTGATTAGCAGTATGTGTTTTAACCGTCCCTACAGGGGAACCTGAGAACCTCTAAACTTTGAGAACCACTGGACTAAGTGATTCTCCACTTCCCAGAGAAACTTACATTCCAGAGGGGAAGATACAAGCAAATGGAAACCTAGCCGAGAATGGAAGTCCAAGCACTTATTTCCAAAAGAAGACCAAAAAAAAAAAAAAAAAAAAAAGGAAATCCTCTTCCATTGTAGGTAGAATTTGTTGACTCATTCATTCCAGTGAGTAAAATAATGACCACTTATTCTGACCCTTTCCAGTTCCAAGCACTCGGGGACTACTATCATTAATTACCAAAGTAAATTTTGGTTTACAGATACGAGGGCTCAGAGGAATTAAGAAATGTGCTAATTGCCGAAGTCATACAAGTAGACATCCAAGTCGTTGTTCAAAACCCATTACCCTCTCTCTCGAAACCACATTCGTTCTAGCAAATTTCCATGTCTCCTATTCAGAAGAAGCTTATTTCTACGTACAAAATCAACTTACAAAGGCTTCAGAATAAGTGAGACGCTTGTTGGCATATGATTCTAAGTGTTCAAGTTAAATTAGATGTCATCTTTAAGCTATTCCTTTTGTTCAAAGCTTCTCATTTTCTCCTGACCATCATAAAATAGCTAGTGTCCAAATTCTACTGCATAGTAACTGCTTATCGTATCTCAATATAGGCCTTGCAGGAATGTGATGAACTCTTCTTAAGAAACTGAAGAATTCCCAGGGATTTACCCTCCTCTCATAAACAGTATGTCAACCCATATAAATATTTGTTCAATTAAGATTGCTCATGGGGCGCCTGGGTGGCTCAGTCGGTTGAGCGACCGACTTTGGCTCAGGTCATGATCTCACGGTTCGTGAGTTCGAGCCCCGCGTCAAGCTCTGTGCAGACAGTTCAGAGCCTGGAGCTTGCTTCGGATTCTGTGTCTCCCTCTCTCTCCCTGCCCCTCCCCAGCTTTCACTCTGGCTCTCCCTCTCTCAAAAATAAATAAACATTAAAAAAATTAAAAAAAAAAAAGATTGTTCATGAACAGGCAGACCTATCCCTAGGATAGGACTATTTCTTGAGTATCTTGGGCCCAGTGTGTGGGAGGGTAAGGGATTCTGAGCCTCACTGTTCTTCTCTTAGTATCATTATGATTTAATCAGATTTTTTCTTTAATAATATTCCAAAAGACCCATGAAACGTGAAACACAGGGCAGGTTTTTTTTTTTTTTTTAATTAATTTATCTATTATAGTAGATTCTAAATTGATTCAAGTGGTCTGGCCTCCATGCTTCTTATCCTAATATCTTTTTTCATAACTTCTAGTTTCTCATATTGTCTTCTTTTAACTGAGTTATTCAGAAAAGGATTTTGTTTTCATAGTTTTCTTCTTAGCCTGACCCACGTTGGGTATAACAACTTTTTGTGGAGAGAATGTTACCTAAAATATTTTAACCCCTATTACATGATTATCATAAAAGTCGAACCTTAAGGATTTCACTATCAACACTGCCAGTATGCCTTTCTCTCTAAGGCTCAATGGATCTGAAACACTAGTATTGATTGTGCACAGGGCATTTAATCACTCATTTTTCCTGACATCAGTATGATGTAATCACTCTTTCCATTCTACAAGTAAAGACACTGAGACATCGAATCGTTTTGTAAATTGCTCAAGGTCATTTGGATACCAACCAGTGGAGCTAAGTTTTAAACTGACCACGCTGACTACAGAATGCATGAACATCTAGGTCACATGGTCAACGTAAGCGTGCTGACAGTCTAGAATCCTGTTGTTGCAAACATATTCAGAACCGCAAACTTGTTGGGTGGTTTTCTTTTCTTTTATCTTTTCTTTTCTTTTCTTTTCTTTTCTTTCTTTCTTTCTTTCTTTCTTTCTTTCTTTCTTTCTTTCTTTCCTTCAACATTTTAATATTATTTATGTGGTTGTGGAAGTAAGCATGTGAATGGCTATTAATTTTTCATTGATAAAATATTTTATAGTTAAATAATTACCACACGTCTTTAAAATGTTAATGCAAGTTTTCATAGTCATAGGTGTTATCTTCCAACTTGAGGTACAATATGTATTTTAAATATTAAGTATAAATTATTATTCAAACTGATGGAACTGGAATACAGCCTTGAAATCCCAATGCCAAAGTGATCTGTAATCTCCTGTAAACTACATTAAAAAGAACTAACAGCCGAATCCATTTACAAAATACCCAACACAGTTCTATTGCAGATACCTTCACGATCAATTCAGTGCAATGAGAAAAAGCCCATCAATCAATCAGCCAGACATTTAATCAAAACACACAATGAAAAATCTATCAAAACAAGGATCTGAAAGCAACTGAACTTTGATTACTTGAACACCAATGTGCATGAGATTTGAGCCCTGAGTTGCCTCTTTGTCAAATACAAGATGCTAGCTACCGGTTTTTCCACGAACTATTTTGCCCCATTACTCACGATGGTGTTTATATCAACCGATTTTCTAAGAAGCAATTATTTTTTTCCAGAAAGTTTACAAATACTCAAGTAAGGAAAGGAGAAAACAGTATAATGTTTTTAAAAAAGAAATCTTTCAAAACTAGTTATACTTAGAATAAATTATCCCAAAGTAACAAATATTTAATTATGCAGCCCATCAGAGGCATGAGGAAATAAAATTTTATGGGCAAAATGGATTTCTGGCATGCTCACTTAACTCAAATTCAGGTAACACAGTATGCACTTCCTTTTCTAAAAGTCTTACAAATTTTGCTACAAACTAGAGCCGCGCAGAAACATCAACAATGTTGCCTTTTTTCAGGCTTACTAAACAGTTACAAAAGTGCTTTTTGTTCTGCTTTGCTTGTTTCAGTTTTGGACTCTCCGTTATCTATTGTCAGTAAGGCTCAAACTCTTTTTTTTTCTTTCATTTTCAAATATCTGAATAAATATCACTTGGTATCTAAACTTCCTAGGGACTCACTTAATTAGGAACAATTTGTATGATCTAAAATCAATTGAATGCTTACTCTCCATTGGGGAGTGACTAAAAAATTGGAGGCGGGTGTGGATTTAAATTTTAAAATGTAATGAGTGAGGGCCATAAACTGGCTTCCATGGCCAAGCAATTCTGTGCCACCTTTTGAAATAGATATGAGTAGCACTGTTTTCTGACTTAATTGTATTGTGTTGTGGTGGGGCCCAATATTATCTTGCAAATTATTGTTTTGCAAATCCAGCCACAGAAGTAAAGAATAAAATGTAAATGAACTTCAGTTGTACCTTGGTGAAGGAATAGGGGGGCCCCTGTATTTCTGAATCTAGGTCACTAGGTCAAGCCCTGTCTACCACCGCCCACATTTTGTAGGGTCCAACTGTAGCACCTCATCAAAAAGTTACTATCTCGGGGCGCCTGGGTGGCTCAGTCGGTTAAGCATCTGACTTCAGCTCAGGTCACGATCTCACGGTCCATGAGTTCGAGCCCCGCGTCGGGCTCTGGGCTGATGGCTAGGAGCCTGGAGCCTGTTTCAGATTCTGTGTCTCCCTCTCTCTCTGCCCCTCCCCCGTTCATGCTCTGTCTCTCTCTGTCTCAAAAATAAATAAACTTAAAAAAAAAAAAAGTTACTATCTCCCTTTTCTTGTAGTAGAGTGTTGTGGAAAACATCTCTCCTCTAAACTGGATACATGTCAACAAAGAATGATGAGAAGCTTCTATGCTTATGTGAGTATCTTATGCCTTCAAATAGAAAACACTGTCTTTAACTTTTGGGTTTTTGTCATTTCTTTTGGGTTTTGGACAGCTTCTGACCCCAAAGATGGGAGACTTTGCCATGATGCTCATCCCTCAAACCTCATTCCCCATCTTGTTTCCACGGTGTTTTTGAACACAAGAGAGTTAGCACAACATTGATGACCCAGCTTCTTTCACTGTTCAGGGGTCAGTCAGAAATAATGGCTCTGTTCGAATGATCCCGTGCTTCCTGAAAAGTTAAGGACCTCATTCTAAGCCTGGGCCTTCCCCCACATGTTTTCAAGTAGATAACACTCTTCTTATCTACCTCAGTCCGCAGGAATAGTTTTAAAAGTTGATAGGCTACTTCTTACTACATCCTCCAGACTACTGTTTCTCTATCAATGCCCTGAAAACACACCAGTGAAGAGATAGCACAAGAGGAACACTTGCATTTAGTTAAGGAGCCACCGAAGACCAGCGCTATAGAAGAAGCCAATGATTCCTATCCACAAAAGTCATACTGCAGCTTTCGCCTTGGGTCTTATGTACCCAGTATCCACAGTTTGGCCCTGAACCCACTGATTTTAGATTTTTGAGATGGCACATTCTCTGATTATTTTTTTTTTTTAACCTCTTCAACTACCCAAATCTGGATTGTGCATCTTGACGTACAAGAAAATGGTCCATCTGGTTCTCTATTTGGATCTGTTGTGTGGTACTGCCTCTTGGCTACTCCTTTGGCACTCAGCTCCCCAGCAAGCCATTTTCAAATTCCTCTGGCTCTAAAATAAAGAGGCAGGCTCCACTGAACTGGCACATCTTTAGATGTTGCAATTACTTATTTAGCAGAGTCTCTTCTCTTGAAACTCCTGGAGTTGAGATCAACTCTTACTGCCTTTGAACGTCTAAAATAGAGTGAAACGTATGGAGAAAGAATGAGCAAGGTTAATGTCTCATTATTCCCTGATGATTCTATTTTTAGTCCGACACATGAGCTCCTAGG
Source organism: Panthera tigris (assembly GCF_018350195.1). Lineage (NCBI taxonomy): Eukaryota > Metazoa > Chordata > Mammalia > Carnivora > Felidae > Panthera > Panthera tigris. The sequence goes on along the minus strand of NC_056668.1, from coordinate 20,380,374 downwards.
GAAGGCGAAGATCATAGTTTTTATTTTACTGATGCCTTTTATAGAGATAACACATGTACACGTTTAAGAAAAGATAATTTTCTCCAAGTCTCTCCAAGCCACCTGGGGATGCACAGACCCATGAGGTGAATTTTTCATCTGTATTTTCACCATCAGATTTTGAACAGGATCATCAAGGACCAAGAGGATTTATTTGGTCTACAACTCAAAAAGACCAAAAGCCTCTGCCTAGAGCACCAAGCTCCTGTGGGAAGAGATTGGGTTCCAGCTTTGGGGTGCAGTTTTGCTGAAAGACTGGCGAGAAGCCTCCTGAGAGAAAGCCTGAGGGAAAGTAATTTCCTCTGTCACATCCAATGTCTCAAAGACAAGAGGAGCCTATGATTAGGCAAGGGTGCCCTCGGCTGCTCCCTATCAGCCTGGGGCAGACACCCCACCCCCCCAGCCTCCTAGAACTCATCCAGTCATCGCGTGCCCCCACAGAGGCACTTAGTGGTGTAACACAGGGCTCTCTAGATCCCTCCCTGTCCAGCGTGAGCACTGACTCCCCTGTCTCTCACTGACTCCCCTGTCTGTCACCTAAGAGCGGCCTGACTTTAGGCAAGCTTCTGACCATCACTGTGCCTCAGAAATTTTGCCCAGTGGCAAAATGGGGATAACAATATCCATGACCTCATAGATGATTTAATTTACGTGAAGCATGTCAAACAAGACCATAGTAAGAATGATTTCAATAACTATGAGGTGTGCTTGGTTTAATGGTTTACTCTAAAGCACATTGACACATCAGTCACTAGATTATCACAAAACTGTGGAAAATCTAGTGTCTCAGGTATTGAACCCACTGACCAAGTTAGGAAATTCATTCTCAGAGAGAACTTGTCACTGTGCTTTGCAAACTACTTAGTAGTGAACACAACTACCAAGTAATCTGAGTTAGTCAGCAATGGAAGCACAGATAAATAAGGCCCATACTCACAGTAGAGGTTAAATCAAAACCACAAAATAAAGGATGGTTGAAGAGAAGTGAGCAGTGATAGATTTTAGCCTCACTTCGCTAAGGAAAACGGTAAGAGGAATTTAAAAATCTATTTACTGTTCCCGTCATCAGAGTATAGAAAAAAAATAGTTGGATGGCATCATTATCTATCAATAAGGATCATTTTTTAAAATATTCACTTATTTTTGAAGGAGAGAAAGACAGAGTGTGAGGAGGGGAGGGACAGAGAGAGAGAGGGGCACACAGAATCCGAAGCAGGCTCCAGGCTCTGATCTGTCAGCACAGAGCCCGGCACAGGGCTCGAACCCAGGAGCTGCGAGATCATGAACTGAGCGCAATTTGTCCCCTTAACCAACTGAGCCACTTAGGTGTCCCTCTAAGGATGATTTTTAATGTTATGTGCAGAGTATTAAGAAAAATATTAGACCCATCCCCATTTATAGGGATATATTTGACAAGAATTATGTTTATCATGGGGATTGTGTTAAAATATACCACTTATGTTTACGATCACCATTCTAAAATTTCTAAGTCATTTCTATACTTAACACAAACATGATTTCTTAATATTTTTAAATCAACGTAGTTGGAGTGCTGAGGACGGTAAGCATTTGCCCACCTGCTTATTTCTAATTTGTCTGGTTCATCCTATTGTACTTCTCAGAATTTTCATCCATTATAGGGATCACACAAAATGTAAGATAGTGCCCCATAGTGCATTGTACTCTTTGTTGCTAATGGACAATCTCTACAGAAGGTATAAATAAAAATTGATTAGAAGTGTTTTACTTACCATCTGGAAGTCCAATATCAGGCTCCAATGAATAGCCTTCAACACTTATAGACTCTAATATCCTGGTTCTTTATGATAATTTTCTAAGGGCAAATCCAGTTCATAGTTACCTTTTTTTCCCCTTTTACTACATTAACCTATTGCAGTTTTGATTTCAATTACCTTGTAATGCATATATAAAATAAATTACAGAGAGAAAATATTACAGAGCGGTTTAACATGTTAATGGTAAATTAAATGCACTCTCTTCTTCATTATGCAAATTTGCAATGCTGTGGAACATTTAGCACTCTCTCCTGGATAGCACTCAACATTTTATATGCAGATAAGTCAACAGCTCGGGTGAACTTTTGCCTTACCCATGCATTAATACAAGGAATAAATGCTGAAATGCTTCTGGTTGCTTCACCCACCTACAGGTAAGATACAAGAGAATTCACTATTTCATACAGAGCATCCATTTCTGGTCCTATCACTCAGGGTGTTCCTTCTGTAAAAGATCACTGTGCTCAATGGTGAGCAAAGAAGTGCTAACTGTGATTTAAAATTTAAATGTTTAAATGCATTTTGTTGTCTCATTAAAGTGACTGTAAGATCATTGAGCAAACAAATGAGTACAGTTTTCTTGTCATAATTAATGGATAGGATTCTCGTAACTTGTAATAGTTCCCACTTATCTTTTTAAATCCTGGCTATGTCAAGTGTAATGAATCAGTTTTCATTTATTAAAGTTGAATTGGGAAATGTGGCTCAAAAGGGTACAAACTTGGGGCGCCTGGGTGGCGCAGTCGGTTAAGCGTCCGACTTCAGCCAGGTCACGATCTCGCGGTCCGTGAGTTCGAGCCCCGCGTCGGGCTCTGGGCTGATGGCTCGGAGCCTGGAGCCTGTTTCCGATTCTGTGTCTCCCTCTCTCTCTCTGCCCCTCCCCCGTTCATGCTCTGTCTCTCTCTGTCCCAAAAATAAATAAAAAACGTTGAAAAAAAAATTAAAAAAAAAAAAAGGGTACAAACTTGGCAGTTAGTGATAGGCATAAGTATACAGATGTTCAGATAAATATGTTTGAAAAGTAAAATTTCTGTGTCTGAGCACACCAGAGAAATTGTGGTTCACTGGAGTTGAAGGCAAAAAGTATAAAACTACTGTTCATAATCTATTATTAAATGATTAGTTGGATAGTATGGGTTCTCTATGTAATTCTCTGATAATAATTATTCTTGGCGGGTTTTTATTGATAATAATGTTGAAAGGTGCACTTTACCTTATGTTTATAAGCTACATTGCATACACAACAATTCTATGGAATTATTAGCCACCGTATATTGAGTTTTTTTTTTAAGCATGAGAAAAACGAAATTTACAGGTTTTTCTAAAGTGTCCCGTGACTCCATTGTTAAGAACTCTAAAGAGTCTAAGATTGTACCCAAGTTGCAAACGAACAAGCAAGCCTGTTATAATTCCGTGGAAGCTGAAAGAAGCCATGGGACCCCTGGGTCAGAAATAAAAAGCTTTATTAGGCACAGAAAAAGCAATAGCTAGAGTGTTCGCATAATCGTGTCAGATCCCTGAGGCTCAGTTCCCACAGGAAGAAGGCAGGTCCACCTACACACCTACATATACAGTGCAAAGCCCTGTACCACCTTTATCAGTGAGTGAGCAAGCCTATTTTGCGTCAGTTAGGAGATGCTTCTTCATCCCTCGTGATTGTGCCCTACAGATAAACCTTGTGAAATGACCCTGGTAGAGAGTGGTCAGAGCCTTCTTGGAAACCTTCTTGGCATACTCGGCATTTGATGCCTCAAATTAAAATGAAAACTTACATCGTAGGCTCTCCTACAAAAAGCAAAGTATACATCATTCGCCTAACGTGAAAATTCTTTGGCTGTTTCAAAGACATAATTGAAAACTAAGGAAAGAGTGGGAGAAAGAGGTAGACCAAGAAGGATCAGACAAGCTAGAATAAGGCAGCTATTTGTGGAAATCTCTATGAATTCTGGGGATCCATCAGGAAGGAGGCATCCAAGAGTTTCAGAAACAACATCTTTTTTTTTTTTTTTTTTTGAGAGAGAAGGAGGAAGGTAGGGGAGCAGTGGCAGAGACAGAGAGAGAGAGAGAGAGGGCGAGAAACCCAAGCAGGCTCCACACTGTCAGCACAGACCCCACAGAGGGCTTGAACCCATGAACCATGAGATCGTGACCTGAGCCAAAATCAAGAATCAGATGCTTAATGCACTGAGTCACCCAGGCGCCCCCAGCAACAACTTTTTAATATTCTGTTCAGAAGTATTCCAAAGCATCGTGTAGTTATACGTCATCCAACTGACACCAAGATGTCTCCAAAAAGTTATTGAAACTCAATAATAGAATTTTTAGATCTGTTGATGTCAAGAAGTAAAATTGAGAGATCAGGAGGTGGGTCCCATCCTCCAAATAGAGACTAGAAATAAAGCTTGTAATCTAATTCTTTGACAGGACCTGGAAAAACACACAAATGACTACAATGAAAATTAAAAAGTGTGGCCCTTGGGCCCTCTACACTTAAGAATAGGAGGAAATGCGGCACCTGGGTGGCTCAGTTGCTTAAGCATCTGACTTTGGTTCAGGTCATGATCTCACAGTTTCTAAGTTCGAGCCCCATGTTGGGTTCTGCATTGATGGTGGGGAGCCTGCTTGGGATTCTTCCTCTCTCTCTCTCTGCCACTACTGTTCTCTCTCTCTCTCTCTTTCTCTCAAAACAAATAAGCTTCAAAAAGTATTTAAAGAATGGCAGAAAATTAGGTGTATTAATAAGGTAGGAAAAACATGTGGTGACAGATCAAATTTCCATTACAGACCCAACACAGCAAATCCAAGTCCTGGACCAGTTTCAGGTAATGGTGAGTCAGAGCACAAAACTGGAGCCCCAGGTAGACAGCTTGCATCTAACCCAGGATGGGCAGAAGAGGAGTCTAAGCTCCCTGCATCACTGACAAAGTGAAGCTTAAGCCCGGAATAGCCCAACTACTGGGGTAGTGCTAAGCATATCAATGTTAATGAACACTTTTATTATTTAATTAAAGCCCTTAAAAAAATGAAGAAGAGCTCAATTAAATGCCATAGATTTCATAAAGTAAGGAGTTGATGAAATTTTGCATTATCTAGGAGTCAAGATATAAAGTTGCAATTCCATTTTTATTTTTCATTGTCTAAGAGCTTTTGGAAAATCTGAAGATCAAGACGATTGAATCCCCTACCTATGAACAGTAGAAGAGGTCAAGAAGTATTATGACTCCCTTTGCTTTATAAATGTTTATTCTTATCTACTCCCCCATGATTTCTGGGTCCTATTAAAAATATGGAAACTGTTATATATTAGAAAAAAGAGAATACCACACCCTCAGGTATATGTGATAAATTATAGAGAGATAGTGTGTGAACCTGAGCAGGGGAGGGGCGGAGAGAGAGGAAGACAGAGAATCTCCAGCAGCCTCAGTGCTGTCATCGCAGAGCCTGACACCGGGCTCAAACTCACGAACTCTTCGAGATCGTGACCTGGACGGAGACCAAGAGTGTGATGCTGAACCAACCGAGCCACCCAGGTCTTATGTGTGATAAATCATAAATGTGTATTTATGAAGCCACAATGCCAGTAGTTAATTATTTTAAAGTATCTTTTATACATCAAGCTATACTATTATTCGAAGTATTTCTACAACATTGTAAATGGCGTTAATATAAATATGTAATATTTTGAAACATCAAAATGTGAAGAGAACCTTTTATCTTGGGATGCATGGAGTTGGGTTCATTTAGAAATGACAGACGACCTAATTGAAACTGGCTGGAATAAAATGAATTTTATTGACTCGTGTAACTGATGAGTTCAGAGGTCTAAGATCTGCTTTCACTTACGCCTGGATATAAAAGCAGAAACATGATCGCATCCGTTTCTCAGCCATCCCCTGCCTCAGCTCATCTCTACGCTTCATTGGTAGACAGATTCTTCTTTTGTGGTTACAAGATGGATGTCCACCAATTTCTATCCAAGAAAATCAGTAGGAATCCTCATAGCCTCTGCATATGCCATGTGATCCAGGTTTCGCTCATGTGCCCAGCCTTGTAACAGAGTGGCTTTGGCCTGGATCGTCACTTCTGTGACGCTCTGGATCTAGGGATGAGGCCCACATGGGTTGTACAGACTGAGGGTGAAGGGATGGGGATCTGATCCTTAGAGATGCTATGCTAAGTATGGTAAAGAACTTTTGGGGAAACAAAATGAAATATAGACACCTCACCTTATTGTAACTTTTAAATGGTCTTTCAAGGACAGGGCATGAGGGGAAAAGTAAAGCACTCAGTTATAACCAGCACCACCATGATTTTAAATATAGTTATTCTAATCTTTTCATCTGAATGACCCAAAGAAAGAAATATGTTATATCTTATTTTAAAAATTTTTAATGTTTATTTTACTTTTTGAAAGAGAGAGAGAGACAGCAGTGAGTGGGGGAGGGACTGAAAGAGAGGGAGACACAGAATCTGAAGCAGACTCCAGGCTCTGAGCTGTCAGCACAGAGCCTGACTTGGGGCTCAAACTAATGAACCAGGAGACCGTGACCTGAACCGAAGTCGGACATTTAACTGACTGCGCCACCCAGGTGCCCCTGCTATATTTCATTCTGAAATAGGTTTCAAAATAAGCTTTAAAAGGAAAATGTAGTTTAATTTAAAAATATAATATTTAATCATATCTTATTATTTATCCGTTGTATGATTAACTTATTACATGTCATAGAATTATAGTTAATATCAATGCTTCTTTCTTCAAAATATCTAGAATAATATATATTGTTGCCAGTGCTCTGTTTTTAAACATGGTGAGTAAAAACAGAATAAAAACAAGTTTTTCTTTGATGCTTATTTGCGCATCTAAAGCTCAACCTTGGATTGAATTTAAGCACGTACGACGAGACACCTGCATTTTCCATTACGGTCCAAGAGCTGCTTGTGTGGGTGGGAAACTGGCAGGGCTGAGTGCTGAGGCCTGTCTACGATTACGTGCAAGAAGCCCGTTAACTACCTGGCTTCTTGGGCTCTGAGAGCAATGAGTCCATTGTAAGCCAATCTTTAATTCAGACATTCATATATGTTCACATGGCGTTTTACAAACAGGAAACAAATCAATCCTATGTTCTTTCGTCATTGACCTACTTGTCCCTCCATTTACACTCCTGACTTAAAGAACAGTGGAAGGACACTGCTGCTTACGTGCACCTCTGAAAACAAATGGTTCAGTTTCATCTCAAGTGTTCCATTCTTTATAGAATGCAGACAATAACCTTTTTCTAATAGCACAAACTTAACTTGCCCCAAGGATACGAAACCCTGAAGTATAAGCCGAAACTAGATCGTTATAGGAGCACTCGTGACTGGATGTACCTGAAAGTCCCTGCATGCATTCCACTCCTTTATTGTGATGCTCTGTTATGAGCTTTGAAGCAGGGAAAAAAAAAAACAAACCAAAATGAGCTGGTTAAATAATATGAGAAACAGAATATCATTAACCTATTTACTTTATAAAATAAAGTCAATGTTCTTCATGGTTCTCTAAAAGAGATGGCGATAAACCGAAACGGAGGAAGTCAGTAATTAAAAATAAATGACATGACTTTCTGATATGAATATGGATACACATGAGTGTTGAAAGTACATGAAGGGTAGGGGCTCCTGGGTGGATCTGTTGGTTGAGCGTCTGACTTCGGCTCAGGTCATGACCATGCGGTCTGAGCTCGAACCCTACCTCGGGCTCTGTGCTGACAGCTCAGAGCCTAGAGCCTGCTTTGGATTCTGTGTCTCACTCTCTCTGCCCCTCCCCTGCTCACACTCTGACTCTCTCTGCCTAAAAAATAAATAAAGCATTAAAAAACTTTTTTAAGAAAGTCCATGAAGGGCTGATATATTTGTGTGGTCTGCAAACTCCCTCCTTCTTTCCCTCTCTCCCTTCTCTTCCTCCCTCCCTCCCTCCCCCTTCCTTCCTTCCTTCTTTCCTTCCTTCCTTCCTTCCTTCTTCCTTTCTTCTCTTCTCTTCTCTTCTCTTCTCTTCTCTTCTCCTCTCCTCTCCTCTCTTCTCTTCTCTTTTCTCTTTTTCTTTCTTTTCTTTTTCTTTCTTAAATGAAAGGGAAATGTAAGCTTAGAACAGAATGTCCAGGATATATATATCCAGCTAAAATGCCTAAGTAAGAGAACCCGTAATTATTGAAACGAATACATTAAGCAAATCCTCATGTGCTAGCTCACTTAACTTCTCAAACTAACTACATTTTATTTGTTGTTATCCCTGTTTTCTACAAATGAGGGAAGCCAAACTCAGAGATTTTGTATAACTTGCCAAGGTCACAGAGTTTCTGTGGCAGAGCCAGGATTTGAACAAAGACTGTATCAACTCCATGTAAGCCATAGGCCAGTGTTATGTGTTGCTAAAAATGCTTTGGTGAGAAAAAGAAATGGCAGTTTATATATACCAGGATAAGTTGAATTTACCACCTTTATTTCCGTATCATCCTTCCAAGGGCCACAACAAGCTCTCTACTGAAGCCCAACTTCCTTTCAATATAAATTTCACTTACTCTTAAATGAATGTCTGTTTTTCTGTACAGCTGCACAACATTTTTAGATTTGAGATGTGTCAGCTTTTCCTACTTACTTGCAATTTTCTTCAGGCGTGGAATTAAAGGGAAATAATATTTTCTAGAAACACAAGAGGAAAGAATGGCTTTCTTGGAATGTTCTTTAGCTAGTTTCACTTTTTTCCTGGTTAGAAGATACAAATTACCCTTGATTTTTGCAATTATGCAGGAATATAGCACTTAATAGAAGAGACAAACTAGGAGAAGGATGACGATTCTCCTCCTTCTTCAGAGTTTCTTGGCATTATTAAAAAACTAAAACGTGGGGCGCCTGGGTGGCTCAGTCGGTTAAGCATCCAACTTCAGCTCAGGTCACGATCTCACGGTCAGTGAGTTCGAGCCCCGCGTCGGGGTCTGGGCTGATGGCTCAGAGCCTGGAGCCTGCTTCCGATTCTGTGTCTCCCTCTCTTTCTGCCCCTCCCCCGTTCATGCTCTGTCTCTCTCTGTCTCAAAAATAAATAAACGTTAAAAAAAAATAAAAAATAAATAAAAAATAAATAAAAAATAAAAAACTAAAACGTGTATGCTCTATTGACTTATACATATCTTGGGCTATTAACCAATTTCTTACCGCATTTAGATATAACGCTTCTCCAAAGAAAACAGTGATAAAAATCAGTTCGGAAATAACAAGAAGTGTCTCCTGATTAAAAGGAGTAATATAAACTCAACATATGAATTTCCAGGTTATAAAACAGAGAAATATCCCATTTATCTAAAAGATGCCATAACTCTTTTAAGTTTGATCTAAAAATGTTGAACTAGGGGTTCCCATGTGATACGGCAAAGGGAGTCGTTTCAAAGTAGTATTTTGGGAAAGGAGAATATGTGGAATTCAGCAGAGTCTGGAGGTAAATAATACTCCCTGAAGCAAAAATTGCCGCAAGAGAAAGGAAAGGCAGGCAGCCTGCTTTTCATTTTATGTGCCAGCTCATTACGCGCTGTGGCAACGATAGGAGAGAATGTTCAATATAAAACCCTTCATGTTTGGGGCACCTGGGTGGCTCAGTCGGTTGAGCTTCCGACTTCGGCTCAGGTCATGATCTCAGGGTCCGTGAGTTCGAGCCCCCCGTCGGGCTCTGTGCTGACAGCTCAGAGCCTGGAGCCTGCTTCAGATTCTGTGCCTCCCTCTCTCTCTGCCCCTCCCCTGTTCATGCTCTGTCTCTCTCTGTCTCAAAAATAAATAAACATTAAAAAAAAAATTTAAAAAAATGGCATGTGCTTATATATTAAAAAACAACAACAACAACAACAACAACAACAACAACAAAAAACACTTCATGTTTGTCAGTGTCTCTCCTGATGGGAGTTTCCCGAACAGAACTCTGATGTGGTGAGGCTCCCATCCTATTATTTTTAAGTGATATATTATATTTCATTAGAACCAGCTATCAACTGTGATGCGTGAGACCTGGATCCTCCAGTATCTGCTAAGGTTACACATATATCTCAGAATTTATCTCTTTATATTTTCAATTCTATTGAATAAGCCATAGAATGTCCTGATTCACCTAATACATAAGTCTCAAGAAGCAGGCCCTTTGATTTATATTTCTAAAATTACATTTCATTCCTATCTCTTAGATCAAGTGTTTTCCTTCTCAAGTTTACCCCGCACACAGAATCCGAAGCAGGCTCCAGGCTCTGAGCTGTCAGCACAGAGCCCGATGCAGGGCTCAAACCCACGAACTGTGAGATCATGACTTGAGCTGAAGTTGGGCGCTTAACGGACTGAGCCACCCAGGCATCCTTCTGTAGCAGATTTTATAAGAGAAACCTAAGTTTATAATTTCATCCATAAGAAAACTAGTAGTTGAAGATCACATGTGACATACTCGGGTTTTTCTTTTTGCAGGTAAAATATATAACTGAATAGAGATCCCCAAATTGGCTGTGCCTCTTTTCACAAGGCTGTGAAAGTAGCACTAAATAGGATTCATATATGTAATAAATAATAAATACGTAGTTGATAAATTGAACTGAAGTTACAACTTAGCTAAGGCAGTGATATGTACTAACAAAAATAGTATTTGGAACACCCAAAAGTAGCAATGAATCTTACTGTCTTCCAGGAGCCATTTTTTTTTCAAGGAGCCCAATTTAAACCTTCTTTTGTAACAATGACCAATGTGCTTTTTAGCTACTGACTCTCAGATTCAAACTGACCTTTCTTTGATCAACTCTGCAATGCTGGGGCTGGGATTCTGCAAAACTCATTTCTTTTGCCAGCTAGGTCCCTATTGAGCTCGGCCAGTAGGTAACAGAAGGGGAGATAAGAAGTTTCCTGTTGCCTCTCTGCTCCTGATGGCGCTACCCTAGCAACGGTTTCTCACTGGGGCAAGAGTCCCATTTTTCTCTGACAGAGAGAGATACAGAGACAGAGAGAAACATAAGACGAAGTATATAAATAAAATATCCTCATATCATCAGTGGCTACTTATAGAGGAAGAATTAGACATCCATTTGTGTTTTATATCAGGGTTGGCCGACTTTTTCTTAAAGGGCATGTTAGTAAATATTTTAGGCTTTGTGAGACAAAAGGGAAGATCCGATATATTATGGAGGTATGTATGTAACCATTTAACATGTAACCACTTAAAAATGTAAAGAATGTCCTTAAATCACATTATGTACAAAAAAAGGGGGTTTGCTGAGGGTAGTTTATCATGGTTGCTGTTCTAGGTCACTAGAAAAGTAAATGTGATACCAGAATTCATTGTGTCTAAGAGCATAATTAATTGGGCAAAATATGGACAATTTGACTGCATTTATCATATTTTACTACTCAAGTAGATGGTCCCTGAGCTCTAGCATTTTTGTTTTTCTTTTTTAGAAATCTCCCAAACATAGGGGCGCCTGGGTGGCTCAGTTGATTAAGCGTCCGACCTCGGCTCAGGTCACAATCTCACAGTTTGTGGGTTTGAGCCCCACATCAGGCTCTGTGCTGACAGCTCAGAGCCTGGAGCCTGCTTCGGATTCTGTGTCTCCTTCTCTCTCTGTTCCTCCCCCACTCATGCTCTGTCTCTCTCTCTCCTTCAAAAATAAATAAAAACATTAAAAAAAAAGTTTGAATTATTATACCAGCTGCTCTTCATACAGTATTGGACCTCTTTATGCAAACCAAATCTCTCAGCTGGAGGATGCTCAGGATTCTCACCACTGACACACATTTCATGCCATGAAGCTTTGCATGATGAGGAGAGGCTCTGGACATGATATGCACACAAGACGTCAAGTTATTGCGGCAAGTTTTTGTGTTACCAAAGGGAGAAAAGCATGAACAAAAGGTAATTCTTTAACAGTGGTCTAAGTCAATTACTACTGTGCAAAAATGGAACTTCCCTCAGGTCCAATTCTGATTCTAAAGCTCACAAGTATTTCCAAGAAAGGAGTTGGTGGGGGGAGTACTATTTTCAGAAGAGGAATTGTCTTTTTCAAAGTTTTCTTTCTATTCTTTGAAAAATTCCGGGAGCAAGGAAGGGGAAGCAGCAGTTGGAGCAGAGTTTTTATTGTTTCACTGCACTCAGATCTCTATCCCTGCGCATCTGTGCTTTCTCCCTGGTACTCTCCATGGCCTACTAAACCAACTTACCCTTCAAAACAGACGCTGGAGTTTTTTTTACCAGCTCAACAGAACAACAACAGAAAAAAAAACTGGTGTTCGAGTAAAAGACATCTATTCCCACAAAAGGAACAACAACTGCCTGGAGTTGAGGAACTTGGATTTTATGATAGACCAAAAGATATTCTAAAAATTAATTATATGGCGTCGTAGAGCTATGATGGGGATGGTCATCATTTTCCCCTAGAGGGAGAGGGGGATGACGATTGTCACAGGAAGGGTAGAACTTGAACGTTTGCTAGGCCTTCTTGAAAAGTGGACATTTGGGCAAGGAATTGTGTTTTAGGAACATTCCAGGAAATGGGAATTGCCAGTGGAAAGACTCAGAGAAAGAAGCATGTATGTTCAAGGCACAGTGAGGAAGTTAAGTTGTCTGGGGTTCAGTGAGGCAGGGGATGACTATTAGCATATGAGATCAATAGGAGGACAAAGTCCATATCCAATAGGACTTTCGTAGACTGCCAACTGTCTTCCCATTAGTAGCAACAAAAGTTAGAATGATATATCTAATGTGCTGCAGGTAAATTGCCAAAAAAAAAAAAATTCTACATCTATATAAAGTTGAGAGAAACTTCTCTGTGGGTCTCTCACATTTGTATGTATCTAACAGGCAGAGAAAGCACTTATGACCCTTGTAAGTTAAGGACGTTTGTAAAGAGAACAGCCTTTGGATAAATATACATACATGTTTGTATGCACAAACACACATACATACACCATGCACATACGTATATATGTACATGCATACATATAAGTATATATAAATATATTTAAAAATAAAATCACTACATATTATCAATCTAAGTATTAGAAGACATCAGTGGAAATTGATGAGTTAAGTATTCAAATGAAAAGTCAAAGAAAGAACAACAGAGTAAACCCAAATCAGATCAAGACAGAAGTAATAAAATTAGGTCTAGAAACCGAGATGGTTACTTTTACTTGTCAACTTGATTGAACTAAGGGATGCCCCGATAAGTAGGAAAACATTATTTCTGGGTGTATCTGTGAGGGTATTTCTAGAAGAGGTTACCATTTGAATCAGTAGAGGATCAAGCTAACCAATGTGGGTGAACTTCCTCCAATCCACTGAGGGCCTGAATAGAACAAAAAGGTAGAGGAAGGGGGAATTCTTCATCTTTCCTTTAGCTGGGACATCCATCTGTCCTGCCTTTGGACATCAGAACTCTCTGTTCTTAGACCCTGTTACTCTAGATGTATCTCATAGGCTCCCCTGGTTGAAAGTTCTTTAGACTCATACTGAATCTACTGGCCTTCCTGATTCTCTGCATCCAGACTTCTCGGCCTCCCTAACCATTCCTATAATAAATCTCCTCTTGACATCTCCCTATTTATCTATCCATCTATCTATCTATCATCTATCTATCTATCAACTATCATTTATCTATCTACCTATCTATCTATCTTTATTGGTTCTGTTTCTCTGAAGAAACTTTACTAATACAGAAACAGATGGTTGTAAAATAAAACAGCAATAAAGATGAGTGATAACTCAAAAGCTGGATCTTTGGCAAAATGAGTAAAGTAGATGAACTATGGTGAATACATGAAGAAAAAGACAGGAGACTAAAATCAGAAAAGAATTTAAAAATAATATAATGAAATTAAAAAGCAAAATCTTGTAACTTTTTGCATGGGGGAAGGAAATTTATGTATTTTGTTTTCTTTTATCTTCTGTCATCTACAACAATATCTGGCACTAAGTAGGCACTCAACAAATATTTATTGAATGGATAATTAAATAAGGGACTTAAGCCAGAATGGTTTTGAAGAATTAGGCTTGTAAAAACACTATTTGCTTTTACATTTATTCACTGATTTGAATTTTAACATTTTTCAAATGTGACGTTGAATTATGGTGCCAGGAAAGAAAAATATATTAGCAGGAAGTAGGACATGTTAAAACTGTTAATTTTTTTAATTTTATTTTCTAGTTCCTCCCTTTTGGTGCTCTCTCCCTTTTTTTCTATTTCTTTCTTTCCTTTTTTTCCCTTTCCTTTCCATTTCTTTCCTTTTTTTTCTTTTTCTTTCTTCTTTTTTTTCCTGATATCCACAAACACTGCAGACAAGACTTTGTTCCTGTTCTAATTTTCCTCTTGTTCTCTGCCACAATGAGGTGGGTTTGGTATTGTTTCCTTTATTCCTTCATTAGAAGCAGAGTTCCCTTGCACCAAAACCCATAAAATACCTAGGAATAAATCCAACCAAAGAGGTGAAAAATCGATACACTGAAAACTATAGAAAGCTTATGAAATAAATTGAGGACGACACAAAGAAATGGAAAAAGATTCCATGCTCCTAGATAAGAAGAACAAATATTGTTAAAATGTCGATACTACCCAAAGCAATCTACATATTCAACGCAATCGCTATCAAAGTAACACCAACATTCTTCATAGAGCTAAAACAAATAATCCTAAAATTTGTATGGAACCAGAAAAGACCCCGAAGAGCCAAAGCAATCTTGAAAAAGAAAACCAAAGCAGGAGGCATCACAACCCCAGGCTTCAAGCTACACTACAAAGCTGTAATCATCAAGACAGTATGGTACTGGCACAAGAACAGACACTCAGATCAATGGAACAGAATAGAGAACCCAGAAATGGGCCCACAAACGTATGCCAAACTAACCTTTCACAAAACAGGAAAGAATATCCAATGGAATAAAGACAGTCTCTTCAGCAAGTGGTGCTGGGAAAACTGGACAGCGGCATGCAGAAGAACGAACCTGGACCACTTTCTTACACCATACACAAAAATAAACTCAAAATGGATGAAAGACCTCAATGTAAGACAGGCCATTAAAATCCTTGAGGAGAAAGCAGGCGAAAACCTCTCTGATCTTGCCCACAGCAATTTCTTACTCAAAACGTCTCTGGAGGCAAGGGAAACAAAAGCAAAAATGAACTACTGGGACCTCATCAAAATAAAAAGCTGCTGCACAGCGAAGGAAACAATCAGCAAAACTAAAAGGCAACCAATGGAATGGGAGAAGATATTTGCAAATGACATATCAGATAAAGGATTAGTATCCAAAATCTACAAAGAACTTATCAAACTCAACACCCAAAAAACAAATAATCCAGTGAAGAAATGTCCAAAAGACATGAATAGATGCTTCTCCAAAGAAGACATCCAGATGGCCAACCGACACATGAAAAAATGCTCGACATCACTCATCATCAGAGAAATACAAGTCAAAACCACAATGAGATACCACCTGACACC
Organism: Panthera tigris; assembly: GCF_018350195.1. Taxonomy (NCBI): domain Eukaryota; kingdom Metazoa; phylum Chordata; class Mammalia; order Carnivora; family Felidae; genus Panthera; species Panthera tigris. The sequence continues at coordinate 20,365,051 of NC_056668.1, read as the reverse complement.
TGTCAGAATGGCTCACATTAACAACTCAGGCAACAACAGATGTTGGTGAGGATGCAGAGAAAGAGGATCTCTTTTGCATTGTTGGTGGGAATGCAAGCTGATGCGGCCACTCTGGAAAACAGTATGGAGGTTCCTCAAAAAACTAAAAATAGAACTACCTTACGACCCAGCAATTGCACTACTAGGCATTTATCCAAGGGATACAGATGTGCTGTTTCGAAGGGACACATGCATCCCCATGTTTATAGCAGCACTATCCACAATAGCCAAAGTATGGAAAGACCCCAAATGTCCATTGATGGGTGAATGGATAAAGAAGATGTGGTATATACATACATTGGAGTATTACTCGGCAATCAAAAAGAATGAAATCTTGCCATTTGCAACTACATGGATGGAACTGGAGGGTATTATGCTAAGTGAAATTAGTCAGAGAAAGACAAAAATCATGACTTCACTCATATGAGGACTTTAAGAGACAAAACAGATGAACATAAGGGAAGGGAAACAAAAATAATATAAAAACAAGGAGGGGGATGAAACAAAAGAGACTCATAAATATGGAGAACAAACTGAGGGTTGCTGGAGGGGTTGTAGGAGGGGGGATGGGCTAAATGGGTAAGGGGCATTAAGAATTTACTCCTGAAATCATTGCTTCACTATATACTAACTAATTTGGATATAAATCTTAAAAAATTAAAAAAAAATAAAGTTAAAAATAAATAAATAAAAAATAACACTGAATGAATGAAAAAACAAAAGGAGAAGAAGCAGAGTTCCTAAAGTATGGCTCCCTGGAATGATAATCAAAATCCCTGGAATCTTGTTAGAAATGCAAATTCTTAGGCTCTATCCCACTCCTGAATAAAAAGCTCTAGGGTTGAGGCTAGGTCACAAAAATCTGTTTTATCAAGACTCCAGGCAATTCTATTGTACTCTTAAATTTGAAAACCACTGCAATGGTCCTCAATGATGGAAACAATGGTAACGTAAGAAAAGCACAAGTTTTAGAATCAAACAGATAAGAATATGAATCCAGATCTCCAGGTGATCCATTTGCTCTACTTTGGGGAGAAAAAATTCTGGGCTCATATCCTTACATATAGACACCTGATCCAATTGCCTCATCTAGACTCAAACTTTATTCACTTCTGTAGATCCACTTGTTTTCCAATTCAACCCAAAACTAAAATGCATGTGAAACATCAAGTTATGGTAAAAGATGCACTCATCCTCTGAACATTATTGGACTTGGTAGTGAAGATAACATCTAATGATCCTGGAACAGAAAACTGCATTCTTCAGTTTTTGTTAGTGTGCACAGTTTTACACACAAAATATGATACCTCAGCTTGCTCTGCAACTACTCAAAGCCTTTGCAGAATATTCTCCACAATTACCTTATTATATCCTAAAACCAGTTAACTTGAATAAATTAGTAGGTCTACAAGGGAACATCCTGAATTCAATGCTCAATGTCTGAGCCAGACATGATACTTTTACTGAGTTAATAACACCAAAATCTCCATGACTTACAACAACAAAAGTCTCATTCAACACTGCAAGAGTGACATTCTGCTTTACATCACCCTTGTTTAGAATCCAGGCTCAGGGAGGATGCAACCCAGGCATTAATAATTGCCAGAATATAATTGCCAAATCATGAACTGACTTTTAACACTCCCAACCTGGAGGTGACATTGTGTTAGGTTTTGCAAGACAACCCCCAAAGGTCAGTGACTTGCTAGGAGGACTCACAGACTCAACGTACAGCAGTAGTTTTCATGGCTATAATTTACTACTGTATAAGGATACAAAGCAAGATCAGCCAAGGGAAAAGATGCATAGGTCAAAACCCAGAGGAAACCAGGTGTAAACTTACCTAAGCCCTCTCCCAGTAGAACCAGACAGGATGTACTAATTCCTCTATCACTAAGTTTTGATGCAGTTGAATTATCCTCTGCCAGCAAAATTCTTAATTTGAGGGGGAAATATAGAGAACAACTCTGCCCTGTGTCCAGGTGCAGAACCAGAAATAGATGTCCTTACTATATGAATTAATACTTCATGATGGAATAAAAAAAATAAATGGACATGATTAAACTTTGGCCATTATCACATCCGTTAGCAATGCGTAGTAAATACACATAATGATGTTTTCATGATTTAGGCAAATGCGTTTTATAATCTCCATGATTTTCATATTATTTCCCCATATATATGTTTTAAGGTTTTTTTTTGTTTTGATTTTTCTGCAATAATGCCTGATTTCATAGGGAATTAAATTATCTCTGGGAATGGTAATTTTTTTTCTATCCATCATTATTCTTTTTCCTGAGAAGTCAGAGATAAATGCCATCTGGACAAAGCATTTTATCATCAGATGTTTTAATTTCTTGATCATCTGTTCTGGCAAGATACAGGTTTCCTTCAGTGTTTATTTTTCCTGCCCTGAGAACTGTTTGATTGTTTCTGGCATCTGTTCCTCTGCCTTCATCTGTTAACACAGAGACAAGCAAAGCTTTAGGGGATTGGGAATGGCTCCATCTGCTACAAATCCATTGCTCTTGTCATGTTTTGCAGCTAGGGTCCCTGGAAAACAATATGGCAGAGAGCAGTGAACTGGGGCTGGATGTCCAAGAGGAAATGTTAATATTTTCTCATCAAACCAGAGAGCATCACTCCACATAGGGGAAAGAGGTACATTGCTTGACCTCTGAAGCCTGCTTTGACATGCTCCTTTTCCAGCTGAAAGTTCCAGAATTGCAGTTTGCTGATGGTATATACACTCCAGTTTAAGTACATTCAAATGTCCTGATTATAGTCTTCCTCCTTCAGTCTCAGCCTTGGTTCCCCTTTTCACCTGTGTAGGGCTTATCACATATTGTGTCTAGCCCAGCATTTTTATACGGAGATGGAGAACATAACCTTTGTGATTTCTTTAGTATCATTTCTTTTATTGTACATTTTCTTTTTCCCTGTGTCTTTCTGTCCACATTACTTGGTTTTCTATTTCTCATCGGAGGAAAACACGATCCTTTTACTTTTCAGCTCCTTCCCAAAGATGCATTTTAATTCATTTGCTAGAAATTTGGAAAGATTCACAAATCATATGTTAATCCTGATCTATAAAATAATATAATGTTTTCTCTCATTATGTATGCACATGTGTGGATAGATAGAAAGGTACATAGATAGATAGATACATACATACATACATACATACATATATACATATGCACACTCTAGATTTCTATACATACTTTACCCCTTCTTTGGAAATTGTTCATTATTAACAATGCTGTACAAAGGTTCTGTCATTGCCAATTCCATTCCAACCTTTGAAACTTTGATAAAATGCGACATGTTGAAGAAACATCTGTCCTCAACTCTACTGCCTGCTAGGTCTCTCTGCCCTATAGTTGCAAGTGCTCCTGAAAATGACTTTCCGTGATTAAGCTCTTTGGAACTGATTTGAGAAGAGTGTATTGCCTTTGTATATAATTCTGAATTTGAATATAAAGGTTACATAAAATATTGTTCTAAATTCTACTTGCAAAAAATGATTTAATGCAATGTAGCCTAATCAGCTCTTAGAGAGGACCTATACTTTAACTGTAAATACATCATTATTTACTTGTTATAATGATAACTGATTAATTAGATATTAACATACTGTTGACATCATTTCATGTGTGCATTCGGGCTTTTAATGAAGTTTGGAGGAGTCTAAAAAAAGGAAAAGAACTGGCAGTGTAGTTGCCAGGGGTACTGCTAAGGGAATAAAATGTTGGCTAAAAGATAAAGGGATTCAGAGGCACAAACTTCCAGTTACAAAATAAGTAAGTCACAGAGATGAAAAGTACAGCATAGAAAATATAGTCAATAAGGTCGTAATAACATTGTCTGATGACAGGTGAACACTGAGCAATTTATAGAATTGTTGAATCATAATGTTGGACACCTGAAGCTAACATAGGAATCTATGTTAATTCTACTTCAATAATAATTTTAAGACATTGGCTAAAAGATAATTTCAAACTGGAAAGCAATGTAAAATCAAATACCCTCGGTATGAAAACATGGCTTCTTAAGAAGGAAACCTTGAGCAAAGACACGAGATAATGTGAAGCAGAGAAATTTTTTTATAACTGAAAGAAATTTAGGTAGTGAGACTTTATATTCCTAAGTAGCGGGTTTTGTTTTTAATCTTCCTTTGTGAAGAGAGGGAATAAATAAACGTTAGGACAAGGGAATTGAGAGAGAAATGTCACGTCCCTTCCCCATGCTCTGAATTAGTTCTTCCTGCTACCTGCAGAAGGAAAGGTTTGGTAAAGCAAAGCCTTTTGTGAAGAATAGCTAGGGAGAGAGCTTAGATGCCAAACGTATCAAGCAAAATCTAAATGTTAAGAAGGTAATTGAAAATCATATTGTGAATCTAAATTTATATATAATATGTGTCTATATACATTAAGAAGTAGTTGTATTGTAGTTTACTAACCTAAGCAGAAAAGCTACATCTTGAAGCCAGTGAAGAAAAATGTTTGGCTTTTCATACTGTGTGGCCATGCCAAACTATTTAGAGGAACAAAGAAGGAAAAATGCCTGGATCTGAGTTACGGAATTTAAATCCTGCAATGACAAGCTTTTCACTAAAACAGAGACATAGGTAAGTGAACTACAGAGCTGAAGGACATGTAGTTTATTGTTGTTTTTTTATTTAGCTGATATATGTCAATTGAATGAACTGCGTAATTGTTGGATACTGTCTAAAGGGCACTTTATAGTCAATATCTTAACAAATCCTTACAGCAACCCTATGAAGCATTTACTTTTATTTTCATTTTGCTGTTTTAGAGATGAGGAAATAGAAACTTCATTCAAATAACTTGCTCAAAAGGACAGAGTAATGGGGAACAACTTTTCAAAACCAAGGAGGCTACAACTCTTGAAAAACCTGAAAAATAAAAAAAAAAAAATACTGCAGCAGCCCAAATCTTGAGTTCATGCACGTAACCACGAGGCTATTCTACATCTTAACGGGGATGTGAGCTGCTCAAAGGAGCAGTATTGAAATCAATGTTAACCCAGTGATTTGCAAATTGAAAAATATATTTTGGGAGCCAAGGGATCATAGACAATGACATTCATTTAAATTAAAAAAAAAACCTTTATACTTCACTAAGAATATTGAAGAAAAATTCTGTAGACTCCCACTATATACCTACCTACCTACCAACATCTTTATTCACACATTCTTTTGGTAAAGCTATCCTCCATTACATACCAGATTCTATTCTATTTCTTAAGGAAATTGCTCTAAATTTTTTTCATCATTGCCTTTTGCGTTATTATTTGCCTTCTCTATTAGAGTGTTCCCATCAGCATGAAATATACTATTATTTTTTTTACCACATGTTAAAAAAAATCTTTCTTCACCCCACCACCTACCCAGGTATTTGTTCAACTCTCTCTCTTTTTGCAGCGACATGCTTACCAAGAGTTGTCTATCATAGCTGACTCATTCTATCTCCATTCTTTCTTATGGATTCCCCAGACAGGCTTTTTCTTCCACCATTGTCACCAAAATTTTTCTGAAAATGCTACCACCCACTTCTTGAAAAATGAAACCATGATTTTCAATCACACTTCATTGTAATTTCAGTCGATAAAAACTTACCAAATCAAAACATGCAACTCAACTGGTTCAAATGGTTTTCCTATCAACTTCTAGCAACCCACTCCTTCAAGAGGGAAAAGATTTTTATTTGTTTTGTCCAATGAAGTTTTCACAATGCTTTGTACAGGGCATATCACTTATCAGGTACTCAAAAAATATTTGTTGAATATATGAATGAATGAATGAATGAATGAATGAATGAATGAATACATGAATATATGCACAAATAAGTGTGTGACTCAAAGTAGTCCGATGGATAGACCTTTTGTAAATCATTAAGGAACATATGCCCAGCCAGACAATGATTTAAAATATCATGATTCACTTAACCTCTGGTTGTATTCTACAGAAAGTCAATACTGAAGGAAAGGCCTTTAATGAGATCAATAAATTGTGTTTCCTTAGGATAAGTGTCCAGTCAAAAATTGTGTATTTTACCTGCCTTTCACAGTGCTTGATAAAGCTCAATAAATATTTGCCAAATAATGAAATGAATAAATGCAATTTCAATACTGCAATGGAAATAAGATGCAAGTACATGTAACTCTGGACGTATTGAGTCCTGTAGTACATTTATTTTCCTGTGGAAGTCCATTATATTTCATAGCCCCAGGTGTTCAGTGGATCAATTGTAGAAGTAATACTACCCTGGGAAAATAAATTGCATCTTGTCTATATATGTATTTGGAGAAGAAAAGCACAACTTACCTCTTGGAGGAAACGGAAGTTTCCAGGGAAGAATGCACTCAAATAGACATAATTTAGGAAGCACCTGAAATCATATTGCATGCAGATTGCATGGTAAAGAAGGATTGCTAATGGGATTTGGGCGTTGGGGGGTCGTACCTTCAGGCCACCTATGTTCAGTTACACCGGGCTTCTTGAGCATGGAAAGGAATAATACTAAGAAGCATTTGGTTAGGTTCAGTGGTCACAGTGTCCCTGGAATTCACTGATAAACGTTGTACTGGGCTATAAAAAATAAGATACGGATTAAGAAAAAACCTGAAGACTGAATTGCTATATTTGTAGGGTGAGCCTTGTAGATTTCAGTGTGTACAGAGGTCTATGTATGGGACAAGATTGTGAACACAGTGTGGGGGTGGGGAGGGGCACAGGTCGTGTAGAACAGGATGAGTAAATCATAGGAGACTCTAGAACTCCAGGCTGAGACCAGCAGGGAACTAATTACCATAAAACAGAAATAAACTGCTCATTTCTAAGGTGCACTATGTTTCTTTTCATGTTGAATAATGAGGAAAGTGGGAGTGCAAGTGAATTTCTTGACATGTCAATATCCTGAAAGCAGTTTTTTATGACACCTTAAAGGTCCTTGCCTTCTAAATATCATTCTATTAGAAATCTAAGGTTCTAAGACTTCATTAAACGTATTTATAATATTTTCACCTGATTTCCCTATTGTTTAGTTGACTTCTAGGATTATAAAATGTCTTTGAAATTATTTTCTTTTTAATTTTTTAAATATGAATCTTCTGTTTTTTATAGAAAGAAACAATGGGAATTTACAATCATATATTCTTCTCTATGCTTTTAAAAGTGAAACATACATTTCAATGTTTCATGTAGAATGCAAAACAATGTATTTTCCATTAAGATTTGGTTTACCATTAATATTCTATAATGTCTACACTAGGTAGTCTAAAATGAATGAAGTTTGTTTCTCCAGTTACAACTTTTTTTATCAAGAAAAGTTAATGCACTATAATAAAAATCCAACTTCAATTTTTAGCTTTGTCTACCATGAGTAATAGAACTGGCTGAGTGAAGTTTCTGTCTTTGCCTCAGGCACACTGTGAATTTAAAATCTTTGCAAACTCATTCTCCTTTTCAATTCAGGAATGGCTTGAGGTGTCATAAGAATTTCAAACCTGGAAGAAATGTCTAGTCCAGCACCTGCCATATCTTTATACACTGTGAAGTGTTCGTCTGGAAACATCTTACAAATGACTTTTATCAATCTCATATTTTAAAATCCCACTGTTTAAGACAATAAGCTAAGAATCTAAATAAAGTTTCACTACCCTTGATACTCATTACAGATAGTAATATAAATAAATTGAGTTTTCTTTTGAGGTAGAGATAATATATCCAGCTTGTGTGTATTAACTCTAGAAAATTATTTTTTAAAAAGCTTTAAGAAGTTGTTATTCTTTAAACAAATTTTAATGTTGATTTATTTTTGAAAGAGAGCAAGCAGGGCAGGGGCAGAGAGGTGGACAGAGGATCAGAAGCAGGCTCTGCGCTGACAGCAACAGGTCCGATGTGGAACTTGAACTCATGAACTAGGAGATCTTGACCTGAGCCAAAGTAGGTTGCTTAACCAGAGTACTCAGGTGCCCCAAGAAGTTTAGAGCTAAGATATTCTCAGAAGAAATATTTAATATTTAAATGTCAATATTAAATTATTATGAATTACATAAAATATCTCAAAAAATTGAGATCTTAAAAATCTTTTGAGATTTCTAAAATCCAATTTAAGAAATGAGTAATATAGGTATACAAAGGAAAAGTGCAGGTTAAAAGAAAACAACTGATCAGGTAATACTAAAATCACCAGTAATTGAAAATATAAAATTTAAAGTCACAATGGAAGGTCGTATATTTGTCCATTTATTTGTTCACTTTTTGTTTAAAAGACTTAGAAAAATACTTCATGATTAGTAGTGAAAAAAAATTACATGCTGCTAGAAAACACATAGGTCAACTTATTGTCTGGAAATATATTTGGCATAAATTCAAGTGCATGAAGCAAGATCTAACGAAGCTTCTTAACAAGATAAGTTTATGGAAATAAAACATGCACTCAAACACACAAACACGTATATGAGAGAAAACTAGAAATTTTATTAGAAGCAAAAACACTGAATTGTTATAGCAGCTGTTACAGTATTAAAGAATTTATGAGAGGGTTCTTTTGTTTTCTACCTACGTTTTACTATGTTTGTTTGTTGTTGCTGCTCACAATTAAAAACCACAATTACAATTGACAACATATGTTGAAATATAAAGAATGTTTGTGGTATTATTATGTCTAAAATATGTATGTTTTATACAATTTAAAGTTTGTAAAAATATGAAAAATGAGTAAAATCTATTGTGAACAATGTAAAGCTGTGAAAGCAAGGATGTTTTAATTCAGTTTCATTTTGTTGGAAGTCAACCATTAAACAAAAAAATTATCATTGATGAACAAATAATTATCAGACTTTAAGATTTGATGTTACGAAAAAAAATTCAGAGACTCAAATACAAAGAACAAACTGAGGGGGGTAGGGCGGTAGGGAAAATGGGAGATGGGCATTGAGAAGGGCACTTGTTGGGATGTGCACTGGGTGTTGTATGTAAGGGATGAATCATGGAATCTACACCCGAAGCCAATACTACACTGTATGTTAGCTAACTTGCCAATAACTTATTTAACAAAAAATTCAGTAACACAGATGCATCTTTTCTTTTTATTTAGTCATTGCAGTCCTGTTGCATTTTACCTTTAGTGTGTAAGAGCTATTTGACTAAACGAGACCTGCCCATCTGTCTTACATAGATTTCATTATGTCACATGCCTTTTGATTTCTGAAACACATAACAAGAAATTGTTCTTGCTATAATTTCTCCCATTTAATGGTATATATATGTATACATATATATATTTTTTTCTTTTTAGAAAAACTAAATAATTTCCCTGTAATATAGAAACTATCGCATTCAATAATACAGATTCACTAATATTTGAGATGGACTCCAGCCTAAACCTTCTTATCTGGTTTTGAATAATTTTGATTGGGTTTTTCTATTCTTTCTAATGTTAAATGTTATAAGAGCAATATCTCAACTGTGTGTGTTTATTGTGTGCTAGGGACTTTATAGTCATTCTCTTATTTAATCCCCATAATAGCCATTTGAGGTAACTCCATCATTTACTCCTATTTCTCATGTAGAAACTAGACCTCGGAGAGGTGCAGTACTTTGCTCAGGAGAGGATAGGAGATGGTTAGGGACCTGGGGCTCAAATCCAAGCCTGATTCTAGGAAAAAAAAAAAGATTTAATCACCATTATGGGTATGATTCGATATAGGAAAAGGTAGATGGATGTTCCTTTCCCTTTCATCCTTATTAGTTTGTCACAATCCTGGACACAAGCATCTTTAGACCTGCTCTGATTCAAGGTTGTTTTCAAGGGGCAACTTGAGGCAGCCAATCAGCCAATCAGTTCCAGGCAACTGGAAGCAGATCATCTTATGTGACTGATTTAGGAAGCATATTTGGCTTTCTCTGGTCGGTCTTGATTGTTGTTTTAATCGCCATGTCCCTGATGATACATGACGTGGAACATCTTTTCATATACCTATTTACCATTTGTTTATCTTCTTTATTGGGATGTCTGTTAAGGCACTTGGCCCATTTTTAATCAAGTTGTTTGTTTTCTTATTGTTGAGATTTATGAGTTCTTTGTACACTTCAAACAAATGTCTTATCAATCAGATGTGTCTTTTCCAAATGTTTTCTCCAGCGTGTCGCTTGCCTTCTCATTCTCTTGACATGCTCTTGCACAGGAAAAGGTTTTAATTTTAGTGATGTCCCAGTTGTCAATTATTTCTTTCATGGATCATGTCATTGGTGTTGTGTCTATAAAGTCATTGCCATTACAAACGTCATCTATGCTTTTTCCTATGTTTTCTTCTGGAACTATTATAGTTTTGAGTTTTACATTTAGGTCCCTAACCTATTCTGAATTAACTTACGTGAACGGTGTAAGGTCTGTGTCTGCATTATTTTTTTTAATGTTTATTTATTTGTTTTGAGAGAAAGAAAAAGAGACCACAAGTGGTGGAGGGGGAAGAGAGGGAGAGAGAGAATTCCAAGCAGGCTCCATGCTGTCAGCACAGAGCCCAATGCCAGGCTCTATTCCACAAACCTTGAGATCATGACCTGAATAGAAATCAAGAGTTGGGTGCTCAACCAACTGAGCCTGAGCCGTATGTATGTATGTATACACACTCACATATATGGTGTTTCAACACCATTTGTTGAAAATACCGTCTTTGCTCCATTCTATTCATTATATTGCCTTTGCTCCTTTGCCAGAGATGAGTTGACTATATTTTTAGGGCCATTTTCCAGGTTCTCTATTCTCTTCTGTTGATCTATTTGTCCATCTTCTTGCCAATACCATACTTTCTTGACTAATATAGTTTTATAGTAAGTCTTGAAGTTGGGTAGTTGTCAGTCCTCCAACCTTGTTTTTCTCCCTCAATACTGTGTCGCCCATCTAGGCCTTTCAACTCTCTGTAAACACCTTGGGATCAGTTTCTCAATGTTCACAAAGTAGCCTGCTGGTGTTTTGATTGGGATTGCGCTGATGACAACGCAAGTTGGGGGAAAACGGCCATCTTGGCAATATTGAGACTTCCTATCCATAAAAATGGAAAATCTGTCCATGTATTTGGTTCCTCTTTGATTTTGCTTAGCAGACTTTTGTTTTCCTCATATAGATCTTATACATATTTTGTTAGATGTGTACATAAGTGTAGATGTGGAGTGCTAAAGTAAATGGCATCGTGTTTTTAATTTCAAATTCTACTTGTTAATTGGTATGAGGTTTTTATCTAAATTTCTCCAAGTTAAATAACATCATAGAGATAAAGATTATGGGGCACCTGGGTGGCTCAGTCAATTAAGCATCCAACTTGGGCTCAGGTCATGATCTCATGGTCCGTGGGTTTGAGCCCCGCGTCAGGCTCTGTGCTGACAGCTCGGAGCCTGGAGCCTGCTTCGGATTCTGTGTGTGCCTCTCTCTGCCCCCCTCCCGCTCATGCTTCTCTCTCTCTCAAAAATAAATAAACATAAAAAAAATTAGAAATAAAGATTGCAATTTACTATTCTTCATCTAACCTAATCGATGGTTTGTGTGGAGAAATATCTTTTTTTTTCAATCCGCTCTCACTGTGGTTCTACTCACATTGACAAAAGGAAGTAGGAAGCATTTTGCGAGGTTGTTTTTTTTTTTTCCCCCACTCCTACCGATTCTGTTCTACATTAGAAGATTCCGATTAAAGTGATTCATGTGCCAATTCACTTTTCCATACTGGAAAAGTTATATTTATCTATTTCTCAATAATACCAACTAACAGTACATAGCTATTCTGAATCAGATGCTGTTCCCATAATATCGGTGATATTATCTCATGTGATCTGGGGAACAACACTAGATATTATCCCTGGTTTATTGATAAGAAGGTTGTGGATAGATGTTAAGACATATTCCTAAATTTACAGGTAATTAATCCGGAGCACCTATGAACCTCACCACTATTAGAAGCTTTCGTCCAAGTTATTATTTTTCTCCCCTAGATAAAAAGTACTGCAGGACAAATACATATCATACTTTATAATGCATAATTGTGACTGGCCAGTTCTAAACATTTGAAATGGGAAAAATGATGTGTTCTGTCATCCAAATATTCTGTTTGCACATGATCAACAGACTTTAATAGTTCCTTTAGCAAAGGTAAACGCAACCTGGTACTTTAGAAAACTAGTTTCCGTTCACTTCCTGATAATTAACAATGGAATGATGCTTTCAACATCACAGATGTCTCATTGGATTTACTCAAGCAGAAGATGAATAAGCATATGCTAAACATATAGACCACTAAGGGACTCTGTAATTGATAAGGGAATTGGACCAAATGACCTCTGGATTAGTATCTGATCAATTTGGATCTGCCTAGAGAAATAGGCATTTCCTGTGGACAAATCCTCTTCACTAAGGAATGAATGAATGTGTAATACAAAACATTAACGTCTCATTATCTTCCAATGTAGAGTACAAGAACTTTCCAGTATATTA